>NC_050580.1:107086617-108286617 GCF_011100635.1 Trichosurus vulpecula | reverse complement strand
TGCTTGTAGAGTTAAGAGAACTATGTTCCATGTTTGGGGGGGATGCGCCAGTTCTGCCACACCAGCACTCCTCCTTCCCCAAGACCCCCTAACCCGGACTGGACTTAGATCTTCAGCAGGCTGTGCACCCCTGCTCTGATCCACTACTTCATTCCTCCCACCAGGTGGGCCTGGGGCCAGAAGCAACTGCAGCTGTACTTCTGTAGCTGCCCCACCTCTGCTGCCCCCGGGGTGGTAGCCAAACTGAGAACTCCTTCCACTCCTGCAGCTTTTCCCACTAACCTTCTCTGTTGTCTTTGGTGTTTTTGGGTTGAGAAGTCTGGTAACTGCTGCAGCTCACTGATTCAGAGCACTAGGGCATCATCTGCCCAGGTCCTGGTCTGGTTGGTCTGTGCCACCCATGCTGGGCTCTGCTCCTCTCGGCTCTGCTCCACTTCCAGCTCTGTGCAGGATAGACCTCACCCAGAGACCAGCCAGGCTGTCCTGGGCTGGAGCCCTGCTTCCCTCTGCTATTCTGTGGGTTCTGCCGTTCTAGAATTGGTTCAGAGCCTTTTTTATAGGTTTTTGGAGGGACTCAGTGGGGAGCTCATGCTAGTCCCTGCTTTCCAGCTGCCATCTTGGCTCTGCCCCCCCACAATATCTTATTAACTGCATGATATGTATTGCAGACATCAAGAAAAAAGATAAAAGGCAGATTAGATGACTCCTTTTTATTTTGGAACGATATGAAATGATATCATTTGGACTCAATATGTATAAAATTCTAAATATTGCCAAGTCAAAATTCAGAGTAAAAGCTTTGATTTTGAATTTGGAGGTCACATTGAATTAAGGAATGAAGGTTTAAATAAATACTAAATCTCATCTGGGCAACACACATCAATATACAAGTGTATGGGCTACAGATAAATGTCTTAAGATAGTCACATTCTAAAATCAAAGCTGAATGAGAACTCTTTTATAAAATTAACATCTCTTAAAACAATAATGTCTGTTTTCAGAATTGTAAAATAGAATGTAACGACTATGGAAAGTATTATAACAAAATCTGCACTATATTAAAACACAGGACACTTCATCCTAACACAGCTATAGAAAGTTGTCCTTTCTGTTCCAAAATAGATGATGATTGATAGTTAATATTAAAGTACCATGACAAATTGATAACAAAATTACAGAAATAATTTCAGAATAAGCAAGCATCCCTTTATACAGCAGTGATAACAGTAATATTCCATTGGATATATTTAATGTAATTGAAAATTACTCACCTTTAGATAGAGTCTATGAAATGATGAATATTCAAGTGTGGAATCAAAAGACCACCCACTTCCCCGTCCCCCTGCTACTGTCACCATCATGGGAAAAATCCCAATGAACTTGCCCAATAATATATCAAAATGAAGTGTTGAACAAATAACTGAACAAAACAGATATTTTTGGGGAAAGAAGGGGTTCATGATGGCAATTTATAACCAGGTTATTATCATCATAATGAATAGAAGAATTATCATCTAAGAGCCTAATCTAAGGAAGATAACGTGAGAAAATATGATAGCGATAGTATAATACATATCTGAAAACTAAAATATTAGTACCTACCAAATACTTGGTAAAATATTACCTGGTAGCTAGAATTATGCATCAGAAGTTTGATATTGTTGTTAAACTAACAGTTGACAAATCTCCATATTACAAATAGAAACCTCAAATTATCCTAGAGGACTCAGCCTATTAACTAGGTTATCCAGTGTTAGACTTAGCATCAGGAAGAGCTGGATTCAAATCCAGCCTCAGACACTTATTATGTGACCATGGCTAAGTCACCTAACTTCTCAGAATCTCAGTTTCCTCATCTCTAAAAAGAGGGAATTGAACTCAATGAGTTCCAGAGTCTTATCCAGCAAGATGAGCTATACATACTAGAAGTGGACCATTATGATAGAATAATTTGTTGCATAAACGTAATGTTATCTATAACAATTTAAGAACTTTGTAATAGATGTCACTGTGCCACATACTTATAATCTTCAACCTATCTAGAAAAGCAGCTTTGGAAAATAACAAGACTTAATAGATCATGTGGGAACAGGAAGAAGTAGGTACATAACATCCATATTATCTGATCTAGAACTTAAGTTGTACTGAGGATGGTTCCAGTGAGCTTGCATTCTTATACTTTTATTCAACAACAAAAGTTATTTTGTCCTTCTGTGAATCAGCCCTTACAACGTTAAACATAGTTACTCCTTCTGGAGCTGTTTCTATCTGAACCACATGGAGAAGAATGAAATGATAATAATGAAGAAGGTAGAAAAAAGGATAAAAGGGGTGAAAAGAGCAAAAGAGAAAGAGAAAGCAGAAAAAGAAGAGGAAGAAGAAAAAAAGAATGTGAAAAAGGCAGAGGAAAAGAAGAAAGAAGAAAAGGAAATTTGTGGCCACAATGGTTCTGCCTAGTTTTAAGCCCATTATCATCACTCCTGGATAGAACTGAGTAAAGGTTACGTCAAGTTAAAGAGAGAATTATATCAACATGATGTTAATCACTTCCTTTATATAGATAACATTGAATTAAAGGACTCCTTTGAATAACACCTTAAAAAGCTATTTTCATCTTGAGGAAACTTTCTCCAATGATGACCGAATGTCATTTAAAATCAGTAAGTACAAAATTCTTAATATAATCCAGGGAAAAAATGTAGAGACCAAAGGCAGTGAGTTTGAATCTTCATGTCAAATTGAACCAAATGATTAGGGCAATATTTAAAAATACCTCATTTATTTCTAGGCAAGAAAAAAAACGAGCATTAAGACTATCAAGAAGCTGTCCAAGGCTCTGTATGTTAAAGAGACAACTGATATTCTGAAGTCAGAGAATAATAGGAAGAACATGAATATATACTTTTTGTGATGGTCAGACAATGGATGGCAATGGATCTAGATAGCATTAAACAAACAAAAAAACAACACCTACAGTATCCATAAAACTCAGTACTCATTGCTCTAAAGTTATAGAAAGATTAACACTTCCTTGCCACAAAGGAGGAAGATTGATAGCTCTCAGAGTACATGGTCAACAGGTTAAGGATGTTTAGAAATGCTTTTGAATCATTGGGCCTCTTTTCACACAACTAAAGTATAGGCTGGCACCAGGTCATAGCCACCTGTTCACGCAGTGCGGGGTCTGGACTCTGGCCAGTTCTGTCCTTGAGGAGAAGAGCTGCTACCCAGATGTTTAGCAGCCTCCAAAGACTCCTCCCGCCTCTTCCTGCCCACTGCTGCCACTGTTGCCACCATGGTATTGCCTCAGTATTTGAAACTTGTGGAGTTTCCTGCTCAGAAAAAAATAAAAAAATAAATAACGTATAGGCTGGCAACAGGCATGTGCCATTGGATTAGTCAAATGTAACCAAAAGTGGCTTAGCTTCTGGCAAGGTCTTTGAAAAGTCTTAGATCCAAGAGTGAAATCCAGGTGTTCAATCCACAGACTATTCATGTGAGATCCATCAACATGATGTCAATAATGAAACTTTGAACAAATAATTAAGCCATACAGATTTGTTTATAGAAGGGAATCAGGTCATCAGCAGCAAAAATTATAGCAAGCTTATCCTCAAGGAGCCTTGTTACACTGGCAGATAGCAGATCATGCAATGGCATGATGGAAATTGCAACTGCTGTGAGTGGCCAGTGTTATATACTTGAAGATACCTATCCTTTGCAAATGAAGAGATAATAAATCCCCATATTAAAAATATACAGATAGAAAACCCAAACTATCTTTGAGAATTCAACTAGAAAACTTTACTAGAAGTAGTATATCGTTATCAATTTCATTTCCATCAATGCCACAATGGATGAAACATTGATTTATAAAATTCCAGAGCATTTTTAATTGATGTTACCATATTGAATACTAGAAATTCCCAAACTACATTGAATGAAAAGCTCTCAAAATATAGATACATCATGGAATGAGTTAAAATAATGTAGAAACATGACAAGGTACATTTCATTCTTGCCATCCTATCTGCTAGTGGAGTTGGTCCAGGGATATTTTCAGTGAATTTGAAAACAAAATTAACTTTACATTCTAATTATTCAATTATTAAAATTATCACTTTATCTACCTATAAAAATAGTTCTCAAATAATTATATAATAATAACAGGATATTGATTTGTTTTGGACCATTTCTATTAAAATTCAATAAAAATATGGGAAAAACAACACAATTATATTAGCTAGAATGTATATGACATTTTATTGTATACAAAACACTTTGCATACATTATCTTATTCTTCAAACTAACCGTTTGAGGCAGAAGCTGCAAAAATTATTATCCCCATCTTATGGATGAAGAAAACTGAAACTCAGATTTGCCCATGGTTACAGAGCTAGTGGGTGAAAAAAGCAGAAACTGAACCCAGGACTTTCTGTTCCCAACTCCTTTTCAGCTCCTAGTTCTTTAGATATTTTATGTGATCTGTTTAGCTTGAAATTTATGCAGGGTAAAGAGAAGGATTTGCTTGAGATAATAATTCAATTTACAACAAAGTGGAAAGAACACTGGATTTTGAGTAGGAAAGTGAGTTTGAATCATGCTTCTGCATTTACTATTTATATTACCTTGGGAAACTCTCTTAATTCCCTTAGGCCTCAGTTTCTCAACTTGAAAAATGAGAATATCTGCTCTAGATTTTATCCTGAGTATAATATTTCCCAAACTCCTCAAAATCCATTTGTATATTAGTATGGAATTCCACTTAAGTGACTATACCATGTGGCAAGTCATGTCCCTTGAACCATAATTCCATTAAGGGTGAGGATAGATGTGGATCTTCTACATTTCTTCGATCTACTCTAATTATAGACATGAGGAGGTGACAAAATAAACTTTGAGATATATTGATCTACAGATTATACAGACTTCCAACAGCGACCATCAAACCCTGATCTATTTGCATACCTGACTCCAAATCGTCTCATTTCTTCAGAGGTACATGAAGTTATGCAGAGACAAGATAAAGAGCTCTGTTTTCCCTGAATGCCAGGCATCAGACACATATCTTTTAGATCAGAAATCAAAACACTTCGTTACAATAGCTTTGGTTTTTTTTTTTATTTCCTAATTGGGAGGGAGAGAAAACAAATGCTTGATAATTGGAAAAAAGTAACATAAAATAAATAGCATAAAGAAACATTAAAATATACTACAGAGAAAAGAGGTCATAGCCTCCAGGTACTAAAAGGTAGGAATTCTGTGGTAAACAGAGCAAATTGTGAATTTCTTAATACTTTATCTTATAGAGGCATGACCAGAGCAGAAATCTTCCATGGCCTAATTAGTTTGGGGAAAAAAATGATATGGTGTGGTTGTGCAGAATTATTGTGGGTTCACACATTTTAAATATATATTTGCAGCAGTCATGTGACTCTGGGGGTCACCTTACGTAACCACCTCATTTTGCATGAGGAAATTGAACTTCAGAAAAGCAATTATCTTGACCAAGATCATAAAGGTGGAATCTGATTTCAAGTCCTTCCTTTTTAGAATCATTCTTTTTTTTTTGAGTATACGACATTTGTGTAAGCAGCACATTTGTTTGTGGCTAACAAAAATGAATTATTTTCATTTGTTTAGCAATAAGGATTGACTTGAAATGATACCTTGAAATAATTACTAGTAGGCTGGTAAAAGTTTAACAACCAGGTTCTCTGGACATACTTTTAACTTTAATCTGCATGCCTAATACTTTCTTTAAACTAGATAAGCAACAAAACAATAAATCAAGCCCTGATTTGTAACAATTGACTATTGTTGAAATGGAAATGCTCACACTGAAAATTTAACAATCTGTGAGCCAGTTTGAGCTAACTCCAGCACATCTCAACACAACTCTGCAGTAACACTTTTCCTGGTAAAGAGGGTAGAGATTTTGTATAAACATGGTCAAAAGACATATTGTGCTTTTTTTTGTTTTTTTGCCATCACTATGCCACCATTGCTAGAGGGAACAAAAGCAGCTTCCCTATAGATGAATGAATTAATTAAAAGAAACTGATTAAGTACCTACTATGGTACTGAGGAGGGCAGCTAGGTGGTGTAGTAGATACAGCACTGGGCTTGGAATTAGGAAGACTCACCTTCATGAGTTCAAATCCAGCTTCAGAAACTCACTTAATTAGCTGTGTGACCCTGGACAAGTCACTTAACCCTATTTGCCTCAGTTTTCATCTGTAGTTCCTCATCTGGAGAAGGAAATGGCCGATGGCAAATGACTCTAGTATCTTTGCCAAGAAAAGACCAAATGGGGTCATGAAGAGTCAGACATGACTATGCAACAACAACTACGGCACTGAAAATAAAGAAAAAATGAAAGTCTGGTGTCTTCCAAAGCCTACCTTATGTATAGGGAAACAACATACACATATCTATTTTGCATGACCCCTGAATGAAGCATCAGTGAGTACTCTGAAATTCTCTGTTTGCTTCTGGGAATGCCAGTATTTTCTGAAATATATGGGATCCTGTCATAGTTTTCGACATGTAGCAAAAGCCTAGCTTAATATGTTCGGTCCAGAAGGCAGATGATAATCCTGTTCCCTGACATTAACATTTAGAGAGGAGATGAGGAGCATGTTTTATTGGAAAAGTGACACAAAACCATAGCTGGGGTTGTTTCTTCTTTCAATTATTTGCCACATAGACACTATCTCCCTGAGGTTGCTTTTGGGAATGCAATTTTCATTCTTCATTCACATTTTCCAGTTATCATTTGTTTTAGCTAATGTTTTAATTCCCTGGGGTTTACAACTTGTGAAATATGAAGTGAATGTTAAATAAAGTACAAAACTCAGTTGTTTTCAACTTGGATAATCACTCTTAGCTTGAAGAAAATGGTTTAGTCTTTTGAACAGCTTTGTGGAGAGTACGTGTATTTTTCCTAGGTTACATTGAAATTGAAAAGTAAAAACTACATTTACCCAAGGTAGCAAAAGACCTCTGTCTTAATAGGTCAAGATCTCTGGAATGGACAAGCTTTTGCTGGTAGAGGAAGACCTGCCTTCTGGACTGCCAGACATAGATTCCATCTCCTCATTGTCCTATCTCTTTGTATTTCTGGCATAATTTTTCCTGCATGTTTTCTCTGTAGTACCAGTCAGACTAGCGGTGTTTTCAAGGCCATAATCCTGAGAATACACACACAACACAAGACCCTTGATCGAACAGGTACCAAAGAAAGGCACACAGAACTTACATACAAGTTTGGGATCCAGAGTCTATTCAGTGTTTAAAAAATAGTAGAGGGAAGCTCCAAGGGTATCACAGTATTTACATTGGGTATTACAGTATTTACAGGAGGATATCAACAAGATCATTCTTGTATGGCTAGAATTGATGAGTTGTGATCTACACAGATGAAGAAAATGTCAACTATTTGGGTCAAAGCTTAACTCAAGTAAATCCAACCATTCAGTTTTTGGTTTGGAATGTAATATAACAATGACAAAGTATAAAGAAAATTTTTAAAAATCTATAGAATAAAATTTAAAAGGACAAAATTTCCACTTGACAACATGAAATGTTACTTTCCTCTACCTTTTGCATTCACCACTACAGTGGCAATTCCAAGTCAGAAACACTTCTCAATAGGTTAGTAGAAATTCTGCTAAATCTACAAAATAGTAGATGGCAATGAAGCAAAATGAATCAAACCCTGGTCTGCCAGGTTAAGTAAATCCGCAGAATGGTCTTCTTGACCCTTCAAATTGAAAGGTCTAGTCTAAGTGAAACAGCTGCCATTCCTATCATATCCCACCTAGGCCCCTAAATTATTCCAGGGAACCTCCTAGAACTAAAATGGTCATACAGATTCTGACATTAGCAAAAATACTAACATAAAAGTGGTGGAGGAGTTTAGTAAAAATACTTTTATAACTACAAAAAATCTTTTGAACAATCACAATGTATACAACATGGTTAATAACGTAAAGGGCAGTTCAAAATAGGTGTCTTGAAAAAACACCAATGATGACTAGAAGTATGAAGAACATTAAGTCTAAAGCAAAAATGGCAATGCTTTCAACACTATCACTGATCTCCAGTATGGCTCAGAGTCATCAGTAGTAGAGTAGTTAAGACTTTTGCATGCGTGTCCAAGGACCGGAGTTGATACTAGGATTCATTCGTACTCCTACTTGCTCAATTGTCCCCAGTTCATCAGTCATTTTTTTACCTTTGGGGATATATCAGGGAGATGACATTAAAATTTTTCCTGTTAAGAGTCCTCTACTGAGGGGTAACCCCCTCTTCTATGGGAGGCAGATGAAGATTGCCCTTCTCCTTCAACCAGGGATTCAGGATTGTTACCAAGTAACCTAATGGATCCCTCGTCTTCTAGGTTTTTTGATATGCTTATTAAAATACAGTTTTACACACTCCAATAATGATTAAATAGCAAATCATCTCCCCCCAAATTTTCCCAATAGATCTCCCAAACACTTCCTAGGAAGGAGTTGCCTGATATATCTTGTAGGAGAGAACTGCAAATTCAGGGAGCTATGAACATTTTCCCCAGGTAGTATAAAACTTACTAAGGAGGCAGAAACTTTCAAAGCCCAGAAGACTACACAGGGTGATAGAATAACGGTCAGATAGAGAGGGTTGAGTAAGACTATGACCAAAAGAAACTGATCACTATCAGATGAGTCATTCTAGATATCAGGTCCAAGAAATCACTGAACCAGAGTTGCTCCTCCTACATCTTATAGAAGTGTTGATTTATCACCAATACAGTTTGTGGGAGGAGGGACACCCAACCTTGATAATCAGAGGTATGGTGAAAGTGTTTTTTTGAGTACATTCTTGAATCTATCATGCAAGCAACATAAAGATAGAATGGGAGAGGAAAAACCCCAACAAATTTAACAGTATAAGGTCAAATTCATATCTGCTATATCTGCTTTGCAATAAAATAGATATCTTGATCAGAAGAAATCACATAGGGGTGAAGAGAATAAGGAAGAAGAGTGGTTTATGAAAATTTTAATGTGGTTGCCATAAGGACAGATGAACTAGCACTGAATTACCATATCCTGAATAAACATAATCTATAGTAAGGGCAGATCTTTTTTATAAGGTGGAGTAAGTTGGCCAATATCAATCTGTCAGTAAATCAGTCAGTGAGTATTAGTTAAGCAATTTCCATATTCCAAGCACTGAGCTAGCTAAGTGCTAGATACAGAGAGTGGCAAAAACAGAAACAAAAAACATCTCTGGCTGAGGCATATATTTTAATCAGAGAGACAGAATATACTTAATAAGGTACATAAAAGAATACATATGTAATCTTGTGCACGTATATATACACACACATTTATATGTGTGTGTATATGTACGTGCATATATATGTATATATACATATATATGTATATATGTACATATATACATCTATATATATTTATATATATGAGAGAGAGAGACAGAGAGAGATTAAGGCAGTCTGAAAGGGAAAACTAATGAGGATGCAAATAGGGGCACTCCAGAAGCACTTGAAAAAAGCTAGGGAAACTAATGAAGGACATGAGGAAATAGTATGTTCCAAGAAAGGGAAGAACCAATTAAAAGACATGGAGATGTGAGATAGTGTCATGTTCAAGAAACTACAAATAGCCCAGTGTAGCTTGATCATGAATATGAAGAGAGGAATAAAGTAAAGAATGCAGGAAAATGAGGAAAGGGACAGTTTATGAAGAACTTTAAATGTCAAACAGATGACTTTATATTTGATTCTGGAGGCAAGTCATGGGCAATGTAAGATCATCCAGCTTAATATTCAATTCCACACAGGGCATATGATATCTCTGTGCATCTCCACCCCCAGGCTGAGAAGGAAATTTAGAGGCTTATTGGACTTTAGGGTTCAAGAGAACCCACATTCCCCTACTGGGTATGTTGATGGCCTTTACTTATCAAATATACATGAGTATACAAGTACACATTAATATGTGGCCTGGAACTGGTTATAGCTTCAGAAGACCAAAAACTGTCTTTCCAGAATTGTCTTCCTCTTGGTCTCTATAATCATGTAGGACCTATGTTGTTGGAGATCAGCCAGATATAGCCTTTTGTAGACACAGAAGGGTGGTAACATTAAACGGCCATTAGGCTTCTGGAGCTAGAATCTCCCTGAGATAGCTATTCATTATGCTACTTTTGCAAAGTAGTAGTTGGCCCATTTTTGTGCCCCAGTAGCTACTGATTGGATTACACAGACTCATAACATCATCTTTCATCCAGAATTGCCCATTATGAGTTGGGTGATATAAAACTATACCTCTAACAAAACAGATAATATACAGGTGGCTTCTGTCATTAAGTGAAAATAGTATAGTCAAGATAACACTTATATGGATATATCTCAGGAATTAGTGTTAATTCATAAAGAAGTTGTGACTTGGCTGGATGCCAGTCCCAGTCCTACTTTTTTGCCTTCTGCACTAGTCCAATTTGCCAGTACCAATGAGGATTAAGTTCTTGAGAAAAAAAAATTAGTCTGGTTCACAGATGGCTGAGCTTCCCACAGGTGAGCTGGACCTCATTAGTTATTAATCCAATAAAAAGGGATATCCTAAGGAATGAGGATCTAGATAAGTTCTCCCAGTGGTCTGAACTGTAAGTTGCCTAATCAGTGAGAGCCCTGAGGGATGGGCCAGATAAAAGTTTTCGATTTATATTAATTCCTACATTGGCTGAGTGGTCTGGGTCCTGGTAAGAAGAAGATAAAATAACCAACAGTTTCTCTTTTGCCGGTGGAGGTCCCCCTTGCTAATACCTCCCATAATATAGAGCTATTTTGAGATATATTATTGCCAATCACCATAAGTTATTATTATGATTAGTAGGTTTTCCAATCTAATGTATTCACAAAAAAATAAGTGGGCTGGACTCTGAATCTCCTTAATGTTAATCATGACCCCTTGTCTCTCATATGAGCCACCAGCTAATCTATTGCCTCTTTCAAAATGGAGTCATCCAGCTGAGTCAACATTACATCATCATCACCCTCAGGAAATGGTGCCCAAGTCATGTGCTTTCCACCAACATCTGGACATATAAAGAGAATCCAAATAACCCTGAGGAAGGATTATGAAACCATGTTAAATTCCGTCCTACATAAAACAAACTGTTCCTAACTAGAATCAGCCATGGAAATAAAGAAAAAGTCATTGGTGAGGAACTAGAAGTAATATTTTTGAATATTAATCACACAGGATAGTTCAAGCTACTCTGAGGGCTTCCATTTTACTCTACTCATTATAACCAGCATTATCAGCTGCTGTATATGCCTATATAGACACTTCATCTATTCTGAAGAATAATATCCATTCCTGTACACTCAAACTCGTTAGTCTACCACGTCTGTGATACTGATGAGGGTCTTGCAACCACCTCCATCTAATCAATTGTACTCTATCCCGTAGTTATCTTCCTCCTAATATTCCTTATGAATTCACGTTTGCTCCTTCAATATAATAGTGTCTCGATTTGTGGTATCTAGCTCCCTTTCATGTATTTGGTGACCCCATTCCCACTTTTCAAAAGAATTGTGACTCAAGCATATGATCTCTGGTCCTCTAGAGTTGCTGCAGTTAGAATATCCCTTGCCTCTCATCCAAAGGCACTCATCCCAAGAGTCTGAATTACCATGTGTCTTATCAGTTTTTAGGGATGTCCTAAAGGACCATGCTACCCTGGACACAGATATCCTGATATAATCTCACTAATTCATGCGTAGGATGACTATCAATCATCTTCTTGTTTACCATCATTCAATATCCACACTCAAGACTCCTTGTGGGAAAAAGCATCATCACCTTTAACCCATTTAATGTGGTACTTGGCACTATGGCTGTTCCCATCATCCCCAGAGCACCCATTTATAAAGACAATTATACTTTCTAAGTCAACTTTCTAGGCTATCCAAATCTCCTGTTTCAAATTCACCAGTTCATTTTCAAAGACCATTATATAATGGTTTGATGAGGAAGGTTCATAGCTAAAATCTGACCCCGTTTAGCTGGAACTCTGACCCAAATGTAGGATCTAGTTGTACCTGAAACAGATTGTGCTTATGGGAAAAAGGTTTTGGAGAGGAGGGGCTTAAATCCAGTTTTATGAACCTATCTCTTTTAGGATTTTCATACCTTCCTTTGTTATCTTCTATTGAGGAACTGGATGAAGGGGACATTAATTTTTGTGGGGCCCAGTATTCAAAAGTTCCCCTTTTTGCCACAAAGAGAAATATCTATCCACCATCTCTAACAGATTTAGCTGATTTTTAAGAGCAAATCCTCTATAAGATTCACAAACTTATCGAAATCTGCCATTGAAAGCAATTCCACATTAACGTCATTTGACCACAGAGACATTAACCAGTTTTCTCATAACTTATAAAGTTGCTGTTTAAATTTCTCCCTCAATCTCCTAAGTTCCTTGGTAGTGAAAGCTAACCCACTTTTAGACTCTTTTGTAGTGGAAGTCAATGCAGTTGGAAAGTGAATTAGACAAGGTTTAAATCTAAGGATTGTAATGAGATAAACCTGAGGTTTCTTTCCCAGTGGTGATAGTTACCAGTTCTCTTCTCCTAATACCTTTAATTTCAGTAGGAATTGTTGTCTTTGTTTTTATTTGTCCTTTGTTCCTGAAGGGGACCAATGACATCAAGAAGATGATGTCTTGACGTTCCAGGGAATTGGATTTAAATGAGGCAAGGCTGTGTGAGTCACCAGCCTCGCTATCTCCTCCAGAGCCATCTGCGTGCCAGTGGTAAAACATAAATAAGTATAGCTAGAGATGGCTCAGGATGCAGCAGATGATCCTGGTATTTTAAAGTTAAGGATTTTCCCAGGCCTCTATTTGTCTGGGGTAATACCCATTCAGTGATTAAGGCTAGGTAAGAAATGAGGGTAGAAAATGACCTCTTTTATCTACTTAAAAAAATCCATCTGGGAGGAGAAGATCCTCAGAGTTTCTGAATGGAAAAAATCGCTATTTACCCTCAGAGAACACTAAATCCGAATTCTTTTTTCCTCACCAGTAGGCCCTAAGGTTCCACTCCCATCAGCAAAACCTTTTTTACTAAACTGTTACTAAATGCTCCTCTACCTTCAAGATAGGAGGCTGGAAAAACAAAATTGCCTGTATATATGTCTCTAGTTGTTTAATCTGTAGGGGTGTATGGGGTCTTCAAAGAGGACTAGTACTTCTGATGTTAGGGCTTGCCAAGTCCTTTTCAGGGCTGCTTATCCACCTTTGCTCTCTATCTGGTACTTGACTCTTACCTGTGGCTCCAAGAAGCACAGTGGCCACAACCCAAAAACGGGTGGGCTAAACCAGTTGAAGACAACTGACAGGCCTCAAACTCATTGGTGAATTAGGGGGATGTCTATCTGTATCTGGCTGCTTCTGAATCCTGCCATTCTCAGTTCCACTTCTCTGCTGCTGTGAGTTCTGCTGCTCTCAGTTCTGGGCTCTCTTTTCATACAGTCCTAGACTGCATCAAGAACTCAGCGCACATACCATTGGCTCTGGTTTTAGCAACTCCCCTTAGGGCTCTGTGGGTTTCATGCCCACATCTGCTTAATTAGCAAAAGGGTATGAGGCTGGGGCCTTACCCCTAGTTAGTAAAAGGGTGTGGGCCTGCCTCTAATCAGGCCTCCCTTTGTTGGCCCCTCCTGAGGCCTTATAGGCAGGAAATATCTTTCACTTACCCCAAGCATATGAAGACTTCCCCTAGCTGAATGGGTAGATGAAAACAATTTGTTTCAATAGCCATGAAAGCAGCTGAAGCAGGCGCTGTGGAGCACTTAGAGTTTGGTCAGACATTGAAACATGTAGGCCATTCACTGCATCCCAGGCCACAGCCAGTCATCCTGACTTTTGTCTTGCCACTGGATTCTGGAAAAGAAAGTGAGACTTTGTGTAATTCTGCCTCACTTAAATCCAATTCAAGCAAATGTTAAAACATCACTCATGATGTCTTTGGTCCTCTTCGATAATAAAGGGTGAACAACAACAACAGTACTCTATAAAGGCTGTTTATTTTCATTCTTTATACTGGTGTTCACACATTTTTTTAAACAGCAAGGGCCAGTGGAATCTGTTTTTTCCTATAGTTTTAATTTTCTGACAAGCTCATTAAGTACACACTGAACTAATCTTTCTGTCCTTCTCCCTCTCCTTCTCCCTCTCCCCCCATCCCTCTCCCTCCTTCTCTCTCTCTCTCTCTCTCTCTTTCCCTCTCTCTCTCTCTCTCTCTCTCTCTCTCTCTCTCTCTCTCTTTCCCTCTCTCTCTGTCTCTCTCTCTCTCTCTCTCTCTCTCTCTCTCTCCCCCTCTCTGCCTCTCTCTCTCTCCAATCCTACCTCATATACTGCTTATCTGTGTGATCTTGGGCAAATCACTTAAGCTGTGTTTGCCTCAGTTTCCTCATCTGTATAAAGGGGATAATAATAACACCTACTATAATAATAATAACAGGGTTGCTGGGAAGATCAACTGAGGTAATGATTGTGAAGTGCTAAGCACAATGCCTGGAACATAGTAAGCACTATATAAATATTAACTATAATAATAGTAACCATTATTACTATTAGTATCACTCTTCCTCAGAAGTACACAGTAATTTGTTTGCATCTCTCTGAAACATAGATTCTTAACTTTGTGTGTAGCATGGACCATATTTGCAGATAAATCAAAGAACCGTGCTGATTGTCTACTACAAATTCACATTACAATATTCTTTCATGTCTTCCTAACTGAATCACTATGCCCCTCACCACAATAACTTTTCTTTATCATTATTTTAAAAAATGTTTATTCTTCATTTAATATTGTATTTTCCCCAGTTACATGCAAAAACAATTTTAACACTTGTTTTTAAAACTTTGAGTTCCAAATTCTCTCTCTTCCTCCCTCCCCAACTCCCCATTGAGAAGGCAAGCAATTCGATATAGGTTATACATGTGTAGTCATGCAAAATACATCCATAATATCCATGTTGTGAATGAAAACATGGACCAAAAAAAAAAACAAGTAAAACATAGAAAGCAAAAAGAATTGCTTTAATCTGTATTCAGACAATATCAGTTCTTTCTCTGGGGATGGATAGCATTTTGCATCCTAAGTCCTTCGGAGTTGCCTTGGATCATTGCATTGCTGAGAATAGCTAAATCATTGTTGCAACAATTTGGCTAGCAGCTATTGTGGCAGTGAAAGACCAACACAAGCCCAACAACAAGCATGCTGCCAGCACAGGTTCTTTTGATCTGCTTTACTAAGGGAAGTAACATCAAGGGGTTAACAATCTTTCTTTAATCCAACATATACATATAAACTCACTTAGTTCAGGAGGAAAAGCCAGCAACCCCAACTTCAGAGCAAATACAAACAAATTATAAACATACACAATATAAACAGACTAAATCACAATTCATAGTTACTAAAAAGCGTTAATATCTGAGTTTGTGAGCCAGGGAACTCTTAACAAAGGCTGGCCCAGAGTCATGTGCCACTCCTCCAGTGGCTTGGAGCACTAAGCGAACAGCTCTGTTCTCTCTTTTTATAAACTCTTTTGACATCATCAAACATCATCTGAGAGACCAGAACTTACTCACATACTATTTGCTCTGGTCTTAGCAATTCCCCTTAGGGCCCTGGGGGCTTCCCCACTCTCTCAAACTAGCCAACTAGTTTCCTAACCAGCCCGGGGCTTTGTACCTAGTAGTAAAAGGGCTTGGTCCTGGGGTTTAGCACCTAGTAAGACTCAATCAAAGACAATTAATTTAGCATTCTAAAACAGTAAAAATGTCCCAACTTAATTAATATTACAGTCATTCACAGCTGATCATCTTACAATATTGCTGTTACTTTGTACGTAGTACATTTCACTTTGCATGAGCCCATGCAAGTCTTTCCAGGTTTTTCTGAGTGCCACCTGCTCATCATTTCTTATAGTACAATGGTATTCCATAATCATATAACACAACTTGTTCAGCTATTCCCCAACTGATGGGCAACCCTCAATTTCTAATTCTTTGTCCCCAAAAAAGAGGTCTATAAATATTTTTGTACATATATGTCCTTTTCCTTTTTTTAAAAATCTGTTTTAGGATGCAGACCTAATACTTGTATTGCTAGGTCAAAGAATATGCCGAGTCTTATAGCCCTTTGGGCATAGTTCCAAACTGCTCTATAGAATGACTGAATCGGTTCACAACTCCACCAACAATGCATTAATGTCTCATTTTTCCCATGTTCCCTCCAACATTTGCCATTTACCTTTTCTTTCCTATCAGCTAATCTAATAGATATAAGGTAGTACCTCGGAATTATTTTAATTTGCATTTCTCTAATCAATAGTGAGTTAGAGTATTTTTTTTCATATGGGTATAGATAGCTTTGATTACCTTATCTGAAAACTGATAAAATCTTTTGATCATTTATCAATTGGGGGTGGCTCTTATTTTTATAAATTCGACTAAGTTCTCTATATGTTTGAGAAATGGGGCCTTTGTCAGAGAAACTTGCTTCATTTTTTTTCACAGTTACTATTGCTAAGTGCATTTCCCTCCAACCTATTCCCCCTCCCATGCTTATTCTCTTTTCTCTCTCCTTTCACCCTGTCCCTCCTCAAAAGTGTTTTGCTTCTGACTACCTCTCCTCAAATCTGACCTCCCTTCTATCACCCCACTCCCCTCCTTGTCTTATCCCTTTCCACTCCTACTTTCCTGTAGGGTAAGATAGATTTCTAGCCCAACTGAGTGTGTATGTTATTCTCTTTTTGAGCCAATTCTGATGAGATTAAGGTTCACTCACTGCCCCACACCTCCCCTTTCTTCCCCACTACTGTAAAAACATTTTCTTGCCTCTTTCATGTGAGATAATTTACCCCATTCTACCTCTCCCTTTCTCCTTCTCCCAGTATATTCCTCTTTCACCCCTTAATTTTATTTTTAGATATAATCCCTTCATATTCAACTCATACCTGTACCCTCTGTCTACATATGCCCCTTCTACCTTAATAATAAGAAATGTCTTATGAGTTACAAATATCTTCCCATGTAGGAATGTAGACAGTTTCATTAAGTCGCTTTTAATTTCCCTTTTTCTATTTACTTTTTTATGCTTCTCTTGAGTCTTGTATTTGAAAGTCAAATATTCTCTTCAGCTCTAGTCTTTTCATGACGAATGCTTGAAAGTCCTCTATCTCATTGAATGTCCATTTTCCCCCCGAAGGATTAAACTCAGTTTTGCTAGGCGGGTGATTATTGATTGTAATCCTAGCTCCTTTGCCCTCTGGAATATCATATTCCAAGCCCTCTAATTCTATAATGCAGAAACTGCTAGGCCTTGTGTTATCCTGATTGTGTTTCACAATACTTGAATTGTTTTTGGCTGCTTGTAATATTTTCTTCTTTACCTGGGAACTCTGGAATTTGACTAGCAGTTTTCATTTTGGGCTCTCATTCAGGAGGTGATTGGTGGATTCTTTCAGTTTCTATTTTACCCTCCAGTTCTACAGAGTGTTCCTATAGTCTGGACACATAGGCAAAAATGCATAGTTTCAAGAAATGAAATGAATGAAATTTTCAGCATTTTATTTAATCAAATAACAAATAACATCTTCAATATGATTTCCATCATTTGTGATGTAAAGGTTGATGCTCTTTGCAAGATTCACATGAACTTGATGCAATAACTCTACATTGCTGTCAGTTTTAACAGATTCACTCTTTATGGATTCGATCAAGTGTGTTGCATCTGTGATTTTCAGAGTACACCTTCTCCCTCAGCATACCACAGAAAAAGAAGTCGGGGGGCTAAGGTCTGTTAATATTCCAAATATTTCAAAATGTACCTTTTTTTGCCTATGTGTCCAGAATTTAGGGACACCCTGTAGAATATCGGGGCAGTTTTCCTTGATAATTTCTTGAAAAATGATGTCTAATCTCTTTTTTATCTTTTGTCATGGCTTTCAGGTAGTCCAATAATTTTTAAATCATCTCTCCTGGATCTATTTTCCTGGTCAGTTGTTTTTCCAGTTAGATATTTCACATTGTCTTCTATCTTTTTCATTCTTTTTTTAATTGTTTCTTGATTTCTCATAAAATCATCAGCTTCCATTTGCTCTATTCTAATTTTTTTTTAAATTTATTTATTTAACATATTTGGTTTTCGGCATTGATTTTCACAATAGTTTGAATTACAAATTTTCTCCCCATTTCCACCCTCCCCCCCACTCCAAGATGGCATATATTCTGGTTGCCCTGTTCCTCAGTCAGCCCTCCCCTCTATCACCCCCTCCCCTCTCATCTCCTTTTCCCTTCCTTTCTTGTAGGGCAAGATATATTTCTACGCCCCATTGCCTGTGTATCTTATGTTTTAGTTGCATGCAAAAACTTTTTTTTTTGTTTTTGAACATCTGTTTTTAAAACTTTGAGTTCCAAATTCTCTCCCCTCTTCCCTTCCCACCCACCATCCCCATGAAGTCGAGCAATTCAACCTAGGCCACACATGTATCATTATGTATAACCCTTCCACAATACTCATGTTGTGAAAGGCTAACTACATTTTGCTCCCTCCCAACCCATCCCGCTTTATTGAATTTTCTCCCTTGACCCTGTCCCCATTCCAAAGTGTTTGTTTTGATTACCTCCACCCCCATCTACCCTCCCCTCCATCATCCCTCCCCCTTTTATTTTTTTTTATCTTCCTCCCTCTTCTTTCCTGTGGGGTAAGACACCCAACTGAGTATGTATGGTATTCCCTCCTCAGGCCAAATCCAATGAGAGCAAGGTTCACTCATTCCCCCCCCTCACCTGCTCTCTCCCCTCCTCCGACAGAACTGCTTCCTCTTGCCACCTTTATGCGAGATAATCCACCTCATTCTATCTCTCCCTATCTCCCTCTCTCAGTATGTTGCTCTCTCATCTCTTAATTTCATTTTATTTCTTTTAGATATATTCTCTTCATCTTCATATTACATATATATATATAAACACACACATATATATATATACACATACATACATATACACGTAGATATATACGTACATACACATTCACTTATATATATATACATAAACATATATATATATATATATATATATATATATATATGCATATTCCCTTCAAATACCCTAACACTGAGGTCTCATGAATCATACACATCATCTTTCCATGTAGGAATGTAAACAAAACAGTTCAACTTTAGTAAGTCCCTTAAAATTTCTGTTTCTTGATTACCTTTTCATGCTTCTCTTGATTCTTGTGTTTGAAAGTCAAATTTTCTATTCAGTTCTGGTCTTTTCACTGAGAAAGCTTGAAAGTCCTCTATTTTATTGAAAATCCATATTTTGCCTTGGAACATGATACTCAGTTTTGCTGGGTAGGTGATTCTAGGTTTTAATCCTAGCTCCATTGACCTCCGGAATATCGCATTCCAAGCCCTTCGATCTCTTAGTGTAGAAGCTGCCAGATGTTGGGTTATTCTGATTGGGTTTCTACAATACTCAAATTGTTTCTTTCTGGCTGCTTGCTGTATTTTCTCCTTGATCTGGGAGCTCTGGAATTTGACGACAATATTCCTAGGAGATTTCTTTTTGGGATCTATTTGCGGAGGCGATCGATGGATTCTTTCAATTTCTATTTTGCCCTGTGGCTCTAGAATATCAGGACAGTTCTCCTTGATAATTTCCTGAAAGATGGTATCTAGGCTCTTTTTTTGATCATGGCTTTCAGGTAGTCCAATAATCTTTAAGATTATCTCTCCTGGATCTATTTTCCAGGTCAGTGGTTTTTCCAAGGAGATAGTTCACATTGTCTTCCATTTTTTCATTCCTTTGGTTCTGTTTTATAATATCCTGATTTCTCATAAAGTCACTAGCTTCCACTTGCTCCAATCTAATTTTTAGAGTAGTATTTCCTTCAGTGGCCTTTTGGACCTCCTTTTCCATTTGGCTAATTCCGCCTTTCAAGGCATTCTTCTCCTCATTGGCTTTTTGGAGCTCTTTTGCCATTTGAGTTAGTCTGTTTTTTAAGGTGTTGTTTTCTTCAGTGTATTTTTCCGTATTTTTTGGGGTCTCCTTTAGCAAGTCATTGACTGGTGTTTCATGGTTTTCTGCACATCCTTCTCATTTCTCTTCCCAATTTTTCCTCTACTTCTCTAACTTGCTTTTCCAACTCCTTTTTGAGTTCTTCTATGGCCTGGGGCCAGTTTATGTTTTCTTTGGAGGCTTTTGTTGTAGGCTCTATGACTTTGTTGTCTTCTTTAGGCTGTATGTTTTGGTCTTCTTTGTCACCAAAGAAAGAATCCAAAGTCTGAGACTGAATCTGGGTGTGTTTTCGCTGCCTGGCCATATTCCCAACCAACTAACTTGACCCTTGAGTTTTTCAGTGGGGTATGACTGCTTGTAGACTAATGAGTTCTATGTTCCATGTTTGGGGGGGAGGTGCCAGCTCTGCCACACCAGCACTGCTCCTTCCCCAACCCCCAACCTGGACTGGGCTTAGAACTTCGGCAGGCTGTGCTCTCCTGCTCTGATCTGCCACTTAATTCCTCCCACCAGGTGGGCCTGGAGCCGGAAGTAACAACAGCTGTAGCTGCCCCACCTCAGCTGACCCCGGGGCTGGAAGCCGAACCTCGAACTCCTTCCACTCCTGCAGCTTTTCCCACTAACCTTCTCCACAGTCTTTGATGTTTGTGGGTCGAGTGGTCTGGTAACTGCTGCAGCTCACATATTCAGGGCGCTAGGGGCCCCAACCGCCTGACTCCAAGTTTGGTAGTTCCACGCCACTCAGGCTGGGCTCTGCTCCACTCCGTTCCCAGCTCCCAGCTCCCAGCTCCGTGTGGAATAGACCTCACGCAGAGACCATCCAGGCTGTCCTGGGCTGGAGCCCTGCTTCCCTCTGCTGTTCTGTGGGTTCTGCCGTTCTAGAATTGGTTCAGAGCCACTTTTTATAGGTTTTTGGAGGGACTCGGTAGGGAGCTCACTCTAGTCCCTGCTTACCTGCTGCCATCTTGGCTCCACCCCTCTATTCTAATTTTTAAGGAATTATTTTCTTCACTGAGCTTTTGGACCTCCTTTTTAATTTGGCCAATTCTGCTTTTTAAGGCATTTTTCTTCTGATTGGCTTTGGTGAATGTTCTTTACCACTTGGCCTAGTTTGTTTTTTAAGGTGTTGCTTTCTTCAGTATTTTTTGGGTATCCTTTAGCAAGCTGTTGACTCTTTTTTTCATGATTACCGTGCATCACTCTAATTCTTCTTCCCAATTTTTCCTCTACTCTGCTTATTTGATTTTGAAATTATTTTTTCAACTATTCCATGCCCTGACACTAATTCATGTTTTTCTTGGAGGCTTTGAATGTAGGAGGTTTGACTTTATATTCTTCTTCTAAAGGTGCTGTTTGATTTTCCTTGTCACTATAGTAACTTTTATGGTCAGAATATTTTTCTGTTGATTGCTTATATTCCCAGGTTATTATTTGTCTTTTAAGTCTTTATTAAAATAGGGCTCTGCTTCCAGGGTGGAGGGTACACTGTCTCAAGCTTCAGGGGTTTTGTGCAGCTGTTTCCAGGGATACTTCTAGGGATCTGTAAGTTTTCAGTTCTTCCAATGTGTTATGATCTAAGGAGAGATGTTTACTACTCTGCTGGCCTGTGAGTGATCACAAGCACTCTTTTCCACCCTGGAACTGTGAGGAGGATCCCTGTTCCACTGTGGCAGCAAGCCCTGTTATGCTAGTGCTCCTCCTCACTCTAGAACTGCCACCCAGGACTATGACCTAGATCAGGGCTGTCCAAAATGCAGCCTGCAGGCCCCATGAGGCTGAACTACAAGCATAGAAATTTACATAAATGCTATAGTAAAGGAAGCCAAGCTACCACAGAGCTCTCTCTAAAATGGCAAATCAAAATATGTTGTCTATTGTTTCAATAAAAACCTAAGGTTAGACAACTCTGACCTAGATCCAAGTATGGGCAAAGCAACAGAGTCCTGCCTCAATGCTAGCAAAAAGACCCCTGTAATCTCCTTCTCACCAGTTGTCGGAGCCCCTTACTGTCAGTGAGGTGAAAGTTCTGGAAGCAGCCTCTGCTGCTGCTGCTGATGATGATGATTCGGTCACTCCCAAGGCTCCCTCCTGGTTTGCTGTGGTCAGAGCTGTGCCGGAGCAGCTTATGCTGGACTGTATTTCACTCTCACCCATGTATGACAGACTTTTTCTGCTGACCTTCTAAGTTGTCTTTGGCATCTGTGGGCTGAGAGGTCTGGAAACCTCCCCAGCTGTTAGTGATTCAGTCACCCCGAGGCCTGCTCTGGGTTTTCTGGGGCCTGGTTTATGGCCTACATAGCCTGGTTTCTCACTGTGCTGCTTTCTCACCCTGGTGCAACAGGCCTTTCCTACTGACCTTCCAAGTTGTCTTGGGCTGGAAATTTGTTTCACTCCATTTTTTTGTGGATTTCTGCTGCCCTAGAATTTGTTTAGTCATTTTAAAGGTATTTGGAGGGGTTTAGGGGTTAGCTCAAGTGAGTCCCTGCCTTTACTATACCATCTTGGCTCTATTTCACACTAAAATAATCTTACAGGGTCAATAAAGACCCTGTTCTTATCCCACTGAGAGGGTTCCCCATGTAAGCCTAGCTGTAGTATCTGCACAGTACTAGGTTCTTAAATCTGTCTATCTAATTACCTTAGACTCAGTTTTTCTCCTCTTCCCTGTATCCCCACTTCAACTATAAAATGAACCACAAAGTCATTGCAATCAGCCCCTAGCTACTAATAACAAATATTTCCAGTTGAACAGTTTAGGCCAGTCCTGTGATACAAGTCCAGGATTCAAATGCAAAGTAATACTCATGGATTATTTAATATAATTTAAAAAAAAAACTTAGAATAAAGTTTTAAGAAATAAAACTGCTACTTGATAATGAAAAACACTATTCTTCTTTGCCTCTACATTCACCAAAGCAATAGCAAGGTTAGGTCAGAAAGTCATCCTCACAGGACAGTATTAATTTTACCAAACCTCCAAAGAACCAACACCCTATAAACTGAGGCTTTTATGATTCAGGTGGCAAGAAAGTGAAACCAATGATTCAAGTTCTAGCCTACCAGACTAACTGAATCCCAAGGGCACTACCTTGCAACTTTAAAAGGTGACCAATGTAAGCTACATAAAACAGGTACCACTCAACACCACACCAACAATGAAGACATCACAGCTCCATTGAAATATCCACTTTGAGGAAGGGAAGAAAAACGGAAAACAAACAAATAACCAAGAAAAACCAAAATAAAAACAATATATTTATATTTATGTCTATGTCTATATCCATGTCTATATCTATATCATCTATAACTTTACACCTATCACCATGTCTATTTATCTATCTATACATATGTCATCTATGGTTATAATTTTGATTGAGCCTATCTGTTGCTTTTTTTTAATGCTATAGGAAGCTCATGGTGAAAACTCCCTTTATTAATGCATATTAGCATTTGCTCTGCAAGTTTCTTAGAGAGTTACCTGGAGGCAATGAATAATTTATTCAGGGTCACATAGCAAGTATGTGTCAGAGGCACAAATTCAGGTCAACCTAACTCTGAGGCCAGGTTCCTATACCACTCAGCTTCTCCTAATATCAATATATTGTAGTATTAAATATTAAAAATAAGTAATTAGGTTTTTTCATATCTAGTCACTTCCAGGACGTGTCCTCTCCTAAGAACAGTTTTAACCTCTTTTACACCTCTGTAGCCACAATGCTGAGTAAAACATTATGTCCAGAATGAAGACACTCAAAGAGATAGAATAATTTAGAGGTGTTTTTTTCGTGGGGGCAAAAATTAGAATTTGAGTGGATGTTCCTCAATTGGGGAATGACTGAACAACTTGTGGTATATGATTGTAATAGAATATTATTGTGCTATAAGAAATGATGAGCAAGATCCTTTCAGAAAACTTGAAAAAACTTACATGAACTATGCAAAGTGAAGTGAGCAGGACCAAGAAAACATTGTACATAGAAACAGATTTCCTGTGAATGACTTAGCTATTCTCAGCAATATAAAGATCCAAGACTATTCCAAAGGACTTGTGATGAAAATTGCTATCCATCTCTAGAGAGAGAAATTCTGTAGTATGAATGCAGAGCACACTTTTTTTCTTTATTTTTCTCAGGTTTTTTTTTGGGGGGGTGTCTTTTCTTTCACAACATGAGTAATGTGAAAATACATTTTGTATGACTATACATGTATAACCTACATCAAATTGCTTACCTTCTCAATGAGCAGAGAAAGGAGAAAGAAAATTTGAAACTCAAATGTTTTTTTAAAAAAATAATTTTAAAAATTGTCTTTTACATGTAATTGGAAGAAATAAAATATATGAACAAAAAAGAATTCCGAGCTGGATGGGATTGAGAAATGGTCTTCTCTAGTAGTGTCAAACTCAAAAATAAATGGAGGCCACTAAACCACATATAAGGATTCCTTTGGGCTGCATATTGACTTAGATTTAAAATGCAATGTTATCTTTGTTCTGTTTTCTTCTTATTTTTTGTTGAATATTCCTTAATTATATTTGAATCTGGCTCAGGCTGTACTTGGAAATGTTAGTACCAGCGGTAGGCTGCATGTTTGTCACCTCTCGTTTAGACCACCTTAGAGAAAAGGAAATAGTTCCAGAGAAACTAAAGTGATAGAGAGGTATATACCCATTAAATTATAGTACATCCCTATTAAAAGGTTAATTGCACTAAATAAGCCAGAAATTGTTTAAAAACAACAACAAAGGTACAAATACATTCTAGAATTCTTTTAACTATAAGGGTTGAAACTAAGAGGAATTCTAAGTTGACCCTCATTTTAAAAGAAAATTCATTCAACCAGAGTACCTCAAATACTCTGGAGGTACCGCTCCTGTGCATTTTTCTTTACTCTCAAAACTTTGAGAAGAGAATATTTCCTACTGTGTTAAATTGATCATATGGGGGAAAATAGAGGTCTTTTTCTTCTTGTTTTTGAATGATGTCAAACTCTATACATCATGAAATAGGAAAAGAAAAGCTGATGTCCATTAATTTTGGGGGAGATCCTGAGATAGGCAAATATTCCAGCAGGAGAGTCTTATGAATCATAGAATGTTAGAACTAAAGGGAAAGAGGTAACCTCCTCCAATCCATACCAGAAAAATAAATTACCTCTACAGCACCTATCACAAATGGTCATCTAGTCTTTATTCAAAGATATCTAGTGATCAAGAATAGAACACTACCTGATGCGGCCTTTCTATTTTTGGCAAATCATAATTGTTAGGAAGTTTTCATTATATTGATCCAAAAGCTGCCTCTCTATAACTTCCAAACAGTGATCATAGTTTTGATTTATAGTGCTTAGCAGCAAAAAATTAATGATGCTTCTATATAATAACTTCAAGAATTTGAGGCCTAGCATTTAGCTCTTAGTTTTGGCTTTGTCTTCTTCAAGTTATTTTTTATACTAAGGGTTGTCACCAATTTATTTCAAAAGGGGTGGAAGAATCTTGACCCAGTTTGTGTGTTTTCTCCTCTTGCCAAAAATGGGGAGTGGGTTTTGGGACCACTAGAGAAGGGAAGCTGTTGCCCACCAACTCCACATCTTGCTGTTCATTTTGTCCTCCTGCATGTAAGATGTGCTAGATCACTTCGAACTTTTCAGAATAACTTAACATTGTTACCTCATTTGATGTTCATAACCCTGCTATGACCTCTAGGGCAATTAGCATCCTAACTTTCCCATGAGGTAGCTAAGGTAGCTTTGTTCAGAAAATTGTTCTGTTTAGTTGTGTTATTTTTTAGAACAAATTGTCTCCTTACTGTTGACCCTTAATGATTTATAGTATCCAGAATGAAGGTGATTGTCCCACTGTCTTTTTCCCTGGTCAGATTACTCCTCTGGAATTGCGTCACATTTCTGGGAAGGACATTGACAACAAGGAACCAACTGCGAATCCTATCATTTGAGGATCACCCAAAGCCTTAGGGTTTTGGGAGTGAAAGAAAATTCTACATGTCAAATATGTGACATGGGAAACATTTACCTGTTCCACTTGGTCATAAGGTCCAGATTTCACTTCTACAGGAGGAATGAGGTCTTAACCCTTAAAGCTGTTCCAGTGTGGAATGGGTGGTCTTAGCAAAGTGGGAAGTTCCCCGTCACTGAAGGTCTTTAAGAGAAGGCTAGGTATATCACAAAAATCATGGAATGGGACTTGGAATGGACTTTCTTGGCCTCTAGTCCATCCCATACCCAACAAGTGGCTACCTGGGCTCTACCTAAATGTTGTAATGGATGCTGGATCAGACATCCTAGTTCTATCCCAATGCTATAAGAGCTTATGAAGGAACTTGAGTTATCCAGAAGTTAAGAAACTAGCCTAAAGTCAAGCAGCTAGTTGGTCCTACAGTCAGAATGAGACATTAGGTCTTGGGTTACTCAGTTTGTGCTCTTTCAACTAGATCATGCTTTGTCTCCCTCATCTATTTCTATAGACATTTCCCCCCTCCCATTATTCTCCTCTGCTTCTCTTGCTGCCTTCTAATGCTTTTCAGCAGCCCCAAAACAGGAAACCAGGTACCCCAGCGTTCACAGGAATGTTTACTACAGCATCTTCAATCAGGTCTCATTCCTTCCATAAATAAATCTGTACAATACTGGGGAGGTAGGACCATTATATACAGGGAAGAGAAGATGGTACATTGAATACTTGGCTCTTAAAAGTACCACATTACCCTCTCTTGCTCAGACTCCACTCTTCTTGATGTGCTCTAACATGGGGATTTGGATGTCCATCCTAGTAAAATAGCTGAGTCCATTTCAAGCTTTGGTCTTTGCTGGAGGGCCCAAAAATCCCAGCCTTATCAGCCACTTCCAGGGCTAGCTTCAGATGCTGGTCAAACAAATCACACCTGATGGGCATCTCCAAAGAGTAGAATGGATTCTTGAGGGGAAAGTGTGAGTGAGTCTTACAGATCTTTCACAAGAAAGAATTGATTCCACCTTGTTGATGATCTGCCAGTACTACAAACCTGATGCTTGTCAGTGTCTGGAAGACATGGAATTTGAAGGTGTCTGTCTCGAGCATCTCGATGCCAGATCTCCCCAGCTTGGAAGACAGCTGGGAGCTGATGGCAAACAGCAAGTGGAACATGGAGGCCAGCATCAGCTTCTCGTTGGATGTGAGAGGGGGTCGGCTGAAGTGGATGGACACAGGGTATTTGCCTGGGTTGCCCAGGTACTCTAGCACCTCCTTCCCATCCACAGTATACTTGCCATTCACATCCACGCCATTGATGGAGAGAACGGCATGGCGCACTGTGGAGGCAGGGGTCGGGTCAACCTGGCTGGCTGGGGACGAGCCCCTTCCACCTCCAGAACTGAAGCCCACTCCATTCTTCCAGTTATACTGCTACAATTCCTTCAGCCAATATTCCTCATGCTTTGTAAAGTTGCGAATTTGAGTTCTCCCCATCTAACATTGTGTTCCAGTTTATTAAAGTCCTTCCTGAAAGGACTTTTATACCTCATGCACCCCTAAGTGTATGAAATGTAATTGATCTTCTCTGATAAGAAGAGTAGAGAGAAACTGTCCTGTCTTGTTGTGAACACTATCCACATATTGATGAATACTCAGATTGCATTTTCATTTTTTCCCTCACATTATACTGCTGACTCATACTGAGCTTATGATATGCTAAAACCCAAAGATATTTTTATATGTTCTACTTCTGGGCCTTAATTCCCTCACTCTATACTTGTTCAATTTAAATCTTGGATCCATATTTCCTGATTATCCATATCACATTTTAAGCCATTGTTCTATTCTGCAAAGGTCTTTTGAATCCCAATTCTGTCTTCCATTGTCTTAGTTTTCTTTCTCAGTTTCATGTCAACAACAAATTTGATAAGCATGAAATGCATGCCTTTGTCCAAGTCACTAATAAATATTGGACAGCAAAGATCTACTATGGCTTTCTACCATTTTATCATTCCAAGCTGACCATAGTCACTATGCTCTCCATTGTTAATCCTTTTAACAAGTCGATTTTTTAATTCACTCAACTAAACAAATATCCATTTTATATGTCTCTACCTTTTCTATAGCCTAAGAGACTTTCCTAAATACTTTACTGAAGTTTAGGTAGCCTGGGCAAATAGCATTTCTTTCATATAAACTAGAGTAACTGTCACAAAACAGCAAATGTTCTTGAAGAAACCATGTTGACTGATAGTAGTCACTGACCTATGAGTTGAATAAGCATCCCTTTCATAATGAGTTTTATAACTTTGGGGGAAATGATATTAAATTTACTTTCTTTACTGCCTTGATCCTTTGTTGAAAATTATTACAATTACTTCATTCTAGGTTCACAGCACTTCTCTGCTTTTTCTTAGTGCTCTCAAAGAGGTTCAATAACCACATATATTAGTTTCTTTGGTACCCTGGGATAGATTTTATTTAGGCCTAGTGATGTGAAGTTGCTGAGATCAGGTTGGAATTCTATTACTATCTCCTCATTTATCTTAAGTGTCAATTTCCTATTAACTCCCCTTTTATCCTTCCATTAAGATACATTGTGCTAAAGTGGAAAAAGTGCTGAATTTGGACTCAGAGGACTTGGATCCATATTGTGGTAACATGAATGTTTGGTGGTAGGACATTGGGAAAGTCACCTCACTTCTCTAGGCCTCAATTTCTTCTTATCTAAAATGAAGAGGTCAGACCAGATGACCCTTAAGTTTCCTCTATCTTTAAGGCTATGATTGGTGATGTTATTCTCTAGAGCATTTTTTTTGATACAAGAAATAGAAGTATCCATCCCCTCTCTCCACATTGGACCAGATCTGTGATTCTGTCATCACAAGGAATTCCTGGTAAGGAAATCCCTGCTATCAGTTCAAGTCAGCTTCTTTTCTTTGACTTAGAGACTGTGAGAGTTGTCTGGGGTCTTGATAGATTGTGACTCATCAAAGGTCATACAATCAGGCAGTGTCAGAGGCAGTTGAACTGATATATCCTTCATGCTCTTATGGGATATCTACTCCACTTGCCATGCTATGTAATTCTGTACAGTTGAGTTGCATAAGAGGGAGTTAAGTTATCCTGATTTTTCCCTATCACCCATTAATTCATATTCAGCTATAGCAGGGGCCCTACTCTTTCCTCTTCCTCTCTTATCACCAACAAAGCTAAAGAAACCCTTTGTAATTCTACTGAA
This sequence comes from Trichosurus vulpecula, assembly GCF_011100635.1. Lineage (NCBI taxonomy): Eukaryota > Metazoa > Chordata > Mammalia > Diprotodontia > Phalangeridae > Trichosurus > Trichosurus vulpecula. The sequence goes on along the minus strand of NC_050580.1, from coordinate 108,257,289 downwards.
CATTTATCATAGACCTCAGCTGTCTTGTAGGATTTAGCTTTCTTGATGCTACGCTTGTCTTTTGACCGAGTCCTTTTAAATTCTAAGCTTGTGATTGATATAGCAATAAGAGATAGGATCAAAATCAAATGTATAAACATGGGCAAAGAGGAGACAAAATCCACCTGACAAACACTTAGAAAACCCTAGAGAAGCAGGGAGTGAACTAAGTGGGATTATAGATAGCATTTGCACTTTCACATATAAATAATTGATAATAATCAAGTGCCAATCAATTGGGGGCTGGCTAAAAAACCTTGATTTTTGTCTGTAATGGAATATTATTATTTAGTATAAAATGGAGTTGAGAGAATTGTAGGGGGGATGTGTATAAACAGATTTTGAGTAAAATATGCCAAAACAATTGCTTATATGCACAATGACTATAACAATGCAAATGAAAAAATGAAAAGAAGTTAAACTCTGAATAATTATTTTTAAAATGGAAACTCTGGTTAATAAAATATATCTCTTTTTCATATCAGAGTTTTTGGGGACTCTCAGGAGACACTAGTGACTATGTTTTCAGATACAATAACTACGTAGATACTTTTGCTTAATTTTTTTTTGTTTTTCTTTGTCACAAAAGACTCTTGAGACTGAATTTTAGGAATGACTGATATAGACATAGAAAGCACTAATATAATTTATTAAAATTTTAAAAACTTGAAGCTTGTTATTGAGTTGCCTGGGTAGTTATATCATCTAGTAGGTACCTTCTTTTCTTTGCTTCATCAATGAAGCAAATTTCCACCACTCTTTTAAAAAATTGATATCTTTTGTTTTTATATCACATTCATTTCTGAACATGACTCTTCCACCTAATAAGCCATTCTTTGTAGAAAAAAAGGAAATAAATCACAGTTGAATGAAAATAACTAACATATCAAATGTATCTGACAATATATGCAATTTACCACATTCATAATCCACCATTTCTGAAACAGGGGAGGGAGGTTCACTTTCTCATTCTTTTCTGGCACCAAACTGGATCATTATAATTATTTTTTTCATTTTATTGTTGTATTTACATTGCTGGAGTCATTGTGGATGTTTTCCTGCTTATGTTTATTTCATACTGTTTAAGGTCGTATGACTTTTAAATTTTCTCTGAGTTCTTCACATTGAAATATTCTCTAAAGTGTAATAGTGTTCCATTACATTCATGTACCCCAATTTGTTTAGCCATTACTCAATTGGAACTTTCTATTTTTTTGCTGTCATACAAAGTGCTGCAATGGATGTTTTGGTGTTTTTTTTTTCTCTTTTCTATAGATCTTTTTGTTCTTTGGGGTAAATGCACATCACTGAGATCTCAAGATCAATGCCTATAGACATTTTAGCCACTTTTTATCATGATTTCAAATTGCTTTCCAAAGTGGCTGGAAAGTCACAGCTCTACCAACAATGCATCAGTATATCTATTTGCCTCCCTTCCATAGCCTTTCCAACATTGACTAAATTCCCTTTTCATTATCTTTTGTAACTTGCTGTGTATGAAGTACAATCTCAGATTTTGTGATTTGTATTTTTCTTATTAATGATTTGGAACAAATACTATGTGGCTGCTAAGAATGTGTAATCTTCTTGAGACCAATTTTTTATTATCCTTTTATTGCTGTTGCTCATATGTATTTGTTATTTCCTTATATATTTGGTATATCAGTTCATCATCAAACATAATGGATGCAAAAATTTATCCTCAATTTTCAGGTTTCTACTCATCCAAGTCACACTGATATTTTCTTGGAAATGTTTTCCAATTTTATGGAAGCAAATTTAATATCTTTTATGATCTCTTCTATCATTTCTCTTGTTGTGAATTCTTTCCCTAGTCTTAGTTGTGGAGATATTTCCATACATTTTCCTTCAATTTTTATTTTTATGACATTTTTAAAAGTTAAATATCCATTTTGAACTTATGGTATACATTGTTATATCCTTGTCTAAAACAATTTAGCCACAAGGGCAGAAGTAGCAACCTTCAAAAAACAAAAGTTCTACTTTCTGATTAGACATTCTTCTAAGATGTAAAGGTCATTTTCCTGGCCTGGATCCCAGGAGTCCATTTATTTATTTAAATAAATTAAAATGATTTTTATTTAATATTTTCTTATGCATGGTAATTTTTTTCCTGGAAAGAGTGCTCCTTTATTCAGCCGTGGAGAACAGCAAGACTGCATCACCTTTCCTTAACCATAGCCTTGACCAGCCCTATTCCATCCATCTCTATACGTACAAAGCCTTTCATATTGGCAAGCAGGATGGGATTTTTTTGGTGTCTTTTGTTTTGGAGTACTTCTCAATACTAAGGCAATCAAGTGCCTTTGAGTCTTGCCTTTGTAAGTGTAATGGCAAGTAAGTAGGAGCTTTGGTTGTCTTTTGTTTTGCAATGCTTCTCAGCACTAATGCAATCACATGTCTTAGAGCCTTGCCTTTGTTTGAATCAAGAGTCATTGATTGGAAACAATATATATGATGTGGTGCTAATGATTAAATATCTTTCCCACACCCTTTTGCTAAGTAGGCCCTAAGCCCCAGGGCCCTAAACAAATTAATATATGCTCTAAGGTTGACATTGTGCTCTGGGGGCACACTTATTGGAAGAATGTTGGTGATTTGGCCAGACGAGACTGTGGGTAGCCATTGCAGTCTCCCGCCCCTTCCCCCAGCTTTGAAAACCCAGATGTTCGTGCTTCTCTCTTTGGTAACTGTGTGTATTGCTATGATCAGACACATAGAAGACTGTCTGTTGATTTGTGTTATTTTGCTCTGTAATTTCTGCTTGTAATTTCTGTTTGCATTTGCTCTGAAGTTCAGAGTGCTGGCTTTTCCCCCGATCTAAGTGAAAGATATATATATATATATATATATATATATATATATATATACATATACACATATATATATATATATATATATATATATGTTTAATTAAAGTGAGATTGTTAACCCCTTAAAGTTGCTTTCCTTAGAAAAGCAGATCAAAGAACCTGTGCTAGAAGCCCTTCTGTGTACTGGTGTTATTGGCATTGCACAGAGACAGTAGCTGCAGGTAGCATTTTTGTTATACCTTTTTATTAGCATTTCTTACAATTGGCCCCAGTATATTATGTGTTTAACTTTAAATACCCTACAGAAAGAATAAATCAACTTTTCATTTTCTGCAGTTTAGCAGGTAGGGGAAGAGGTGTTTTGTGATGTTTAAGTACATTTCTTGGTTTCTAATGCAATCCTCAGTGACCTGACATCCAAAATGATCAAACTTATTTTGTAACCTTTCATTCTTTTACCTATCCTATGTGGAATCAAAGAGAAACCCAAGGAAGAAAATCATTTCCTAATTAAACTCTTTTGAGAAGTGGGATAATAGAAAGGAAAAACCTCATAATACAAAACACCATGCCTATGCTTTAGAAAGATCTGGAATCTTAGATGATTAAAGCTAGAAGGAATATTAGGGAGACAGTCTTTCTCTTCTATTTTACATAGTAAGGAACTGAGACCCAGAAAGGGAAAATAATTTGTTCAAAATTACATACAATGAGTTAGGGACGGATCTGATACTAGAGCTCAGATGTCTTCATTTACAATGCAATAGCAATTAACTATTCACTTCACATTGATAGAAGAGGTTATTGACAAATAATGAAGACTTCCCAAGGTTTCCAATCAATTCTTTTTAACTCTTCCCACTCCAAGCCATGACCATTACTACAGTGGTACTGAGATGGCTTAAAACTGAACAGGAGATGGAACTTCTAGTGGCCTGGCATAGAATATGAAAAAATACTTGGGGCAAGGAGTAATAGGGTAGAGGAAGAGAATGGGGAATACACATTCTGGTATAGACACAAAAATATATGCACATATGCACACTCGAAGTGTTCTTTTATTCCAAAGACTATGGGATTGCTAGCTTGTGAATGTTGCCTATTTCATGCTACATCAATCTTAAGTTTTTGGCACCTCTGTGCCACATCTTAGGGAGGTCTGAGGAGATTCTTCCTTCCTTTGTATGACCCTCCATCATTCCCATCATATCTCCTAGAAGCACACTTTTCTTATATTAGTTTGTGTTCATTTGATCACATGGGAAAGAAAATCAGACTAAATAATTCACATTGGGGCATTAGGACCTCAGTGTGTTACAGGCATTTTGGTCCTAACTACAGATGCAATAAGAAAGCTTACAGCAGGGGAAACTGGTACCTTGGTTAGGAAAGTTAATATTGAACTTGGCTTGGCAGATGGAAAAGATATGAAGAGATGAAGGGGAAAGAGAACCCTTTCTAAATGAGAACAGACATGAGCAAAGGTATAAAGTTGGTAACAGATGAAACTGTCAATGTATGTAGTGCAGAAAGGAGATCAGATTTACTCGATGAGATGGTATATGAGGAGTAAGATTTGGTTAGTAGATTTGGATTAGATAACAAAGGATACTGAAAGAAAAGAATATAAAATTATCCTAGATACTCTGAAGACCTTCCTGCTCAAGAAACTTTAGTGGCTCCCTATGACCTCTAGCATAAAATATAAATCCATCTGTGCAACATTTATGGACTTTCACAATCTGGCTCTTAGGTATCTTTACAGAATGATTTAAAATGATTCCCCTTCATGTGTTCTTAATTCTAGCCAAATGACCTATTGTTATATACCTAAAATATCCCAGGTCCCTTTTCTTTTTCGTTGCATAAACTTTCCATTGTGCCCAGACTGCTCTCCATTCTCACCTATACCTTTTGAAATCCCAACTTCCCTTCAATATTTAGTTAAAGTACTGAAGCCTTCCCCAGTTTTCCCTGTAGTTTGGGTCCACCAATTCCCCAAATACTTTGTAAATATTTTGTATTTATTTCTGTACGTGTTTACCCTCAGCAGACTGGAAACTACTTGAGAAAAAGACTATTTCATGTTTTGTCTTTTTATTCTCAATGCCTAACACATACTAAACATTTAATGATGCTTGAATTGAATAGAATACGGCAGAAAATAGTCATTAAAGGTTCCTGAGCAGAAGTATGATATTATGAGAACTCTTTAAAGATTAATCTAGAAGGAGAAAGTAATATGGAAAGACAGATATATTATGGATACCAACTAGGTGATGGGGGGCAGTAAGTTAAGTGAAAAGTGTTAAGGGTTTGGGTCATATGCAGGTTTCAGTTTTACTGTGGTCCCAGGTGGATGGCAAATAAATATAGAAAAGCATTGGGCCTAGAAAATTCTATTTTACATATGTGTGTTCACCAAAGTAGCAATATCCCTAAGTGACTGAATATGGTCACAGGTATGGTCTACAATGAGAATACAAGTATCCTTTCAGGAGGTTACTATTTTCTTCATTTTTATGAATATTGGCCTTGCTCTCTTCTCTTCTCTCTACTAGCTTTCTGCACCCTGCAGCTTTCTCTTCTTTCTGCCTTTTTTTTCTGGGAGAGGGATGTATGGAACAGAAAGCGATGTTGAACAAGAAGAGATTGAAGGACCCAATATGAATAAATGCCCTTTTCTATTGGTTTGAAAGTTCTAGAGAAAAGAGAATCCTTTGTTGACACTTAATCTGTCACATTTTTCTTTAATCCTTTTTTCATTACCTACTCTAAGATTTGCTGGGAATATGGTAAAATGGAATAATTTCAATTGCTCATGCAATCAACAAAGATGCATTAAGTATGTCAGACCATGCACTAGTCATTATGGAAGATGCAAGATGGAAGATGCAAGCTCCTGTGTTCAGGGAGTTACAGTTTAGTAGAAGAGATAAGACAAGTTTATCAATTGCTACAAATCAAGACAGAATGTACTTTGTGCAAAAAGAGAGGTACCAGCAAAAGTAATAAATGACACAGCACCATAGAGTTTGCAAAGCACTTTACATATATTATCTTGTTTGCTCTTTGCAAATATCATGAGAGTTCAGAAGAGGGAGGGGTTACCTCTGGCTAGGGCAGTCAGTAGGGTTTCACAGAAGACCTGGCATTCGAGGTGGGTAAGAACATTGAATGCGGTGTTAGAAAACCTGCTTCAAGGGGTGGAGCGAAGATGGCGGCTGGAAAGCAGGGGCTAGCATGACCACCCTGCCGAGTCCCACCAAAAACTTATAAAAAATGGCTCGGAACCAATTCTAGAACTGCAGAACCCACAAAAAAGCAGAGGGAAGCAGGGCTCCAGCCCAGGACAGCCTGGATGGTCTCTGGGTGAGGTCTACCCCACATGGAGCTGGGAACTGGGAGCTGGGAACGGAGTGGAACAGAGCCCAGCCTGAGCGGCGCGGACCAACCAGACCAGGAGCCGGGCGGAGAGGGCCCTAGCGCCCTGAATCAGTGAGCTGCAGCAGTTACCAGACTTGTCAACCCACAAATACCAAAGACAGCGGAGAAGGTTAGTGGGAAAAGCTACGGAGTGGAAGGAGTTCGCTGTTCGGCTTCCAGCCACGGGGGCAGCGGAGGTGGGGCAACTACAGCTGTTGTTGCTTCAGGCCCCAGGCCCACCTGGGGGGAGAAATTAAGTGGTGGATCAGAGCAGGAGTGCACAGCCTGCTGAAGATATAGGCCCAGTCCAGGTTGGGGGTTCTTGGGGAAGGAGCAGTGCTGGTGTGACAGAGCTGGCACATTCCCCCCAAACGTGGAACATAGAACTCTTTAGTCTACAAGCAGTTATACCCCACTGAAAAATTCAAGGGTCAAGTTAGTTGGTTGGAATATGGCCAGGCAGTGAAAACGCACACAGATTCAGTCTCAGACTTTGCATTCTTTCTTTGTTGACAAAGAAGACCAAAACACACAGACAGAAGTTAACAAAGTCAAAGAGCCTACAACAGAAACCTCCGAGAAAAACATGAACTGGCCCCAGGCCATGGAAGAGCTAAAAAAGGATTTGGAAAAGCAAGTTAGAGAAGTAGAGGAAAAATTGGGAAGAGAAATGAGAAGGATGCGAGAAAATCACTAAAAACAAGTCAATGAATTGCTAAAGGAGACCCAAAAAAATACTGAAAAATACACTGAAGAAAACAACACCTTAATAAATAGACTAACTCAAATGGCAAAAGAGCTCCAAAAAGCCAATGAGGAGAAGAATGCCTTGAAAGGCAGAATTAGCCAAATGGAAAAGGAGGTCCAAAAGACCACTGAAGAAAATACTACCTTAAAAATTAGATTGGAGCAAGTGGAAGCTAGTGACTTGATGAGAAATCAAGATATTATAAAACAGAACCAAAGGAATGAAAAAATGGAAGACAATGTCACATATCTCATTGGAAAACCACTGACCTGGAAAATAGATCCAGGAGAGAGAATTTAAAAATTATTGGACTACCTGAAAGCCATGATCAACAAAAGAGCCTAGATATCATCTTTCAAGAAATTATCAAGGAGAACTGCCCTGATATTCTAGAGCCAGAGGGTAAAATAGAAATTGAAAGAATCCATCGATCGCCTCCTCAAGTAGATCCTAAAAAGAAATCTCCTAGGAATATTGTCGCCAAATTCCAGAGCTCCCAGATCAAGGAGAAAACACTGCAAGCAGCCAGAAAGAAACAATTTGAGTATTGTGGAAACATAATCAGAATAATCCAAGATCTGGCAGCTTCTACATTAAGAGATCGAAGGGCTTGAAATACGATATTCTAAAGGTCAATGGAGCTAGGATTAAAACCAAGAATCACCTACCCAGCAAAACTGAGTATCATGCTCCAAGGCAAAATACGGATTTAAAATAGAGGACTTTCAAGCTTTCTCAGTGAAAAGACCAGAACTGAATAGAAAATTTGACTTTCAAACACAAGAATCAAGAGAAGCATGAAAAGGTAATCAAGAAAAAGAACAAGAAAAAGAAATTGCAAGGGACTTACTAAAGTTGAACTGTTTTGTTTACATTCCTATATGGAAAGATAACATGTATGATTCATGAGACCTCAGTATTAGGGGAGCTGAAGGGAATATGCATATATGTATATATGTTTATGTATGTGTATATATATATATATATATATATATATAAGTGAATGTGTATGTATGTATCTGTGTGTATATATATATATATATATATACATATATGTATATATCGAGAGAGAGAGAGAGAGAGAGAGAGAGAGAGAGAGAGAGAGAGAGAGGGAGAGAGAGGACACAGAGTAAGTTGAAGATGAAGTGAAGATATCTAAAAGAAATTAAATCAAATTAAGGGATTAGAGAGGAACATATTGAGAGAGGGAGATAGGGAGAGATAGAATGGGGTGGATTATCTCGCATAAAGATGGCAAGAGGAAGCAGTTCTGTGGGAGGAGGGGAGAGGGCAGGTGAGGGGGGAATGAATGAATGTTGCTCTCATCAGATTTGGCCTGAGGAGGGAATACCATACATACCCAATTGGGTATCTTACCCCACAGGAAAGAAGAGGGAAGAAGATATAAAAGGGGGGATGATGGAGGGGAGGGAGATGGGGGTGGAGGTAATCAAAAACTAACACTTTCAAAAGGGGACAGGGTCAAGGGAGAAAACTCAATAAAGGGGGAGGGGTTGGGAAGGAGCAAAATATAGTTAGTCTTTCACAACATGAGTATTGTGGAAGGGTTATACATAATGATACACATGTGGCCTATGTTGCATTGCTTGACTTCTTAGGGAGGGTGGGTGGGAAGGGAAGAGGGGAGAGAATTTGGAACTCAAAGTTTTAAAAACAGATGTTCAAAAACAAAAAAAATTTTTTGCATGCAACTAGAAAATAAGATACACAAGCAATGGGGCGTAGAAATTTATCTTGCCCTACAAGAAAGGAAGGGAAAAGGGGATGGGAGGGGAGTGGGGTGACAGAAGGGATTGCTGACTGGGGAGCAGGGCAACCAGAATATACGCCATCTTGTAGTGGGGGGGAGGATAGAAATGGGGAGAAAATTTGTAATTCAAACTCTTGTGAAAACCAATGTTGAAAACTAAATATGTTAAATAAATAAATTAAATTAATCCTAGAGAATCAAGTAAAAAACTACTAGAAATAATAAACAACTTTAGCAAAGTTGCAGGATATAAAATAAACTCACATAAATCCTCAGCATTCCTATACATTACTGACAAAGCCCAACAGCAAAAGATAGAAAGAGAAATTCCATTCAGAGTTACTGTAGGCACTATAAAATATTTGGGAGTCTATTTGCCAAGACAAACCCAGGGCCTATATGAACATAACTATGACACACTTTTCACGTGAATAAAATCAGATCTAAATAAATGGAAAAATATCAGTTGCTCATGGGTAGGCTGAGCTAATATAATAAAAATGACAATTTTACCTAAATTAATCTATCTATTCAGTGCCATACCAATTGAACTACCAAAAAACTATTTTACTGAGCTGGACAAAATAATAACAAAATTCATCTGGAAAAACAAGAGGTCTAGAATATCTAGGGTATTAATGAAAAGACATACTAGAGAAGGTGGCTTAGCCATACCAGATATTAAACTGTACTACAGAGCAGCAGTCATCAAAACTGCCTGGTACTGGTTAAGACACAGGGGTGTGGATCAATGGAATAGGATAGGTTCACAAGTAGGAGAAATCAACAAGTTTAGCAATCTACTCTTTCATAAACCCAAAGAGGCCAGCTTCTGGGCTAATAATTCACTATTTCACAAAAACTGTTTGGAAAATTGGAAAATGGTAGGGAAAAAACTAGGCATAGACCAATATCTTACACCATATATCAAAATAAAGTCAAAATGCGTTCATGATTTAGGAGTAAAAGCTGATACTATAAGTAATTTGGGAAAGCAAGGAATAGTTTACTTATCAGATTTATGGAAAAGTAAAGAATTCATGACCCAACAAGAGATAGAAAGCATTACAAAATGCAAAATGGATAATTTTGATTATGTCAAATTGAAATGTTTTTGTACAAAAAAAGCCAATACAACAAAGATTAGGAGGGAAACAGAAAATTGGGAGAAAATCTTTGCAACTAGTATCTCTGATAAAGGCCTCATATCTAAAATATACAGGGAACTGAGCCAAATATAGAGGAATACAAGCCATTCCCCAATTGAGAAATGGTCAAAGGATATGAACAGGCAGTTTTCAGAGGAAGAAATTGAAGCTATCTATAGGCATATGAAAAAATGTTCTGGATCACTACTGATTAGAGAAATGCAAATCAAAACAACTCTTAGATACCACATCTCTCCTGTCAGATTGGCTAAAATAACAAAACAGGAAAATGATAAATGCTGGAAAGGATGTGGGGAAATTGGAACATTGTTGCATTGCTTGTGGAGTTGTGAGCTGATCCAGCCATTTTGGAGAGCAGTTTGGAACTATGCCCAAAGGGCTATAGAAATGTTCATACCCTTTGACCCAGCAATACCACTTCTAGGGTTGTATCCCAAACAAATCACACAAGAGGGAAAGGGACCCATATGTACAAAAATATTTATAGCGGCTCTCTTTGTGGTAGCCAAGAATTGGAAATCAAAGGGATGCCCATCAATTGGGGAATGGCTGAACAAGCTGTGGTATATGAAGGTGATGGAATACTATTGTGCCATAAGAAATGGGGATGATGCAGACTTTGTAACAACCTGGAAAAACCTACACGACATAATGCTGAGTGAGCAGAGCAGAGCCAGGAGAACATTGTACACAGCCACAGATATATGGATTCCATGAGGACCAACCCTGACAGACTTTGCTCTTCTCCGCAACGCAAGGTGCAAGGACAACTCCAGGGGACTCACAATGGAGAATGCTATCTTCATCCAGAGAAAGAACTATGAAGTTTGAATACAGATTGAGGCGCACTACATGCTCGCTTTTTTTGCTTCTCTTTTGTTTTTGGGGTTTGTTTTGTTTTGTTTTTTTTTTTTTTGGTTCTGTTTCTTCTTTCTCATGATTCATTCCATTGGTCATAATTCTTCTCCACAACTTGACTAGTGTATAAATTAATTCAATGCGAAGTTATACATGGTAGTTATATGAGATTACAGGCCGTCTTGGGGAGGGAGGGGGGAGGGAGGGGAGAAAATATGGAACTCAAAAATATGTAGAACCGTGTGTGCTAAACTAAAAATAAATAAATAAATTGGAAAAAAATAAAATAAAATAAAATTTAAAAAAAAAAGAAAACCTGGTTCAAGCCCTGATTCTGATACTTATTAGTTGTCTAGCCTTGAAAAAGTCACTTATTTGAGCCTTGCTTTCCTCAACTGTAAAATGGAGATTACATTCATTATTACGACCTGCCCTTCAGGGCTGTTGAGAGGATCATATAAAATATGCATTTTAGATGCTTTATTCCCATAAAGCACCACATAAATGAGTCATCACAATTTTAATTGTCATTAACTTTATTAGTGTTGCTAGGATTTAAGCAGGTAGACATGGGAGAAGAAAATTCTAGAAGCAATAGAGGACATGAACAATAAAATGTGAGGGAATAGTTTGGCAGAAGCACAAGGTATAAGAAAGGGCAGAGATTAAGACTAGAGATTCAGGACAGATGGTGGTGGGCCTTGAATGCCAGGCCACTTCAGAGGATCATGGGTAATATTTTGGTCAGTGTTTTCAGATTAACCCTGCCTTTTATCTAACCTTACGATCCTACTCTTCCATATCCTATAGATCCAGAACCTCCAGAAGAGGAAGGCCCCAGACACACACACACATTTTGTCCACCATTTGCTTCTTTTTGCCCTTCTGGTCAGAAGAGCTCAGATTTAATCCTGTGTTGCAGAAAATAATTAGGTCTTTAAAGCCTATAAATTACATTTGTCAGCAGCAGAGAAAACAAATGGAGTTTCTTGTTCTCTGGTGGCAATGATGAATGGTAACACTGGGCTTCAGCTAGAAGAAGCTTGTGTGGACCTAGGAGCTTGTTTATTGACTCTTAATGAAAAACTATTAATCCAAACCATCCGAGGATTAGTGGGAAGCTCAAAAGTGAAAAACTGGAGGCTATTGGGAATCCTATGCTCTGTGTGTGTGCCAGTGGTGGTGGTGGGGAGTTGTGAATTACTGGGTGGCCGTCTGTCCTCTGAGGGTAAAGGGAAATGCTAAGAGAGCTCCAAGACATAGAGAAATATACAGTGAAGTGACATGCTACAATACCCATTAGGCAAGATTTACATGATACTTACAAGGTTGAAAATAATCAGTGCAAGATACCATTTTCTAGCTAATATTCATGATGATGTAAACCAGCCACCCTTCCCCTCCCTCCCTCCCTTCCCTTAGCTTCCGACATTGCTTTGCTGTTCAGCTTTTGATCTAAAATGGTCAGTGTGGAATGTCTAGAAAGGATCCCGAAGGTACAAAAGTATGATGGCTGAAAGGCAGGACATATCTGGCAGTGAATTTCTAACTGTGACACTGACATTGTGTCTGGATGCCTGCAGTGCTCCAGAGACATACCTGGGAGAGGTCAGAAATTAAGGTATGCTGAGATTCCTCTTGTTCAAGGGAGACCTCTGCAAGTGATCATCCCTCTTCCTACCCTTTCCCATTTCAGCTGGCCTTACCTTTTGAAAAGGCAAGAGATACAGGCAGGGAAGAGAAAAACCAAGAAAGAACTAAGTCCTTTCTCTTTGAATTGAATTAAATTGACTAATGGCAGAGAACTGTCTGTTTTAGGCAAATGAGCTCTCTAAGAGTTCTTCATCAAAACTGTTTTGCATACTGGTGGGAGAAGCTGCTTTTCCAACAAGGCAACAAAGCAGTGTTAAACAAATGTAACAGTCAGAAAGGGAAAACAAATCACAACCAAACAGCTGAGTGTCCCAGCATCCTAATCTACCCTTCCTAGAGAGATACAACTTCAAGCAGTGAAGGGCTAGACCAAAATGCAAAGTGTCCCTGGGACTCACAGAAAAGGGAAAAATCTGGTCAAAGACCCTACTGAATACATTTCAGGAAGCAACCTTGCTGGCCTCACCTTCTTATACATTAGCATTCCTACATCATCAATGGAAACAAACATTTGAGTTCGTGAGTGGGAAATATTAGAATAAAACAGTGGCTATCTAAAATGGAGATAGATAGATAGGTATGGATAGATGTAGATATAGATATTTTCTATGGAAAAGTAGTTCAAATCTTATATTTTCTGACTTGGAACAGAATATAGGTAACAAAAATGTGTTCTCAAAAACTCCCTTCGCTGTCTCTGGATAACCTGCTTCCAGGTGAATACTACAATAGAATTTTTTTAACAAGTATGTCCTAGCAAATCTCCTTTGTTCTCTGAAGTTTGGATTCAAAGGGCTGTGAGGACCTAGAGGGCCACATGTGACCTCCAGGCTGCAGATTCCCCCTCCTCCCTCTTCCCCCACTTAGGTACTTCACTGGTGTTGTCCACACTACTGTTATAAAGAGCTCCATGTGCAATCTTTGAATTTTACATTGTTTGCCTTTAAAACCCAAGTTCTGTGTTGCAATTATGCCCCCAAAGCATAGTACGAGTCCTTGGGCTCCAGGCCCCCTGTAAAGTCAACTATGGGGCTTTGTGAGAAAATAAAGGTGTTAGATAAACTTTATACCACAATGTCTGTAGCCACTGTTGGTTGTGAGTTTGTGTCAACCATTTGTTATATCTACAAAAAAGAGAAAATATCCATAAAAATATTCATGAATCTGCTCCAGAAAGCAGGTAAACTCTCAAGTGCTTGATGATGGAACTGAAAAAAAAATAAAAGGAAAAGCAGCTAAATTTGTGAATAAATGAAATGATAGCAAACCTGCCCTCTTGTTGCTACTTTCCCCAGCATGCTGTTTCCCCTATTCCCTATGTTGACTGGCCATCTGATCCTGCCAATGAGGTGTGGAGCAAAGGGACAGTATATCCAGGGAGGCCCAAGCCTAGATGCCTTGGGCTAGAGCTCTGAACCTGGGCCAGGGACTCACCCTGAGGCATGTGCTTTTCTTTGGGGAACAGTTCCACCAAGGAGCATAAAGGGAGATTAGAGAAGGCTGGTTGCCCCTTTCTATTTTTTACCTCAGGGCTTTTCTGCCTGCCCCTCCATGTCTGCTCCTGAATTTTCTCTCTTCTCCCCAGAATCTTTTGAGTTATTTCATATTTACTGTGTTAGGAAAAGTGCATATTATCAGAATTAATGTTTTATTATAAAGAGTTGTATGCAGATAAGTGTATTTTTAGCAATCTCTAGTGAACAATTATAGTTTTTCGTGATCATGGGAACCTAAATCCTTACTTCCCACAGTTTAAAAGTATAAACATTTTCATTTTTGGCTTTTGAGACATTTCCTATGAATGTTACACTGACAAAAGTTGAGGACTGACCATATTAGGGAAAGGTCAGTGAAGGGATGGACAGGGCAAACTTTTGCCCTATTGCATTTGTATTAAAATGGGTGTGACTCCAGGAAGTCTAACTGTCCCCCCTCACCTCCATCACTCAGTAACCTTTCTTCCTTTGGGAGTCATGCTATTCATATCTATCATCCCCCAAAAATTCTAGTAGTTGTTGCCTACAGATTCCCAGGCCACTTTTTGTCCTTCTCTAATGACTTCAGTACCAGGCTCACAATTATTCTTTCCCCACTAACTCCTGCTCTCATGCTAGGGGACTTTAACAAACATATTGACTCTTCCTAAACACTCAGTTGCTTGACCTACTCACTTCCATGAGCTACTTCTCTCCATCTCAGCCACACACAAGGGTGGTCAAATCTTGATCTTGCCATCCACAAATTTATTGACTCTATCTTCAAGAATTCTGAAATCCATTTATCTAACCACAGTCTATATTGACTTTTCACCTCTCCCTCTGCCTTTTCTTACCCAAACTCTTCTCTTCAACCATACCACAACCTCAAATCCCTTGATCCCTCAAATCTTTTTCAGGCCATCTTCCTTACACTAACCACTTTTTCCTCTTTTCCCTGCAGAGACCTCTTGTAATCCAATCCAACTCTGTACTGTCCTCCTCCCTTGAATCCCTAGTATCATATTGTCAATTATGCCCAGTCAAGCCTCTGCCTGAGACCACTTCTTTTTTTTTTTTTAAATTTTATTTATTTAATATATTTAGTTTTCACCATTGATTTTCACAAGAGTTTGAATTATGAATTTTCTCCCCATTTCTACCCTCCCACCCCCTCCAAGGTGGCGTATATTCTGGTTGCCTCCTTCCCCAGTCAGCCCTCCCTTCTGTCATCCCACTTCCCTCCCATCCCCCTTTCCCTTCTTCTCTTGTAGGGCAAGATAAATTTCTACACCCCATTGCCAGTGTATCTTATTTCCTAGCTGCATGCAAAAACTTTTTTTTTGTTTTTGAACGTCTGTTTTTAAAATTTTCAGTTCCAAATTCTCTCCCCTCTTCCTGCCCCACCCACCCTCCCTAAGAAGGCAAGCAATTCAACATAGGCCACATGCATATCATTATGTAAAACCCTTCCACAATACTCATGTTGTGAAAGATTAACTATGATTTGCTCCTTCCTAACCTATCCCCCTTTATTGAATTTTCTCCCTTGACCCTGTCACTTTTCGAAAGTGTTTGTTTTTGATTACCTCCTCACCTGTCTGCCCTCCCTTCTATCGTCCCCCCTTGTTTATCTTCTTCCTCCTTCTTTCCTGTGGGGTATGATACCCAGTTGAGTGTGTATGGTATTCCGTCCTCAGGTCAAATCCGATGAGAGCAAAATTTACTCATTCTCCCTCACCTGCCCCCTCTTCCCTTCCTACAGAACTGCTTTTTCTTGCCACTTTTATGTGAGATAATTTACCCCATTCTATCTCTCCCTTTCTCCCTCTCTCAATATATTCCTCTCTTATCCCTTAATTTAATTTTATTTTTTTAGACATCATCCCTTCATATTCAACTCACTATGTGCCATCTGTCTATATATATATATATGTATATATATGTGTATATATGTATACACATATGTATGTATATATACATATATGTATACACACACATATATATATATATACACACACATATATGTATATATACATATATACACCTACATATATAGATACATAGACACACACATATGTGTATACACACACACACATATAAATATATATATATATATATATATATATACACACACATACACATACACATACATATGCATATTCCTTTCAGCTACTATGATACCGAGGTCTCATGAATCATATACATCACCTTTCCATGTAGGAATGTAAACAAAACAGTTCAACTTTAGTAAGTCCCTTGTGATTTCTCTTGTTTACCTTTTCATGCTTCTCTTGATTCTTGTGTTTGAAAGTCAAATTTTCTATTAAGCTCTGGTCTTTTAGCTGAGAAAGCTTGAAAGTCCTCTATTTTGTTGAAAATCCATATTTTGCCTTGGAGCATGATACTCAGTTTTGCTGGGTAAGTGATTCTTTGTTTTAATCCTAGCTCCATTGACCTCTGGAATATTGTATTCCAAGCCCTTTGGTCCCTTAATGTGGAAGCTGCTAGACCCTGTGTTATCCTGATTGTTTTTCCACAATACTCAAATTTTTTTTTTTCTTTCTGGCTGCTTGTAGTATTTTCTCCTTGACCTGGGAGCTCTGGAATTTGGCAAAATTATTTCTAGGAGTTTTCTTTTTGGGATCTTTTTGAGGAGGTGATCTGTGGTTTCTTTCAATTTCTATTTTACCCTCTGGCTCTAGAATATCAGGGCAGTTCTCCTTGATAATTTCTTGAAAGATGATATCTAGGCTCTTTTTTTTTGATCACGGCTTTCAGGTAGTCCAATAATTTTTAAATTATCTCTCCTGGATCTATTTTCTAGATCAGTTCTTTTTCCAATGAGATACTTCACATTTTCTTCCAGTTTTGCATTCCTTTGGTTCTGTTTTATAATATCTTGATTTCTCATCAAGTCACTAGCTTCCACTTGCTCCAATCTAATTTTTAAAGTACTATTTTCTTCAGTAGTCTTTTGGACCTCCTTTTCCATTTGGGCAATTCTGCCTTTCAAGACATTCTTCTCCTCATTGGCTTATTGGAGCTCTTGTGCCATTTGAGTTAATCTATTTTTTAAGGTCTTGTTTTCTTCAATATTTTTTCAGTATTTTTTGGGTCTCTTTTGGCAATTCATTGACATGTTTCATGGTTTTCTTGCATCATTCTCATTTCTTGTCCCAATTTTTCCTCTACTTCTCTAACTTGCTTTTTCAAATCCTTTTTGAACTCTTCCACGGCCTGAGACCAGTTCATGTTTTTTTTCTTGGAGGCTTTTGATGTAGGCTCTTTGACTTTGTTGACTTCTTCTGGCTGTATGTTTTGATCTTCTTTGTCACCAAAGAAAGATTCCAAAGTTTGAGACTGAATCTGAGTCTGTTTTCGCTGCCTCGCCATGTTCCCAGCCAACTTACTTGACCCTTGAGTTTTTCAGCAAAGGTATGACTGCTTGTAGAGTAGCGAGTATTTTGTTCCAAGCTTGAGGGGATGTGCTGTTGATTTCCGCTGTTGATTTCAGAGCTATTTCTATACAGCCAGCTCTGCCACTCCTCTTTCCTCAAGAACCGCCAGCCGGGACCTGACACAAATCTTAAGCAGGCTCTGCACTCCTGCTCTGATCCAGCACTTAATTCCTCCCACCAAGTGGGCCTGGGGCCAGAAGCAACTGCAGCTGTAGTTCTGTAGCTGAACCACCCCTGCTGTCCCTGAGGCCGAACTCTTTTCACTCTGTCCCCGCAGCTTTTCCCACTAACCTTCTCTGTTGTCTTTGGTGTTTGTGGGTTGAGATGTCTGGTAACTGCCACAGCTCACTGATTCAGGGCGCTAGGGCCTGTTCTGCCCTGCTCCCTGTCTGGTTGGTCCTGCCACCACCCACACTGAGCTCCACTCCTCTCTGCACTGTGCATGATAGACCTCATCCAGCGACCATCCAGGCTGTCCTGGGCTGGATCCCTGCTTCCCTCCGCTATTTTGTGGGTTCTGCAGTTCTAGAATTTGTTCAGAGCCATTTTTTATAGGTTTTTGGAGGGACCTGGCAGGGAGCTCAGGCAAGTTCCTGCTTTCCAGCTGCCATCTTGGCTCTGCCTTTTTCAATCTCTTCTGCTATACATTTTTTTTCATGCCTACGAATATATTTCTAAATGAAGATGGAGAAAATCACACAGCCATTCTAACTGGGTCCATTACAAACTTATATTATGTAAATTCAACTGGACCCTCACTGTTGCTAGGCGATCCTGCTATACCTCCCTTATCAACTTACTATCCCACTCTCCACAGCAGTTTTTCCAAATCTTTTCATCCTTCCTCAAAACTCCCATGGCTCCTCCTCCCCTGACTCTTTCAGATGAGAAACTTGTCCCATGTTTTACAGAAAAAAAATTGATGCTATTTGCCATAAGCTCCCTCATCTCACCTCTTCCTCATCATCTATTTGAATCCATTTTTCATTCAGCCACTAAAGTGATTTACCTATTAAGCAGGTCCAATTATATCACCATCCTGCTCAATAATCCCCAAGGTTCCCTATTGGGAAGATCAAATACAAAAAGCTGTTTGGCATTCAAAGGCCATCATAACCTATCCCTCCTACCTTTCCACCTTTTTACTCCTTACTCCCTGACACATACTCTTTAATCCAGTGAAACTGGATTCCTGGATGTTCTACAAGCTAGATAGTCCATTTCTCAGCTCTGGGCATCCTCAATGTCCCCTCATGCCTAGAATGTTCTCCTTCCTTAATTCTACTTGCTGACCTCCATGGCTTCAAGTTCCAAGTAACATCTCATATTTTACTGAAAACCTTCTCTAACCATGCTTAATTTTTGTGTCTTCCCTCTGTTGAGTATTTCTTATTTTTTCTACATATAGCTTATGTTTCCTCTGTGTGTGCACACACCTCTTGTTTCCCCACTTAGCTTGCAAGTTCTTTTAGGGCAGGGACTTTCTTTTGCCTCTTTTTGTGTCCCCATTGCTTAGCATAGTGCCTGGCACATAGCAGGCAATTAATAAAAGTTTATTGATTGACAGTGCCCACTCCATCTGCATGACTTATCTTCCATAGTCCTTAGGAGAAAGGGAAGATCAAAAGGTAACTATAATTCAGTAGAAGACCAAATGGGAAGAAAACCTTGATGCTTTTGAATCTAGGGACTAGATAAGGGAAGGGCAGAGGACAGTTGCACAGAGGAAGTACATTCTCTTTATGTGGGCAAAACCCAACTGCCCAACCTTAATTTTGGTTATGATCACACAGTAGTCTGTAAAAGTGCTTATCCAGCTTACAAGTGTAATCAGATCTCCAGCAATAATGAATCAATTGTTGATGGAAAGGACAATGTAGGATTGTTATTTTAGCAGAGTCAAAATTCTAAACTTCTCTCAACATTCCTATCAAAGCTTACAAGTTTCTCCCACAATTCCACATTCTGTTCCAGTTCAAAGTAGAGCAAACTACTTGCCATTTTTACATTATTTTGTGATCTTTGTTTCATTCATTGTTTTGCGTGGTCATATTATATATTTGGGTAAAAGAAAGCTAGTTGATGTGATTTGGGCCTTATGCCAGGATGTGGGAAGGGTGCAATTTTAAAAATTCAGTAAACTCAGAGATAAAAGGTCAACATTGATCAGCAGACGACCTTTTCCCTTTAGTTTTGCAGCTTGGCCTAGCTCTTTTTGGATACCCCATTTCCTTCTCTAGCATGTACAATATGAAATATACTTTCTAAAAAGCTTTAAAACAAACTTTCTAAAATTTCTTTTTAAAATGCTCATTCAGTCCAGATCTACCCAGCACTCCAACCCACTACCTTGTAGTAGGCAGAAAGTATCTATATCTTAGACCCAAATGAGCAATTGCCTTTATTCATCTAGTGAAAAGGATATCAAAATAAGAATGTGGAGACTGAAATGTGGCTCCATTTAGAAAATCACTTCACTCTATTGTCCTCTGTTTCTCTCTTCATTTTGAAAATAGGAATAATAATTTTACCTTCACTACCTCACAGGATTGCTGCGAGGATCAGATGAGAAAGGATTTGAAAGCCTAAAATAACAAAGTAAATTATTGGTACCATCATTATCTTCATCAACAAAAAGGGAAATAAATGGAATCTATAAACCATAGACCAATGAGCTTGATTTTGATATCAGGAGACTTCTATAGTATGTAATTAAAAGAATGGTTACTAAAGATCTGGACAAGGAAACAGTAATTACCAGGAAAACAAAACAAACACAACATCAAGGAGAGGTTATTTCAATCTAATCTTATTTCTTCTTCTTCTTTTTTTTTGACTGAGTTACTACACTTGCAGCCCAGGGGAGTTTAATAAAGGTTTTAGAAAAACATATAAAGTATTCATGGACAAATTGGTGAAATGTGCACAAAATGATGCAGTAATTAATTGAATTAAGAAATAGTGGAATGACTGTTTTGCAAGAGAAGTTATTAATGTTGCATATTACTTAGGGAAAAGGTAGCAAGTGGAGTGCCCCAGGAATTTACATTTGACTGTCTTATTTAATATTGTCCTTATTTTTTATACCTTTTTTTTGAGGCAATTGGGGTTAAGTGATTTACCCAAAGTCAAACAGATAATAAATGTCTGAGGCTGGATTTGAACTCAGGTCTTCCATACTCCAGGGATGATGCTCGATCCACTGTGCCACCTAGCTGTTCCTGATTAGTACTATTTTTAATGACTTGGATCATATTTGAATATGACCCAAAGCTGGGAGGGATAGCTAACACATTGCATGACAGAATTAATAGCTAGAAGGATCTGGACAAACATTGGGCTGAATCTAGGAGACAGAATTTAAAGGGAGAAATATAAAATGTTATACTTAAGTTCAAGAAGTCAGCTTCACAAAGGCAAGATAGGGTAAGAAGGGTTAAATGGTGCTTTGAACTGAAACCTGAAAGTGGTGGAAGACTATATATAATCTCAATGAGTCAAGCATTGTGTTCAGATCTAGATTCCATATTTTTGGAAGAACAGCCTGCAAAAGGTTTTTCCTAAAGCCCAGATCTCGCCATTAGTCATTTACTCAATGAAATTCAGTGGCTCCCGTTGACTCTACGATGAAATGTTTCATCCTTTTAAAATATTCATGTTATGTACTACAATAATAAATATGTGCATCTGGGGCAAGCATGCTCAATTTTTTTTCTTTTTTAGAGAACCCTGATCTAGAGGATATCTGAAAATAATACGGTATTGATATCACCATATATGGTAATATTATTACCACAATGCTTCCATTAGTAATTGCACCATTTTCCCCCAAATATAAATTCTGTTGCTGACACAGAACTTCTAAGCAGCCTGCAATTGAAGAGCCAAGACAGGGAACGAAGAAGATAAAATGAAAGATAATGCTTTTTGCTTTTATATTCGACTAAGTTCTATTGCCTTTTAGATCTTCCTATAGTAAAAGGTACTAGACTACCCAAGCTTCTGTAGGCCCAAGCTTCTCAATAGACTATAGCTAACATAAGAACCATTGCTGGAGGTAGCCAAAATCCCACGTGGAGATGTAGATCATTTTCCTTCCTAGAAGAGTAGCATTCTCATTTATACAGAGATTCTTTATACTCTAATATTCTGTGAATCTAGGATCAAAAAATCCCTGGAAGATTGATATAGGTAAAGTGATATTACTCAGAGAAAGGGACAGATTCCTAATTTACAGATGGAGAAAGTAGGGACCAGAAGATCCATCTGAAACAGCTCAGTTTAGCAGTCTTCCATATATTGAGCAGAAAACAAAAGTGTCTGTCTCTAAAATACCCTCCATGGATCTACTTACCACAACCAACTAGATCAAAACAGTTGGGGCCAGTGACTAGGTGAGCTTTTGCCCCAAGTTGAGCTCAGTGGGGTTCTTCTACTTTTGAACTATATCAGAAGAAAGTTTTTCATGTAAGACAACCTCATTTTAAGGGGATATCTTATGTGAAGAACCCAGCACCATCTCTGTTGTTGTAATTCATCATCACATAATCATAGACTATTTGCACAGGGGGAAGCTATGTGACACAGTGGATAGAGTGACAGATATACAGTCAGGAAGACTCACCTTCCTGAGTTCAGACCTGTCTGCAGAGACTTACTAACTTTGTGACCCTGGGCAAGTTACTTCACTGTTTGCCTTAGTTACTCACCTATAAAATGAGCTGGAGAAGGAAATGGCAAACAATTCCAGTATCTTTGCCAAGAAAACCCCAACTGGGGTCATGAAGAGTCGGCCATGACTGAAAAATGACTGACTAACAAATTTGCTCAGAAACGGATTCCTTCTTTTATAGACTAGGACACTAATCTTCAGAGAGGGGCAGTGACTTGCAACAGTCACACAAGCCTCAAGTGAGTGGCAATGCCAGGTCTTACACACATTAAGGAGAATTGTTGCCTTCAAAGTTATCAACCTGGGAGCCTGAACATTTATTCCAGGGCTATCATTAGAGCTAGCTGAAAAGCCACAAGAGAAAACTGGTCTCCACTTCATAGTTACATTTCACTTACAAAGAAAATAAAACAACAACAACAACAAATTCATAGAGAATCATGCAACTCACTTGCATCCAGCACTTGCTTCTTTGCCCCATGTTAATACAAATAAGTTTTGTCCATTCCCCTCCAATAAAATAATCAAAACTTGTAACATCAAAATTTTCCAGTGCTGTGGAGATTCAGGAGATTTAACTGGAAGCTCTGAAGGCCATTCTAGAAGAGCTTCCAACAGTTTACTGAGCACTGATAGCCTTATTAGGATAAGTGTCAGTTCTCAAGGTGACTGCATTTATTTGCAGGGGACACCACTCATTTGGGTGCATAAGTTCTGCTCTGTTTGGTAAAAAATCAGTTTCATTTCCTCATAGTCACAGCTCATATAATTTTGCTGTGAAGACATCATCTCTTCTCTGAGAGGAAAAAGCACATTCATCTTTCTCATCAATTCTGTGTTCCATTTCTTCCATTTTAAATATTCTATAACTTAATCCTTTTATTTTACAAAAGAGAACAGAAGTTCAGATGGGGGAAAGGACTTGTCCAAGATCACACAGATGCTTAGTGGATATGTTAGGACAAGGTCCCAAGTCTCCTGACTCTAGTTTAATACTATTTCAAAATACCTCTATGATTTCTCTTTGTTATGCTCCATTGAATTGTCTCTGTGTCAGCCCTAATGGGGTGGGTCCTCAAACCCCTCAAGAGGTCTGCACATGATTTGCCCATTCACATGAGAAGTAATTTCCTTTGGAAAATTTGAATGGGAAAACTTCCTCGTGAGCTAAAGTCTCCCCCGACTGGAACCACAAGTTCATCACTATCCCGAAATTAACTCTAATGGTGCCATCTCCATTAGAAAGATGGGTCATTCTTGATGGAGTGCCCAAATACCATAGTATAAATACTCCGCCACCTCACCTTACATGACCCCTAAATGAAATGAAAAGATCCGGGAGCTAAAGAGCTAAAGGCCTTAACAGTAATGTTAACAGCTTGCCTTAGCAGTGATGTTGTTGTGTTTTTTTCTGAAGTTAAGCCTCCAATTAATTGCTAACAGTCATCAGCATCTATTTGCTCTCATTTGTCAATTTGCAACAGAACAAGCAGTGGGGATAATACTGGGTCCTGGAGCAGACAGAGGTGCTTAATGTTCCAGTACAGCAGGGCTGGCAAGATGCCATTTGTGTCTGAACTATCTAGTTACTTAGAATGGCAGTGTATATGGTCAAGATTTCTATTAAGTCCTTTAATTTTTGAAGAGTTTTCTCTTGACTTCTAATTCCACTAGAACTTTGGGAGTCCAAGATTTATTTAGTCTTCAAGGTCTATGGACTACTTTGGCAGAAGAAACTATTCCAATATGCAATTTAATCAATCATACATGTATGCACACACATACATACACACACACACATACACATATATATATATATAAATACAATATACATATGCATATATGTGTGTACATATACATACATAGAGACAGACAGAGAGAGTAAGAAACTTTTAGAGCTATAAAGAATCCATTAATTTAGTCATATCTCTCCAACTAGATAGCAAGTTCTTTGAAAAAAGATTCAATTTTGTAATTTTCTGTGCTGCTAGACATAGTACCTTGTGTATAGTATGTGTTCAATAAATGTTTGTGGATTGACTGCAAAAACCAAAATTGATTTCCAAATGAATTGAAGGATTATTGAGGTCTTTGATGAGAACTAAATAGGGTGGCCTACTTTTAATCTGGTACCATGAGAATATCATTCATCCATTCCAGACACTACAGAATAGACATTAATACAAGAGACTAGCTCAAAGGATACCTTGAGGATGGTAAATACTCAAGAGATAGGAGCCACTACTCCAAAATTCAACAGCTATGCCAATAATGGCCAAGGAATATGATATGCTTTAAGTATTTCTAATGTTAAAAGCTACGATACTATAGATGTCCATAATAGTCGTCTCTTAAATCAGAAGGAAAAGATGTTCTCAGTGAAATTTTTCTTTGGAAGGAGTTAGTAGAAAATATAAGAAAATTAGTGAGAAATGAGAGATGGGGAGGGGAAAGAGAGTTTTAGGAACAGAGATTAAACAAGCAATTAACAAGAATTTATTAAACATTTGCTAAGTACCAAGCATTGTGCTAAGTGCTGGGATACACAAGGAGCAAAAACATTTCTATTCTCAAGGAGCTTACATTCTAAAGGGGGAAACAACACCGACATAAGTAGACAAATAGGTGTATATATGTACACACACAGTTACAAGATAACCTTAGAGGAAAATGATTAGAAGATGGGGTTTGGAAAGGCCTCCTGCAGTTCTTAGTCTTGAAGGAAGCCAGAGATTATAAATAGAAGAGGTGTGGAAGAAGGACATTCCAGCAATGGGCAATAGAGAGTACTGAAGTATGGAAACAGGAGATAGAGTGTCACATTTGAATAGCCCATAGAGTTATACAGATACACAGGAAGGTAGGCATGCAAGAGGACAGAGAGATACTATTCCTTAATCTTAAAATGATCTTGACCATACTTAATTAAGGTTTAAAGAGTAAAAATGCTTTTCTGTGGGGGGGGTGCGGGGTAGAGAATGGCTAAGGAATTTGTCACTGAGTTACTCCCTACTAGAGACAGAACAAACATACTAAAGAACATCTAGTAGTCCTTTCTTAAAACTTAGATAGCTTTTTATTTCCATTTTAGAACATATATGAATCATGCAACTCATGACAGGCTGAAATAACTTAGTCTCAATTTAATTTTTAAGCTTTTCTTCAAATGTCCTTTATTGATTATAATTCTCATCTTGTGGTTAATAAAGGTTTAATATTTCTGCTTTCCTGAATTGGTTGATGAAATTTAATCCCGAGCATATTGTTGATTGTTTTAAAAAGTCATACATAGCTGAGAAATACATGTAAGCCTTTCTATTTCCATTCAATTACTGCCAGAGATACATGATATGTACCTCTTCTGAGATTCTATCTAGATCTTCTTTTTAACTTGTTTTTTTTTCACCTTTTTGTTAGATTTGTCTAGCTATGAAAGGGACACATTGAAGTGTCAACTGAGTAGATGTGACACATAGAGATTGGACTGGTTTCCTTTTCAGGGGGTACTGAGGCTGCCCTTGGGATTTGCTTATCTTGAGGGCCTGGGCACTAGGACTTGAATCATTGGTTTGGTTTCCTTGTCCACTGAAATATATACGAGGTCCAACATGTGGGGTATTGGTACTCCATAATTTTTAGGTAAATTTCTACTGCCCTGCAAGAACCCCTTCTTGATGGTGTAGTCAATTGTTTTTATGAATGGTAGAGGAGATTAGCAATTTATTTGGATTTAATTAGGAATGACATTCTTTTAAATCTGATCATAAGTGAACCTAGTTTTGTCGCATTTTATAGTTCATAAATGCCTCATTTCATTTTAATCCTGAAGCCTGAATCATTGGACTTTAGCTAAGCTTAGCCCAGAACAAAAGCTTTTATGGTTTTGCTGCCCATTTCTCCCTATATAATTAAACTTTCCTTCAAGTACTTAGATGCTATACCATCTGCGGCATATATATGTGTGCATATACATATACACTCATATATGTGTATATTTGTATATGTAAGATTATATACATATATGTACATGCATCATCTATCTATCTATCTATCTATATTATATAATTATATTTTGTGCCTTTAGACATGCATCAATATTTCTCTTTTGTAACTTCAAAAAGCATCAGGGTTCTGTGGAACTTCATTTGGGATGATCTGCATAAGTAAAATGAAATGAGTTTCTGGTGGTAGAATTTCAGACAACAGAGAAAAGGTGAGGGATTCCTTACAGGATAAAAAGGTCCTGGGAAAGGTTTGAGACACATACAGGAGATTCCACTTAAGAGTGACTTGGGGATATTTGTAGAAGAATGAATCTCCAAAAATAATCTTCATCTGGTTAGAAACTCCCATTACTTCCACAACTTCATTTAGAAAGAATCCTCATTTATCTGAGTAGGAAAATACAAGGAGAATGGAGTCTAGTTTATACAGAAATATGCTCAGAAAAGCTTCCCAGACTGCATACAACATGAACATTCTAACAATGTCACATACTGAGTGACAATACAGAATGATGGTCCATTTAAGAGTCCAGTGTACATTCTCACAACCGGGAATGAACCAAACAAGTCAATCAATATTCCTTCAGTACACTTACGAGGTTTTGCCAACCTAGTCATTACTCAAAGACTAATCTTTCACTCAAACCACCAGTTAGACATGAGGTTCATATAAGGCATGATTTCTACCAGGCATCAAACACAAATCTTATGCACATGTCAAAACCAGGCAAGATACCTTGAAAGATGTAATAACCCAGATAACTTTGTTCAATGACCCTCTGATTATTAATATTAACTGGGGCTTAAACTAGGGAGAGGTAACTTACCAAAGGAGTTTATCTGACATGAAGGGAGTTCAACTCAGATTCAAAGTTGAGTTGGGTTTCTTTATAGATTTTGAGAAGATTTCATACTTCAGAGATTCTTCTTTGGAATCCCTGAGAGCATTCCTTCTTGGCACCATTTCTTTTAACTTGCTCATTGTTTGTTTGTTTGCTTGTTGGAATCTACCATTAGATTGTAATACTGTAGTTCATTGATTGTAATATGAGATTGTAGTCTCTTCAGGGCAGGGACTGCATTTGCCTTTCTTTGTACCCTCAGCTACTAGCATAGAATCTTGCACACAGTAAGTGTTTAATAACTACTTGTTTATTATAATAAATGATGAACAGGGAGACTTCATGAAAACTCGGAAAGACTTCTATAAATTGATGCTTAGTGAAGTGAGCAGAACCAAGAGAACATTACATGCAGTAATAGCCACAGTGTATGAGGACTGATTTTGATAGACTTAGCCCTTCTCAGCAATGGAAGGACTTAAAACTTTTCCAAAGGACTCATGATGGAAAATGCCATCCACATCCAGGGAGAGAACTATGGAGTCCAATGCAGACTGAAGCGGAGTCTTTTCTCTTTTGTTTTGTTTTGTTTTCTTTTTCATGGTTTCTCCCATTTCTTATAATTCTTCTATACAACATGACTAATGTGAAAATGTATTTAATAGGAATGTATGTGTAGAGCCCATATTGGATTGCACGCCGTCTTGGGGAAGGAGGGGGGGAGGAGGGTGAGAAAATTTAAAACTTATGGAAGTGAATGTTGAAAACAGAACATATATTAAACATTAAAAAATAACTATTGTTTACTTACCTTCTTTTTTGCATTTTTTCATTGCTGTAACTCAGGGTAGCTGTGTGTTCTCTCCATGCTCCATGGTGGCAAGAACAAAGAAATGCCTGTGTAATTAAGGGTTACAGTCAGCTGGGTTCCAGGTACTTGAAATTTAGAGAGACTTTCTATTCCTGAAAGTCCTTCTAGCAGACTGGTACACAAAGCCAATAGAGATGGCAAATCTCTAGAAGTCATTCTATCCATGTCCATCTGCTACCTAAGGCAGAAATAGTATTGACAGGTAGAAGTTACTGAAAGGATGTTTTTGGCTCCCTTCAAGAAGTAACCTTCTGTCACCTGAGGCCCTTAAGCAAAGGTTGGATAACCACCTTCAGGAATTTCTGTTTGGGGTGGAAGGTGGTCTTTTATGGCCTAGAAGATCCCTTTTAATTCTAAGGGTTAGTGGTATTATCAAGTATGGGCTGTGGAATCTCCTCAGTTTTGTTGCTCTTATAGGGGAATCAAAAGCTTGAGACTGGAGGAGGAACCCATTGTTGTTGTTTCTAACTCTTCATGACCCCATTTGGGGTTTCCTTGGCAAAGATACTGGAGTGTTTTGCCATTTATTTCTCTAGTTCATTTTACAGATAAGGAAACTGAGGTAAACAGGATAAAATGATTTGCCTAGGGTCACACAGCTAACAGTAAGTTTCTGAGGCCAGATTTTAACGCAGAAAGATGAGTCTTCTTCATTCCAGGCTGGGTGCTTTATCCACTGAAATACCTAGTTGCCCAGAAAAAAACTCTAGATGACTACTAAACCAGGAGATAGGCATAGCACCCTCCCCCATATGCTTACTTCAATGACTCACTACAGTCTACAACCACTAGGTGTCAGATATATATATATATATATATATATATATATATATATATATATATATATGTATATGTATATGTATATGTATGTGTGTGTGTGTGTGTGTGTGTGTGTGTGTGTGTGTTCCCAATAATCCCTGCATCCAATACGCCTAATTTGGGGACAAGCCTATGTAGCTTCCTTCCTCTACTGTCCTTTATATGCTAGTACAAATTTCACTAGCTGCGTTTTCTTTTCCTCTGGCCAGGTATATAATAAATAGCTCCAACTCCTTCACTGCCATTGTGGGAGTACCAGGTGGGGAATCAAACAGCAGGGCTGGCTAGGCGGGGCAGCCTGTGGAATTTAACGGTCAAGGGCACCTTCTGTTCCTGTGATTCTGTTTTCCCTTTATTCCAGTCCTGGCAGACAGTCTCTCACCTCTGCTCTTGGAGGAGCAGGTTTCTCTGACCCTCCTTTTGAAAGACTGTGATCAACATGGATAATTAAAGCCTACAGTGCACTGTGTACCCACAAAGTCTTTGCTTGTGCCTTTTATGAACACTATCAATAACTATACCGCAGGGATGAAATAGCTGGTGGAGTTATTTTAAAATGTGTGATGGGAGGGGGCACCCTCAATTTGCTACAGTTTACCAAATCCACCTAAGTCCCACTAGACTTAAGAGATATTGGGAAGGGCTTCTTGTAGCTGGTGAGAAAATGGAGCTCAAATTGCCCTACCAAGAGATGCTCAATGGGGTCTTCTCAGTTCTGGGTTTGCTCTTAACCATGGGTGCCCACAATGGCTAGCTGAGTTGTCCACCTTGGAGGATTCTATAGAATGCTTCTTTAAAAGAATAATTCTGGTCATGTTACCAACTGTTTGCCTGTCTGCATGTCCTTGATAAAGTGAAGAACACTATTGGGGGGTGGGGAGAGTCTGAGTGACTGTTTTTGTTATTGGTTAGTAGTTTTCAGTCATGTCTGACTCTTCATGACGCTTTTTGGGGGTTTCTTGACATAAATACTGGAGTGGTTTGTCATTTCCTTCTCCAGCTCATTTTACAGAAGAGGAAATTGAGGCAAACAAAGTTAAGTGACTTTCCCAGGATCACATAGCTAGTGTCAGGCCAGATTTGAACTCAGAAGATGGGCCCAACACTCTATTCCCTGTGCTACCTAGCTGCCCTAATCAGAATGATAGCAATATACAAAAAAAGAACATTATTTATTTTATTATAATTTCTTCTACTATCCTTTTATATTACATGAGGAAACCAGGGGAAATGAAGCTGGTTCTTGCTGGTGAGGACAAAAGTTTACATACTCTGAGAAGCACGTCAGTCATGCATTCATAGAAATGAAGGATAGATTGAAGACAGCCATATCTCTGCTGTCGTTTGTCTCGATTGTCCTTTATGCTCCTTTGTACTGTGACTTGTGTGTGTGTGTGTGTATGTGTGTTTGTATATGTGTGTAGTCTTCCAATATAGATGGTAACCTTCCTGAAGGCAGGAATTAGGATGTATACTTGTCCTATATTCTCTCCCCAAAACTAGCAAAAGGTTGAAAACAGATAAGGGTTTAAGAAATATTTGCTGAGATGGATTGAAATAAAGCTAGGTTTGAGTAGCATGAATAATAAATCTCAGGAAGTGATTCAAATTTGTACTTTACATGTCCATTTATCTGGAAGTAATTATCATATTTTACATAATTATAACTTCAAATGGTGTGAATTTGAATATATGCTATCATTACATAAGATTCATTATTTGCACGAATTGGGATCTAACTATTCATCACACACCCACTATTTGTCCAGGGCAAGATATAGTTCCTGCCATCAAGGAACCTTCAGGCTTATAATAGAATTCAAGTATGGTGACTCTCCAATCCTCTTGCAGATAGGGAAACTATAAAAACCCCAGATGAGGCATTTCTGGGAGATAGCAGCCAAAGTTTGTCTCTACCAAAAATTGAGTGGTCTATTGCATTTGTCTGGTGGATAATCATAGATAAAGACTTTCATCTTTATTCCCTTGGCATCAATAAGAGAAAAGCAGGCATTGAATTGAACTCGTCACACTTTTCTTTTTCTTTTCTCTACAAGTCAAGAAAAAAGACTCAATGAAGATGCTCTGGAAGGGCCCACTGTTTAGCTTCCTGAGGAGAAGAAATATGGTTTTTCTATGTCTTTAAACACCCCTCACACTATAAGTCATTGAATGAGGAGATGACAGAGAAGGTAGGGCTTCTGTTTGAGGAAAGAGCAAGGTTCACGATAGAGTGGGAATATTGAAGGGAAAATTAGAAAGAATAATGTAGGATAAAATAAGAAGTGACAGAACAAAGATGAAAGGGAGGAATTATCCAAGTGCTATAGCATGATGTCCCTAATGAATACAAGTGATCATGGCCCAAGCTCCATTTCCCTTTCACAAGACTGAACAGGACCTGTGGAATAATCAAGATTCTCTAACATTTCAAGGATGCAGCATTTTTTTTCCTTTGGAACACAAGAAACAGAAATGCCGCCCAGTCAGTCATGAAGCATCTGGGATTTCTTCAGTGTGAGGGGGCTCCTACCATGGTAAGTACCTCCACCGATGTAGATTGCAACCATGTATAAGTTCCATCAGGTTGCTTGAGAAACAAGTTAAGTGATTTACACTGGACCACAGAATCAGAAATTATCAGGGGAGAAGTTGAATCCAGTTCTTTCCTACACCAAGCCTAGAGCTTCTTCCATAGTGAAGTTATGGAAGTAATTTTCAACAAATGGAATAGAAAGTGTATTTACACCATAATGATTGCCATTTATATTAGCATTTTATTTTTTTTTAATTTAAAGCACATTTTTGAAGCATATTCCTCCCCAAAACCCTGTCAGTGCAGGTGCTATTGTCATCATTTGGCAGATGAAAAAACTGAGATTCTGAAAGCTAAGTGACTTGTTGGGGGTCACAGTAAGCCTAGGAAAACAGGATTTAAATTCAAATATTATGACTGAGAATACAAAGCTGTTTTCCTTACCCATTTTGGCCTTATCTTCATATAGGGTGTGAGATGTCGGTTTATGCCTAGATTCTGCCATACTATTTTCTAGTTTTCCCAGTAGTTTTTGTCAAATCATGAGTTCTTATCCTAGAAGCTAGCTTTGGGTCTCTCCGTTAATTATTTCCTATTATCATGTATATAGCTTGGTTTCATATATTTGCTTATTGCCTTCCCCATTAGCTTGTGAGCTCCTAGAGGGCAGGGACTATCTTTTGCTTTTCTTTGCCTTTCCAGCAGTTAGCACAGTGCTAACTTTAGCTTATTAAGCTAAAAGCTTAATAAGTCCTTATTGATTGAATATATATTGATACCTCCTTTCTTCCTCTGCATATTCATTTTGAACATTTTTGTGGACTTACTGAAATCCAGATATGTATTTCATATCTTTTAAATTTACTTTTGGGTGATTACATCTTTCTACCTCTTTGGGAGCAAGAAAATCTATATGTAGATGTGCTTTGGAGGTGAGCCCTAACAAAGAAGTTACTTGAAGTACCTGGAGTTATGCAGAGGGAAACTTGTCTTTGCCTAGGAGAGGTACCTTGTAGATAAGATAGAATTTTTTTAAAAAAATAAAAATTATTATTTTAGAAACAGAGTATTTCTGAGTTTTCATCAGTATGAGTATTTTCTCCTAGAGAGAAATTCATCTTATGACCTAGTGTAAGATGAAGTATTATGTGTCAAGTGCTTACCACAATGCCTGGCACATAGTAGGAACTTAATAAATATTTGTTCTATTCCTCTTCCCCTCCCCTACCCATTCCCCATTAAAAAATATTAGGTGGGATTTGAGCATAGTTGATCTCAAATGTGAAACTTTTCTGCCCAACTACTGCTCTTATTGAAAGGGAATAAGACCTCCAATCCCTACAAAAAAGGGGGAGGAGGGGCATAGAGCAATTTTTTAAAAACATCATTTTTAGTGAGCTTCTTGTCCTTGCAATCAATGTCATCTATGAGCTAGACCCTACCCAGAAGCATAACCTTCTATCCCATTACACTCCCAAACTAACCCTTTCCTCTTGACAAGAATGACTGACTCACCAACATGGTCATCTACATGGGTCTCACATATTTTTGACTTTGTGCTTTTAGTCATGCCTTCCTTCCTCAATAAAATATCCTTCCCCCTTATCTATTCCTATATAATTATATATATATATATATATATATACACTTCTCTGTGATCATATGGGATGAATGCTACTCTTTCTTCTGAGAACTTACACTGAGATTTGGCTCACTAATGCTTTTTGATTTTTTCCTATTTTTTTTGGTATATCCATATTTCCTATTTCTTAGACCCACTACTACCCAGTTCAGGCTGTAGGAGAAGACAGGGTTATTTTTTTCCTTTTCTCTTTTGTTCTGCTTTCTGAGGACAACACATGACCCTTCTTTATTAGACAGGGTTCCCTACTGCACACAGGTAGAAGGTTCTTTTGTAAGGTGGCTATAGTAGTTGAATTCAGTTAAACAAATAAATATTAAGTACTCACTCTCTGGGTTTAAAAGTGCTGGAGAAGCAAAGACAAAAATGAAACAATCCCTGGTCTCAAAAAGCTTTCATGTTTTTGAAAAATATAATATGTATACAGAAAAGTAAAAACAACATTATTTGAGCTAGACCATAACCAGAAGGATAATGGATGGTTTATAACTATAAAGGGGTCTTAAAATGAATCTTGTTCTATTTATCAAATAAAATGAACTTATTCTTATGTCTGACTTTCCTTTTCTTAGCTTCCTTTCTCCTGGCTAATATGAGGACCCTGGATCTTCATCCTTGGAGACAGATTGATCATGGCCCTTTATCTGTTGAACATAGTCTGCCTACACTAGCTTCATTTCAGAATTCTTGAATATGCTACCTTCAAAAGCCTCAAGTATGTATATGGGAACCCAGGGCCCGGGCTTATTGCTGAAATCATAGGGATCATTTAAAGGAATCTCAAAGCTCCTCTAGTTCAACTACCCAAAACATGGGTAAATCTTTCCCAATATTCCTAATAACTGGCCATCTATCTTCAGTTTGCAGACTCCGAATAAAGCTCTCCCTCTTCATTCCACTTTGGAACAGTTCTAA
This sequence comes from Trichosurus vulpecula, assembly GCF_011100635.1. Classification (NCBI taxonomy): domain Eukaryota; kingdom Metazoa; phylum Chordata; class Mammalia; order Diprotodontia; family Phalangeridae; genus Trichosurus; species Trichosurus vulpecula. The sequence goes on along the minus strand of NC_050580.1, from coordinate 108,223,554 downwards.
ATTGTTAGTGAGGCTTTCCTTATTTTGAGCAAACATAAGTCTCCTTTTGGCCCCAAATAGTCTTGGTTTTAATCTCTTGGGTGAAGCACAACAAGCCTAGTACCTCTTTTATATACCAACTCTTCAAATATTTGAAGAAAACTCTTTTATCCACCACCCTTTCTCTCCTCTAGCTAAATATCCCTTGATTTAGCCACTTCACATTAATAGTACCCTCATCTGGAGACCCTCCTGCTTGTCAATATCCAATTTAGATCATGGCCTCCAGAACTAGATTCAATACTCTAAGTATGATCTGACCAGGGAAGAGTATGGCCAGATTGTTGTTTCCTTAATTCTAGACACCATGTTTCTAAAGCTAAGTTCAAATTAATTTTCATAGTTACTGATTCACTCTGAATTTTCAGTTCACTAAAATCCTTAGGTCTTTTTCTTATAAACTAATTTCTAGACATGTTTCTCCTGGTCTATACTTAGGTTACCATTTTTTTTTTAAATTAAGAAATTTACATTTAGTCAGTGAATGTCATCTTTGTTACCTTTAACTTACCAGGCTGTCCACACAATTTTGAAGCTCAATTTGTCATTCAACATATTAATCATCTGTCTCAGTTTCATCTTATCCAAAAAGGTAAAAATGACTTCAATTCCTTTGACTAAGTCATTAATAAAATTTGTGAGTAGAATAGGGCTAAGAATACATCTCAAAGTGGATGTCTTATAGACATCTGAAACTCAACATATCCAAAACTGAACTCATTATCTTTCCCTCTAAACTACCCACCCCTCGTATCTTCCATACTACTCTAGGAAGCAGCACAATCCTCTCAGTCCCTCGGGTTTGAGCCCAGGTGTTATCATGGATTCCCCATTATCTCCTCCCACTTGTATATCCAATCCATTGCCAAGGCCTTTGCAACAGATCTCAAATATGCCCCCTTCTGTCATCTAATAATGCCATCACTCTGGTATAGTTCCTCATCACCTCACACCTGGACATTTAAAAGAAAGCCTTCTGGTGGGTCTGCGTGCCTAATATGTCTCCCTGCTCCAATCTACCTTCCATTCACCCACAACAGTGATTTTTCTAAAGTGCAGGTCTGATTATATCACCCCCATCTCAACTCAAAAAACTCCAGCGGCTCCTTATTACTTCCAGGATCACATAAAAATGCTCTGTTTAGCATGCAGATCCAGTCTTATATCTTACTCCCTGACGTGCTTTCTTTGACCCAATAAAATTGGCTTCCTTTCCATGAAGAAGACACTCCATATATCTTGGCACTGGGCATTTTCTCTGGCTTTTCCCAAGCCTGGAATGTTCTCCCTCCTCATCTCTGCCTACTGGTTTCCCTCGCTTCCTTCAAGTTCTAACTAAAATCCCATCTTATATAGGAAGGCTTTCACAATCTCTCTGAATTCTAGTGCTTTATCTCTCTAATTTATTTCCTATTTATTCTATATACAGTTTGTTTCTATGTAATTGTTTGCTTTTTTGTCACTTCCAATAGATTATGAATTTCTTTGAGGACTGGACTGTCCTCTGTCTCTTTTTATTTTTTAAAATATTCAATGTTTAGCATAGTGCCTGGAACAAAGGAGGCACTTAAGAAATATTTATTGACTGATTGCCTGAGGTTAGAGCAAAGCAGCTCTCCACTGGAGATATCCTTCCTGGCTGAAGTTAATTAACAAAAATATTTTGGTTCTAATCAATAATTTAAGAGCCTACTATAATTTCCACAAAGATATCTTCAAAATCCTATGTCAAATAATTTGCTGAAGTAATCTGTGTGTTTTGTCCCCTTTCTTCCTTCATTCTTACCAATTCATTTTTTCCTTCACTCCATGTATCTCCATCACCCTGATTCCCCGTTTGTGAACTGAAGAAGACTTTCCTCATCTCCACAGGAGCTCTCTCCCCTACCTCCTTTCCCACTTGAGAAATATTTTTCCTTCTTTGCCCAGGAAATGATTGTTTCCTTGGGTCTCAGACCTGTGCCTCCTTTTCTCTCATGGTGCTCTGGAGCAACTGCTCACCTGCTCTCACTCTCATCTTTATGATCTGAGTCCTGGAAGTTTTACTTTTCCTCTTGCCATTGATCCTTGCCTTTATTCTATCCTCTTTATTCTACTTTATTATATTTCCTTCTACTCATGCAAAAGCCATCAAATCATTGTGGGTGGCTTTCTTCTTGTTGGTTACAGCAACTCTTCTGTTTGGGCCTATCCCCTGTGGCTCTGACCAAAGTTTCCAGGCATCAAGCATTGTTTCCCAAAATAGGTTTTCTCTCATGTTGTTTTCACTAGGAGGTCCCCTATCCATCTAGCAATCTCCTCTAGTTTGAATTCTGTATATCTTTACTGACCCTAGATTATCTTCCATTGACTGTCCTGAGAGGATGGAGCTTCCCTAGGACCAGCGAATCCTAGTTACATGTACCAGTTCACCTATTAAATCCAAACACATCACTGCTTCTGGCATGATACACATCATTTAAGCCCTGTCCTTTTCCTCAAGGGGCTTTCTGAATACTATAATAATAAAAAATACTAAGTGGCATTTATATAGTACATGTGTGCCAGGCACTATGCTAAGCACTTTACAAATATTATCTCATTTGATCTTCACAACTAACCAGGGAGATAGGTGCTATCATTATGCCCATTTTACACATGAGGGTACTGAGGCAGACAGAGGCTAAACGACTTGTCCAGGGTCATACAAAGTGTCAGGAGACAGATTTGAACTTGGGTCTTCCTGACTCCCAGACTAGCACTCTGTCCACTGTACCACTTAGCTACCCTTTTCAATGAAGACTTCCTTGATTGATTGCAACTGTAAGCTACTTGAGGTCAAAGGGCAGCTAAGTGGCGCAGTGTAAAGAGTGATGGACGTGGGGTCAAGAAGACTTATCCTCCTGAGTGCAAATCCATCGTCAAACACTTAGTAGCTATGTGACCCTGAGCAAGTCACTTAACCCTGTTTTCCTCAGTTTCCTTACCTGCAAAATGATCTAGAGAAGGAAATGGCAAATGACTCCAGCATTTTTACCAAGAAAACCCAAAATGGAATCATGAAGAATAGGACATGACTGAAAACAAGTGAACAACAACTCAAGGTCGAGTATCAATCGCCATCTTTGGCCTGAAACATGAAGCTTCCCTCCAGTGTGCTCATTCACTTTTACAACCACATGCATACTCGCAGAATGAAGTTCCCCCCAAAGACCTGTGATTTTGGCATCTACACTTTCCAGTGTATAATGAAAGAGGTGACAAGGGGATATTTTAGACATTCTTGAAGGAGACAGGAAGGAGCCAGTGGTTGACATACAGTAGTCAGGAAGAGAAATGACTTTTCCTCGTCAGAGTTGAGAAGACAAGACTATCCCAAGTCTGTCTGAATAGGAAAAAAATCTATGGTCTTCAAAGATGATAGAAAGAGTTCCTGGCAGAAGCAGCTTTCTAATAGACAGGAGAAGAACATGGAAAACATTAAAGGAACTGTTCAAATGTCTTCTTTTTGAACAGCAGGCCAGGAATCTGCTAAAAGCTCTTTTGGAGGAAAAGGGGAGTGGGGGAGTGGAAGATTGAAAGTATGAATGTATAAAATGCAAGACAAATGTCAAACGTCAAAGAGGCTTTCCCTAATGATCATTTTGTTGACTCAGCAAACACAAGGTAGCCTATGGTTCTACACCTGTGAGAATGGCACTTTTGTTGCTATGGATAATAGATTAGAGAAATAAACCTTACACTGGGAGAGTTATAAGCTGTGTATGATAACATGCATTCTTCACTACTTCCACCATCTCATATGGTGAGTGAAACCCCAGGTGATTTCCTCAACTCAGGGTTAAGGACACTCAATTATAGTTCCAGCTCTACCTGTGGAACACAATATACGACATTGGATAAATCATTTGACCTCCATGAGTCCTGGTTTCCTTACTTGCTCAACTTAGTAAATAATTTCACTTTTGTCTACTTCACAAAAATGTTTTATGCATACATACTGAAACAGTAAGGCAATAATAATAACGTAGATGATAATTGTCAAAATGTCAATGTAGTTTTGTCTCACAAAGTATATGAGACTCTCCACAAAGAAAGTAGAGGTATAACATTTATTCAAACACCAGAGAACCATATCCCATAACCAAATGCTCAGCTCCTACAGCCAGTCTGTCCATTTTATCATAAAAGCAAGGAACCCAAAACATTCAATACAGAAAATCACAACATGGAGCTTCAACATCCCAAAACCTCTCCAACCCCCTGCGAGGGTCTTCCCAAAATGAACTCACAGTACAGCTAAGTCAGCCTGTTCAGTTCTAACAATCATGAGGGCAGCCACTAGCAGGCACCAGAAACCATATTGTCTTTCTCTCTCTCTTTCTCAGCATTTTCTGTGACATAACTTCCTTTTCCTGTCAAGAAGCTCCTTGCATGATGTAATTTAGCCTTCCTGTGATGTAAGCAGGTCACATGGTCTATTAATCTTTGGGAAAGGTCTTTAAATCAAAATTTCTAATACACATACACACAGAAACACAGACACTCTCGGATACACATAGACACACAGACACAGACACACACACACACACACACACACACCTCAAAACCAAAACAAATCAAAAATATGTACAACATTTAGATGATACAAGATATTTTTAGGCACACATATAGACACACACACGGACACGCAGACATGCACACGCAGATATACACACATACACCTCAAAACCAAAGCAAATCAAAAATACATACAACACTGAGACGATACAAGATTTTTTTTTAGTGACTACAACTTCTAGGTAAGCTCCCTAGTTTTGGAGCCATTACTTCATTTATTAATTTCTTTTTCTTTCTTTTATTTAGTTATATAATTATTCTCCTATTTTTTTTCATTTCATTTTCTATTCTTATTTAAGTAGTTTCTTCAAAATCTCCCTCCTTTCTATTCTCCAACCCATGGGTGAGGAACCTGTGGCCTCAAGGCCACATGTGGGCCTCTAAATCCTCAAGTGTATGCTTTTTACTGAATCCAAACTTCACAGAATAAATCTTTTTAATAAAAAAGATTTGTTCTTTAAAACTTGGACTCAGTCAAAAGGCTACACCCAAGGATGTAGAAGGTCACATATGGCCTTGAGGTCGCAGGTTCCCCACCCCTGCTCCAACCACTTTTGCCTAGTTTTACTTATTTTTTCTGTAATTTTTTCAAAGAAGGATTTATTTCCCTTTTTCCTCTTCATTAATTCACTTCCCTTTTTGTTGATTCTGAATATTTGTTCTTTGGTTCATGGTCTGTCTATTTATGCATTCCTTCTTTAATCTCTTTTTATTCTTCATGGTATTAAAAGGATCTACAGCACTTGAACTTAAGAAGATAATCTCCTATTGCCATATAACCCAGAAGATTTCAGCTTTTGTATGAGCAGTAGATCACCTACCTCATAAATCTCAGCTGGAATAGAATCAGCATCAGGTGATTCCCCAGACAAAAGGAATATAATGGCACTTAAAAACTTCTTCATTTCAAAATTTAGCTAGAAAAGGATTGGAAATAAATCTAAAGCATATGGTCAATGGCTTCAACCATTGATGCTGGTCTGTTGAGAATGTTCTGAAAGAGTTCAGTTCATCTCCAGGATCATGTCCTTATCACTAATTAATGTGGCTCCCTCATTGTTGTGTAGTTGAGATGCATCATAGGTCTTTGGCCCAAAAACTAGCCTTCAGGGCATCATAAAAGTTTTTTGGATTATTACTCTCAGCATAAATAGAATTTCATCTGCCTTATTACTGAGCCAAGAATCCTGCATCTCTCTAAATTTTGCTTGCACTTTACTTTTTATGAAGGTAAATATTGCCTTCTTAGAGACAAACTATCTTGCTGGTAAACACTGTGAAGTTCTTGTTTTCTGTTTAGTAACTTCTGAATTTCCCCATCATTTTCACCAAATTAGTCCTGATGATTGAAAGTGAGTGTTTTGGCTCAGATCACTAAATGTAGTGCTTTAAACCAAATCTCTGAAAGCTGCTCATTCCTTTTTTGCTCCACTGTCGCCAAGTGTCTGTGTTGACTTAGCTTTCCCTTCAAGTCAGTAACAAACTGTTCACCTAAGGAGAAGCATCCTGATCAGTTGACATTAAGTCTTCTGGTAGTTGTCTTGCCTTGGGGTCCCTGCTTTTGCGGAATACGAATGTTTAGCTTGGAGAGGGTAAGTCAATGATCAGTCCAGCACTCTGAACCACAAATGCCTTCTTTACTCGCACATCCTGTCTGTCTTTTCTCCTTGCAATGACACAGTAAAATGCCAATTTTTGCTACAAGGTTTCATCCACAAAGTATTATTGTGTTTAGGTAATTAGAAAACAATGTTGGAGATAAGAAGAAGGTCATCAGTTGCGCAACTCTTCAGAAGTAAGTATCTGCTGCTATTTCCAATTCCATTCCTCCTAAGGCCTTCCTGCCATTTCTGATAGTCTGTGCCTTCTCTTGTATTAAAGTCACCCAGAATTACAAGTTTGTCCTCCTTCAGCACATTAATGATGAGGGTCTTCATAAAATTTTTCTTTGACCTCATCAGGGTTAGTCATGGTAGGAGCTGTAACAATAATGTGGCTAGCAGCTGCTGTAGGGGTGTAAGACCCAACAAGACCAACAACAAGACCTTCCAGCACAGTTTCTTTGATACGCTTTTCTAAGGAAAACAACTTTAAGGGGTTAGCAATCTCACTTTAATCAGACATAAAAACATACATTATGTAAACAAAGCAAATAACACAATTCAATCTATCTATAGCAACGCATAGTTACCAGCAGAGAAACATCAATATCTGGGTTTTTCCAAAGCTGTGGGGGTGGGTGGGGGGCATTTAGGAGCTCTTAACATGGATGTCCAGAATCTCCACATCAACTCTCTTCCAGTGAGTGAGAGCCTCCAACAAAATGCTAACCTCCGAGTTTATATACCATGTTCAGGGCCCGAAGGCTTCACATCTAATCAACAAAAGGGTTTGGGTCTGACACTTAGCACCTAGTAAAACTTAATCAAAGGCGCTTGATTACTTTAGCATTCTGAAAGAGAAAACAGTAAAAAAAAAGTCACACCTTAATTACCAATACAGGAGCATACACACTGATGATGGTGGCAAGTGAGAATGGCATTATCATAAGCCTGTTGTTCACTTCTTTTGGGAGGCATACAAGCCTCTTGACCAGATTAGTTTTGATTGTTAACCTATGCCAGCTTCATGGTACTCCCCCTCACTGTGGCCACTCAAGAAAACATGTAACCACCTTCAGTTTCCATAAGCTGGCCTTCATTTGCCAGCCTGTTTCATTCAGAGCTACTATTTGGATGTCATGCCTGCTGATTTCTCTTATAAGAGCTGTTTGTATTTCAGGTGTACTGGACTTCATGTTGTCCATAAGCAAACACACATTCCATGTACCAATGGTGAGCAGAAGCATCTTCACAAAAGTTTTTGTATGTTGTGTGTGTGTGTGTGTGTGTGTGTGTGTGTGTGTTAACCTCAAGTAGGATCCCCACCTACCAAAATAATCAGGCCAGGGTTAGGTTAGGTGAAACAAGCAAGCTTTAGGTCACCTTTTCTAGCCCCTTCCTTATGCCAGGAGGTGAGCAATATGGTCCTTATAAAAGGCTGTTCAGATACCCAGGCAGCTGCTGAATCCCACTATTGCTTTAGTACAATGAGAAGATGACCCTATGGCCTAGACTATCTGTGTCAGGGTTGTGAATACAATTCCCAGTCTATCTGTACCAGTTGCTTCATCTCTTGCTGATTTACTCAGTATTATGAGGTAGATACAAAAGGTAAAATGGTAAGGGTGATGTCTTTTGACTCATGTATAAATTGGATTTAAGTGAGACAGAGTTGTATGAAGTAATTGTCTTCACTATGTCTTCCAGAATCATTGAAGTCCAGTAACAAAACAGAAGTTGAGACTATTGATGAAGCCTCAGAATGAAAGAGCTGGCCTTGGCATCTTTGATGTCTTAAGTGCTCTACAACACTTGCTGCCACAGCCTTCATGACTGTTGGAGGAAATTGTTCCCATCTGCCCATTCCACCAGAGGAACACTTCACATGCTTGGGGTAGGTATGCCCCTAACTCACCAATGGTTTTGAGGCCCAGCTGGTACCCTAAATCTGATTTAGCCTGTCTGCCAAAATGGTTTGTGGGGGGTGTGGCCACTGTGCATGCTACAGCTTTTTTGAGGCATATATGAGAGTTGGATCAATTAGGTGGACACCAAAGGTGGAAAGAAGCCCTAAAAATGTCTCAGCAGGCCTCACACCAGAGGTATAAATTGGCCTTCCCTGAACACCCTATACACATGAGAGATAACTGATAATGATACAATGAAGTGTGCCACCTAACTTTTGGCAAAGTAGGGACATACTGTCCATGGGCAATCACAAATTCACAAAACTTACATGAAAACTAGGTTTATTATAAGAAGAATGAACATGTATGTGGAACCCAAAAAGTTCACAATCCATACAGAAGACTGCATTTTTATAATAGCAGGACAAAGGAATCTAAAGGTACAGTAAAGGTGGTGAAAAGGACAAATCCTCTTCCAAAGGGGAGTAGCAGGGTGATGGCAAAAGCTACATTCTTTACCCTTGGGAACTGCTAGATTATGGAGATAGGATGGTCTGTTTATCTGCATAGGTCCCAGTGGCATAAGCATTGTACTGTCTGTCTGGTACCTGTCTTCACTCCCAAGGACACACAGGGAGTCTAGCTTGGGATGCAAACACATTATGCCAGCTCTGTAGGGTTGGGGGTGGGGTGGGGTTGTCTTTGACACATTCAGGGCCTTCTGCATACTCTTGGTCCAGTGTTTATGGAAAATATGGCAACTCAAAAAGACAAATTCAAGAGTAGAATGAGACTTACATGTTCAGACATGTCCAAATGGTTAACTTGTTTGTTTGACTATGCCTATTTTTCCAAGGGAGAATTTCTATGGGAGATAGGCAAGGAGTAAGCAATGATAGAGTTGCAAAAAATGAAACAAAACAAACAAAGCCAATAGGACATTACAAAGATAATAAGGAAGCAAAAAACTTCAGAATCAGACTCAAGGCAATATTTTTAGAAAGTAGTATATTAAAGTATATTGAAGATAAAGTGTAAGAGAAGTTTACATTTTCATGTACAATTCTATTTTTTGTTTTTCTTTCAATGCTGAGATATTCAAGTATATTGATGATTAAGTTTATAATAAAATACACATCACATTATAATAATATAATAAAACAATTTTAAAATACAAATCAGTACCTTATGAAACAGTCAAGAAAATAAATGCAATCTTAGGCTATGTTATGGGAAATCCAAGATTGTAGAGGTATTAGTCCTGTTGTATCATATCTTGGTTAGACCACATTGTGACTATGGGTATTTAGTTCTGGGCATCATATTTTAGGAAGGACATCAATAATCTGGAGGGCATCCAGGCAACCTAATTCAGAATGATGAAGGAATCATATCATTTGGAGCTTAGTTGAAGGAACTAGGGATATTTGGCAATCTAGGGAAGAGAAAACTCTTAGGATACACATGACAGCTTTCTTAAAGAACTTGAAAGGCAGATTTCTTAAAAAAAAAAAGACTAGCCTGGGTTTCTTTGGATCCATGAGGGAAGAAATAGAAACAATGGGTAGAAATGAGAAAAAAGTAAAGTTGAACTAAGAGAAAACTTCCTAAATATTGCGACTCTCCAAAAGTAGAATGGATTTCCTTGGGAATTAGAGAATTTCCTTTTGCTAGAGGTATTAAATCAAAGGCTGGATGATACTTGCTGACTGGATATGATTCCTTGGTGAGAGGATTAAAAAGTTAGACTTAATGACTACTGCGTTCTCCTCCAATTCTAGAACTCCGTGATTGTTCCCTTATAGCTCTCCATACTATGATCCTTTGAGCCATGCCCCTTTTGTATGTAGGGCCTGCATTTTAATCTGGACTTCTCCTTGAGGAATTAAAGGCTCTGACCTTTGGCAAAAGGATTTCAGTCATCAGCCAACAGGGTGTCCAAGGAAGGATGGGGAGGCAAGCAAAGAATCTTATTCTTTAAAGCACTCTTTAAATCAAATAACCTTCTGTGGTTGGCCACAGGATCTAGCCAGGCTACAGTTACATAAATAGCCTAGGGTTTCTCATCACAAGCAACAAGTCAGCATCAGTGCTCATAACTCATGCCAGGCTGTTTGGACAACAATTTCAAATCAGTACTCGTTGGTTTAGCCTAGATATGTATAAAGTGTGTATTTGTTTTTGCACGTATATTTGGAGAACCATAACTAGGGCATAATGATGGGGTCTTTGACTCAGGGAGGATGCTGAAATTTAAAGGATGCTGCCAGCACTTGTAATTCTTTGGCAACATAGAAGAAACTGATCTTTCCCTGTCCCCATCCCCTAAGCCCTCTACCATGTCCCAAGGACTAATTAAAATGTCATTCATTCGTTTCTGACTCTTTGTGACTCCACATGGAGTTTTCTTGGCAAAGATTCTAGAGTGATTTGCCATTTCTTTCTCTAGTGGATTAAGGCAAACAGAGGTTAAGTGACTTGGCCAGGGTCACGCAGCTAGTATGCCTCTGAGGCAGGAATTGAACTCAGATCTTCCTGACTCCAGGCCCAGCACTGTATTGAAAGAACATCTATCTGTCCTCTATTAATTAAAATAGGAAATTCCTATTCCCTCCATCTGCCTGCTACAGCCCAGGCACACACCCAACAGTAGCCTGGTACTCTGACCTCCAGCTGCTCCACCACCTCTGCTCAAATAAGTTGCCCCAAGAAAGGGGCAAAATTGCAGTCATGGTGCTTACTACCTGGGTGCATGTCTACTGAACAGCTTACCCAGTAAGCACTCCCTCTCACAGTCACTCAAAGCTATTTGAAAATGAAAATAAGAGAAAGCAAACATATTGATGTGCTTTTAGGAAAACATTTCAGAAAGCCCTTCCAGAAACAGATGGCATTTGGATCTTCCATAAACACACAGGGAGAGCTCCTCCTTTTCTCCTGCCCTTCCAGAATCTTCTGATAAACAAGGCCTCTGGGGAATGACAGTGAGATAACCCTTCAGATTCTTCAATAAGATTGCCACCTGCAAAATATGGCAAGTTTTCTCTCTGCACAGTCTTGGGATAAGCCCATTGCTATACTGTTCACTCTCCCAAGCACTTCACAATTGCTAACTCTAGACTTTGGATAGTGCTTACTTCCTAAGTTCCAATACATTCTATTTGCATGCTTTGCCTATTCCCCTTAATCAAATTCAACACCCACCTTTCTGCCATTAGATCTCCATGATTTTAAGTCTTGAAGGCTTTGTTGTGTCTTTGGTCCAGTGCCACTGGCCTTCTTGTTCAAGATTTTTTAAAATACTTATAGTATTTTATTCTACACCCAATTACATATAAAACAATTTTTCACATTTTTTTTTAAATTTTGAGTTCCAAGTTCTCTCCCTCTATCCCTCTCCCCACTTCCCTCATTGAGAAGGCAAGCAATTTAACAAAGGTTATACATGTACCATTATGCAAAATATATTTCTGTCAGTCGTGTTCTGAAAGAAAACACTGATTCAAAAGAAACCAACACAAAACACAAGAAAAATAAAGAAAAAGTATGTTTCCATCTACATTTAGACTATATCAGTTCTTTCTCTGCTGATGAACAGCAATTTTTATCATAAGTCTCTCGGAACTATCTTGGATCATGGTATTGCTTGTTCGAAATTATTCTATCAAAATTCAAATCTCTCTGGGAAAGTGATTGACAATTTAAATATTAGCTAATATCTTAACAGAGGTTGTTTGGCACCCAAATATGGGACAATAAGTAGCCACTCAGAGGGGCTCACGGGAAGAAAGAAAGAGTCACAAAGTGGGGGGTGGGGGTGGGGCACAGCCAGGGAAGGTGGGAAAGTACTAAGAAGAAACTCTAATGCCTTAAGAAAAAAGAGAAAAAAGGAAAGAAGGATGTTAAGAAGGAAGTTAGGAAGGCAGGAAAGCAGCAAGGCAGGCAGGCAGGAAGGAAGGAAGAAAGGAAGGAAGGAAGAAAGGAAGGAAGGAAGAAATGAAGGAAGGAAGGAAGGAAAGAAGGCAGGAAGGCAGGAAGGAAAAAGTTCATCTCAGTGGCACTGAGGAGGATGTTTGAGGAAAGAGGATAAGAAATGTACCTAGCTCTAATGACATAATTCTATTTAGAGCATCTGGACCATGAAAATCAAGGCCTTACAGAGCTGAAAGGTCTCTTATCCTGGCAAGGTTAGTGTGACAAATATATAATAAAGAAAATAAACCCTCTAATTCATCTTCTTTGTTAACCTCGACTTTCATATTTGCAATGTACTTACAACCATTATTAAATAAGCTGCAATGCGTTTTGTGAGCTAATCCTCCTCTTAGTTTTACTAAATACCAATGCAGAATACAAGAGATTTTAATCTGTTGGTCAAGTGGTACCTTTCCCTCTCACCACTATTACCATCAGTAGAAATCTAAACAATTTTGAAGAAATCCATTATACCTAATGGACTTTCAAATGATACCAGAAAGGAACAGTCTTTCATACTGACCCTGATGCAGGGATTAGCTGAATGAAATGTTTCACACATAATGAGATTTGCCATTGTTGCAGACTACAATGAGGACATAAAAAATCTCAACTTGTGTACCTTGTGCACATCTGGTCAGCTTCACCTGGATTTGCAAAGGGCATCTCTACCTGCAAAGCTTCCCAAACACTTCCATAGTCACAGAGTTTGATTTCAAACCTAAGTAAGCCTCCAAAACTGGGAAAGGAAGAAAGAAGGCTTGTTTTAAAAGAGTACAAAACCTAGCAGTTGTCCAGAAAAGCTGGAATGTATTTGCACAGTCATATATAAGTGTTTATCAATGGGGTAAGAGATCATGGTTGTAGGCATATCATGACAATAACTGAATATCACTCAGAAAGTCAGATTTCAGCCTTCGTGTGCAAGTAACTCTGTGGGGGCCCTTATTTCCCTGTTGGACAGCTACATAGAATCTTTTGTTCACAGATGTGATGTGGTTTAGGGTTTCTGGGAATCTCAAAATGTCAGGGTCATTGGAATGAATTCACACACTCAAAAGTTCTTCCAGTCAAATGACAGGGTTTATTGTAAGGCCAATAGAAGCAGGCAGGGTTCCTAGTTAACCTGCAACTTAATGGGGGTGAGGGTGATTTTTATATACAAAAAGGATAGTGAAAGAATCTGGATGGGATTAAGGATTGGTCATTAAGTGCAAGTATTCTGGAGTGGGACAAATGTGACAGTGAAAGGATTGTCAAGTAAGATAATTAAGTGATCTAGGTGGGCTGGGGTGGGCCCAGTGCCTTGGGCAGAGATGACAATGATCTAGGCTGCTGAAATGTATGGGAAAATTCAGGGACTAGATTGCTTTTCCTTTTAGGGGTCCAGGTCCCATCACCCCATCAGACGGATCTGATACGTATAGTAAACATGATAATATTCCTCTGATTAATTTATACATGTAATGCAATACTCATTTGTGTTGGTAAGAAAAATGGGCTCCTTAGCACTTAGTTCAACAAGTGCCCTTGAAAAGTTTGGCTTCTGTTTGCTTTGAGTAATTCAGTGTATTTCATTGAGTCTTACTAAGTGCTAAGCCCCAGGCCCAAACCCCTATTAGTTGTAAAACCTACGTGGGTGTGGATTGGCAACTAAGGTGGGGCCCAAGGTGGGGCTAACTCCAGGGAGGGCCTAGTTTACATGTCTGGGACAGCAGAGGCTCTTAAACCACGTGGGTTTAAGTTGCCTCTTTGTGACGATTTTAGGTCACATGGGTGAGTCGTGTGACTCACCCCTGACACTTTAAAAGATATAAAACCAGGGGTTGGCCTCCTCTTCCTTGGAGCTAATTCCTGCAGCGGTGGTGGCGCGTGTGACTCTGGGCCAGCCCTTGTTCTGAGCTCCTGGGCTGAACCTAGATATTGGTAATTATGAATCTGTATTTGGTCTGTCTGTTGATGTGTGTAATTTGTTTGTAATTTGCTTTTACCCCTGAACTAAGTGAATGATACTTGTGTGCTGAATTAAAGTAAGCTTGTTAACCCCTTCACCTTGCTTTCCTTAGTTAAGCAGATCAAAAGAACCTGTGCTGTTGGCAGCTTTCTGGGTGCCAGCTGTGGGTGGATCTTACACCCCCACAGAAGCTGCTAGCTGGATTGTTCAAACACCATTGAAATACCAATCAATCAATAAACATTTATTAAGCTCTTACTACATTCCAGGCTCTATGTTAAGGGCTGGAGAAACAAAAAGAAGCAAACTGAAGCAAAGAGGACTAAATGACTTGCCCAGGGTCACACAGCTAGTGTCTGAGACCAGATGGGTCTTCTTGACTCCAGGCATGGTGCTTTATCTACTGTGTCACCTAGGTGCTTCTATGAAGGTTTTACAGTAGCTGTAGTGGTCCCTCACCAGACTCCCTGGCTTCTAGTCTGGGCTGGCAGAACCTTTCTCCTCCTGGACAGCTACTAGTGGACAGCACTGAATAGTGAGTGGATAAGGCACCTACCATCCCAGGGTAAGAAAAAGGAGGATCCTGAATGTTACCTTGCTCATTTCAGATGGAATGATATTTCAAGACTTATTTGAGGATCAGCAGAAACACTTTGCCTTTTAATCTCTCTGAGCCTCAGCTCAGGGGTTCTTAATTTGGTCCAGGCAGAAGAAAGCAGAAGACATTACCTCTCCTTTCTGACACATTATTCTTGCTCAAAAGCCTCATTTCTTTTATGTAAATAATTCCTTTTTCTCCCTGAAGTGTTCAATATTTCTTACTTCACACTCTTGTGTTATTCCTATGTAGATGAGTGGCTAGGGGCCATGCCCTTTTTTGTGTGACTATAGTTTGTGACAAGAAGTATCAAGCATTTGGCCCTTGGACACATGTCCCACAACACTCAGGAGTATAGTCTGAACCAGATTAAAATGTAATTGAGAAATATTCAACATAATAAATCAAAATAAAATAAAGTATAATGTTAGTATATGTTTTTTTCTAAGTCAATATATGCCTCAGAGATCATTATTTTCTACTAAGTGGCTCATTTCTATTTCAGTCTGATACCACTGGCCTTTGCCCCAGGGAGGCTTTATTGTCTGTCTGGCCTTTTCATCTACAATTAAGGTAATCAAACTTTCAACTCTTTTTAGAGTGGCAAATGCCAATTGTGGTATGGAAAGCTTTCCTCCTTACCTTTCAACATCTCTATCTTTTAGCACCCGCAGACCTTCAGTTTTGGATAATTCTTATTTGGATAACCCCCTACACTTATGAAAAGATGTAGCTATAATCATACAAACAAATTTTCCTTTACTACACCAATATAATCACTAAAATAACACAAGAACAGGAAATAATTAGTTATGTCAAGTTGTGAAATTGCTGTTGATGGTTGTCCTTCCTTCTCAAAGACTATGAAATTAGGGAGGTGATGCCATCCTATGCAAGTGAATTGGATTTAAGTGAGGGAGGGCTGTGCAAAGTCATCAGCCTCACTCTCTCCTCTGGAGCCAATCTGGGTCCAGTAGCCAGATATAGATCAGGACAACTGGAGATGGCCCAGGATGCAGTCGAGACTTTGGCCTTTTTAAGCTTAGGTCTTTAACAGATCTCAGTTTGACTGAGACAATGCCCAGGCAGTGATTAAGGTTTAATAAGAAATGAGACAGAGAATAGCCTTTTAAATATATATATATATATATATATATATATATATATATACTTACAAGGGAAGACCCCAGGGTTTCTGGCCAAAACAAAACAATTGCTATTTAATTCATTCTGGGCCCAAAAACTGATGAAGCATTGCTTGATCTTGGGACCTATTGTTGACCAATTAATGAGAGCCAGAGTGATTTGGGGTTAAGGCTTGTCTTTAAGAGAGAGAAAGAAAAATCTGAGATTAAAATTTACATTCTCTTTTGAGGGAGGACCCACAGGTGAAGGTGTGGAACCCTATGTGGACAGAGGGAAGAGGAAAAAAAAGGAGAGGAAGAGAGAGAGAGAGAGACAGAGAGAGAGACAGAGACAGAGATACAGAGAGACACAGAGAGAGAGAGAGACAGACAGAGAGAGACAGAGAAAGAGGAAGAAAGCCTTTTTGCTCAACTGGCCAGTTCAAGAATAAAGCATTTTTCTGGGGGATGTACCACCAGCAGGAACAAGTTCTTATAGTTTTAGGAGAAAAGTGAGGGTGAGGGGTATGAGTGAGTATGAGGTAGCAAAGCCTGGTTATGAGACCCCAGTTACCTTTGATAATCCCAGCAAGGAAAACCACTTTATTGTAGCTGTTTTTTCCTTTATACCTTTAATTCCAACAGAAAGGGTCAAGGACATTAGGAACCTAGATCTAGCTCAAGCCAGTTTTGTTCCTTACAAGGTAAAATCCCAAGGTAGGAGGACTTAGGGTGTGGTTCAGCTCAACCTAATCAAAATTAAATTTCTTGGGGGTGGAGCCAAGATGACAGAGAGAAGCCTGAGCTCTCCCCAGTTCCCTGGGACACAATGTTAAGCCACTAAATGGATTCTGAAGCTACAGAACAAACATATACATGGAATAAAACAATTTTTCAGCTTAATATAACTTAGAAGGACTTCAGGAAAAGTGTGTCTCACTTGGATAAAAGAAAAGTACAGCCTAGCACAGATGGTGACAGGGCAAGCCAATGGGAGGCTCTTAGCCATAGCACAGATCAGTAACCAAGGCCTGCAGTCCTAGCTCAGCAGGCCAGCAGTGAGGCCTCAAGTCCCACTGCAGAAAGCAAACTGCCAGCCCTGGAACCCAGGACACTACAGGCGAGACTAGGCAGGGCCACCCCACTGAAGTCAGAAAGCTGACAGCACCTGAGGCCCAGAGCAGGAAGCCAGTGACCAGGCCCCTGGCTCCCTGCATAAGAAACATGGGACAGTGCCCTCTGTGCCTCAGGAGCAGAGCTCAACTTTAAAAGTCACAAAATAGGCTGAAAATAAGTAAGAGATAGAAGAGAAGGGAGCCCTGACCATAGAAGGCTACTATGGTGACAGAGAAGATCAAAACATAAACTCAGAAAAGGATAAAAATATGTGAAACCTCAAAGGGCAATGTGAATTGATCTCAAGTCCAAGAAGTCCTCTTGGAAGAGGTCAAAAAGGATTGTAAAAATCAAGTAAGAGAGGAAGAAGAAAAATTGGGAAAAGAAGTGAGAGTTATAAAGGAGAATGATGAAAAAAAAAGTCAACAGCTTGGAAAAGGAAGCACAAAGATTGACTGAAGAAAACAACTCCTTAAAAAATAGAATTTATGGCCAGAGCAGGAACAAGCCCAGAGCAGAAATACTGGCAATAGCCTCAATCGAGCCCCAGGCCTGTCAGCCCAGGATGGGAGTCTGTCAGAATGTAGAGCCTGTGGCTGCCTGAGCAGCTAACCTGGAGGCTTTCAACCCCAGGCAAATGCAGAGGCACCAGACAAAACAAACTGGGAACAGCAGAGGAATCCAGCCAGCCTGTGAGTCTGAGAGAGCACTGGGTGAGGAAAACACCTGATCAGGAACAGGCCCAGGGCGGAAGTACAGGCTGGGGCCGCAATCTAGCCCCAGGCCTCTCAGCTCAGGACAGGAGTCTGTCAGATCGCAGAGGCTCCAGTCGCTGGAGCAGCTAGCTCAGAGGCCTCCAACCCACAGTCTAAAGGTTTGAAACTCACCTTCTTGGACTCCTGGTAGCCAGGATGTGCAGGTAAAACAGCTCATATCCCTTGCTTGAATAAACTCAGAGAATAAAACCTCAGAAGAAACAGAGGACCCAGAAGGGGGGCTTCAGTAGTGAGAGAAGTGGGGGAGAGGGCACTTCTTGTGGTGGTGGAAGGAGACAAGTGCAGAAAGAGAGGTGTCCCAGTAGCCCTCACCTTAGCAGAATTAGAGCAACTGAGCCCCAGGGGATAGAGCTAACATCAACGCCAGGACCCCAGACTTAGCTTTGCACAGCCAGGGGAAGTGGCAGATGCCAACACAGACACAAGTTGAGATTACCTCTGCTGTAGAGCAGTCCTGGGGAAGAGGAGACTCCCAGCAGGCAGACCACCCCTCCCTCACACCTCACCAAACCAGAGGCCATAGCACATAAAACTAGGTCCCAACAGAAGAAACTTGGGGCAGAGCCCCCTGAGACTCAGAAATAGAGATCCACTTCAGAAACCATGAGGGTAAAAAGAAAAAGACCATTAAAAAGAATTGTAAGAGGCTTTCAAAGATGATTAACTCATATTATGGAGACAGAGAAGACCAAAATACCAATTCAGAAGAGGACAGCATGGACACTACATCCACATCTGAAACCTCAAAAGGGAAAGTGAACTGGTCTCCAGACCAAAAAGCATTCCTGGAAGAACACAAGGAGGACTTTGAAAACCAAATTAGGGAGGTAAAAGAAAAAATGGAAAAAATAGAAAAAAAAATTCATCAAGGAAAACAAATCTTTAAAAGGTAAAATTAGGGAACTAGTTAAGGAAAATCAGAAAATCTCTCATTGAGAAGTAAAATTAACCAAATGGAAAAGGAGATAGAGAAGACAAAGGAAGAAAACCAAACATTAAAAATTAGAATTGAGCAAGTAGAAACTAACGATTCTATGAGATACCAAGAATCAGTCAAGATCTGACAAATGAAAAAATAGAAGAAAACATGAAATATCTGATTGGAAAAACAACCGACCTGGAAAATAGATCCAGGAGAGACAATCTAAAAATCATTGGTATACCTGAAAGCTATGATGAAAAAAAGAGCCTGGACAATATCTTCCATGAAATCTTTAAAGAAAATTGCTTGAAGGTTCTAGAACCAGAGGGTAAAATTGTCATTGAAAGAATCCATCAAACACCCCTGGAAAAAGGCCCCAAATTGAAAACTCTAAGAAATATTATAGCCAAATTCCAGAACTACCAGGTCAAGGAGAAAATATTGCAAGCAGCTAGAAAGAAACAATTCAAATATCACAGAAATACAGTCAGGATCATGCAGGATCTTTCAGCTTCTACATTGAATGGCAGGAGAAATTGGAATACGATATCCTGAAAGGCAAAGGAGCTTGGCCTACAACCAAGGATCAACTACGCAGCAAAATTGAGCATAATTTTCCAGGCAAGAAGATGGACATTCAATGACATAAGGGAATTCCAGACCTTCCATGTGAAAAGGCCAGAGCTCAATGGAAAATTTGATCTCCAAATACAAAAATCAAGGGAGACATAAAAAGATAAAAGGGGAAAAAAACCTTAGTTAATCAATAAGGCTAATTAATTATATCCTTATATAGGATTATTTTGTTTTATATATATTTGAGATATACATGTATATATGTATACATACATACTTCTATATATATATATATGTCAACCTTGAGAATAGTATACTTATTATGACAATTGAAAGGGATATTCATAGACTCTGGATGTCAGTATAAGATGACCAATATACTGATAAAAATATAATTATAATGATATAAAAGGATGGTTCTGGTAGAAGAGGTAAGGAGGTAGTAGAAAAGGGTAAATTACATCACATGAAGAGGCACAAAAACATATTGTAGCAGAGGGAAAGAAGGGAGGGAAAAGAGCAGTATCTGAGCTTTGCTCTCATCACATTTGGCTCAAGAAGGGAATAACATACCCTGATAAGTATAGAAATTTAACTTGTCCTACAAACAATAGGAGGGGAAAGGTTGGGAAGAAATAGCAAGTGGAAAATGGGAAGGTAAGGGAGGTGAATCAAGAAGGAGAGCAAACTGAGGAAGGCGGAGGTCAAAAGCAAAATTTTGTTGAGGAGTGGAAGGGGAAAGGGAAAAATAAAAGCATAAATGGGGGAAATAGGATGGAGAAAAAGACACAGGTAGTAATCATACCTGTGAATGTGAATGGGATGAATTCTCCCATAAAACATAAATGGATAGCAGAATGGGTTAAAGACCATAATCCTATGATATGCTGTTTACAAGAAACACATCTGAAAAAGGAGGATACACATAGGGTAAAGGTAAAAGGCTGGGGCAGAATATATTGTGTTTCAGCTAAAGTAAAAAAAGCAGGGTAGCAATCCTAATCTCTGACAAAGCAAAAGCACAGACAGATCTAATTAAAAGAGATAAGGAAGGATACTACATCCTGCTAAAAGGCACCATAAACAATGAAGCAATGTCATTGTTTAGCATATATTCCCCAAGTGGTATTGCATGCAGATTCTTAGAGGAGAGGTTAAGAGAGTTACAGGAAGAAATAGACAGCAAAACCATGCTAGTGGGGGACTTCAACCTCCCCCTCTCGGAACTTGATAAATCTAACCTCAAAATAAACAAGAAAGAAGTTAAGGAGGTGAACAGAATTTTAGAAAAGGTAGATATGGTAGACCTCTGTAGAAAACTGAATGGGGATGAAAAGGAATATAGTTTTTTCTCAGTGGTACATGGCACATACTCAAAAATTTACCATGTACTAGGGCACAAAAACCTTACAATCCAGTGCAGAAAGGCAGAAGTAATCAAAGCATCCTTTTCAGATCATGATGCAATAAAAATTATTTGTAATAAAGAACCAGGGAAAAATAAGCTAAAAATTAATTGGAAACTAAATAATCTAATTCTAAAGAATGAGTGGGCCAAAGAACAAATCAGAGAAACAATTAGTAACTTCATTCAAGAGAATGACAATAATGAGACAACATACCAAAACTTATGGGATGCAGCAAAAGCAGTTCTTAGGGGAAGTTTTATATCTTTAAATGCTTACATGAATAAAATAGAGAAAAAGGAGATCAATGAATTGGGTATGCAACTGAAAAAGCTAGAAAAAGAACAAATTGAAAATCCCCAATTAAATACCAAATTAGAAATAATGAAAATCAAAGCAGAGATTAATAAAATTGAAATCAAGAAATCTATTGAATTAATAAATAAAACCAAGAACTGGTTTTATGAAAAAAAAACAATAAAATTCATAAAAATTTGGTCAATTTGATTAAAAAAAGAAAGAAGAAAATCAAATTACCAGTATCAAAAATGAAAAGGGTGAATTCACCTCCAATGAAGAGGAAACAAAAACAATAATTAGGAATAATTTTATCCAGTTGTATGCTCATAAATTTGTCAACCTTATGGATATGTATGAATATCTACAAAAATATAAATTGCCCAGGTTAGCAGAAGTGGAAGTAAAATTCCTAAACAATCCCATCTCAGAAAAAGAAATTGAGCAAGCCATCAATGAACGCCCTAGGAAAAAATCTCCAGGGCCAGATGGTTCTACATGTGAATTTTATCAAACATCTAAAGAATAATTAATTCCTATACTTTATGGACTATTGGGGAAAGTAGGTGAAGAAGGAATCCTACCAAATTATTTTATGACATAAATATGGTACTAGTATCCAAATAAGGAAGAGTTGAAGCACAGAAAGAAAATTACAGACCAACTTCTCTAATGAATATTGATGCAAAAATTTTAAATAAAATTTTAGCAAAAAGATTGCAGCAACTTATCGGGAGAATAATACACTATGACCAGTAGGATTTATTTCAGGAACACAAGGCTGGTGCAATATTAGGAAAACTATCAACATAATTCATGATATCAACAACAAAACTAGCAGAAACCACATGATCATCTCAACAGCTGCAGAAAAATTCTTTTACAAAATATAACACCAATTCCTATTAAAAACACTAGAAAGCACAGGAATAAATGGAGCCTTCCTTAAAATTATAAATAGCATCTACCTAAAACCATTAACAAGCATTATTTGTAATAGAGATAAGCTAGATGCATTCCCAGTAAGATCAGGGGTGAAACAAGGATGTCCATTATCACACCTACTATTCAATTTGGTACTAGAAACTTTAGCTGTAGCAATAAGAGAAGAAAAAGAAATTGAAGGAATTAGAATAGTCAAAGAAGAAACTAAATTATCACTTTTTGCAGATGATATGATGATTTACTTAGAGAATCCTAGAGAATCAAGTAAAAAACTACTTGAAATAATAAACAACTTTAGCAAAGCTGCAGGATATAAAATAAACCCACATTAATCCTCAGCATTCCTGTACATTACTAACAAATCCCAAAGCAAGAGATAGAAAAATTCCATTCAAAGTTCCTGTAGACACTATAAAATATTTGGGAGTCTATCTGCCAAGACAAACCGAGGGCTTATATGAACATAATTATGAAACACTTTTCATGTGAGTAAAGTAAGATCTAAGTAAATGGAGAAATATCAGTTGCTCATGGTTAGGCCAAGCTAATATAATAAAAATGACAATTTTACCTAAAGTAATTTATCTATTCAGTGCCATACCAACCAAACTACCAAAAAATTATTTTACAGAGCTGGATAAAATAATAATAAAATTCATCTGGAAGAACAAGAGGTCTAGAATATCTAGGGTATTAATGAAAAGAAATGCTAGGGAAGGTGGCCTACCCATACCAGATAATAAACTGTACTATAAAGCAGGAGTCATCAAAACTACCTGGTACTGGCTAAGAAACAGAGCCATGGATCAGTGGAATAGGACAGGTACACAAGACACAGTAGTCAACAACTATAGCAATCTACTCTTTGATAAACCCAAAGAATCCAGCTTCTGGGCTAAGAATTCACTATGTCACAAAAACTGCTGGGAAAATTGGAAAATGGTAGGGCAGAAACTGGGCATAGACCAATATCTTATACCATATACCAAAATGAAATCAAAATGGGTTCATGATTTAGGAGTAAAAGTTGATACTCTAAATAATTTGGGAAAGCAAGGAATAGTTTACTTATCAGATTTATGGCAACGCAAAAATTCATGACACAATAACAGATAAAGAGCATTACAAAATGCAAAATGGATAATTTTTATTATGTTAAATTGAAATGTTTTTGTACAAAAAAAAGCCAATGCAACAAAGATTAGGAGGGAAGCAGAAAATTGGGTGAAAATCTTTACAACCAGGCTAATAATTCACTATTTCACAAAAAACTGTTGGGAAAATTGGAAAATGGTAGGGAAAAAACTGGGCATAGACCAATATCTTACACCATATACCAAAATAAAGTCAAAATGGGTTCATGATTTAGGAGTAAAAGTTGATACTCTAAATAATTTGGGAAAGCAAGGAATAGTTTACTTATCAGATTTGTGGAAAAGTAAAGAATTCATGACCCAACAAGAGATAGAGAGCATTACAAAATGCAAAATGGATAATTTTGATTATGTCAAATTGAAATGTTTTTGTACAAAAAAAGCCAATGCAACAAGAATTAGGAGGGAAGCAGAAAATTGGGAGAAAATCTTTGCAACTAGTATCTCTGATAAAGGCCTCATCTCTAAAATATACAGGGAGCTAAGCCAAATATATAGGAATACAAGCCATTCCCCAATTGAGAAATGGTCAAAGGATATGAACAGGCAGTTTTCAGAGGGAGAAATTAAAGCTATCTACAGGCATATGAAAAAATGCTCTGGATCGCTGCTGATTAGAGAAATGCAAATCAAAACAACTCTTAGATACCACATCTCTCCTGTCAGATTGGCTAAAATAACAAATCAGGAGAATGATAAATGCTGGAAAGGATGTGGGGAAATTGGAACATTGTTGCATTGCTGGTGGAGTTGTGAGCTGATCCAGCCATTTTGGAGGGCGGTGTGGAACTATGCCCAAAGGGCTATAGAAATGTTCATACCCTTTGACCCAGTAATACCACTTCTAGGGTTGTATCCCAAAGAAATCATGCAAGCGGGAAAAGGACCCATATGTACAAGAATATTTATAGCAGCTCTCTTTGTGGTAGCCAAGAATTGGAAAGCAAAGGGATGCCCATCAATTGGGGAATGGCTGAACAAGCTGTGGTATATGAAGGTGATGGAATACTATTGTGCCATAAGAAATGGGGATGATGCAGACTTCATAACAACCTGGAAAAACCTACACGACATAATGCTGAGTGAGCGGAGCAGAGCCAGGAGAACGTTGTGCACAGCCACAGATATGTGGATTCCGTGAGGACCAACCCTGACATACTGCGCTTCTTTCAGCAACCTAAAGTGGCAAGGACAATTCCAGGGGACTCACGATGGAGAATGCTATCTTCATTCAGAGAAAGAACTGAGAAGTTTGAATACAGACTGAGGCACACTACATGCTCGCCTTTTCTGCTTCTCTTTTGTTTTTGTTTTTGGGGTTTTTTTTTTTTTGTTTGTTTTTTTTTTTTTTTTTTTGTTCTGTTTCTTCTTTCTCGTGATTCATTCCATTGGTCAAAATTCTTCTCCACGACTTGACTAGAGCATAAATTAATTCAATGCGAAGTTATACATGACAGTTATATGAGACTTCATGCCGTCTTGGGGAGGGAGGGGGGAGGGAGGGGAGAAAAACTGGAACTCAAAACTATGTAGAACCGTGTGTGGTAAACTAAAAATAAATAAAACACCTTTAAAAAATATATTTTATATATTATATATTTATTTATATGTGTTTTATATATTATCTACCATTTATATATTTATATATATTAAATAAAAATAGATTTTTTTGAGTGAAAAAAAAAAAGAAAATCTTTACAACCAGTGTCTCTGATAAAGACCTCATCTCTAAAATACACAGGGAACTGAGTCAAATTTATAGGAATACAAGTCCTTCCCCAATTGAGAAATGGTCAAAGGATATGAACAGATGGTTTTCAGGCGAAGAAATTAAAAATATCTATAGGCATACAAAAAAATACTCCAAATCACTACTGATAAGAGAAATGCAAATCAAAACAACTCTTAGGTGCCACATCTCTCCTGTCAGATTGGCTAAAATGACAAAACAGGAAAATGATAAATGCTGGAGAGGACGTGAGAAAATTGGAACAGCGTTACATTGCTGGTGGAGTTGTGAACAGATCCAGCCATTCTGGAGAGCAATTTGGCCTATGGCTTAAGGACTATAAAAATGTTCATACCCTTTGACCCAGCAATACCACTTCTAGGGCTGTATGCCAAAGAGATCACACAAGTGGGAAAAGGACCCATATGTACAAAAATATTTATAGCAGCTCTTTTTGTAGTAGCAAAGAATTGGAAATCAAGGGGATGCCCATCTATTAGGGAATGGCTGAACAAGTTGAGGTATGTAACGTAATGGAATACTATTGTGTGATAAGAAATGGGGATGATACAGACTTCATGATAACATGGAAAAACTTACACGATATAATGCTGAGTGAGTGGACCAGAACCAGGAGAACATTATATACAACCACAGATATATGGATTCTGTGAGGACTAACACTGATAGATTCTGCTCTTCTGAGCAATACAAGATACAAAGACAACTCCAAAGGACTCATGATGGAGAGAGTTATCTACATCCAGAGAAAGAACTATGAAGTATGAATGCAGATTGAGGCACACTGTTTGCTCTGCTTTTTTTCACTTTGTTTTTTTTTTCTCTTTTGTTTCTTTTTGTTTTTTTTATTCTTTTTTTGGTTTTGATTCTTCTTTCTCTTGATTCATTCCATTGGTCACAATTCTTCTTTGCAACTTGA
Source organism: Trichosurus vulpecula (assembly GCF_011100635.1). NCBI lineage: Eukaryota > Metazoa > Chordata > Mammalia > Diprotodontia > Phalangeridae > Trichosurus > Trichosurus vulpecula. The sequence goes on along the minus strand of NC_050580.1, from coordinate 108,197,896 downwards.
CTATTGTGTAAGTAAGTTCAATGTGAAGTTATATGTAGATGATATATCAGACTCCATGCCTTCTTGGGGAGGGAGAGGTGAGGAAGAAAATCTGGAACTCAAAATTATGTGGAACTGAGAATTGTAAACTAAAAATAAAAAATCTTAATTATTAAACAAAAATAAAAAATAAAAAAATAGAATTGACCAACTGGAAAAAAAAATCCACTGAAGAAAACAATGTATGAAATACTTAGTATACCAAGATACACACAAATATTATAAAACCACAATGACAAACTTAACAGAAATAGAGACCTACATAATCTGAAAAAATATTAACTGTTTATTCACAAGAGAAGTCAATATAATAAAAATGGCAATAAAGTTTGTGTCAATATACTTATTCAAAGTTATGCCAATCAATCTACCAAAGCATTACTTTTTAAAACTAGACAAAATAATAACAGAGTTCATTTGGAGGTAACAAAGGTCAAGAATTTCAAGGGGAAAAAAAGAAGTGGAATCTAAAAGGGCCTCTAGTTCCAGATCTTAAAATTTAATACAAAGAAACAATTCTAAAAAAGATTAATCAGTGGAACAGATTAGATAAACTACATATAAGAGCAAATATAACCAATACTTCAATAACTCAACAAAGATAAAGAACCCTACTACTGGGTAAGTAATTGCTATTTGACAAAAGCTACTGGAAAAATTGAACAGTGGTACTGAAGAAATTAGATTTAGACTAACACCTCATATCTCATACCAAGCGAAGCTGTAAATGGATATGTGGCCTATATATAAAAGGTCCTATAATCAAGTTAGAGGAAAATGGACAAATTATCTATCAGATTTATGGATGAGAGAAAAGTTCATGATAGAGAAGATAACAGAAGATAAAATTGATGATATTGATTGCAAGAAGTTAAAAAAATTTTTACACAAACAGGTTCAGTAAAGGTAAGATTAACAGGGAAACCATTAACTGGGAGAAAAAAATCTTTAGAGTAAGTTTCTCTGATGAAGGTCTCATTTTCAAGATATATAAGGAAATAATTCAAATGTTTAAGAATAAGAACTATTCTCCAATTGAATAATGGTCTAATGATATGTAAAGGTAGTTTTCAAAGGAGGAAATCCAGGCTACCTGTAGCCATATTTTGAAAAATGCTCCAAATCACTCCTAATTAGCAAAATGCAAATTAAAACATTTCTAAAATTCTACATAATGTCCATCAGATTGAAAAAGATTATTTTAAAAATTTAAGTTAAAGTGTTGGGGTGGCTTTGAGAAAATTGGCATATCGATATACTGTTGATGGACTTTATTTATTGTTGGACTTCTACCATTCTGGAAGAGGAAATAACTTTATCTAATAGAGAAATGGTTGGGAAAGTAGATAAGAGATATGGAAGGTTGGATGATAAAAAGGAAAATGAATTAAAGGAGGCAACGGTCAGAAGCAAAACAGAGTTCTGAGGAATCATAGGATAAAAAGAGAGAAGTATAAAACAGAACAAAATAGGATGGAGGGAAATAAACAGTAATCATAATTGTGAATATGAATTGATGAACTCACCTATAAAACAGAAGCAGATATAATGGATTGGAAACCAGAATCCAACAATATGTTGTTTACAAGAGACATACTTGAAACAGAAAGTTAAGCTAAAATATATAGAGTTAAAATAAAGGACTAGAACAGAATCATCTGAAGTAAAATAGGCAGGGGTAGCAATCATTATCTGAGACAAAGAAAAAGCAAAAATAGACCTAAGTAAAAAGGTATAATCGGGGAAACTAATGAAGTCATATCAGAGATTTTTACAAGTTTCTCTGCAAAAGGCCTCATTTCTCAAATATGTAAAGAAATGCATCAAATTTATAAAAATAAGAGCATTCTCCAATTGGAAAGCGGTTAAGGGATGTGAACAGGTAGCTTTCAGAAGAACAAATCAAAGCTATATATAGTCATATAAAAAATGCTCTAAATCACTATTGATTAGAGAAAGGCAAATTAAGACAACTCTGAAGTTCCATTTCACACTTATCAGACATGACAAATGCTAGAGGGAATGAGGAAAAATAGATACGCTAATAAAATAGTGGCTCAGTGAATTGGTCTAACCATTCTAGAGAACAATCTGGAACTATGTCCAAAAGGCTATAAAATTTTGTATATCTTTTGATCCAGCAATACCACCACTAGATATGTATCCCAAAGAGATAAAAGGAAGAGGAAAAGGATCTATATGGTCAAAAATATTTATAACAGCTCCTTTTTATGGTGGCAAAGAAATGGAAATTGAGGGAATGTTCATAAATTGGGGAGTGGCTGAACAAGTTGTGGCATGTGGTTGTGATAGACTATTATTGTGATATGAGAAATTATGAAGGGGTGATTTCACAAAACAAAACAAAACATTGCAAGACCTATATGAACTGACTGATGCAAAGTGAAGTGAAAAGAATCAGGAAGTTTCTGTGCACAGTATCATAAATGTTTTAATGATGATCAACTATGAAGGAATTGGCTATTCTGATCAATACAATGGTCTAAGTGAAATCCAAAGGACCCATGATGAAAAAAATGCTTATCCACCTCTAGAGAGAGATCTGATGAAATATGAGTGAAAAGTGAAGTATAATTTTCTCACTTTCTATTTTTTTATTTCTTTTTCATGATAGAGCTGATTTGGAAACATGCTGTATTAATATAATTTTGCTTGCCTTAACAGTAGGTGGGGGAAAGGTAAAAGGGTGGGTGAGAATTTGGAACTCAAAATTTAAAAGGAAAAGAATATTGAAAATAAATAAGTCTTTTAAAAAGTGATGAGGAAATAGATGATTTCAAAGATATGGAAGGAATTTCAAGAACTGATACAGGAGTGAAGTGAGTAGAATCAGAAGAACAATTTAACTTTCATGTTACAACAATTAACAATGTTGAAGACTTTTATAAACTGATGAAGAATGAAATGGGCAAAACTAGAACAATTTAGACAATAACAACAGTACCATAAGGAGAAAAAACTTTAACAGTTCTAAGTGTTCTGAATAATAGAACTACCATCCATGATTCCAAAGGACTGATGATGAAATATACTATCTACTTCCTGAAATCAAAGGGATAGATTTAAGGTCCAGAATAAGATATATCTGTAATATATATATATATATATATATATACACACATATATATATGTACATATATATGTACATATATGTATATATATATTTCTACATATGTATTCACCAAATAGGAAATTTATTTTGCTTTACTATTCATATTTGTTTTCCTTTTCTATCTTTTTTTATTTGAGGAGGGAGAGAAAACAGATTTCTTTTAATAAAAAACTGGTGAAGTGCTACAGTTGTGGGATGTTTCATGTATTTTCAGATGTATTGTTAGCTTTGCTTGATTATTTTACATTTTTAACAGGACTCTGATGCATGCTGAAATCAAGTCACATGGAGGTACTTACATAGGACAGAACAGGATCTTGCTTTTAGGAGAAGATATTCTGTATTCCCTATGTACCTACAAGTAGGGTCAGCCTCTCTCCATCAGCTACTTTATTAGAACAGTTTTCATTTTTAAAAATACCAGACTGGGATGTCTCTTTCCTAAAAGATCCAGGGTAGAGATTTTATTTTTCCTGAAGCCCAGGTGCTGTGAATTGGGCTGGATGTGGGAGAAGAGTTAATTTCACCCCATCTCCCTTTTAGGTACCCACAAAATTGGGTTTAGAGTTTGTCTGTTCTGTTTGGCCTTTTCAGTTCTAGGTGCAGATGGTGGCATCCCTGGTCCTGGGAATGAATGCCATAGTGACTTTGGAGGCTGAAAACTAGGCCAGATATTACTGCCAGTCAAGAAGAGAACTTTGGAAAATTGGGGTGCCAGGACACAAGGAACTTGATGGCACTATGTTGTACAGGTACTGAGCTAAACTGTTAAAGGAATTCCCTTCTCTGTCCAGAGATTAAGATGGTGTAAGAAGAGATTATGTCCTTCAGGTGTTGTGGGGGGTGGGGGATAAGGAGGTAGTTTGTGTTCTTGTTCTTGCTCTTCACTGAGATAAATATTTCTTTGTAAAAGCTAATCTATTAAATGCTTAAATGGAAGAGCACTATGGGGCTTTCCAAGAATCCTGTGAACACAATTGGTAGGGGCTTGAGCCAGTAACAAAGACTAGATGCTTCCATAAGTATATCAGGGAACCCTGGGAGGGTGATGAACTGTAACACGTAGGCTACCAAGCAGTAGAGGTCCAGGACATTCAGCACTACACTTTGTTATGAGTCCTCACATGGTTTTGTGGTTACATGCAAATATATATAAAGTAAAAACAAACAAACAAAAATCCCATCAATTAAACTTTTAAGGAAGAGAGGAAAAGAGAAAATTTTTGCCTCAAGGAGCTTACTACTACAAAAGTAAGGCACATATACAGTTATAGGATAACAGAATCAAATATGAAAATGTAAAAAAAATGAGGTATACACTACAAAGTCCTGAAGAGAGAGAAGGCACTTCTATTTTTTTAGAAATTAATTTACTTATTTTTAGTTTTCAACATTCACTTCAATTAGATTTCGAGTTCCTAATTTTTTTTCCCATCTCTCCCCTCCCTCCACCCAAGACAGCATGTAAATTGATATAGGTTCAACATATACATTCATATTAAAACTATTTTCATGTTAGTCATGTTGTAAAGAAGAAATAAAACTAATGGGAGAAACCATGAGAAAGAAGAAAAAGAGAGTCAGAGAGAGACAGAGAGAGAGAAAGAGAGAGAGAGAGCGTGCAAATAATATGATTCAATCTGCATTCAGATTCCATAGTTCTTTTTCTGGATGTGGACAGCATTTTCCATCATGAGCATTTTAGAATTTTCTTAGATCCTTGCATTGCTAAGAAAGGATAAGTCTATCCAAGTTAGATATCATGTAATGTATCTGTTACTGTGTACAATGTTCTCCTGGTTCTGCACAACTCCACCAACACTGCATTAATGTTCCAATTTTCCGCCATCTCCAGCATTTATTATTTTCCTACTTTGTAATGTTAAACAATCTGATAGTTTTGGTGTGGTATGTCAGAGTTATTTCAATTTATACTTTTCTAATCAATAGCAATTTAGAGCATTTTTTCTTATTCCTATAGATAGCTTTAATTTCCTCATCAGAAAACTACCTGTTCATATCCTTTGACCATTTATCAATTGGGGAATTACTTGTATCCTCATAAATTTGACTCAGTTCTCTATCTATTTTAGAAACGAGGCTTTTATCAGAGATAATAATTATAAAAATTCTTTCCCAGTTTTCTGCTTCCCTCTAAATCTTGGTTGCATTGACTTTATTTGTGCAAAACCTTTTCAATGCAATTTAATCAAAGTTATCCATTTTGGATGTCATAATGTTCTCTATCTCTTGCTTGGTCATAAATTCCTCCATTCTCCATAGATCTGACAGGCAAACTATTCCTTGTGCTCCCTGCTTGCTTATAGTATCAGCCTTTATATCTAAATTGTGTACCCATTTTGACTTTATTTTGGTATGTTGTGTAAGTTGTTGGTCTATAAAAAAAAAAAGATGTTGGTCTATACCTAGTTCCTGCCATACTATTTTTGAGTTTTTCCAGTAATTTTTGTCAAATAGTTAGCTCTTTTCCCAGAAGCTGGTCTCTTTGGGTTTATCAAATAGTATATTACTATAGTTATTGACTACTGTGTCTTGTGTACCTATCCTATTCCACTGATCCACCACTCTATTTCTTAGACAGTACCAAGGAATTTGCTGCTTTGTAATATGTTTAAGGGTAGTATGTCTGGGCCACCTTCCCTAGCATTTCTTTTAATTATCTTAATGTTCTGGACTTCTGTTCTTCCTGATGAATTTTGTTATTATTTTTTTCTAGCTCTATAAAATAATATTTTGGTAGTTTGATTTGATTCATATGGCACTGAATAAATAAATAAATTTAGGTAGAATTTTCATTGTTATTATATTAACTCAGCCTACTCACAAGCAACTGATGTTTTTTTTTTTCCAATTATTTAGATCTGATTTTATTTGTGTGAGAAGACTTTTAAATTGTTATCATATTGTTCCTGGGTTTGTTTTGGCAGGTAGACTCCCAAATATTTTGTAATTTCTTCAGTAACTTTAAATGGAATTTCTATTTCTATTTCTTGCTGTTGGGGGCTTTGTTAGTTAACATATAGAAATGCCAATAATTTATGTGGGTTTATATTATGTCCTGTAAATTTGCTAAAGTTGTTTATTATTTCAAGTACTTTTTTATTTGATTCTCTAGAATTCTCCAAGTATACCATCATATCATCTGCAAAGAATGATACCTTTGTTTATTCTTTGCCTTTTGTAATTCCTTCAATTTCTTTTTCTTCTCTTATTGCTAAAGCTAACATTTCCAGTACCATATTGAGTAACAGTGGAGATAATGGACATCTTTGTTTCACCCCTGATCTTTTTGGAAATTCTTCTAGCTTATCACCATTATAGATAATGCTTGCTGGTTTAAGATAGATGCTACTTATCATTTTAAAGAAGACTCTGTTTATTCCTATGGTCTATAGTGTTTTTAATAGGAATCGTTGCTGTATTTTGTAAAAAAAAAAAAAAAAAAAAAAGCTTTTTCTGCATCTATTAAGATAATCATATTTCTATTAGTTTTGTTGTTGATATAGTCAATTATGATGATTGTTTTCCTAATATTGAACCAGCTCTGCATTCCTGGCACAAATCCTACCTAGTGATAGTGTATTATTTTTGTGATAAGTTGCTGTAATCTTTTTGATAATATTTTATTTAAAATTTTTGTATCTATATTCATTAGGGAAATTGGTCTGTAATTTTCTCTCTGTTTTGACTCTTCCTAGTTTAGGTATCAGTGCCATATTTGTATCATAAGAAGAATTCGGTAGTACTCTACCTATTTTCCCAAATAGTCTATGTAGCATTGGAATTAATTTTTCTTTAAGTGTTTGATAGAATTCTCTTATAAATCCATCTGGCCCCAGAAAATTTTTATTAAGGAGTTCATTGGTGGGTTGTTCAAATTCTTTTTCTGAAATGAGGTTATTTAAGAATTTTATTTCCTCTTCTGTTAATTTGGGCAATTTATATTTATGTAAATATTCATCCATTTTACTAAGATTGTCACATTTATTGGCATATAATTGGCCAAAATAGCTCTTAGTTATTGTTTTAATTTCCTCTTCATTGGCGATGTATTCAGCCTTTTCATTTTTGATACTTGTAATTTGGTTTTCTTCTTTCTTTTTTAAAATCAAATTAACCCAAAGGTTTATCTATTTAATTTTATTTTTTCTTGAGACCAGCTCTTGGTTTTATTTATTGGTTTAATAGTTTTCTTAATTTCAATTTTATTAATCTCTACTTTGGTTTTCAGTATTTCTCATTTGGAATTTAATTGGGAATTTTTAATTTGTTCTTTTTCTAGTGTTTTTAGTTGCATGCCCAATTCATTGATCTCCTTTTTCTCTATTTTATTCATGTAACCATACAGAGATAGAAAATTTACCGTAAGAACTGCTTTTGCTGCATTTCGTAAGCTTTAGTATGTTGTCTCATTATTGTCATTCTCTTGTATGAAGTTATTGATTGTTTCTATGATTTGTTGTTTGACCCACTCATTCTTTAGGATTATCTTATTTAGTTTCCAATTGATTTTTAGTCTATCTTTCCATGGCCCTTTATTACATATAATTTTTATTGCTTCATAATCTGAAAAGGATACATTCAATATTTCTGCCTTTCTGTTTTGTATTATGAGGTTTTATGTCCTAATACATGGTCAATTTTTGTGTAGGTGCCATGTACCACTGAGAAAAAGGTATATTCCTTTCTATCCCCAATCAACTTTCTCCAGAGGTCTACCATATCTAATTTTTCTAAAATTCTATTCACTTCCTTAACTTCTTTCTTGTTCATTTTGTGGTTAGATTTATCTAGCTCTGAGAGAGGGAGGTTGTGGTCCCCCACTAGAATAGTTTTGCTTTCTATTTCTTCCTTAACTCCCTTAACTTCTCTAAGAATTTGGATGCTACACTACTTAGTGCATATGAGTCTATAATGATACTACTTCATTGTCTGTGGTACCTTTTAGCAGGATGTAGTTTCCTTCCTTATCTCTTTTAATTAGATCTATGTTTACTTTTCCTTTGTCTCAGATCAGGATTGCTATCCCCACTTTTTTTTTAACTTCAGCTAAATCATAAAATAGTCTACTCCAGCCTTTTACCTTTACCCTGTGTGTATCCCTCTGTTTCCAGTGTTTCTCATAAACAATATATTGTAGGATTATGGTTTTTAATCCATTCTGCTATTTGCTTATATTTTATGGAAGAGTTCATTCCATTCACATTCACAGTTATGATTACTATCTGTGTCTTTCTCTCTATCCCATCTTCCCCCCCCCCCACCATTTATGTTTTTCTTTCTCCTTTCTAGAAGGCAATTCTTTCTTGAGGCATTTGACAAATACAACTGGGAGAAGGACATTTCAGGCAGAGGAAATGGTGTGAGCAAAGGAATAGAACTGGGAATATTCAAGAGGCTTCTTAGAACAACAAATAATCTTCTTTAGAGTATAGGGAATGGGAAGGAGTTTAGTTTTATTTAAGTCCATGAAGAGAATCTGGCATTAAATTGTGATTGGTCTTGAATGCCAAGCACGTGCACTCTTATCTTACCTATTTCCTTTTCTGCTTCAAAATACAGAATATTAGACATAGTTATAGAACTAGAAGGTACCTCAAAGGTCATTTAATCCACCTTTCCCTCACATTCTACATATGAAGAAACTGATGCCCAAGGAATTTAAATGACTTGCTCAGGGTCATACAATATAGTACAGCACAAAATTATTGCTGAAAAATACCCTATGGTATATATTATAAATCAAATTGTATAAATAATAACATGTGGGAAATAATAATGCCTTTGGTGTCCACAATAGACCTATGAATAGTTCTGGTAAACAGGATACTACTGTGTTGCTGCAAATATTAACTGGCTAATGACTAATAATTACAGTAAGATACAACTATATTATTATTACTAGTCTGCAGGAAGCTTTCATTATTTGCCTGTCTGTTTTTTTTTTCTTTTTTTCCCCCTGGGACAACCTTAACAGTATCTCTGGGCTTCTTTATTCAGTATCTAACAGGAAATAATTATGGGTGTCAATTTTCAGCTGTCAGAAAAAGCCAACAATGACTTTCACTAGAAAATGGGAAATTCCAATAGCTGGCAATTTTATAAATTTCTGTATTTTTGAAGGGTGCTTACTTTGTTAGACTGAAGCTTAAAGATATCTGAAATCTTTGTCCATACCTCTCAGGCAGCAGGGCACACTGGCTCAAGTGCTGAACCTGGTATCGGGAAGACCAGTGTTCAAGTCCTGTCTTTTGGTAAGCAGTGTTATGGTGGGCAATTCACAACATCTCTGGGCTTGCTTTTTATACACAAAGTGAATAGAGTAATATCAATTTCACAGGTTCGTTAGAAAGTTTAAGTGAGATAATACACTAAATGTGTTTTTTAAAGTTTTATAGTGTCAGTTATTAATACCACTACAATCACTGGAATGATACCATCAGAACAGATTCAGAAAATAAAGACCATTTAAGTAAGCACTTCAACTAATTTCATAAGAGTGCTCTTGGTCAAAGGGTTCAGAATTAGGCCAACTCTCAAAGTAGGTATTTTGTTTTGTTTTGTTTTGTTTTCCACATAGCATCCTGACCTTCATTTTAAGGCAATTTTACATCTCCAACCCAGATCTACTTTTTTTTTATCCTGTCTCTTCAAGAACCAAGGGCCCAACTGATTAATTTAATAAAAGGTCCATGTTTAAGTGCTAATGGAAACATTTGGATAAGATCAAATACATGAAGGGTCTTTATTTAGGACATAGTATCTGCTCAGCTTTATGAGGGGAATACAAAGAAAGGGAAGATATGATCCCTGATCAACATGTGACAGAGCAATAGTGAATATGATAGAGAACAGAGTTTCCCTAATTGCTGCAATAACCTGCTGGTGGATCTGCTGCCTCAAGTCTCTCTCTTCTCCAATCTATTCTCCATTCAGCTACTAAAGTGATTTTTCTAAAGAGCAGGTCTGATTAGGTTTTATACTCTACTCATTAAAGTACAGTGGCTTCCTGGTGCATAGAGGAATAATTACAAAATGCTGTTAAGCATTCAAAGTCTTTCATAACTTAGCCTCTTCCCACCTTTCCAGTGTTCTGAAACCTTACTCCTCCACACATACTCTTCAATCCAGTGACATTGGCCTCCTGACTGTTCTCTGAACAAGACACTCCACAGTCTCTGAGCAGTTTCTCTGGTTGTCCTCCACGCCTGGAATCCACTCTCTCCTCCACTGATGATTGACATTCCTGGCTTCCTTTAAGTCCTATCTAAAACCCCACATTCTACAGGAAGCCTTCCCTAACCTGTCTTCATTCCAGGGCTTTCCCTCTTGTAATTATTTCCTCTTTATCTTCTATATAGCTTGCTTTGCATGTATTTGTTTGCATGTCTTCTCCTTCATTAGATTGTAAGTTCCTTGAGGGCAGCAGTTGTCTTTTGCCTTTCTTTGTATCCCCAGTACTTAGTACAGTGCCTGGCACAAAGTCAGAGCTTAAGGAATGTTTACTGAATTTAACTGTTAAATTATGTGGGGGTGGATTAAAATTCATTTAGAAATTGAGAGGAAAGGAAGATCAGTACAGTTTATCCAGCTTTATGAAACTGATGGGACTTGAGCTAACTCCTCAACGATTATAATAAGTGAGGGTGAAGGGAAAAGGGTTCATTCCAGGTAAGATGAACAATCTGATCAAAGGAATGAAAATGGGAATGGGTACAGCATTGAAGAGTAAAGACAGTGATCTGACTGTGATAGACTTTGACTAGAGACTCATAGAAGATATAATTTAGGTAGATAGAGCAGGGCCATAGAAAGTAGGAACGTGAATACCAAGTATTAAAATTTAGGTTTGATGTATTACTAAGAAGCCTGGAATTGTCTTTAGTTGGACCCAATCAGAATCTACAAGAGGCAAAAGAATGACTCCTAAGAGAGGCTATCTCCCTGATAAAGCCAGAAGAATGAAACAGTCACTGATAAAAAGCAATCTTCAGAGAGGACTAGGAACATTTGGCATAAAGAATAACTTCATTGAATTACTCAGTCTTTTAGAGGATAATAATTTTAGGCCTCTGAGTTTGCGTTTTCATTTTACAGATGAGAAAGCTGAGTTTTTTAAAAAGTCTAATAACTTTCCCTAACTTACATAAGCATAATTTGAATCCAGGTCCTCTGAATCACAGTCTAATACTCTTTAAATTATACCACACTGCATTTGGTTTTAAAAAAAATACTACACATAGATGCTTATTAAGCACCTTATGTATGGAAGGTGCTGTGCTAGCTGCTAAGGAGCGTAACAGGGATGATAGAAACAACCCCTGAGCTCAAGGAACTCTCAGTATAGGGCAGTGGTAGGAAAAGACCCAGATACAAATGGTTGTAAGATAAAATAGAATGTGGTAAGTGATAAAAGCCAGGGACTTGGGGAGTTCCAGAGGGGCTTCCAGGCAGAACTAAATGAATAGCCCCAAAATGCAGAACAGCACTAAAAAGAGCATGGGGAACAATGACTAAGAACCCCACTGGTGATAAGCAATACTTTACATTTAAGGAGTCCCCCATTTTTTCTTCTTTTTTTAAAAGAGTCACATTGTGGAGAAAGATTCCTTTTCTGACTTTATAGTATTCTCACATTCCCAATATTTTTTAAATCAGCTAAAACCTGGACACAAAGATCCTTAAAATATTAACAATTATGAGGCTCAAGGGAGTTTTATTTCAGGTTTTGGGGAAAACTCAGGGGGACATCTGATCTAAGCCTCCTATCCTCAGATGACAGGAAAGGGACCTAGTAGCCTCATTTTTTACATACCTCCTCTTCCAAGCAAACATAGTCTTTAAGAGAAATAAATATTTTATATATATCACAGAGTAGGAGTGGATATTAATCATTTTGGTAAATATATTTCCGTTTACTCCCCAAACACAGACCTGAAACAGCATGCAAATTATTTATGAATGAATCAAGGGAGAGGACAAGGAAGTCCATTAAGCTGTGTTCTTAAAAAATTATTTAAGCCAGGTTCAAATAAGACCCTACTAGGAAGATGGGAAATAAACATTTTTATCATAGCTCAGATGGCGATGCTGCTCATGACTATCAATTATATGACACTTACCAATAATATAGATAGATTTGTATATGTGCATGTGAATGCATATATATGGATATGTATACATTTGTTTAAGTATGTGTACACATGTGTACACAAATATACACACTCCCATTCATTGTACATACATATGTATATATCTATGTACATCTATACATACATACATACACACACTCATTCACTGATTCATATACATGACACACAAACATGTCACATATTCACACGTACTCACGTACAAACACATACCAATGACCAATTCTAATATTATTGTATGATTGATGGACAATATCACTTTAGTCATAGGAAGATGCAGAGGCCATGCTGGTTCCCCAGTGGCCCATTTTTTCCTGACAGAAGGGCATTATGAGAAGCAGCAGAATAGGGATTGACTTCACTTGCTTAATGATATTAATAGTTAAGACAATTGTCTCTTGTTAGCTGAATGACTGGCTATAAGAGACATTTAAATTTGAATCTTAAGACTTGGTTTCTCCCCTTAGCTTCAGTATCCACTTCCAGCTGCATGATAGGGATGGATGTCACAGGGGCATCTACAACTCAACATACTCAAAGACAAGCTCATCATCTCTTGCCCCAGTCTTGCTTCACTTCTTAATTTCATGATAGCTCTTAGGGGCACTGCCATCCTCCCCAACAACCATGAACATATCCTCAATGTTTTCTTTGACTCCTTCTCTTTCACTGACTATATAAAACAATCATCAAATAAAGCCCATTCTCCTGTACTTTCACAACAACTTGTCCATGTATTTCTTCCTTTATGTTATAGTAGTAACCTCATTACTTCATGCCTCCCACTTTGTCCCTTTGTGGTGCCCAATGCCAAAAGGCTCTCAGCAGGCATGATGGAATTAGACCCACAACGTTCAGACTGAATCTACTTGTTGTTTCCCATCTGTTCTTTCTTTATTGGGTAGGGTCTGAGCTATGAAGCATTCTGGTCTTGTGAGCAGAAGCATGCTCCCCTCCTCACAGACACACATAGGTACTATGGAAACACACACATCAAATATGCTTTAGATTATTTTAATGAATAAATGCTCTAAATCACCAATGATTGGAGAAATGCAAATCAAAACAACTCTTAGATACCACATCTCCCCTCTCAGATTGACCGACATGACAAAACAGGAAAATTATAAATGTTGGAGAGAATGTGTGAAAATTGGAACATTGCTACATTGTTGGTGGAGTTGTGACATGACCAGCCATTCTGGAGAGCAATATAGAATTATGCCCAAAGGGCTATGAAAATGTGCACACCCTTTGACCCAGCAATACCACTTCTAGGGCTTTATCCCAAAGAGATCATACAAGTGGGAAAGGGACCTGTATGTACAAAAAATATTTATAGCACCTCTTTTCGTGGTGGCAAAGAATTGGAAATCAAGTGGGTGCCCATCAACTGGGAAATGGCTAAACAAATTGTGGTATACGAATGTAATGGAATACTATTGTGCTATAAGAAATGAGGAGCAGATGGACTTCATTACAACCAGGAATGATATATATGAACTGATCGTGAGTGAGGGGAGCAGAACCAGGAGATCAATATACACAATTACAGACTCACGGTATCTGTAAGGACTGACTTTGATAGACTTGGCTCTTCTCATCAATGCAAGGTTAAAAGATAACTCCAGAAGACTCATGATGGAAAAAGCTCTGCACATCCAGAGAAAAAAATTATGTGGTTTGATTGCAGATTGAGGCAAACTTTTGCTCTGTCTTTTTCCTGTTCTTTTTTTTCTTTTGTTTCTCCTTTCTCATGATTCATTACATTGGTTATAATTCTTCTTTACAACTGGACTATTATGTAATTAAGTTCAATGTGAAGGTATATGTAGACCTACATGAGATTACATGCCATTTTGGGGAGGTGGGAGGGGGGAGGAGAAGGAGGGAGAAAAAATTTGGAAACCAAAACCTTGTGGCACTGAGTATTATAAACTAAAAATAAAAAAAAATATTATTTAAAAAAGACTTTTAACCAGGTGATATCAACATTTCAATGCACATTTAGTAAAGCTGTCAAAGGAAGTGTCCCAAATGATTATAATTCTGCTTTTGTACCCTTCCTAAGAAGGGTAGCTAGGTGATCCAGTGGATAGAGCTCTGTGCCCAGAATAAGGAAAACCAGAGTTCAACTCTGGCTTCAGACACTTAATAGCTGTGTGATCCTGGGGAAGTTCTTTTATTCCTTCCTTCCTCAGTTTCCTCAACTGTAAAATGGGGATAATAATAGCACCCATCTCCCAGGGTTGTTGTGAGAATCAAACAAGATAATATTTGTAAAGTACCTAGTCCAGTGCTTGGCACTTAGTAGATGTCTAATAAATGCTTGTTCCCTTCCCATCTTCCCTTCTCTAAGAACCTTGGTGGGCTAAATTCCCAAATTCTCTGACACAAGGAGCCCTGATTACCATCAATGTAGGCCAGTTTGATAAATATACCATGTACTCTTTGTGCCTAAATAGTCTTATAGCTATATCACAGATTTAGATAGAAACCGTTGGGCTTCATTTGTTGTGTCTGTTCATAAATTTCAGTCCTAAATTCTTGTACCAACTATTTTTTTGTTATCACACCTTTTCTAGTAGTCTCTGCCTTCAGACATCACCCCTTCCTGACATCCACAACCAATTCTTTCTTTCACAGTGAAGTCAAAGCATTTTTTCTAATGCAGATCATTCCCTTCCCCTAGCTCAAAAAACTGTAATTGTTCCCCACTGCCTATAAAATTAATCTAAATGCCTTTGTCTGTCATTTAATGCCGTTAAAGCTGGTGCAGATTTTCCTTTCCGACCTTACCTCACAGTACAAGCATTACAGACCATATTGACCAGGCAGACTAAACCACTTCCTACTAACTGAACACTTCTCCTACTTTCTCCATTCTATCCCTGTGTTCATGTTGCTCCCTTAACTTGGAATGCCTTTCCTATGATCTTTGCCTACTAAAATTGTATCCATTATTTGAGGCTCAGCTTAAGGGCTATCTTCTCCATGAAACCTTCCCTGGTCCATGCTTCTGGAAATGATCTCTTCATCTTCTGATCCCTCATACCATTTTTTCCATTCATCCCTTAGGAACTTTTCACATTCTTTGCATTTGTGAATATTTGTTCCTACACTTGACTGTAAACTCCTTGAGGGCAGGGACTATGATGTCTTCTTTTCCATATTTCCTGTAGAATCCTTTTCAGGGTTTTGCACAGAGTCTTTACTCTCTGTAAATATTTGTTGAATAAAGTCATAGTTATATTAACTTAAAAAGACAAATATCTGTACAAAGCTAAAACTGTTTCCCTGAATGGGACAGAAAGTCAGATTAAACAAACAACTGTCTTTGAAGGTATTAAAATAATTCAAATTACAAGGAATCTGGCAAGCAGCCAGCATGACCAACACATTCCTGGCTGGAATATTTAAGAGTAACTGGAGGGATACTGTTGACAGAATGAAAGCCCAGGGTGACAGTAGGAAGAGAGATGGAGAGAAGGAGTGAGGCAGAGAGTGGGAGGGATAGTGAGAGGGACAGAGGGAAAAAGGGAGAGAGAGGAAGAGGGAGAGAGGGAGAGGGGGAGAGGGAGTGAACGGGGGTGAAAGGGAACGAAAGGGAGAAGGGAAGAAGGGGAGAGAGAGAGAGACAGAGAAAGAGAGAGAGCAAGAGAGCGAGAGAGAGAGCGAGAGAGAGAGAGAGAGAGAGAGAGAGAGAGAGAGAGAGAGAGATTTTTTACTCATATCTGCTTCCCCATCTTGTGGTTAAATACTTAAAGGTACAATTTCCCATAGTTTCAGATTTTCAGAGGAATGTTCCAAGATAGTACATAGCAGCAGTATATTAACAGAAGGACACTGGGGATATTTACTTATTTGGGAATTTCTGAAAAGCAAGCAGCTCTCATCTACCACTTTAAACGGTCCCGTTAGTGCTCTCTCTTGATGTAGATGTGATGACAATATGATAAGTAAGGTATAACAATACCTGAATCCCCATGTCACACAGGGAAGATAAAATAGGCTCAAATAGAACTGATCTAAATTACTGGGAGGCCTCCATTCCAAAGCTAGGGGAGCCAAAATCACATGCAAGAAACTGTTCTGTAGCCAATTTCTCTACAGAAAGGTCTGAACATACTGGTAACAGGAGTCCAAAACCACTAGAGAGACAAGAGCCCAGAACAGGGTCAAAGTTAATGAGGAGACTTCAAAGTATGCCATAGATTTCAAGCTGAAAGAGACCATCTAGTTCTAGTTCGAGCCCCTCAATATATTAATGTAGAAACAGATGGAAAGATGAAAAGTGATTTGTTCAAGATTCCACAGGTAGTGAATGGAAAAACTAGGATTTGAACCCAGATTCCCTGAACTCAAAATTTAGCCCCTTTTCTTTTGTACCATGCTGATTCCCTCATCATTTAAGGTTGTCCAACTTAATCTGGAACAAGTATAGCATTGTTGTGGAGAGAAATTCAAGACCAATGGCATATTAAAATCTCAATGACCAGTAACAGCATTGATGGTGTGCTTCATTGTTTCCATTTATCTTTGGTAACATCAGCATGACTTTTCCTTTTATTGGTACATATCTGAACCTCTCTGTACCTTGTGAACTGGTACAAAGGGCATGGGAACAAGCATTTATTAAGTGCCTACTATATGCCAGGTACTATGCTAAGCACTTGATAAATATCTCATTTGATCCTTGCGACAAGTCTGTGAGGTAGATGTGATTATGTTGAGGGAATGAAGGTGTTAAGTGTCTTGATCAGGGTCACACAGTAAGTGACTGGCATGGAACCTGAGCTTAGTTGACTCCAGGTCAAGTGTTCTATCCACCACACCATCTAGCTGCTTCTAAGAGGGATCAAGTTCTAGTGGAAATAATATCAGATTCAAAGTCTCATATCATGGAATCAAATCATATTTCTTCCACTTAATACTTAGAAAGATTTTTAAATGATAGTTAAAACTAAAACCAAACTTTTTGTTGGGTTAGCGAAATGTTAATTAGAAAATTCAATTGACCCGTCCCTCCTATTCCCCAACTGCTTTGGATATTTTGTTGTATATATTTTAGACATGTGCATCAAATTTGTAGTATCCTAAACCTTCTTACCAGAATGCAGTTACTAGGGCATACTTTAGACCTGCACTACCCTTAAGCCATCATCTGGGGGAATAAGCTGTCATCCCTACCCTTGTCAGGCCCATCACCACCTATGCCAATTGCTACTACCAGAGTAGGCATGGTAACCTAACTGAAGCATCAAGGCACCCTGAGGGAGAGACAAAAGGCAGCAATGTAGGTTAGACCAGTGCCACCAACTGAACCAGCATCTCCCCTCAGACCACGATGGTGACAGCCCATGACCCTGTACCAAAGATTTCAGGAATTGCACTATTCCTATATCACTGATTCTGCTCCTGGCCCAGTTCCTCAGGCATCATTCAGGCAAACCACTTTTGTTTGCTATCTAGGCACTGCTTCTGCAGGTGCTAGACCCACTATGTCCTCAGGATCCACAGTTACTGAAGAACTAGAAAAGACAGTCCTCAACACCAAAGACCTGGGCACTGTGAAACATGTCATCATTAGAAATTGCTATGATTTTATTAATGAACATGACACTAAGGAAGATGCATTACCGTTTGCTTTGCTGTTGCACCCTAAGTATCACTGAACTTTTCCTTGATTTAGAGCTAAGGCTTCCTATAAGTGTAAGCTCCCTGAGAGCTGAGGCTGTCCTTTTTTTCTATTTGTATTTCATCTCTTAGCACATTACTTTGTACATAGTAGGCATTTTATACATGCTTGTTCATTTATTCACTAATTCATGGCTAGAAAACTGGTTTTCAGTAGGACTAGGACAAAGATGGCATTCCGCTTGCCATTCTTCCCACCACCATGACATTTAGGAGGTTCGTATATTTCTTTGGATAAATTACATGAGGCCAGTGACCTGTTCTTGATACTACATGGAATTAAGACCATATTCCTTAAGAAAGTATGTATATTATATCTCCATTTTTGGAAACATCTCAAAAAAATTCATCTAATCCAAAACTTTAAAAGACGGAGAAAGCTAGCTGAGTAGCAAAATCTTAATTTAGCAAACTTAAAGAAAAATGGCACAATCCCCCCTACCTCCCCAGAAATTGCCTCCTCATTATGTGAGAGGGAAGGGGAAACCTTTTCTGAATGACTTTCCTGATACTGCAGGTACCTGTCTCTAATACCTGGTGCTCAAAAGCATTTAATCAGGAATCCAAATGATTGCATTCTTATTCAAGTTTGAGAATGCCTTTTTTACAATATAGCTATGAAAAAAGGGGCTATAGCCTGGACATTTCCCCTACAATGATTGGAACTTTTTCCAGTCATCTAGTCAGGGATGGTCAATGAGAGCCAGTTAGCATTAGTTTCAAAAAGCATTTGGGAAATGAGTGTCATTTCAGGGCCAAAATTATCACACTTTTTTTTCCACATCTGTAAACTGAGGATAGGGTCTGGCATTAATTAACTGAGAAATCCATATGCTTAAAATTTTTTCAAACACAGTACAAGTTGTGTTTTCGGATTATTTTCTACATGGAGACTTGCCTGGGTAATTAAAAATATCCTATTTCAGGGTTATCCTAGGCTCAGCTAGCACCTATTCTTTGCCTTTTCAAGGTTACTCCACCACTTCATGCTATTATGCTTTTGAATTTCTGTAGCTTGGTATTTTCCCCAACTCATCTTGCCTTTGCACCAAATTTTATACTTTGATTTGAGATGACTTTATAGAGTCTTCCAAATACTCCATGGCTATCCTGGATTATCCTATCTATCTACCTTTAAAACTTAATGATATTTATAAGTTTCTCTTTTCCTTTCCTTCCATAATAGCAGACATTGAAACATAATATTGGGATTTATACAAAATAGTTTATATACATTAATAAATGATATGTTATATATCAACACTGTGAGGTAGGAAATTGGAATATCATTATCCCCATTTTTAAAGATGAGAAAACCAAGTTACAGAGGTTAGGTGACTTGTCAAAGGTCACACAACTATTAAAGAAGCAGAGCAAAGATTCAAGTTAAGGTCTACTGATAAAAATTTAATTAACCTTCTTTCTCTCCCTCCCTCCTTCCTTCCTTCTTCCCTCCTTCCCCTTCCTACCTCCTTCCTTCCTTAGTTTGTTTCTTCCTCATTTCCTTCACTCCTCTCTTACTTTCTTTGTTTCTTCCTCATTTTCTTCTTTTCTTTGTTTCTTCCTCATTTCCTTCCTTCTTTACTTTCTTCTTTATTTCCTTTCTTCCTCTCTCCTTCCACATATCTCTTTCCCTCTCTCCCTCCCTTCTTTCTTTCCTTTGTTCTTTTCTTTCTGCTTTCTTTTCTTCCTGCTTTCCTTTCTTTCTCCCACTTTCCTTCCTTTGTTTCTTCCTCCCTTCCTCTTGCCCTTCATTTCTTCCTCATTTCCCTTCCTTTTTTTCTTCCTTATTTCCTTCCTTCCTTCCTCTTGGCCTACAGATTGTGGATTGTTAATGCTTCTGAACTTGTATTTTCATAGACAAGATGTGACAGAGAAAAATAATACTAATTGTACAGTATCATGGGTATAAAGAGCATTAGGATGGAATCATATATTTTGTGTGCATCATTTGTTCTGTTCCGATGCACAGTGCTAAACATACTATCCAGGTGTTCATGGATAGAAGGAACAAATACCCCATAAAGGCAAGAAACAGAGTATTCCAGGATTTTCAAGAACTCATTTAATCCTTCCTCCTGCCTCCAGGCAAGGGGATGTCTCAGTCATCCACAAGAAAAGCACAGCAATAGATTGTTGGAATTGAAAGGGGACTCCAAAATCATCTAGTCCATAAATGTCCAGATGAAGAAGACCAACCCCAGACGAATTAATTGACTGGCCTGAAGTCATGTAGTCAATAAGGGTTTGAGAAAGAACTCCAGACTTCTGTCTTGTCTTTTAATTGCATGCTGGGACTATTTACTATACCATACGGTCACCATATACTAGGAGGTTTCCTGTTCTCTTCTTGAAAAACTCCAAGGACAGGGATTTCAGGATTTCTACGAGGTGGGTTATATCCTCTATAACTAACAAGTATTTTCTCATTGTCCACTCAAATCTTTCCTGGTTTTACTTGGTCTTATTTGCTTCTAATTAGTTCTCTGTGGGAATGGAGAACAAGGATTCAGGATCCCGTTCACACAACCTTTACTTGTACAAACATTCAAGGTGGTAGGTAGCCTAGCTGGCCTTCAGTTTTATTTTCTGTAGGTTAATCACCACCAGCTCCTGTAACCTTTCTTTCAGGACCTCTTTCCCATCCTTTACCAACATCAAGCCTATAATGGTTGTGACATCTGACTAAAAGAGGTGTTTGCCTGATTTATGATCTTTAGAGGTCAAGGGCATAAACACTCAACTGCAGCTCTGTTATCAGGCCTGGGTGATGCAGAGCTGTTGGCAGGCCCTGAGATAGCTTGTGAAGAGTTGGTATCTTGGCTTAAAATGTAGCTTATCAGAGTAGAGGCTTCTGATGCATTGTTCCCTTCTCACTCCGGTGACAGCTACCATCCTTCTTGCCCACCACCACCTAAGGATGATTTAACTAGAAGGCATGCAGAGGCTTAATCTGCCCTTATAGACATTTTTCAGCCACAGGGAAAATGCTGCTTCCTGTGCACTTAACTCTTCTCACTCTCTATTAAGACTTTCTTTGGTCCTAGCTATAGGCAGTTGAGATTAGCTTGTTTTCTTCAAGAATTACATTTAGTCTTTCATGCTGTTCTGAAAGGTCTACAAGTATGAGGCCTAAGATTTTAAATCCCCCAGAGCATTGAGCACAGGATTCTGGCAGGGTGTGATAGTAAATGTTTAACAACTGTCTCTCTGAGGAAAATTAAAAAAAAAGAAAGGAAAAGAATTCTTAAGACATTTTAAAATTTCATCTGCATTTTAAACATTTTTACCTATCACTTTCTTAAGACTAGACAATCAATTAAACAATTAAAATATCCCTGATGTATAGTGTTTGACAATTTGTAAGGTGTAACTCTACATGGTGAAAATTTAAGAATCACATCTCCAAAGCTAGCTGGAGTTGGCTCCAGCACAATCCTGGGAGATATGAAACACCTTTTCAATTCTGCTTGACTATACGTTCATTAATTTAGGTAGAAAGCAGAGAATTCTCTTCACAGTGGTGAAAAGTCCAAATAGGAAATTACATGTATTTTTTTAATGCTCAAATACAACCTATATTATCAATGGAGATATGAAAGGTGCAGAGGCAGAAGATTGGGCTGAGTTAGAAATGTGGGTTCTAGTCATTAATGAACTGTATGGACTTTGACAATAAGTTCCTCTTGCTAGTGCTCATGAGTTGCCCCCTTCATGAAAGGAAATGATTAAACTAGATGGATAAACAGGGATATTTCATGATTCTATATAATTAGATATTAGTTAGCAAAATAAGCTAAGTTAATGAAAAATCTCTGTTCATAGGAAGCTGATACTATATAATAATAACAAATATATAAATATATGTACATATGTATGTGTGTGTATGTGTGTGTGTGTGTATATATATATATATATATATATATGTTCCATTTCGAAGGTTACAGAGTAAGTGACTCATTATCCCTGAGCATCACAACAATCTTTTGAATTATATCCTGTAGATATCACTATCCTCCCCTCTCCCTGCTCTTTTACACCTGAGGGAAACCAAGGCTTAGAATTTTTAAGTCATTTGATTGGGGTCAAAAAACTAGGAAGCATCGAAGGCAGGATTTGAACACAATTTCTCCTGACTGCAAGTCCCGCACTTACATAATCCACTCAAGGCAAACTGTCTCTCATCCTTGCAGGAGGGTGTACAAAAATTAGTCCTATGTTATACCATTTACACCACTCTTCTGCACATTGAAAATCACACATGTGAAGTTGATTGTCATCAATATTCAGTTAAGTCCCAGTAAATATCATTGATTAAGTGCTAGAAGGGACTTTATAGATCATCTAGTTCAAGATCTTCATTTTATACATGGGGAAACTAAGGATCAGAAAGGAGAAGTAACTTGCCCAAAGTCATTCAAGGAATAAATGGCAAGGTCAAAATGTTAATGTAGGTCCTCTGACTTCAAAGCTATCACTCTTCCCATTGTACTACACTCAGGTTTTATCACTTATGGTACCTACTATAGTATCAATTAAGTTGGACTTTTTTTTACTGTTTTAGAATGATAAATTAATTGTCTTTGATTGAGCCTTACTATGTGCAAAGCCCCAATCCAAACCCCTATCTGCTAGGTGCTAAGCCTATGTGGTCATGAAGCCCTCAGGGTCCTAAGGGTAGCTGCTAAGACTACAGTAGGTGACAATAGTAGAAGCCTGAGGTCTGGTCACTCAGCCATTTGATGATGGCTAAAGAGTGTATTAAAAAATAGAACAGAGCTATTTGCTTGAGGCTTTCACTCCTGGAGGCCCGAGACTCTGGGTACAGCCCACCCAGATGTTGATGGTTTCTTGGTAACTATGAATTGTATTTGTTTGTTTATAATGTATGTTTGTAATTTGTTTGTATTTGCTCTGAAGTTCAGGGTGCTGGCTTTTCCCCCTGAACTAAGTGAATGATATTTGTGTTTTGGATTGAAATAAGATTGTTGACACCTTAATGTTACTTTCCTTAGTAAAGCAGATCAAAAGAACCTGTGCTGGCAATGTTCTTCTTGTTGGGCTGGTGTTGGTCTTTCACCCCCATAGCAGCTGCTAGCTGAATTGTTGCAACACCTACCATGCATGGAAAGTTATAAAAGGTAGGAAATTATTCTTGTCAGCATCTCCAAATCTAGTTATTCACATTTTTGCCTTAGACCCCAGCTTTGTGCATCTGAGGTTGAAAAGACAATGCATAAAAGAGAGTGGTGGGGTAGATATTTCACTCCAAAATGGCAGTACTCCAACTGAAAGGCAGTTTGGTGATTCCTGGAATACTAGGAAAGTTGGAGAAATACATTAATGTCCTTTCTAGCATTTTATAGGTGGATCAGAGATAAACTTATAGCTTACGGTTATGAGACTGGGCCTACAAAACACCTAAAGAATCACATAAAATAGAAAAACTTAGTCAATCAACAAGTTACCTTATCTACATGATGCCAAATGTCTGCTCTGAAGGATTTTCTCATAGAATTGAGTCAATTGAATGGTTGTGTGGCATCTTTTCAACAAAGCCCCAGGTGTTTAAAGAGACCATTCCTTCTCTAAATTGTACTATAAAAACTTTGTTTTCCTTAGCCACCAAGGCTGAAAAAAAGCAATCTTCCTAAGATATTTATTTTTTTGAGTCAAATAGCATTGGTGATTTCTCATAAAGTGTTTTTACAATAATTTCTCATGTGTAGCAATACCCAAAGCTAGCATTCTGGGTGTTTTCAGTTGTTAGAAAACTTTATTTTAGAATGCTTGAGGAGACTGACTGTAAGTCCTATTTATAAGGGAAATTCTACTTATGAAGACTATTAGGAAAAGTGGAAAGAGAGGAGGAGAAGAAAGAAACAAAGGAAAGCCAAAAGAGAGAACGAAGTGAAGGGAAGGAGAAGGAAGAGAAAAGGGGAAAAAGGAAAAGAAATGAAGAAAATAAGGCGATGATGGGAAAGAATGAGAGAGAAGGCATGAAGAGAGGAAGGAAAATTGAAAAGAGGGAGAAGGTGAGCTCCAAAAAAGAGAGTTAGACTAAGAAAAGTAAGGAGAAAATGAAAAGTGGAGAAACAGAAGAGGAGTTAAAGAGAAGAGAGAGAATATGAAACTATTAATATGTTTCTGAATATTGGAAAGAGGCTAAGGCTGATCCCGTAGAACAGAAGACCTAGCTAAAGAATTTGTTTCTTATCTTGCATATCTTTTCCAACTATTGAGCTAAGACATTTGCAGGAAGCTTGCTGGGGTCATGGCTGAAATGTTCAAATAGGGATTAGTTTAAATCTCTAAATCTCTGAATCATGACCTACTAAGGCAGAATATAAATTTTCCTCTCAGAAGTAAAGCAAGTTAATCTAGTGGAATACTTCAGGTAGGCACCTAGAAGAAAATTTTTATCTTTTCTACTTAAAGATGAGAAAGGCCTAAATTTAAGTCTAATAAACTCTGTGTATTGCACCTCAGGGACTTCAGTTTGCCAGTGTTTTTAAAAGAAAATAACCTTGTATTTAAGAGGAGAAGAAAACAGTAATTCAATGAACCAGCACAAGTTCATGGAGAAAGATTGATTTAATTAATAGAAGAGTTTTTAAGTGGGATTCAGTAAGGAATGTTTATGATTTTTTAGCAAGTAAGATTTCATCTATATAGAAAGTAAAAAATGAACTAAATATAAACACATTTTTAATATCACCACAAAAGCAAAATTTGTAACTTAAGGTCTGTGTGGTATAATAAATAGAATTTTGTACTTAGAATGAGGAAACCTAGGTTATAATTTTGATTCTGCCCTCTACTTAACTGAGAGACTTAGAATACATCAATTAAAATTTCTAAATTTCTCTTTCACCACTTGTAAAATAGAGATAAGAATACCTGCATTTCCTTCCTTACAATGTCATGTGATGATCAAATATGATCGCGTATACAACTCACTCTGTGGCCATTAAGTAGATATGTAAATATATACTATTATTGTTGTTTTGGTATATATAGCCAAGAATTTTGGTTATCATAACTCTAAGAGGTAGTTACAGAGGGATAGTCACAGTTTCATTGTGTCTCAGGTATCCCAGCTGGTGATGGAGCCAGCATGGGAAAAATCTGAATCTTGGTTCATTCTTTCATTCATTCAACAAGCTTTCATTAAATATCTGGGGGGGAGTATGGTGGGGTAAAAAATCAATGTATTAGGATTCTGAGGAACTAAGTTCAAATTCTATCCCCATTAGTCAATATCTGTGTCCTGTGTGACCTTGAGTATGTCACTTAAACTCTGTGAACCTCAGTTTCCCAATCTGATAAATGGAAGGAGTAGATGATATCATCTTTAAGATCCCTTCAGGGGTTAAATCCCATAATCTTGCAATATACAAGGCTCTATGCTAGGGTCTCGGGACACAAAGGCAAAGGAAAGAAATGAAAATATCCTATGTCATTAAGAAGCTTGCAATAGTTCTTAGAATAAAGTGAGAATGGGGGAAGGAAAGTCAGTGCATTTGTCCAGACTGGTCCCAGTCTTTCCTACCTCACCAGGGAATGTGGACCTCTGGTCATGGCTTGGAGGCAATTGTTCCTCTGAGGAGAATGTCTTCCCATTGAAGACCAAAACCAACTTTATTTCTGATAACCTTCTTTCGTTATCAGTATTTGCTCCTTTCTTCCAGGGCTTTCCTTCAAAACCATTCTCTCCCTCTCCCAAATGTGCCTCTTTCTAAGTCATTATCTCTACCCTCTGGCTTCCAATTCAAGTGTTAGCTATTATTAAGGTATTAGTTCCCAATACTTAACACCTTCCAGTAGAGTTGGTATTTTCAATCAATCAACAATATTCATTTAATGACTTGTAGTGTATTAGGGACTATGGGAATACAGAAGTAAATTAAGACATGGCCAGGGCCTTTAATAATCTTATTGTCTTAGATTGAAAATGTTTTTAAATACCTAGAGGATAGCACAAAAGAGTATACTTAATTTGAACTATGCTCTATAAATTGTATAGGAAATTAGGGGAGAAGAAGATCAAGGAGTGCTAGAGGGGTTAGGGAAGGTTTCATGAAGATAGTGGAACTTGAACTTCAGCTTGAAATATGGAGAGGGTCAGGAGTAGTGGCACATGCTTTTAATCCCTGATACTAAGGATGCTGAGTCAAAGAGATCAAAATGACATCAGATAGGTGATTGCTAGGTGGCACAGTGGACAGATCTAGTGTCAGGAAGACATGAGTTCAATTCCAGCCTCAGACACTTATAGACAAGTCATTTAAACCTGTCTGCCTCCACTTCCTCATCTGTAAAATGAGCTGAGGAGGAAATGGCAAAATACTTTGTATCTTTGCCAAGAAAATGCTGAATGGACTCATGAAGCATCAGACATGACTGAAAAATGACTACACGACAACAGTGATTACCTACCTTGGATACATAGGCCTGGCCTTCCATAAGGACCAAGCTAGAATAAATGTATGGAAGAATAACTGGAAGGAGCAGAGAAAATGACAAACTAAGAGGAGTCCTGAGAGTACAATTAAATGCTAATATGGTGGAATTGGAAGGGACCTGAGATATCAGTCCTTATTTTAGTGATGAGAAAACTAGGGAAGGAAAAAAGAAAAGATTTGCTCAAAATCACACAGTGAGTTCACAACATCATCATTTTAAGCTTTGACTAGAAATTGAGTCACTTGACTCCTAATTTCCTGTTATGTCCACCCAACCAAACCTTACCCAAAGCAGCTATAATATACCGTCTTCTTTCTCAGACAATCTTGCAAGCGTATTTTCTGAAAGTCTTCAACCAGTCAAAGTTGCATGGTGAGGGATGAACATGGGCAGACAAACCTGACCAGTGTTCCTCTTATGTCTCCCAGCAGGAGAGATTATAAAGGATTCATTAAACCTAATTAACTTTATGGGGTGGTTTGCTAGGGCTACAGCTGCCACTTCATACAATGACACTAAATTAATGATCTTCTCCACTAGAAGCCAGATGGCTATGGAGAAAGCAACAGAAATTATGTGAAGGCCCTCTGCCAGATAACAAGGTATGTCGGTGAAGGGTCCTGACCCTGAAGGAAAAAAAAAAACATCCATTTGCTACAGTTACTTGGAAGAAAAGAAACCTCTCCTTCTTGCCTGAATTCAGATTAAGGAAAGAGAAATGACAAGAAGGCCATAGGAAGCATTTGGAGAGATATGAAACCATCCACTTGCCTCTGCCATGACTGAGAAGAAGCTTCTGGAAACCTATGATCAGTTTTTCATATTGACAACCAGACACTGACAGAGAGCAGTAATGTTGGTGATGGTATTTATTATTGTTGTATCAATCCCCAAAACCTCATTGGTTCTCATCAATTTAGCTAGAGTTGGACTAAGGAATTATAATCTCCTTGGGAACGTGGACCTTTGAATATGTTCTTGTATTATCCACAACACAGGCTAATATACATTAGGCCCTTGGCAAATTGATGAAGAGATTGGTGGATTTTGTGGTCTGAGGTCAATACATAGAAATAATGGAGTCCAAGTAATATCTCAGTGATTAGGTCAAATCTCAAATACTTAAAATGATGATTTCTATTATCATAACATGATGTTTCCAAAGTGCTTTAAACCTATTGTTTAATTTCATCTTCCCAATAACCTCGGTGAGTAGGTGAAGCAGGAATTATTACATACATTAAATAGATGAGGTCACTGAGACCTAGCAGGATTAAATGGCTTACCCAAAGTAACAAAAGCATCATGATGCTAACCCAGTAACAGTTGAAAATCCAATGCTCTTTCTACACTACTTCTTAATTCTGTTAAGCATAACAAACTCCAGGGACACTGGGGTCTCATCGATCAGTTTTTGCTTTATATGATCCAATTAGTCAGTGCCATAATAAACCCTTAATAAATAGGTTGCTATTCATTCACTAGAATAACAATTTATTAATTATATGTAACGTGGCTATATAGGGTCAACTTTAATAAAAATACTAATATTAAAGGTACATGGATGACTAGGCTGAGATTTTAGGATCCAGAAAATATCTTATTCTTAAGACTTGCTAATCAAGCAAATGGGACTTCCTATTATTGTTATTGTTATTATTATTAAATATAGTCATTTGTTGGAGTAGGACAGAAGTCTTTTGCCTTTAATCAATTATTATCAGTCTTACTTGGGGCCAGAAGATTGGCTTAGCCTTAGTGATCTCCTAAAGGGTTTTCCAACCCTACCCGCCTGTAATTTGACTCCACTTTTAGAACTCTTCCAGTGACGTAGGACTTACTTAGAAGTGGGAATGGCAATGTCACTGTATGGTAAGTGTCCTGGTTTCTGCACTCAGTCCTTCCCAAAATTAGTCCAGGTGAAACATCTTGGAGCCTTTAGGTAAAATTAAGAAGGATGACTCTTCAAATGGGTGAGTGAAGACAATCTATGTAGGCTCTCAAGTTAATTTACTTGAGATCTGAGCAGCTGGACATTGTCATACCTGTCACATGGGAATGCAAACCTCAGGAAAAGTTTTAGTAATAGATGAACACATTCTATCAACCAAACCACAAGGCCAGAAAACATGGAAATGGAATGATGCCAAACACAATTGTTCCCCATGTATTTTCATAATTCAAAAAGTATTAAATAAGCCTTTGTAAAGTTTTACCTAAAATGATTCCCTACTAAAGAAATCCCTTAACAGGACCTATAGCCTTTTAGCTACATTGAACTGTCTCCAGTATTCTATTAGGGAAACAAGATTTGGAAGCTAGTGACTCTCCAGGTCTGAGTGGGCCATGGGGACAAGCCAGAAGGCTTGCTGTGGTCCTGGTCATCTAAGAAGGTGAGCAAGATAAACGAAAGGGAGACAGAAGACAGAATGTATTTAATATTTTCAGAATTAATGATAGCTCCCTTCTTTCTGGAACCTGCTTTTATATCTTCCTCTCTCCAATGTCCTGTGGTTGCTTAGCAACCTTTCACAGAGTAGTGAAGTGAACAAGATCTGTCAAATTCATTATTTTTGTCTTAAAGAGGTAGTGGCTCTGATGGAAGTTAAAGAATGGTACCCTGGGAAAGGAGGAATGCCTTCTGTCTCTCTCACCTCTTCCCAATTCCTGATGTGAAAATTCTGGAACCTAGGGAAGATTTGAAACTGAAATGAAATCAGAAACAGAGAGGAAAAAAAGAGTGAAGGAAAAATTTAAAGAATGTACTTTCAAAAACACATTCATTTCTAATGACTCTAGAAGTCAGAATAATAAATTTAGTCTCACACCTTCACTGAATTCAGGGAGATAAGGGAAATAAGAAACAACTGCCAGTTTTATCCGTAGGCTCTTGCACTCGAAGATGTAAAGAAAAAAATAAGAGTTTTCCCATCCATCTCTAGCCCATTTCTTAAAATGATTGGCATGGTTGATGTATGAGAAACATGACTGAATAATATCATTAATAGGCAGTTGGGTTAGCATGGTTGAGGCTAAGAAACCACTTTAACATTCCATATTTATGCATAGAAGCTTCTCCCTCAACATAACATTGCATTTGTGTGATAGACTAGAAAAAAAAAGTATCTTATGTTGATAGCCAAATCCTTCTTGTGATAAATTGTCTCTGTTATAGTACCTTCTTTCTCCTTATTGCTGGCACTTCCTCCCTTCTCTGTAATTGTCTCTTCCATGCTAGAACCTCCCTTGCCTCTTATAACCTCAGCATTAGAGATGAGAAACCAATTAGGCATTTCTTCCAGAGACCTTAGATCTCCCTGAAAAATACCTGACTATGTTCGACATTGGAAACACCTTTGTTGTGTATGATTGAATGCAGGTATGCCCACATGGAAGTATGAAAAGTGGAAATGGCCTGGTATCCCCCAGGTTTGGCATCTAGAGAGTGCCTTTTTGGTGAAGCAGAGATGCTCTTCCTCCTGATATAATCTGAAGATCACATCACTTTGAGCTTGGACTTACATCCATTGATACAATCACAGATGTATCATATATCTCCAGAGTCAGTTGTACCCTTCTCTCCCTAGTGATGGAATAGATTCTTGCCTTCTCCCTTCTCTCTCCAATTCTCAAGTATATCTTAATACAAGTATTTTTCTGCTTTGAGCTGAAATTCTCCAAATAAAAGCCCATTGCTATCAGAATGTGCAGGCCATTCTCTTAAGTGGAAGGCTTCTGAAATGAACTAGGCCAATCTGGAATTTCCTGAATTTGATCTCCACAGGAAATGGATTCTGGGGGAAATTTTTGTGTATTTTGGTATGGATATATTTTTCCTTGAATCTGGTGTTTCAGAATGAATGGATCTACTTACAAAAAGAACTCAAGTGCTTTTCCATTAAAATAATCCCCTTTCACTGTACCCTTCTTAGCAAAGCAATGTCTGTGTGACAAACAAATTATAACAAAACAATCCAGAAACTAGCCAATTTAGCAGGGGCAAAAGTCATCATATGGGATGTTTGGTATTATTACATATTATAGATATAATATTTGGATATTACACAAGTAAGGAAAGGGAGGGGGAAAGTATCCTAGAAAAATACCCTAGGGTTTTCCCTAAACCAGTCACTAAGTATGCCCAATTACAGTGAAGTTCTAACTTAAAGGTTGAATTTTTCTCCTGAAGGAGGGGGTGATTTAGCACTAACTAGAGGTGTGACCTTAGACAAGTCACTTAACCATTTTAGGCCTTGGTTTCTTCATTCATAAAATGAAGATGCTGGACTAGAGACCCTCCAGCTAAGAAATTTTATAGTTCAAATCTTTTTGGAAGGTAATGTCAGGGAAAACTTCACAGAGTTCTCCAAAAGTGGTATGACCTGGCTTGAGAGATTTTGTGTGTTACCCTTTCTTAGAAATCTTCAAATAGAGGCTAGATAACAACATTTTAGGTACATTATACTGGAGATTGCTTTCATGAATGTTAGTAGAAAACCATTGAAATCCTTTACTATTCCCTAACTATCTGATTCTCTGAAGTTAAATGACTTGCCCAAGGTGATACAGCTTACACAGCAGAGACTTGAACCTGTTCTTCATATTCCTAATCCAGATATGTATCGCACTAGGATTTCAACATAAAGTAGAAAAATGGCCTTGATCAAGTTACTTCTCCAGCCTCTTTTGACATATGATAACAGAGACCAATAGCTTTTGTCCTTTTTGTGGTCTGCAGGGAAATTAAGTTGGAAAAATGAAGGCTATATAAAGTCCCTTGAAGAAAGTTTCTGTATAATGGCAGCATCTGAATTATTGGAGGAAGTTTCCACTAGTTAATGTGAGCTTGGGGGATGGAGAATTCTCCTTCAATGATTTTACTTCCCTTTCCTTTGACAAACTTACTAAAGCCCATGGTATCTAATTTAGGATTCAGCTGGGCATTTCTGGGAGTGAACGAACATTCTTCATCCTCTCTATGTATAGTTATGACTGGCTGAGAGATGGAAGGATGTTGTGTCCAGACTAGAGAAAGGGTAGGGCTTTGCTAGAGAGGGATATCAAAGGTCAGGCACTGGAATTGTGGTTCAGAACAAAAAAAAATACTTTTGCACTTTTCCCAGTATACACTGAACAGAAATGGAATTTCTAGAAAGTCTGTCTATTGTGAAAAAGATTGTTCTGACCATGTATAGATGACCAAATTTTGACTATAGGTATCTAGTCTGAAATTTTGGATAGAGAAGAGTAGGCTACAAAGATGCATTGCCCACTCACTGCCGCCACCACCGCCACCCCCAAAAAAACCCAAACAAAAACAAAAGACAAAACAGTAGCAGCAGCAGCAACAACACCTCTTGTCTGAGGAAGGTGGCACTGGAGAGTAAGTTCTAAAGAATTGAGAAGCTAGTTGGTCAAATGGTTGTGAGAGATCATTCCAGGGAGGGGCATGGAGGAGTCAAAAAGAGGACAGAGAGAGACAGAGAAACAGAGAGAGAAAGAGAGAGAGAGAGAGAGAGAGAGAGAGAGACAGAGAGAGAGAGACAGAGAGAGAGAGAGACAGAGAGAGACAGAGAGAAGAAAAAAAAGAAAGGAAGGAGGGAGGGGAAGGAATGGGAGAAAGGCAGCCAAAAAATAAAATAACAAGTTGATTTTATTCTTCAAGTCCAAATATTAATGAATTCTTCCAATCTCTATTACAGTTGCTTTCCAGAGAAATTTCATTTCATTCATTTTTAACTCTACATATATTATAAATATTCCATCAACCACCACCCCCATACCCCACCCCTTCCCTAGACCTCAGGGGAATATAATTACTTCATTCTGTCTTTGGATTCCCCAGTGCCTAGAACAGAGTTGCACATAGCAGGTTGTGACTGAATGCTCATTGGGTTGGATTGAATGGGATGGAATTGAAAATGCATTACGTTCTTTTACCATCTCTAGTGTGTCAACAATGTGCTTTCTCTGAATAAGAACATGTTACCAGGTCATTGCAACTTCCCCCAACCTCGCGTATCCCTGTTCCTGAGTTAAATAGATTGTAGCTGTCACCATGAGTTACTGTAGTAAGAATAGTGGCTGGATGCCTAGAAGACAATGTGTCCCTCTTGTCTTAGGGACAGATTCACCTTTAGCTCAGCCAATGACACATTACCACCATCAGCTGCTGCTGCTGCCGCCTCAGACTTCATTTTGTTTCAGGAAATGATTCCATTCCAATAAGTAAAATCGTCTTTTCTCCTTCTCCTTTTCCTCTCTCTCCTACACATATCATGTGCCATACATATGAGGAAGTATAGCTTGTATGTATTCCTACAATAATTATGCAGCTGTAACCTTTCCACATGAATAAGTTGCTGTGTGGGTGGCAGGATGAACAGTTAAAGAACACTGTTGTTGCTGCAAGAGGAGACAGTGGAAAGTGGAATAGAACCATTACTCAAAAATGTTCAGCTCTTTGAAATGGCATTCTGTTGTGCTAACATAAAAGAAGAACCTGAAAAAGGATTACTAGGATGCTTATTTAGCTACAGTTTCATTTCTTTCTTCCTTAAAGAAACTGATCATTTCCTAATCTCTCCCCAACAGGAACAAGCCACCTCCCCATGATAGGAGATGCCTGCCCAACAGCTCATCTTTATCGTGATCATTCCCATTGCCAATTAACATTGGTAAGTTAGGATCTAGTGCTTAGGATCTCTATCTATTCTCTTTGTTGCTGTTATTTTTAAGCACTTTTACCTCAAATAGAGACTCAAATTTTCTTTGTGGTGCAATATCCCTTGTTCTAGAATGAGCCTGAAGGAGCTGTCCAAAATTCTGTAACCAAAACTGAGCTGTTTTGTTATGTTCCTAGGAACTCGAAGTACATTGAGTCTAGCTTCAGAGGGACTTTGTTTAAATCCTTCTTTGGATGTTTACTTATGTGACCTTGGAAAGTCATTTAATCCCTCTGTGCCTTCATTTTCTCATCTGTATGATGAGAGGGTTGGGTTTGCTAGGGGTGGGGAACCTAGATTAGATAGTCCTTGGATAGCCTTACAGCTCCAAACCTGTGATAATATGCTATGGAATGTATGATGTTAAGGTGGGAAGCTGAAAACTCCTATACCATAGTACTGATCATGTTATTTCTCTTAAAGCCACTAGCATTAATGATAATATCTGACAGTGCAGCACTTTATACATTTCAAAGTACTTCCCCACATGTGATCTGGGTTTTAAATCTCACAGCAGCCTTATGAAGTAGGTGGTACAACCCCTATCATCACCATTTTACAGATGAACAAACTGAGAATAAGAAAGGTGAAGTGATTTGTTGGGGATCACAGAGACAGTAAGAAACAGTGTCAGGGTCAGGTTCCATTGTGCTTAGTCCTGAGTTCTTTCCCCATCTCTGCCTTTTGGCAAAATAACCAGATTCTGGACTGTTGGTACGTGAGTTAGAATTGTAATGGCATTTGTATTCCCTGCCTCATGTCAACATGGTATGCCAGGCATTTAATAAAACCATACACATCCTCTCAATACTCAAACTTTCTGAATAGATTGCACCATGTAAACATAATGACTTCCCTCCCTGAACATTTGTTTCAGGCTGGAGAGTTTCAGGGAGGACAATGGCAGTACTGAAAGACTAAAGAAAAGGTTGAAAAGAGTTTAAGGAAGTGAAGCCCATTACAATTGACGATACGAAATGTTGAGACTCAGACATAACAACAACCCAGGTCAGGAATTATGATTATGCTTCATTTTTATTCACAAACCTAATCATTGGTGCAGACTGCAATAGGTGTAATTAAGATATGAAAACATTGACAGAATCTAGTTTTCTTGTGTAAAAAAGACTTGTGAAATTTAAACGTCTATGAATCCAACTGCAGTGTCACTTATTAATGGATTTATCAAGGAAGAAACACTCAATCTAAAAACAGCAATAATAAAACAAAAAATATCTCCAATGTTTGGCTTTATTGTGACATTTTTCAAAATGCAGTAATAACAGTTTAAAACAATTCACAGATTTGTTTTTGTCTCCATAAATGTTAGCTGTTGATTGGTCTTCGGCCATGAAGGCCTGTATCTAAAGCTTAAGATCCAGATGATTTAAGCCTGGG
The DNA here is from genome assembly GCF_011100635.1 of Trichosurus vulpecula. Taxonomy (NCBI): domain Eukaryota; kingdom Metazoa; phylum Chordata; class Mammalia; order Diprotodontia; family Phalangeridae; genus Trichosurus; species Trichosurus vulpecula. The sequence continues at coordinate 108,163,268 of NC_050580.1, read as the reverse complement.
TAACCAATCTTAAAATGAGTCATGTAAAGTTGCCTTATGGTGCTAAATACTGCTAAGCACAGAAGTGAGCGGGAGTTTATTAATTTGGTATAGAAAGGTATTTTGCAAGTGTTTTAAATGTTCAGGACTAATAGCATTAGTAGCATTTAATAAAATTAATTTATAGATAATGTTATTTGCTGCTGCTGTTGCTGAAGATGATGATGATCCCAGATCTGAAGTGAGTCAAACGGACTGTTCTGGATAAAATGAAAGTGACCTTACTCATTTTGAATGAGCCAGAGTTTGGTCACTAGTTGCAACATAAGTACAGGATGTAGATGAATCACAGAGCTCCTACTAAGACTTGAGTTGAACCATAATGGTTAGTTTAAAATGCTATGAAAATCGAATTAAATAAATAAATGAGAAATCAGTTTGTAAATGTTTCCACTGTACCAGGCACTATACTAAGTGTTGGGAATAACGATGTAAAAACTGACCCCAAGATCTTGGTCTAATGGAAAAAGACAGTGGTGGCCAGACAAAGCCATTTTGGTCTGGAAAGTTATAAAAATATATAGTGGAGCCTTATTTCATTCCAAGAATAATGACAAAGTTGAGTTAGTCATGGTTCCGCTGGAGGGGGAAGGAGGATTGTTACATGGAAAGGAATGGAGTTAGGTAAAAAGGGGAACAACTACTAAAGTGAAGTATGACTGGGACCTACCTAAATAGTGGGTCAGGTGGAGACAGTCACCAATTAGTACAGCAGGGGCCCCATTGTAGAAGTTCTATAGATGAAAGAGTTATGGACAGACCATATTGCTTTCAGAACACAGGCTTCGTGGTATCAGCAGGGTTTTATTAGACTCAAAAGATCTGTGTTTGAGTAGTGACTTACACAGTACTATGTTCCTAATCAAGTGACTTAACCATTCCTAGCCATAGTTATTTGTCCTATGTGACCCACAGGGATATTGTCAACTCTTTGCAAACCTTTGTAAAAGAACTATAAAGATAAAAGCAATTATTCTTGCTAATTATCGTTACCTTCTAGCATTGAAATCATTGCTTCAGTAACAATGGCAGGCAAAGTTGGAAGTATGGTTATAGGTTACAAATTACAAATTACAAAATGAGATTTTGAAGAATTAAAACAGTTTGTATCATTCATACAAAGCCCCCATACATGGGAGCTATGTGAACAAGTCTTCCCAGGTTGTATTATATATGAATTATGTTCACTTCTGGGGACCACATTTTAGGAAACCTATTGATGAACCAGAGTATGTGCCTAGGATGTCAACAACGATGTTGAAAGGACCAACCAAAGAAAAATACATATGAGGATCTGTAAAAAACAATTGAAAATATTACATAGAGAAGAGAAGATATGGAGTGAGGATGGGAAAGGGGTGGAGTGTCTATGATTTTGGTTTTTAAGAATTTGAAAGGATGTTACATGGAATTTGGATCAGTCAAGTGTTTCTTAGTTCTGAATGGTGAACATGGAAACAATGGGAGGAGATTGCAAAAAAGTAGATTTTGACTCAGTGTGAGGATGAAGTGCCTAAGAATTAAGACTGACCACAAGGAAAATGCCATGCTAATCAACTAGTCAATAAATGTTTATTAAGAAGGGAGTTCACTATGACTGGAGGACTTCATAATGAGGCTAGATGTCTACTTATCTAGGATTTTATAGAATGGATTCCTTTTTGGAAGAGCAAGGTAACATGGTGAATAGAGCACTAGGCCTGGAGTCAAGAAGGCTTGACACTTCCTAGCTGTGTGACCCTGGACAAGTCATTTAATCTCAGTTTGCCTCAGTTTCCTCAACTGTAAAATGGGGGTAATAATAGCACTTACCTCCCAGAGTGGTGGTGAAGATGAAATGAGATAATATTTGTAAAGCTTTAGCACAAAGCCTGGAACATAGTAAGTATTACATAAAGGCAAGGTATCATTAGGTATTTGACTCTGGGCACAGTCATTTAGCTTCGGTTTGCTGGCAGTTTCCTCTACTATCAAATGGGGATAATAACAGCACTTGCTTACTAGCCTTGCTGTCTGCATCAAGTAAGATAATATATATAGTGTTTAGCATGGTGCCTGGCCCATAGAAGGTGCATAATTAATGCTTGTTTCACTGGTGCTTAACTAATGCTTGTTTCCTTCCTTGTGTGTGGGTTTTACCAGATGACTCTGAGATCCTTTATTTTTGGAATGGATTGTTTTTTCAAATAATGCCTTTATTTTTCTCTACCTCTAATTCCCTTCCTTCCCCAAGTTGAAGCACCAAACCGCCCTGCCCCCGCCACCGAAAATGAAGAGCAAAACAAAACAAAACAAAACCATCAAAATAAATATACATAGTCAAGTGAAACAAATTTCCCTATTGGTCACATATGACCAAAACGTATGTCTCACTCTGCATGCTGAGTCCATCACCTGCCTGTCAGGAAGTAGGCAGAATGTTTCATCCGTTGTCCTCTATTTTGTCATTTCATTGATCAGAGCTCTGAAGTCTCTTCTGACCTTGACATCTTATGGTATCTCATTTCTGAGAGGTCATTGAGGTTGAACAATATAGTCATAGTCACTGAAACTATGCACAAGAAAAGAGTGAGCAGGAAAGAAAACAGGGTTGGTGTAGCTTACTCCGTCATTCAACTCAGGGATCTTTCCAACTTGCAGAACAGAAAGAATTCTTAAGGCAATGATAGAATGTTACGGGCTTCCGAAGCCTGGTAACTATGCTCAGGGTTCCCCCCAAGCCCCAGGCCTCTGCCTAAGCAAAGGACCTGATCTCGCGGACAATGAACGGGGCAGGAGCCGAGAAGATGGTGAAGGACTCCGTTTATTATTTCAGCAAGCAACACATTTATAGCTTTAGTGACATAGGTACATTCTTTGGTTACGTGGGTGAAGGACAGGTAAAATTCTATACACCTGGGTCCTAGGACCACCCCGACTCCGCCTACTCTCCTCCCCTTCTCTTCAGAAACTCCCTGCGGGCAGGCAGTCCAGGTAAAGAACCGGAAGTTCCACATGCTCTGCCAGAGAGCCGGAAGTTCCACGTGGTCAGGCAGGTCCGGGCAAAGACCTGGGATTGCTAGGGAGGCAACAAAGGCGAGACCCCTCCTCCTGGCTCCACCCACATCCCAAAGCCCTGAGTTTATCTCAGCAGGCCCCTGGGCCTGGAGGTCTGAGGAGGACAGGGCTTGGCTCTAACTTGGCCCCCAACAATAGAAGCCTAAGTGTTCCTCATGTATGCTCTGTCCTCAACACCACCTGTAGCTGATGTTCATAGCCTACTTCCCATAAGAACAAGCTAGCTATTATATTGCCGCTCGGTGAATTTCATGGGAGCTTAGCTTGTCTTCTAATATATAAAGACAACATTTCAAAGGCTTATAGATCCAAGTCCTTAGAAATCTCTCTCTATATAAATCTGTAAAAGGAGTGCATTGGAATAGGTGTGTCCTAAGGCCCCTTCCAGTTCAGATGTTTTGAGGTAGGGTTTAGAAATAGCAAACCCTCAATGAAAAAATAGAGGTGGAAATTAGATCTTATTCCATAAATGAAAGGTCATCTTCTCTAATGATATCTAAAAAAGAACTAACTAAATAGGAAATGGAAAGGCTAGAGAAATTTGGTTATTTTTCAGTGGTGGCCTGCAACATCTTTAAAGAACCAAAGTATACCTCTTTGGGCAGGTGAGTGGTACAGTAATGGATAAATTCCCAAGCCTGGAGTCAGGAAGACCTGAATTCAAATCCTGTCTCAGATACCTCTAGATGGGTTACCCTGGGCAAGTCACATAACCTCCTTGTCTCAGTTTCCTCAACTCTAAAATAAGGATAATAATAGCACCTACTTCTCAGGGTTGTTGTGACCATCACATGAGATAATATTTGTAAATGCTTAACACAGTGCCTGGCAAAGAATAGGTATTTTATAGATGCTTGTTATTTTTTCTTCCACTTCTCTTTCCATAATTGTAATTATCATTTCTTTCCTTCTTCCTATATAAATCATACTTATCATTCCAGGCCTGAATTGAGTCCCATCTTCTGGATGAAGCCTTCCTCAAATGCTCCGTCTCATAATTGATCTTCCTCTGTACTGAATCGCTTCATACAACATGTAAGAGTTTGAGCCACATGGTTTGTTTCTTGATTCTGAATTGAATTATGTTCTAGTTTTTTGATGTATTAGTTTCAATTCCACAGTTAGAATAACTGCTTGTTGATTAATAATTTGATTATATTAAAATTAATTTTTTTTAAAATTGAATTTAAAATTAATTTTGATTAAAATTAAAATTGATTATATTTTAAATTATTTCTCAGCTATACGTTTCCTGGGAAATGTTTCTTAGAATCTGAGACACAAGGGAGTTTTGAAATAATTTAGTCCTACTCCTTAATTTTGCATTTTAGGAGAACTGAGGCTCTGAAGGCACAAATGACTTGCCCAATACAACCACTAAGTAAGAGGACTGGAATCTATGTGTTTTTTGCACTATAACTATAATATATCTCAAATAGCAGAGGTTGAATGATAAATGTTTGAATGAGATTCAGGACCTTTTAAAATCCTCCTAAACAAATGTCTATTCCAGGGGTGGGGAACCTGCAGCCTTGAGGCCACATGTGGCCTTCTAGATACTTAAGTGTAGCCCTTTGATTCAAGACTGGAGGTTCCCCATCCCTGACTCTAGTCCATTAAAAATAAAAAAAAAAAAACTTTCCAGATGACTTGTCCTTCCTCTCCTCCCTTTACTAGTGATAACCCAGGATAAATCACTTACTTTCTCAATAATGCCTTGCAAGTTAGATACCTGGAAGTCAAGGGCACTGATTCAGACCAAGGATTGAGATGACTCTTTGACTGAAAGTGCACACTATTGCTTGCAGGCATTGTACCCAGGGAATATCAGGGCAACAAATTCATGAATGTAGGGATTAGAAACTCTTAGACTGCTCACAGAATGAAAAGGTAATTAGGAGAAATGGGTCAGATAGAACTATAAATAGTCATTTTTGCATGTGGGGTAAAAGGCACAAAGTAGGGCTGGGATCTTCCAAGGATATGGCTCATAGTGGGAAGAAGAATGCCTTGAAATACCACGACATCACTTCAGAAGGACTGAATGTGCTACCAACTTGTTTTAAATTCTGGAGCCCAGAGACAAAGCTTTGAGTACTCTGCCAGGTTAAATGTGTCTGGGCTCATCTATGAGCATCCCTGCATATGAAAGTGGTAAACCTAGAAAAGCAATTCTCTTAAAAGCTGCAATGCTCCAGAGGAACGAGACTGAATAACTGAAAAATCAACTCACTCATCCATATTGTCTAAGCCATAGAATAATGGGGAAATCACTGGGCTGAGGGATGGGCTCCCTGGTGCCTTGCCCTGCTCTATCACTTGCTTTCTCTGTGACCTTGGGCAAGCTATTTCCCATCTCTGAGCCTGTTCCCTTATCTGCAAAATAGAGATAATAATCCTTGCCCTCTCTATCTTGTAGGGGTATGTAGTGCATAAAATGAGATAATGTAGGAGAAATGCATCTATGTAGATATAAAGGATGTAGTTTGGGAGGGAATAATCAGCAATTTGGATGGAAGAAAAACGAGGGGAATGTACACATGAAATGGTGGGAAAACTGAGAAAACTAGGGTACTAAAAATTCAAAGGCCATTCTCTGGGAATATATTCCAAATAGAAGAAGAAAAGTGGTTGTAGTTTTCTAGTTTTCCTCTGCTTGCAGCTTGTGATTGATTAGGATGAAGACTGAATTCTTATGGGGGGGGGAAATACTAAAGATGAGGTCCTGAAGCTACCAAAGCTTAGTCAAAGAAAGAATTTCTCACTAGTTAGAGTCTATTACCATAATAAGGTAAGGCAGATGCTGTGACTTCATCTCCCTCCATTTGAGCTGTCCATTTAGGATACTCATCAAAGTCTGGGGACAGGAGAGAACAGAGGGAGAAAACCCAAGTTCTAGTTCTGGCTCTGGGGTTAACTAGCTATGACAGCCTCAACCAATTCTTCCTCCAGTGGGGGGGGGGGGGCTCAGTTTTCTAACCTGTACTTTGAAGGGGCTGAACTAGATGCCCAAACATTTTAGAGTTTTGTGCCCTGCTCAGTAGACTTCCTGCCCCTTCTTGTTGCAGGAGTAGGTTCTACTCCGGGGGGCTCAGTGTCGTGTTCTAGGGAATGTACAGTATATTCTTTCTTGTCTTCCTTCAATTTTCCTGAAGAATTGTGACTAGAATTAGCCAAGGAGTGCATTAAGCAGAGCACACAAAGATGATCAGTATTTATTCCTGTAATAAAAAGCCTCATTTTGCAGTAACATGGCAATCTTATGGAAGTGCTCAGTGATGATCTAAGCCTGACTAAATTAGCATCCTTTGGTTATTATCTTTGGGAGGATGGTAAGAGCAATTCAGAGATTTGGTGGAGGGGAGGAGAAGAGAGAGCCTTGTCTGCCAAGTAAACCGTTTAACCAAATAAAACACATTTTATTTCAGAGAAGCCTCAAAAAAGAGATATTGGAAACTTCACATTGACTCTGAGGCCTTTGCAAACAGCTTGATGTCTCCTTTGCTTGATGCGGGACATATCTGTGCAAGTTTCAGGGCAGGGGCTTAGCCCTTGGCAAACTTAGAATCATAGGATAACAGAAATCTAGAGCTTGGAGGGACCCCAGCAACCATCTAATCTGATCCTCGTAACTTAGAAAGAAGAAAGTGAGGAGTAGACACTTGCTCAAAGTCACAAGCCAGTAAATGGCAAAGTGATGTCTAGTTCCCAGCCCAGGATTTTTTTACGTTTGACTCATTTGAGAATGTTTGGATCCAAGCCTTAAGTATCCCTTCTATATTTCTTTGTTTAAGTGTAGTTTAATATTTCCCTATTTGTATAATTTCAAATATTTCTATATTTAAGTATGTCTTCCACATTTTACATACTTCATAATCTTTGTACACAATTCCTGGAAGTTCTTATTCCCCCATGTATATGCCTAACCATATTTCATGTTCTCTAATACCACTGCCAAAGATTTTGAAGACCATATCCCAAGGTTCCCCTGACTCAGATCATTCTAGGAATGAGAGAACAGCATACCCACTGTATTGTGAGGTCCTCAAGAACAGGGACTATATCTGAGATTTTCCGGCCAAAGGCCCAATAGCCTCATAGACCACTCATAGCTCATTATCTAAAGTCCTTCAAATAGTAAGTCAAGAATCATGGCAGATGATTCACTCAACAGAGAATAGAGTCTTGTACAATATGTTGAAGGAACCAGATTTTGTAGACCAAGGGAGGATGGAAGGGTGCCCAAAAGACCTCCTCATCGAGCTGTGTTGGTAAGCAAAATGGGCTCTTAGCGCTCAGTTCGACCAAGTGCCCTTGAAGAGTTTGGCTTTTGTTTCCTTTGAGTAATTCAGTGTATTTCATTGCATCTTACTAGGTGTTAAGCCCCAGGCCCAAACCCCTATTAGGTGTAAAACCTATGTGGGTGTGGATTGGTAACTAAGGTGGGGCCAACTAAGGGGAGGTGCTAACTCCAGAGCCAATCATAGGAGCCTAAGTTCTGGTCATTCAGGTGACATTTGATAACGTCTGAAATGCTTTAAGAAGAGAAGACAGAGCCATTTGTGTGGGGCTGTCACTCGTGGTGGTGCTGATGCAGAGACTCCAGGCAGCTGTAGTTAAGAGCCCTCCAGCTTGAAACCCGGATGCTGAGACTTTGTTAAACTCTGGTAACTATGTATTGGAATTTGAATCAGACAAGGTCTGTCTGTTGATGTTTGTACTTTGTATTTTGCTCTGAAGTTCAGGATGCTGTTTTTTTCCCCTGAACTAAATGAATGATATTTGTATGCTGAATTAAAGTAAGCTTGTCAACCCCTTAACGTTGCTTTCCTTACTAAAGCAGATCAAAAGAACCTGTGCTTTTGCAGCATGCTGGTAGCATTCTTGTTGTTGGGCTTGTGTTGGTCTTTCACCCCCGCAACAGCTGCTAGCTGGATTGTGAAACAAGAGACTACCTTAAAATATCTCCTTCACTGATACTTATATCATTAGTGATTGATTTCTTTGGGTTAAGCAAACTATGCTTTTCTTTAAAAATAAAAAAAATAATAGAATTTAAATAATGAACTTTTGAAAAACACTTTATACATGTTTTAATATTTGATCCTCAAAACAACCCTTTGAGATAAGCAATTATTATCATACCCATTTTGCAGACAAGAAAACTGAAGTTGAAAGAGCTTAATTTGTGTACTGTCTAACTTTAGTTTAGCTTCAGTTGGAAGATACATCCATACATCCATTTATTCAGTAAACATTCTTTTTTCATTGATAATTTATTTTCAGTAAACATTCTTTGTACCTGATATGCAAGTCCTTGTGACAGGCAATATCAAAATGGATAAGAACTCACAGTCCTTGTCCTCACATAAGATGTAACAAAGACCTGTATGTAAAGTTAGTAGAATAAATAGAGTAAGGAGAAAAAAAATGTTCCTTCCTGTCAAGAAAACTTTGTCTCCAATATAACAAGCACACATATTTATTCTTATCCTTCTAGGAATAGCACATGTCTTACAGATTTAGTCATTTTTGACGCGATCATGTTAGCTCCTACTAGAATGAGGGTTCTTTAAGAAAGGGGACATGATGGGCCATGATCCTGGCCCAAAGAGTTAGCTTTCTATTGCAAAAATTATAGTAGCCTTGACACTATACTGTCTAATTTCATGTAAGAGGGCATCACTCCAAAGATGAAATTAATTGTCAATTCTGCTGTGGTGCTTGGGATTCAAAAGGTCTGATTTGTTACTACAACAGAAAGCTCAGAAGTTGGTTATCCAAGGGTCCAGTAGTTTTGCTGAATACATGGCCTGGATATATTAGAAAAATATTAGGAAGATCAAGAATAGCTCAAGTAAGGATAATCTTCCTAAAGCATACACCTCAACATGTCATTCTCTTGCTTAGAACCTTTCAGTGCCCCTCTTTTACCATTAGGATAAAATACAAGCTTCTCTATTTGGCCTTCAAAGCCTTTCATCATTTGGCTTTTGCTTACCTTCTCAGACTTACTTTACATTACTCCTTTTCTCTCTCTTTATATTCCATCCAGAGTAGTCTACCCCTAACACTTTCCATTCTATCTTATGTTTCTGTTTTCATGCAGACTGTCTGAAATGCTTTGAATACAGCCATCTCTTACCTCTTCACATTTCTAGCCTTCTTCAAGACTCAGTTACTATGTGGACACCTCCAATAAGAAGACTTTCTGAATCCTCTTATTTTTATACTTTCTTTTCCCAATCAGTTATCTCAAGCAGATATGTAGGTATGTACCAATTTACATATTAAAACCTTCCAACTGAGCTCTAAGCTTCGTGGTGGTAGGGAATTTTGCTTTTGTATACCAACACCAAACATACTGCCTTGTGCATTGTCGCTGCTCACTCATTTTCAGTCATTACTGACTTTTCATGACCCAATTTGAGGTTTTCTTTGCAAAGATACTAGAATGGTTTGCCATTTCCTTCTTTGGTTCATTTTACAGATGAGGAAACTGAGGCAAAAGGGTTAAGTGATGTGCCCAGGCACACTGCTAATAAGTGTTGGAAGCTGGATTTGAGCTCAGGTCTCACTCGTGGTAGATGCCTAATAAAATCTTGTCAGATTAGATTAGATTAGATAGGGTTATATCGTTCTCTGTCCTCTGGGCATCTTTTTCACTTAGGCCCTAATCTAAGCACGTATGTACATGTAAAATGTGTGAGTTGCCCATGCAGGTTATATGGATGTCCATATGGGTCTCTCTAAATCTGGCTAAGGGGAAGGCATGAATAGATATTTCATGAAACTTCGATCCCTGCTGGGAGCTAAGCAGGAGATTGGGACCATGAGGTTGGTCACTCCGCCTTCCTCAGAGAGGGGATGCTGGAATATAATTATATCCATTTGTCCCTCTAAATAGGGTTATACTAGGAGAAATGATTTTCAGGTTCAAGCTGCTATCCTGTCCATTATCTCTCTTCATGAAGAAGGAGTGCCCCAAGAAATATCTGAAAACTTGACATCCTTTCCACCAAATCCTATTTATACAAGGAAATAACAATTATTTAATAGTGAATAAATCCATTTATTAAGTCAAGAGCACATAGAAATTAGAAATTATGCAGATTAGATATGACATATAATACAAAAAAATGAATATTTCTTCCACAGGGAGTGAGATATCTCTCTCGTTAACCTAGAAAGTCCCCAGTCTAACTGAGGACACATTCTCTAAAGTCATTAATGAGACAATAGGGCAATGAGGAATAAAATACAGGCAGCAATACTTCTACATATCACCTTCTTCCCAAAGCCTTTCTCTCCTCCAGGAGACTTTTTTTGAAGAAAGCTTGGAACTGTAGGTATCCACTCTCTAAGCTGAAAGTCAAAAGAAGAATCTCTCTTCTCCCAAGGTCTAGTCTACTTTGCCCCCATACAGATACTGATGGTCAATTAATCATTCTCATTACTAATGAAGACTATTATGCAAAAGCTCAGATTTGAAGTTTGGGAACTAGGCTTCTTCCTTTTAGAGGAGATAAAAGGTCTTGGTGCCCCACCCCAAGGAATCATGCCTCATTGCTGGCTTTTTAACTTTAATCTGTGCCCCCTCCCCAGTTCTAAATAAGCTAGCCATCTCTCCCATTCCCTATGTAAGAATTTGTACCATGGTTCTTCATACCCATTCATATGTGACTTTGGAAATACATTTATGTGTTCATTGGTCACATATGGATAAATGTATTTGTGTCTATTTCCTTTGCTTCTCACAGTGTTACCGTCATTTAACCTCAGCTTTTCAGCCATATTTTCCATGATATTTTATGCTTTGTTGGTTACGTTTTGTTAGTGGACTAAACCACAATAACGTACAGTAATGCCCTAAAGGCTTCCTTCAGTATTTCAAATGATCATTAATTTGTTCAGATTGGTTTTAGGAATTGGGAATATTTAGTTCAGAGAAGAGGAAATTTGGATGGTGTGGGGGAAAGATAATAACCACTTTCAGGTATTGAAAGAGTTATATGGAAGAGAGAACAGACTGATTTGGTTTAATTTAAGAAAACAAATATAGAAGCAATGGGTGGATGTTGAAGAGAAGCAGATTTTTGCCTCAATGTTAGGAAACATAACTGAGCAAAAATTAACACCTATTTAACAATGTAATTGGCTGCTTTTGAAGGTAATGGGTTCTCTTCTCATTAGGAATCTTCAAAGGGAGGTTGGATGTATACTATGTCAATAATAGTGTAGGGTGGATTATTGCTCAATTCAGTAGCATACTAGATGACTTCTGTAAAAGGCATTCAGAGATTCTTTGAACATGTGATTTAGATTGGGATAGTTTTGGCCATAACAACTCAAAAGACCATTTTATAAAGCATGCAAGAAGAGTGGGCAAGGATTTATAACTCTAATCAGTGAAGAAAGTGCCCACACCCATGGAATCTGTTGTACTCTTTCTCTCTGGCCATCAAAACAATTGCATATGCATTTAATCATTCTATCAGTGAGCCCACATTTCTAGAGCACGAAAGATTTCATGAAATGCTTTTCTGACAGAAAAGAAAGATTAGGGAGGGTTGGAAATATACTTAGGGGAGAAATCCCCAAGGTAAAGGTGCTTTAAACTACCCTAACTCTTCATATTCCCATCTCTTTGGTTCTCATTCTAGTTTAATTCTAGTCTTATGCTCTCCAATCTAACCAGTACAGATCATCAGATCACTCCTTATGGTCCCCAAAGGACAGCTCTGTTAACATCATACCCCTACACAAGAGATTTTGCTGACTACAAGTTATCTACCAGTAATGTCCATAGCTCTTTCCTTGGCATTCAAAGATCTCCATGATGTTGAATCCAGACTCATTCTAGAATGTTCTATTTTGGTTAGTATTTAGCAGATTCAGAAAAATGAGTAATAATGCAAATTCTTGCAAAGCCAGCAGCCCCATCTGTGCCACAAAATAGGAAAAGCACTATTTCATTCCTAAATTTTGCAGACAGAGCCATAATCATATCCTCCACTCTGAGTTTCCTTTCATTTCTTAATCCTGGCTTTCTTTATACTCTCAGGCAGCCAGTACCTGAGTAGTTTGGCTGACAAATAGCAAGAATCGAACTTACTACTGAGAACTCCCAGGTCTAAGAATAAAAGTTATCATCACTTAGGAAGATGACCAAGTTAGTCACAAGCATTGGAAGAAGACAATGACCATCTGGATAACAGCAGTAGACATTTTACTGGAACCGGGTATTACCTAGCTTCCTCCATTGGCACACTTTCAAAGAAGAGAGACCTCCTACATGGGTGGGAAGTTTAAATTTATCTTTTTATTCCTCTTGTAGTGGCTGCCAAGGAGAGAAAACTATTTTGTTATTGCACTGAGAGCTGGAGTAGTCGAAAAAAATTTCACGAGGAATGTCAATTATGACATTGGCCATGAGGGATGTTTAGTATTTTCACAGGGAGATATTAGGAGTCAGATAATTACAAAGGTAGGGAATTATATAAACCAGAACAAAGAAGTGGGAAGGATGTTTTCTGGGATTTGGAAACCCATTTGTCTGGACCAAAGGCTTAGTAAAGGGAAGAAAAGGAGAAAAATCTGAAAAAAAAGAGCTGGGGACAGATTTTGTATCTCTATAAGGCCACTATTTCAAGGGACTTTTGTTGTTGTTCAGTCATTTTCAGTAGTGTCCAACTCTTGGTAACCCCATTGGGGGATTTTCTTTGCAAAGATGATGCAGTGCTTAGCCATTTCTGTTTCTAGCTCATTTTACAGATGAAGCAACTGAGTCAAAGAGGGTTAAGTGACTTGTCCAGAGTCACACAGCTAGTAAGTGTCTGAGGCCATATTTGAACTTACACAGATGAATATTCCTGATTCCAAGCCCAGTGCTCTATCCACTGAGCCACCTTGCTGCCCTTTCAAGGCCTAAAGGTTGGTTAATAAAATCCTAGAATTAATTTTCAATGAAAGCAGCTATGTTCTCATAAATAGAAGCAAAAAATGTGAAGTGAGTCTGAACATATTTTATCTTGCCTTCCAACTCATTGAAGATCATGCTCACCCATCTCCATAATCTCTACTGGGGCTACACTTTCAAACTCAAATCATCCCTGGCCCTTTTCCCGAGAAATAGAGTCAGGCCATTCCTCTGTAATTATGCTATTGTGCTGGGATGTGCCAAACCATCTGGATGGGTCATAATTAACAGAGTTGGCAAAATGGAAGATTTGATGGGTTTGCAAACACCCCAGGTGTCCACTTACCCAAGCAAAGTCACACATGCATGCTATGGGAGTTGGGCATGGGGTGGTGATGGGCTCACAACTGCTATTGTGGCCCACCACACAGGTGTCTGATGAAGCTATCACCATTCAAGTCCTTGAGGACTGACATCTGGACCATCTGCTATCACTGTTGAATTACCAGAAAACCAGAATCATCCTTTGGGGTAGGGGGAACAAAATGACCTAAAATTAATGTATAACAGTGACGAAGAGCTAATAGAAAAGACACTGGAAAGTGTGGGTATAGAAAAGATGTTTTTTTGTTTTGTTTTTCTTTTCTTCTTAAGGGCAAGTTTGCCTAATGGAGGCCAACAGTAACCCTGTTTGCCAAGGGAGAACCAATGATGCTCTCAGCTGTGGATGCCATTTAATCATTATTAGGGTCAAAATAAAACTTAACTTTTTCCTTCAAGGAAAGCTTTCTGGCAAGCTCTGTATAAATAACTTCCTCACATGGTTAAAGCCTCTATCTGCTATCTAGTGGCACTGTTTGCATTTGCATATCCTTGCATTTGTAAGCTTGAGGCAAATGAATTGATTTTGAGAGGATGGGCGTTTCATTTTTGAAAGCTTAACCTCTTGTGCTGCAATTAATGAGCCTAGTAAATATGATTCATGCTAAATGGTGGGAGCTGCATGGCCCAGCAGTCAGAACTAGAGAGGGAGTGAAGGTATCCAGATAGAGGGAGACAATAGCTCTATTGCTCTCTATCATGGCCAGACAACATCTAGAACAGTATATTCAGTTTTCACTTAGGAACTGTGTCGATAAGCTGGCTATTTCCCATATGTTGGCAAATAGAGAGTAAAATGCTCAAACATCATTCCACACAACACTTTACTGAAGAAACTGGGTGTGTTTAAGCAGAAAAAAGAGAAGACTTCTAAAGGGACAGGACAGCTGTCTCAAAGAAGAAGGGTCACACACTTTGGCATTCTCCCCAAAGGACAGACCTTGAAGCAATGGATAGAAACTGCAGAGGGATTGATTTAAGCTAGAGGCGATTAGAGTGAAAATGATCTGGTAATCTATACTGGGTATATTGGAGAGGAAGAGACTAGAGGAAGGGAAACCTGTGGTGGAAAATAAGCAGAAGAGTTTGAAGATGGAAGGAATAGAGATAAAGAGCCAGGTTAATTTGAAACACTTAAAAAAATAAATCAATCTCTTATTTTAAAAGTGCAATAGACTGCCTAGGGAGGAAGGAGGTTGACTCCTTAACTGGAAGTGTTCAAATCTATATGACCACTGACAGTTACATGATGCAGGGGATAAAACACTGGACCTATAGTCAAAAAGACCTGATTTCAGATCCCACCTCAGGAGCTTAATAGGTGTGTTAACCTGAGTAAGTCACATAACCTCTCTGCCTTGATTTCCTCACCTGTAAAATGTGTGTGGGGGGGTGGTATTAAGAGCACCTGTCTCTCATGTTTGTTGTAAAGATAAAATTAGATAATATTTTCAAAATATTTGGCAAACCATAAGGGGTTATGTTAATAGATGCTATGATGGTGATGATTATCATGATGATGATATTATAAAGATAATTTATGCTATAAGTTAGGCTACATGGCTTCTGAGTTCTCTTAAGATTCTCATGTGTTATAAATCCACAAAGTCTGGAAACAGCTTAGGTCCCTTTATGAAGGATACTGACAAACTTGTATTTGTTTATAGTTGGACAGCAAGGATAGAGACAGACACACCAAGCCAAAGTAGATGCTACCTCACTCATTCACAAATGTTAAATCTTCTAGAAGAATGGAGGGCAAGGCTGTATTGCTTTTGTTTTCCCAAGCCTGGCCCATAACATGCTTTTAATAAATGCTTTATTGATGTCAGATGTCTGCTGAAGAGATTGGAGGTATTTATTTTGCAGAGGAAAATACTTTAAATTTATAATCACTGTATTTTTTTTATAATCACTGTATTAAAACATGAAGTTTCATCTTAGCAAAGAGGGGACTAATTTATTCTGCTGGAGGTTAGCAAAGAAAACTAGAAAGACAAAGGCAGATTTCATGATTGTCATCATCAGTGTTTAGCAAAGTACCTGGCACATGATGTAATAAGTGTTTATTGACTGAATGAGCATCAGCATAACCATGTAGCTAGTACTTACATTTCACTTTAAGGTTTGTAACACACTTTATATGTGATATCTCAAATTGATCTTTACAACAACCTTGTGAAGTAGGGGCTTTTATTATTTCTTCTTAACAAAGAAGCAAACAAACCTCATTTGGCAATTTGACAAGGTTTCCACATTTATTAGGTAATATGGTCCCAATTGCTGCCAACAGTACTCATATGGATGACTCCAAAGCATGATTCTTTTAAGGAAGTCTTAGAAGTGATTATTCCATTTGGTGGGAGGTTGGACTTCCTCTAAGACCTCTAAATACTCTTCCAATACTCATATTTAACACATCAATAATCTATTTGAAGGCAATGCAAAGCTACTTCAAGGACAGTAGTACTAGAAGGACAGCTAAGGAGAGAAGTTATGAAAGCCATTGGCTTGGGAATGGAGTTGAACACACATATAAGCTATCGCAGAAGTTACTTCCTGAGAATTTCCTTCCTATGCTTTTTTTCATGGTTAGAAGAAGGCAAGAATGAGAAGATAATTTTCAATCTTTGCTTAAATTCCAGAAGGAATTACTACTATGTACCTAACATTGTATTAGATATTGTGGGATAGTGAGTGAATACAGTGAAAGAAGACACAGTCACAGCATTTGAAGAGCTTGCAATGTTACAGCAATATTTGGATTCCTCCCAGTAACAGACTAAAAATCTGGTCAGGCAAAAATGAGACTTTTTTTTAATATACAAGACTTGTGGAAAGAAGGTTGAGGCAATGCTTACCCTTTAATTAAAATGGAGGCCCAAAGGTATAATTTAGAAATTTAAAAAATATAAATTAAGCTGGTGTTCTAGCAATTGATTGAAGATACCATTTATATATTCCCTCACTTGGAGATGCTAGTTAGCTGACTTCCTGCTTCTAGGAGAAATATGATGACATGGAAGGAAAGTATCTTGGAGATACTGTGGAACAGGTAGTCATCAAACCATATGGTGAAGAGAAGGCTTTTTGTTTGCCTGGAATTATTTTGAAAATCCTATGAGCTTTAGTGACTACCTCTTGTTTCTCATTGGTCTTCAAGGTTATTGGTTACTCCTCCATTCATGCTGCCCAGTGAAAGGTTTGGAGTGAAACAATATGATAAAAATGACAACTTTACCCAAATTGAATTATTCATCTAGTGCAATAACAATTCAATTACCAAAAAATATCTTATAGAGCTAGAAAAAAATCATAAAATTTATCCGGAAGAACAAAAGGTCAAGAATACCAAGGGAATTAGTGAAAAATTAATGTGAAGGAAGGTGGCTTGGAATAACAGATTTCAAATTATATTATAAAGCAGTAATCATCAAAACTATCTGGTATGACTAAGAAATAGAGTGGTGGATCAGTGGAATAGACTTGGCACACAGTATGCAGTAGTAAAGAACCATAGTGATCTAGAGTTTATAAACCCCCAAATCAAAACTTTTGAGATAAGAACTCACTATTTGACAAAAATCTACTGAGTAAACTAGAAAAGAGCATGGCAGAAAGTAGGAATAGGCCAACATCATACACTGTATACCAAGATAAGATCAAAATAGGTTCATGGTTTAGACATAAAGGACTATATCATAAGCAAATTAGGGCAAGGAATAGTTTACTTACCAGATCCATGGAAAAGGGAAGAATTTATAACTGAACAAGAAACACATAACTTTGCAAGATGTAAAATGGATAATTTTGATTGTACTAAAATAAAAAATGCACAAACAGAACCTATGCAAATAAGATTAAAAGGGAAGCAGAAAACTAGGAAACACTTTTTTTTAACAGCAGTGGTCTCTGATAAAGGCTTCACTTGTTAAATAAATAATTGAGTTAAATTTATAAGAATATAAGTCATTCCCCCAATTGATAAACGGTAAAACGTTACTAACAGGCACTTTTCAGAAGAAGAAATCAAAACTACCTGCAGTCATATAAAAATGCTCTAAATCACAATTGATTAGATAAATAGAAATTAAAACAACTCTGAGGTACCACTTCACACCTATAATATTGGCTAAGATGACAGAAAAGGAAAATGATAAATTTGCATGTGGTTTGGGAAAATTGGGATAATAATACACTGTTGGTGTAGTTGTAAACTGGTCCAACCATTCTGGACAGCAAACTATGCCCAAAAGGCAATCAAATTGTATACCTTGTGACCCAGCAAGACCACTGCTGGGTCTATATCCCAAAGAAATTAAAAATTACAAAAGGAAAAGGACCTATTTGTACAAAAATATTTATAGCAACTCTTTTTGTGGTGGAAAAGAATTAGAAATTTAGGGGATACCCATCAATTGGGGAATGGCTGAACATTGTGGTACATGATTGTGATGTAATACTGTTGTGCTATAAGAAATGACAAGCAGGATGATTTCAGAAAAACCTGGAAAGACTTAAATGAACCAATGCAAATTGAAGTGAGTAGAACCAGGAGGACATTGTGTACAGTAATAGCAATAATTTATGATGATCAACTGTAATTAAGTATTCTCAGCAATACAATGATCAAAGATAATTCCAAAGGAATTATGATGAAAAATTCTATCCACCCCAG
The DNA here is from genome assembly GCF_011100635.1 of Trichosurus vulpecula. Lineage (NCBI taxonomy): Eukaryota > Metazoa > Chordata > Mammalia > Diprotodontia > Phalangeridae > Trichosurus > Trichosurus vulpecula. The sequence goes on along the minus strand of NC_050580.1, from coordinate 108,145,194 downwards.
AGAAAGAACTAATGGATTCTGAATGCAGACAGAAGCATCTTTTTCACTTTATTTAATTTTTTATTGTTTTTTCTTTTGGTCTCTTTCTTCATTGATATCATGACTAATACAGATATATATTTTACATGATCACACATATATGACCTATATCAAATCACTTACTGTCTTAGGGAGGAAGGTGGTGAATAAGGGAGAAAATTTGGATCTCAAAATAAAAAATGAATATTAATAATTGTCTCCACATGTAATTGGGAATTTTTTTTTAAATAAAGGCTAGAAGCCCACAATCTTGTTAGCATGAAAGGGCCAGTGAGTGCCTCAAAAGAATTTGTGTTTGTAGCTAGTGGAGCATTAATGCCCCAGGGAGTATGATGGTCTGCAACATTCCTGAGCCTAGGCCAGAATCAGATACAAATGCATTCAGCAAATATATAAAAAAATAAATAAAAATACAATTGAACATAGAGGAAATTAACATATGGTCTTCTTTTTTAATAACTGAGGATGACCTTTTTAATCATATATGCAAATTAGCATAGAATGTATAACAGGATCAGATCTTTAGGTGGGTAGATCATATAGTCATCCAGAATCCAGTAAAATGGTATAGTCACTGATGGTCAGTGTAATCACTGAAGCAAGATCCGTAAATAAAACTTAGTCCAACTTGATGAAGCTGATGTCTTTTGCATACTGCCGGAAGCACTGGAGGCACATGTTCAGGCCATACTTGGGGATCAGGCCACACTGGTTGGAACAGATGCAGCACAACTGAGACCCCTGGCTGAATTTGCAAGGGTGACTCCAGTAGAGCTGCTGGTGACCCATGGCACCACTAGCAAAGATCCGAGACAAAAGAAGCAACATATGGTCTTCTAAGTAAATATGCAGTGCATAGGGATCATTATGCCTGGTCCATTTGTGTTTTAATTTGACACCTTTGCTTTAGAATGCCAAAAGGCAGATTCAGTAGACTGGCTTTGAGAGAGAAAGCCTCAACACGCAAAAAACTAGAATTATATATCAAAATGCCTTTTCCCTAACACCATTTCCCTCTGTGTGTTGTTTCCCTCATTAAAATATAAGCTCTTTATATAAATTATTGGGGAAATATAAATTGTTTCTGGATAGGCCAAGCCAATATAATAAATATGATAATACTACCAAAATTAATTTACCAATCATTGTCATGCCAATCCAAATTGTCAAAAGATTACTCAATAGAGGTGGAAAAAGTAATAACAAAATTAATTTGGAGGATCAAAAACTCAATATTCTCAAGGGAAAGAATAAAAAATAATGCCAAAAAAAGGCCCCAAGAGGAAAAAAATTCTCAAAAAAAGTGACAAAGCAATAATCATCAAAATAACTTGATACTGGCTAAAAATAGAGAGGTAGTCAGATGGTACAGTAGATAGAATGCTGGGCCTAGTCAGGAAGACCTGAGTTCAAATATGGCCTCAGACTTTTACTAGCTGTGTCACCCTGGGCAAGTCATTCAAACCTGTTTATATCAGCTTCCTCACCTATAAAATGAGCTGAGAAGGAAATGACAAACCACTCTGGTATCTTTGCTAAGAAAATTCCAAATGGGGTCATGAAGAGTTGGACACAGCTGAAACAACTGAACAATAAACAACAATAAAATAGATAAGTTAATTGGTGGAACAGATTAGGTTCATAACATATTTAAGCAAATGAGTTTGATAGGTTTTTTTTTTAATAAACCCATAGACTGAACTTCTGAGTTAAGGGACTCCCTATTTGACAAAAACTTCTGGGAAAACTGGATGTTGCAGTCTGGCAGCAATTAGTATAGATAAACATTGTACACCATATACAAAGAAAAGCTTCAAAATGATACAAGATATAGATATACTAGATATAAAAGGTTACATCATAAACAAATTAGGGGAAAAAGAAGGAGATTCCTTGTCAGTTTTATGGATACAAAGAGAACTAATTACCAAACAAAGGAGAGAGATGATCACAGAAGATAAAGTAGACAATTTTGATAACATAAAATTGATTTTTTTTTCTCACAAACAAATCCAAAGTATCTAAGATTATAAAAGTAATAGCTTATGGGAGGGGAGAGAATTTTTGTAGCAAGTTTCTCTGATAAAGTTTCTTTCTAAGTTACCATGTTTCCCCATGTATAAGAGGTACCCTTTTTTGAAAAAACTGGGGTGTAAAACCTGGGTGTGTCTTATATGGTGGTCATAGATTTCTTTGCTTGCATATCCCACTTTTTCATGCTTGTCTTTGCGCTCATTGTTTCACACTCATTACTGGTATATTGGGTTACGTTTTGCCATGTTCTGCCTGGAAATGTCTCAGAAAAGATTTTCGTACAGTGCTGAATTCAAGTTAAAAGTGATCCAGTTTGCAAAAGTGAATGGAAATCGTGCTGCTGAACGCAAGTTTGGTCCTCCTCCAACTGAGAAAATAATCTGAGACTGGCTACAGGAAGAAGAAACCCTACTGAAAATGCCATGGCAGAAGAATGCCATGAGAGGCAAATCAGCAAAATGGCCTGATTTAGACAGGGAACTGAAGATATGGATTGAAGAGCAAAGGGCAATAGGAATTCCTGTGTCCACAAAGATGGTTCAGCATGAGGCAAGGATTGATGATGAAAAAAAGCTACTGATTTCAAAGGAGGACACAATTGGTGCTTCAGGTTCATGTAGCGGAATGGACTAAGCATGCGTAGATGCACCAAATTTGCCTGAAAAGTGCCTGAAAGCTATGAGCAGATGAATAAAACTTGAGTTCAATAACTTTATATAATACATTTTTTTTTCAAAATTTTGGGCCCCAAAATTAAGGTGTGTCTTAGATGTGGGAAATATAGTATATAGGGAACCAATAAAATTATATAAGTCATTTGACAATTGATAAAAGGTTAAAAAACTATGAACAAATAGTTCTCAAGGGAAGAAATCCAAGCTATTTACAACCATATAAAAATGCTCAAAATCACTGATAATTAGTGAAGTGTAAGTTAAAGTAACTTTGAGGTTCTATTTAACATTAATTAAATTTGTAAAGCTGACAAAAAAAGGAAAGGACAAATGTTGGAACAGCTAGAAGAAATCAAGTACACTTGTGCACTGTTGGTAGAGCTGTGACTTGGTAGTTATTCTGGAAAGTAATTTGGGATTACACACCAAATTTTACTAAACTTTCCATACTATTTGACCTAGCAATGCCATTACTAGGTCTATATCCTTATAAAACATCAAAGAGAAAAGTTTGCTGTGTGAACAAAAATATTTATAACCAGTCTTTTTGTAGTGGCAAAGAACCAGACTAATGGAATGCCTATCAAATGGCGAGAGGATGAACGAGTTATGGCATATTAATATATTTTGTTTTAAGAAATGAAGAGCCACTTTCAGAGAAATATGGGAAGACTTGTATGAACTGATGAACTGATACAGAGTGAAGTGAGTACAGTAATGTGAACAATTGTTACTCTAATGATAACATTGTAAAAACAAAATTTTAAAGACATTAGAAATTGAATCAATAAAATTATCAACAACGATTCCAGAAGATAGACAGATGATCATGAATTTACCCACCTTCTACAAGATTGGGGATGGGCTTCCATAAAGAGTGAAACAAAAATTTCTGGGTGTGGTCATTATGGAAATTTTTATGTTTCATTATGTATATTTGTCAAAAGTGTTTTGTTTTTCTTTTCAGTAAGGGATGGAGGTAGGAAGGTGAAAAAGATAAATGCTTTATAATTAAAAATAATTTAGAAAAAAGTTTTTGGAGGGCAAGGATTATCTTTGTATTTATATTTGTTTAGCAAAGATTTAGCATATTGCTTAGAATCTAGTAAGCATTTAATAAATGGAAGAGATCTGAGAGCTTAGATTGTTTGTTTTATTTCCCCTTCAATTTAAAAATCTCCATGTACTTCTGACAGATATCTCTCTGTTTATCAGTGGTGAAATATGTATCACTGAAAAGACAACTTGGCATAATGTCCAAAGACAGAATTAAGAGTAAATTCATATCATTTACTTCTATTGTCAGCCATATTTGTTGAGATAATTTGACGTATCCTTAGTTTATTGTAGCAAGGTTGACTTATCAGTAAGAGTATATACTTAATAGTCCAGCAAGGTAGACTATTCCCTTGAAACCAGTCTGTGCTTCCTTGCTTCCACACCATTGTTTAGGACCTTCCATATCATCATAATCATGATAACAATAATAACATATTTATTTGGTGTTTTGAAATCTGCAAAACACTTTACATACATATTTTGACAAACGCATGATGATCTCTTTCTCCCTTCTCTGGAAATACCTCCCAGTGACATCCTACCTATCATTTGTGAACAAATAAAAGGTCACTTCCTCTTTGAACTCATTCATAATTCCCCTCCCTGTAAATGAAGGGAAGAGTTTCTCTTCTAACATTGGCTGGATAATCGACGCCCAAGTAGAATGAACTATTTGAGGAAGGAATTGTAACTATCAGAGGGCAAGTGAGGCTTTGCACCAGGGTTCTGATGTTTGAGTTCCTGAAGGAATGCTTCTTTTCCAGGAGAACATGTTTCCTCTCTATACCTCCTCCATACTCCCTATACTTCCTCCATAGAAGTACACTCCTCACATCCCAGTCTTCTACTGATAGTGTAAATTTCTTTTTTTCCCGTGGTGCCAATTTGAAATAGATTTTTATTCTACAGGACAAGAATTACATTTCCACTTGTTTACAGCACTGAAAAAGTGCAATGTTGTTCACTTGTCTCCCTCTGAATACATTCAAGAATTTAGAATGCCCAGATTTACACAGTAGTTTAAACGTTAACTTTTTAACTGCTAATGCCTTGGTTACAAATTTGAGTCCTTTAATTTTTGGAAAGCCTTTCTTCTGGCTGATTTAGTTGACCTCTTCAATTGAGGATCCAGAAGAAGCACCTCCAGATGTGCCTGCTCCACCCCCTGGGAACACACTAGGTTTACCTCTTGGCATGTCCCCTGCACTCTGGTATAGCTTAGTAATCATGGGGTTTCAGACCTTCTACAATTCTTTCTGTCGATGCTCAAATTCTTCCTTCCCAGCAGTCTGGTTCTTATACAGTCAGTTAATTATTTCATAACATTTGTCTTCATCGCCAGTTTTGCCTTGTAGTTTTCCCTCCTCTATGGTACTCTTCATGTTGAAGGAATAAGATTTAAGAGAATTCTTCGAAGATACCTTGTCTCTCTGCTTCTCATGCTCATCCTTGTATTTCTCTACCTCCTCATGGTTAATGTCATTTTTGCTGAGATGACTTTTATCATTGGTGATGGTGATTTTGTTATCCTTGCCTGTGCTCTCATCCACAGGAGAAACATTAAGGATGTCATTTACACTAATGTCAAATGTTAATTAAATCCGAGGAACACCCCGGGGTGCTAGCAGATTCCTGTGACTTCTAACTTGCCAAGTAGGTTGTCATCCTTTGTTATTGTTCTCTCACCTTCGTAATTCAAAATAAAAGCACCAAGCTGGTTGTCTGAATAGGCGGTCAAGGTCTATGTCTGTTTTAGTGGGGATGGTGGTATTATATTTGATCAGAACTGTCATAACTCCATCAGGATTTTCAGTTCCAAGGGAAACAGGAGGGAACATCCAATAGCTGCAAGTCCTATATGTTCTTATATTTATCTCCAGCCAAAATGGCAGCCTAGAGAGTTGCACCATAGGCAACAGCCTCATCAGGATTGATATTCTTGCTGAACTCCTTATTATTGAAGAAGTCTCACAGAAGCTTCTGAATTTTGGGGATCCAAGTGGAACCATCCACCAGGATGATATCATGAATCTGTGATTAGTCTAGCTTGGCAGATTTTAAGGCCTTCCCTTTGGGATCTACGATGCCACTGAAGAAATAAGCATTCAGTTCTTCAAAATGAGCCTGGGTGATAGAGTTATAAAAGTTGATACCTTCATAGAGGCAGTTAACTTCAATATTGGCCTAAGCACTAGAAGAGAGGGTGCACTTTTTGTGTGCACAAGTGGTACAGAGAGGGCAGGCAGCCCTCTTATTTTCACTAATATTCTCCTTGTGCTTTCACTTGAACTCAGCATGAAATGGTTGCCCATGCAGTTTTCAAAGTTCTCCCCAACCAAGTGAATGTCCTCAGCTGTGAACTTGACCTCAAACATTCCATCTTCAATGGTATGAGTGGAGACTTCAAAAGTACCACCTCCAAGGTCAAAGATCAACACATTTCTCTCGGCACCAACCTGTTTGTCCAAGACATAAGCAATAGCAGCAGCAGTTGGCTCATTGATGATTTGTAGCACATTGAGGCCATTGGGAATTGTTGAAATAGGCTAGTACTGTGATGACAGCATTTGTGACAGGTAAACTTCAGCAATTTCTTTCATCTTGGTCAAGACCATAGAAGATACTTCTTTTGGATATAAACTTTTGGTCTCCCCTTTTCACTCCACTTGAACATTAGGCCTGCCTATGTCATTCACTACCTTGAAAAGCAATGTTTCATGTCTGACTGTATAACTGCCTCATCAAATCTGTGATCAATTAGACATTTGGCATAAAAAAACTGTGCTGGTGGGGTTCATTGCAACTTGATTCTTTGCAGTATCACCAGTTAAATGTTTTGTGTCAGTAAAGGCAACATATCTCATGGTTGTCTTGTTTCTTTGCTCATCAGCAATTATCCACACTTTCCCATGTTGGAATACTCCCACACAGGAATAAGTAGTGCCAAGATAAATGGCAACTGCAGATTCCTTTGACATGCTTGCTGGAGAGTCAGGAGTCATAGCTAACCACTGTGGAGGAAAGAAGGGCTACTACTGTGCTCAGTAGACAAATAATGCAACTTTCTTTGACCACCATCATCACCAGGGTATCTTCAATGTGGCACCTGCTTTTCCTACTCCAACGATTAGGGGTAGAGATTGCATTTTAATAGGTCACTCTTTCTCGGAATGCTTGGACCTGAAGTTGAACTGTCTTTGACATAAGCCACTACTCCCAACCTCTACCCTTTGTGCACAAATGAATTTGCTTCAGGTACGGTTATGGTTCTGTGAATGTCTTCCTAATCATGCTATCAATGCAGATTAAATAACTCAGATTGTAGTGCCAATACTCATGACTTATACTAAATAAGTTAAACTAAACATAATTTCAGAAGGTATTGTGTGAGACCTTTGGCAGCTTTTTTTTCTTTTTTTGGTTCTGTGCTTTTCAGATAGTAAGTACCTAATAAATATATGTTGACTGAATTTGAAATTGAATGTAATCATACCAATAACTAATCAAAATTTCTATCTAAGTTTGATCATGCCTAGTGTTCAGAATGACTATATTAGCATGGGAAATATTGTAATAATTAATAGGTTAATATTTCTAATCAACTAAAATTAATATCAAATCAATCAATCAGTAATTTATGATTGCAAATGTCTTACATAATGATAATATTATCATTCTACAAGCCCATTATGCAAGTCTTATGATCTCTGATATAAATATATTAATTAAATAATAATGTAGGAATTTATGCTAAAAGTTGAAGCATAATGGGAAGATCTGAGAAATTCTTGAGATTGACTCAGTCTAAGTTAATGTAGAACTGAGATCTTAAGCCATAGGTTATAAGAATTATCTGTGAAAACAACATATTTTTTGTTAATTTCTCCTAACCACTCTATCCCCTGAATCCTTATTGTTAGTGGTAATAATTGTGTCATTGCTTCTATGTAAAGTGAGCTACCTATTTGGAGCCCCAGGATGCTGTTTCTCTCAGTGAGTGAAGCATGAGTTACACTGAAAAAGAAAAAGATACATCATATCCTGAGGGAGCAGACTGAAAGTCCCAGGCTCATAAAAATTCAGCCCTTGGGAATTTAGTCATGAAATATATGATTCACAATTATGTGTCCATGTAGAGAGAGACTCAGTTGGGTGTTAGGATCTCCTGTTTTTATTCCAAACTTTTCCTCCTATTACAATGATATTGCACATTAAATACACATGCTTGGATTGACTATAGGCATTTATGAATTTTAACTAGTTCTGTAAAGTACAATTTATAGCAAAATAAATGAACTCATTTAGAAATAGGCACCAGTTTTAGGGTTTGTGATGGGCCACAATCAATCAGAGTGGTCTATACCTTCTGTCAGATGCTTTTGTCTTACACACATACACACACATACACACACACACACACGCACACAGACCATTGTTCAAATTGCCACACAAGGTCCAGCTCCATAAAGGCACTTTCAACTAAACTGTCTCTCCTACTCTGAAGAGCCAATGGAGAGATTCTAGGAATCAGAGAAGAATGGTATTCTCTATGAGCTCCATATCCTACCTTCTTCTTTTACTTGCTCTTTTTTTGTTCATGGCCCAACTGTGCCTTAAACAATGTAATACTTCCTTGTCTCAGGAGATGAGTGAAAACTCCAAAATCCAAATCTGAGGGGTCTATGATCTTCCTCTCCAATTTAGAGGAGGTATTAAAGTGATTTAATAAATGTTTCTTTAGGGGCAAATGCCACATAGAGTGACTTCTCCTGCTTCCAAATTAATTTTTTTTTGCATTTCATTTTATTTTAATTAATTAATTTACTTTAGTTTTCAACATTCATTTCCACAAGATTTTGAGTTCCAAATTTTCTTCCCACCCATCCCCTCCCCCCTCCCCAAGATGGTATGCATTCTGATTATACTTTTCCCAAGTCTGCCTTCTCTTCTATCATCGCACCCACCCTCTCTTATCCCTTTCTCCCCTACTTTAATGTAGGCAAAGATAGATTTATATGTTGTTTACCTGTATATACAAGTGTATGCCTGTATACCTTATTTCCCAGTTGCATGTAAAAACAATTTTTAACATTCATTTTTAAAACTTTGAGTTTCAAATTCTGTCCCTTCTTGCCTCCCCACCTACTGCTATTGAGAAGGCAAGCAATTTGATATAGGTTATATGTGTGAATGCAAAACACTTCCATATTAGTCATGTTGTAAAAGACTATTTCCTTACATCCTATCCTGCCTGCCATTTATACTATTCTCTCCTTTGACCCTGTCCCTTTTTAAAAGTGTTTGCTTCTGACTACCACCTCTCCCAATCTGCCCTCTCTTCTATCATCCCCTATTATCTCCTTCCCCCCTACTTTCCTGTAGGGTAAAATAGATTTCCATAGCCAATTGTTAATGTATGTTATTCTCTCCTTAAGCCAAATCTGATGAGAGTAAGGTTCATTCATTCATTCTCACCTCCTGCATCTTTTCTTTATGTGAGATAATTCACCCCATTCTAGCTCTCCCTTTATCCTCCCAGTACATTCTTCTCTCACCCCTTAATTTTATTTTTAGATAGCTTCCCTTCATATTCAACTCACCCTGTGCCCTCTGTCTCTCTGTCTATCCAAATATCTATTTATCTATCTATATATCTGTATATATATGTGTGTGTATATGTATACATATATATGTATACATATACACACACATATATGTATATACATATATCCTCCAATTACCCTAATACTGAGAAAGGTCTCATGAGTTACAAATATCATTTTTCCATGTAGGCATGTAAACAGCTCAATATCAGTAAGTCCCTTATGATTTCTCTTTCCTGTTTTCCTTTTCTTGCTTCTCTTGATTCTTGTAATTAAAAGTCAAATTTTCTATTCAGCTCTGGTCTTTTCATCAAGAGTGCTTGAAAGTCCTCTATTTCATTCTCATACTCAGTTTTTCTGGGTAATTCTTGGTTTTAATCCTAGCTCCTTTGACCTCCAGAATATCATATTCCAAGTCCTTCAGTCCCTTAGTGTAGAAGCTACTGGGTCTTGTGTTATCCTGATTGTGTATCCACAAAACTTGAATTCTTTCTTTCTGGCTGCTTGCAATATTTTCTCCTTGACCTGGGAACTCTGGAATTTGGCTACAACATTCCTAGGAGTTTTCCTTTTGGGATCATTTTCAAGAGGTGATAGGTGGATTCTTTCAATTTCTATTTTCCCCTCTGGTTCTAGAATATCAGGGCCCTTTTCCTTGACAATTTCTTGAAAGATGACATCTAGGCTCTTTTGTTGATCATGGCTTTCAGGTAGTCCAATAATTTTTTAAATTATTTCTCTCAGACCTATTTTCCCGGTCAGTGGTTTTTCCAATGAGATGTTTCACATTGTCTTCTGTCTTTTCATTCTTTTGGTTCTGTTTTATAATTTCTTAATTTCTCATAGAGTCATTAGCTTCCATTTGCTCCATTCTAATTTTTAAACAATTATTTTCTTCAGGGAGCTTTTGGACCTCCTTTTCCATTTGGCCAATCATGCTTTTTAAGGCATTCTTTTCCTCATTGGCTTTTTGGACCTCTTTTGCAATTTGGGTTAGTGTATTTTGAGGTGTCCTTTTCTTCAGTATTTTGGGGGGGTCTCCTTTAGCAAGCTGTTAACTCATTTTTCATGGTTTTCTCACATCACTCTCATTTCTTTTCTCAATTTTTCCTCTACTTCTCTTACTTGCTTTTCAAAATCCTTTTTGAGCTCTTCCATGGCCGGCAACCAATTTGTATTTTTCTTGGAGGCTTTGGATGTAGGAGCTTTGACTTTGTTATCTTCTTCTGGTTGTATTTTTTTAATCTTCTTTCTCACCAAAGTAAAATTCTATAGTCTGAGTTGTTTTACATGGTTTGCTCATTTTAAACTCTTTATTAAGGTAGAACTCTGCTTCCAGTGTGTAGGATGTATTGTCCCAGGCTTCAGGAATTTTGCACAGTTGTTTTCAGAGATACATCTAGGGACCTGTACGTTTTCAGTTCTTCCAAGGTAGTATGTTTACTCCTTTCCTGGCTTAAGCTTATGTCTGTGAGTGACCACGAGAACTCTCTTCTGCCTTGGAACTGTGAGGAGGATTCCTTCTCCAGTGCAGCCACAAGCTCTACTACACCAGCACTCCTCCTCACCCCAGCACCACCACCTAGGACTATGACCCAGATCCAAGCAGGGCAAAGCAAGAGAATCCTGCCTCAGCGCCAGCAATCATAATTCCAAAAGCAATCTCCTTTAATCAACTGCTTAATCCACCTCACCATCTGTGGGCCAAGAGTTCCAGAAGCAGCCACTGCTGCTGCTGCTGCCTCCTCCACCCCTGCTACCCTCTGCAGCCCTGGGGCTGGAGACTGACCTCACTCTTCTCTAACCCAGGTCTGGGCAGACCTTTCCTACTAACCTTCTAAGTTGTGTTTGGTGTTTTTGGGTTAATAAATGTAACAACCACCACAGCTGCCAGTGGTTCAGTCCCCTGAGACATGCTACAGCCCCATCTGTGGCACCATGGTCCATGCTAGACTGAGCTTCTCTCCCAGCCCAGTGCAATAGACCTTTGCGGTCAACCTTCCAGGTTGTCATGGACTGGAATTTGTTTCACTGTAATTTTATGTGTTCTGCAGCTCTAGAATATGTTTAGAGTCATTTTTTACATGTATTTGGAGGGGTTTGGGGGAAAGCTCAAGCAAATCCCCGCTTTTACTCCAGCATCTTGGCTCTACCCTCTTCCAAATTCACTGCTACTACAATTAGAAATGTATGGCAATTAATATGAAGTAAGACATCACCTCAGGCCAATCAGTTGTCTTAAAAAGAGCTTCAGTATCTCTCTCATTAAAAAGTTGCCTCTAGGTAACCTAAAAAATAAACATAGTCCAGGCTTCTAGGCTAGTGTTCAGATTAGCTCTTATACTATGACTAGAAAGTTGCCTACTTTAGATTTATGGAGATCAAGAAAGTAGCCAATATCTTTCTTTCTCAGTAGGGAAGCTTTTGGAATTATGATCACCTGGAAGGCTGTGTATAAGTTTTTTTTAGTTTGTGGTCTCTTCCTGTGTGTGCCTTGGTCAAAGGGCATAGTATATTATAAGTGTAATCTGTTCTATAAGCTACCTGAATTCTTAGGCTCAGATTTCACCAAAGTTTTGGACAATGATGGCACTAAATCACAAGGTCAGTAAAGAGGTGAGTTCAATACTACTTTCTGAGCCATTCCTTATTCTCCTGGCATTGTACAGAAATCTTTGCAGTCAGGGACTGTGAGACATTTATACACACTTTCTTTTTTCTCGTATCATAAGAAACCTTGCCTTAGATGAATTCTTTCAAATTTATTTCCTTAAGGTAAGTTACTAAGTAATTTTCTCAGATTTTTTTTAAATTCTAGAAATTGCTTTTATCCACTGCCACCTAAAACCCCTAAACACACAAAAAAGAATCCATAAAATGAAATAAGCTATCATGAGTACAAGGAAAATAAAGGGAAGAAAAGCTAGGATCTCCATAAACAAGGATACATTTTGTGAATTTTAATGGTAAGCAAAGTGGGACTTTTTGTTTTGCTCTTTTTTTCTTTTGGTGTTCTAGTTCTTCTCAGCTCTAAGGTAATCAAGTGCCTTTGATTGAGACTTAACTTTGAATCAAGAGTCTTTAATCAAGAATCTTTGATGACATGTTTAAATCACAAGAAAGCCTAAGTCACATGAGTTTGAGTCACATGGTTGTGACACCCTCGATGGGCTGACCCTGAAAAAGTGTATATATACTCTGAGGTTAGCATTTTGCTTTGGGGGCTCACTCATTGGAAGAGTGTTGGTGTGGAGACTCTGGGTAGCTGTTAAGGAGCTCCCCTGGCTTTGAAAACCTAGATTTTGATGCTTCTCTCTCTGGTAACTATGTATGTATTGCTATGGACAGAGAGAAGCCCTGTCTGCTGATTTGTATTATTTGCTCTGTTTATATAACTTCTGTTAGTAATTTCTGTATGTGTTTTCTCTGAAGTTCAGGGTGCTGACTTTTTCCCCTGAACTAAGTGAATGATATATGTATGTTTAATTAAAGTGAAATTGAAAGCCCCTTAAATTTGCTTTCCTTAGAAAAGCAGATCAAAGAACCTGTGCTAGCAGCCCTCCTGTGTTCTGGTGTTATTGGCCTTATACCTCCACAGCAGCTGCAAGCAGCATTGTTTGTTGCAAAACTGATTAAATTCTGCTGAAGCTCTAGGGTAAGGTTTCTAAACTGAGAGTCCATGGTTTGATTTCAGAGTGCCCATGAACTTGGATGGGAAATATTTTATCTTTATTTCAATATAATTGGATTCCAGGGTATCGGGTGTTAACCAAAGATTGGTGCTTCTGGTATGAGGGCTTGTCAAGCCCTTTTCAGGGCTGCACATCCACCTTTGGTGTCCACCTTCACCCACCTCTCACCTATGGCACCAAGAAACTGTAGCATTCACAGTGGTCACATCTCCATCTTGGCAGATGGGCTAAAGCAGGTTAAGAGTAACTAACAGGCCTCAAATTTGTCTGAGTTAGAGGGATGTCTACCCCAAGAATGTGAAGACTTTCCTTGGAAGAATGGGTGGATGAGAATGTTTGTTCCAACAACCATGAAGGCAGATGAAGCAGGAACTGTGGAGTACTTAGAATTTAGACAGCAAAGATGCCAGGGACATCCACTGCAGTCTTGACTTTCGTCCTGCCACTGGATTTTGATGACTCAGGAAAATAGAGTGAGGCTGACAACTGCACAACTCTGCTTCATTTAAATCCAATTCATGGGTAAGTTAAGGTATTACCCTGTGAGGTTATTAGTCCTCTTTGAAAACAAAGAATGAATAGCAAAATTTGCTTTCTAGTATAATTCTATGTATTTTATTTCATATACTTAAAATAATAATATCTAGCATTTATATGATACTTTTCTATTTTTAAAGTGCTTTACAAATATCATTTCATTTTATCCTCACAACCACCCTAGGAAACAGATGCTATTATTATCCTCATTTTACAGATGACAGCCTTGGACCCTGAACCCAAGAAGCCTGGGAATAGCAATGCTTCCAGGCCAGTACCCTTAGATGTCATCTTGGGAAGGGAACCCCTGTAGAAATATAGCCTCTCAATTGTTCCTGAAGGGGATGTAGCTACTGAAGACCTAGAAAAAAAGAGTTCTTGTCACTAAAGTCCTTGGCACTGTCAAATGGTTGAACATAAGAAACTGACGTGATTTTCATCAGTGGAAATGACAGTTAAGAATAGGAATTATAGTCATTTTTGCCTATGTACCCTTAGGACCATGAGACATTTCCATCTGACTTATAGCTGAAACCTTCCATGTGTTTGGTCTCCCCCACCCTAGAATGTGAGCTCCTTGAAAGTAGACTTTTTCTTTACTATTTGTACCTCTTGTACTTGAGAGTGGTTTTCACAAATTAAGTTCTTAACAAATGATTAATCATTCATTTATTCAAAAGAGGTTCAAAACTCCCATGTGTGGAGCATAGCCTCAAACTTGCTGAAATTCAGTTGTTGATTTTTTTGTTTTGTTCTTTTGGAAGGGATTCTGGGACTTTGAAAATAGACTTCTCTATTTACTTTGTTATTGTGGTTGTTATACCTTGAAATGCATATGTGTTGTTTGGTCTCTACTAATCTACTTGGGAAATACACTGTTAACCAGAAACAGGAATCATTTGACAAAGTATTCACTTAGTGCATATTTGGTGAATTTAACTGGAGAGTAGTGTGCGTTGTGGTGTGTGTGTGTGCACACAGGCACACACCAGCATACCTGCAGTTAATCTTCCCTTTTTGATGATGGAAAGGGGAGGCAGATTCTGGAATTTACTTGGCAAATATCAATATAGTTCTACTATTCTCCAGTATAACTCATTTCATTAGAGACTACACATAGAAAGAATTGGACTCCTGGGAGAAGCTACTTCACATCACTAAAAGAATGGCTTGGTGTATGGTATCTGACTTTTGCCTGAGCTCAAGCTTTTTTACCTCTCAAATGCTCATCCCCTACTCCTCTACCTCATTTCTCTTTGCCAGCATAAACCTTGCTCATCTTTCATGTTAAAAACCCCAAATCTTTCTGCCCCATAAAGTCATCTCTGAAATCTCCAGACAAAGGTGATTCCTACATGTTCTGTACTCTGGTAACAAATAGTCATATCATTCCCTTGTCACTTAGCTTATCCTGCCTTGGGTTATTGGTTAGCTTTTCCTGTGTAGGTACCATTTTTTGCAAAAGACAATAACCTAGGGGAGAGACTGAAGCCTTACACATCTGCATTGCTCATAATGAATTAACAGTCTTGGGCACATCATAGTAGGATCTTTAAAAAAATTGTCTTCTATTTTTATATTATGTTCCACATATATCTCTCCTTTCTAGTCAGTAAGAATTCCCTTATAACAAAGATTTAAAACAAAAATTTAAATCACAGAAAAACCAAATGACACACAGATCACCTTCGAGAATGCATACTATATTTCACAATCAAAGTTCCCCACCTCTCCAACAAAGGAGGGCATAATTTTCTATATAAAATAACACATGTAGTATTACATAATTGTTTAAATAGGTAAAAAAAAAACCCAAACTCTTGTTTGCTGTTTGTTGATTGCTTTCATCCCCCCACAAAGCATTTGACTTGACAAAGCATAATGTGACCTTATAAACTCTCTCAGAAAAAACTTACACATTCAGTAAGATCATACATGACTCCTTTAAAATGCCACTGCCATGCAGAGATTGTTCAAGAATCCATTATCCATTATGGATAAGTGCACCAAATATGCACTTATCCATTATTCTCAAATGAGTCATAAAACAGCGACTCATGTTTAACAAAAGTATTTGTCACTGTCAGGAAAATGTCCTACCTAAACAGAAGAATTTCCTATAGCTGCTTAAGGTCCATAGATTCTCCCATTTATACATAATATTGTCCCCAGTAAGGCACATTAATGCACTAAAGCATTGGTTATTAAGGCCCAGAGCATTTTGGAGCTTCTTCAATGAGATCCATGGCTACTCAAGCGATCCATGTCCAAAGGATCCATGTTGGAAAAAATAAATGGATGAAAACCGTTTATTAATCAGAGCCATTTGGAAGGATAATTCATTGAGTTGATTAATCCAAGTATATCTTGGGACCAGCACTATAGAATCAAAACGAGTCAGGTGCCAATATATAGAAAGAAGGGAATAGAGTAGATTGCATTTGGGGAAAATGTCCAGTTATTAAAGATCTCAAGGTACTTCCTAGACCCAAGACATTATTTTAGCAAAAACATTCTACCCATAAGATTGCAAGTAAGTGAATTATATTTCCAATGATGACTTCTGTGGAAGATATGGTTTCAGTAATGATATGTATGTGTGACTGTGAAAAAATGTATGACTGTGAAAGGAATTAGTTTGGTCATGTAATAAAAACAAGAGGTTACCAATGAACAACCCAACTATCTTATCATTATCTATGAAATATGATGAGAATCACAAAATTGATTCTTGGAATTAAAATAATTTATAGGAAAACAAATTTTTAAGCTTAAATCAGAGAGGAAGACAACTTCTGAACTTATGATCTTTCGAACTTAATTGAAAGACAAAGAAACATGGCTTAGGCAGTTATACAAAATGTCAGCAGTGATATAGAATAGAATCAATTACAAAATAGAATCAATTCTATACCACTATGTGTTCTTGTACAATTAGAGGAAATCTGTTATCTCTATGCCATTAGTTATTCTTGCAGGTAGACCAAATCAATCAGAATTTCCAAGCAGCAAAATGAGAGGAGGGGCTGTTACTTGCCATACATTCCCAATTTCCAGTCAGTCATATTATCCCCCATGCCTATGATTCTTCAGGCTTTATAACCAACCATATTGTCTTCCACATCTAAGATGCTGCCTTCTGTTTTGCATGCTCCTCATTTTGTCTACAAAAATTCTGTCAGCTCTCATTTGGGGTCTTAGCTTGCTGAGGAGGCTAAGATCTCATTTATTAACAAATTCATGTTTTGGTCATAAATTGATTATACTTGGATCTTCTGCACTGGTTTACCTTAATTTTAACTGTGAGAATAAAATGTAAAAAAAAACAACTTTAAACCCCCCCCCCAAAAAAAAGACAATATAGAGGAAGGCCTAAGTGAAGGATCTATGATAGAACTCATTTTCATCTTAAGTCTTTTTTCCCCTCACTGTTTCTATCTTCTTGCATTTACTAATACCTAGCTTCCTACTGATGACACAACATCTCTGGCCACCCTTTCCACCATGGATCAAATGTTCACTCATACCTGCCTCACCACTGGTTTTGAAAGCAGTGTTAGAATATCCCTTGCTTCTCAAAGGTACTTCCATGCTATTCTTCTACCACAATCATCTAGTAACAGCTCCTTCCCTGAGACTTATTCAATCTATTACCCAACCTAGATTCTGATAGTTATTTTCTACTTACTTCCAGAAGATTCTCCTTTCCTCAGTGAATCCAATGCCAGTCTCACTGTCTTCCCTCTGCAAAGCTGGGCCTCATACTAGGGGACTTTGTGGATTCTGACCCTATCATTTCATGATATGCTAACTGCACCCCTTCTCCTTTACACTTCCTTACTTGTGCTTGAAATAGCAAGCATATCAGAATAAGGTGTCAACATGTCCTGATTTGCAACATGATTCCAAGAACTAGCCTAACTGAAATATCCTGGGTTCAACAAACAAACAAGTATGACTTAAGATCCACCCCAGAGCCCTGGGAACAGAACTTTTACCAGTCATTGTCAGATACCCCAGCCCTAATAATTTCTATCTCTCCAGACCATATAAAAATGCAGGACCCTCCCTAAATGGTGTGACTTTAACAAAACGGGAAAGTCACCCTCTCTGGTAAACTCAATAAACCTTCATTAATTTAGAATTTCTGGTCTACTCCAACTTCCTAGTTCCTCAATTTCCTTAGTTCCCACTCCACCTTGGCCATAGGCTGAGATGGTCATACAGTTGGTCTTGCCATCACCACGTGTTCTGCTACCATGCTCATAGACACTGAAATTCCTTTATCTGATCATGCTATTTTTCCCATACTATATTTCCCCTCTGCCTTAAAACCCTTAACTATACTTCATGTTTTTTTTTCAATTTATTATATATTAAAATTCATTTTAAAATTAAATTGTGAATTATCTCCCTCCCAACAACCTCTTCCTTACTCATAAAAATGGCAAAATTTTTATATCAATTATACATGTGAAATCATGCAAAACATATTTCGATATTAACTATATTGCAAAAAAGCAAGAAAAGTAAAATGAAGAAATTATGCTTCAATTTGCATTCAGATTCCATCAGTTCTTTCTCCAGAGGTAGATAGCATTTTTTCTTATAAGTCCTTTGAAATTATCTTAGATCATTATATTGCTGAGAATACCTAAATCCTTCGTAGTTGATCATTATAAAATATTGCTATTCCTGTGCACAATAGTCTCCTGGTTCTACTCACTTTGCTTTGCATCAGTTCATGTTAAGTCTCCTAATTTTTTTTCTGAAAATATCTTGTTTGTCATTTATTATAGCACAATAATATTCTATCAAATCATATACCACAACTTGTTTAGTCATTCTGTGATTGTTGGGCACGCCCTCAATTTCCAATTCTTTACCACAATAAAAAAAAGCTGCTGGAAAGATTTTTGTATACATAGGCTCTTTTCCTTTTTCTTTGCTCTCTGTAGACATAGGAGTGGTATTTCTAGGTCAAAATTTATCCATAGTTTTATAGACATTTGGGCATAGTTTTAAGTTGCTCTCCAGAAAGGCTGAATCAGTTCACAACTCCACTAACAGTGAATTAGTTTTCCAATTTTTCTACATCCCTTCCAACATTTGTCCTTTTCCTTGTTTGTCATATTAGGCAATCTGATAGATGAAGTGGTATTTCAGAACTGTTTTAATTTACATTTATCTCATGAATAGTGATTTAGAGCATTTTCATACGACTATAGATAGCTTTCATTTCTTCTTCTGAAAATTGCCTGTTCATATCCTCTAATCATTTATTAATTGGGGAACGACATGTATTCTTGTACATTTGACTTGATTCTCTATATATTAAAGAAATGAGGCCTTTATCAGAGATACTTGTTACAAAAAAAATCCCCAGTTTCCTGCTTTCCTTCTAATCTTGACTGCATTTGTTTTACTTTTGTAAAACAATTTTTAATTGTGTGATGGTCTCTATTTTTGTTGCTCATAAAGTCTTCCTTTATCCATAGATCTGACAGGCAAAATTTCCCTACTCCCTTAATTTGCTTATGATGCCATCCTTTATGTCTAAATAATTTACCCATTAGACCTTCTCTTGGCATTCAGTGGAAGATGTTGATTGACACATCATTTCTGCAAAACTGCTTTCCAGTTTTTCAAGAACTTTTTCAAATGGTGAGTTGTTGTGCCAAAAGTTTGGATTTGGGGGTTTACTAAAATCTAGATTGCTATGGTCATTTACTTCTGTATATTGGTAGCAAATCTCTTCCACTGATCCACCATTCTATTTCTTAGCCAGTAGTAGATTGTTTTGATGATTAACTCTCTGTAATATATTTTGAGATCTGGTATTGCTAGGCCACATTCCACCACATTTTATATTGAGCTCTTATTAATTTAGATTAATTTTTTTATTAATTTTTATAGATCCATGAAATATTTTTGGTAATTTGATTAGCATGGCACTGAATAAGTAAATTAATTTTGATAGAATTATAATTTTTATTATATTGGCTCAGCATATTCATGAGCAATTAATATATTTCTCATTGTTTAGGTCTATCTTTATTTGTGTGAAAAGTGTTTTGTAACTGTGTTCATAAAATTCCCAAGGTGTTCTTGGTTCCCAAGTATTTTATATTATCTTCAGTTGTTTGAAATGGAATTTCTCACCCTTGCTTCACCTCTGATAATTAGATTTATTTTTGCCTCTGCTTTGTCAATTATCATGATTGCTACCCTGGCCTTTTTTTACCTCAGCAAAACATAATAGATTATGTTCCAGCCCCTTATTTTTACTGTGTTAATTTTTTTTGTTTCAATTGTGTCTCTTTTTGATTAACTTTTACTATCTACTTCCATTTTATGGGTGAGTTCATCCCATTCACATTCACAGTTATGATTACCAAGTGTGTATTTCCCTCCATCCTTTTTTTCCTTGTTTCTCCTCTTCCTCCTTCTCTTCCTCCTCCTCCTCCTTCCTCTCTGTCTCTCTCTTTCTCTCTCTCTCAAAAGTCTGCTTTGTTTCTGACCATTGCCTCCCTTAATCCTCCCTTACTTCTATCAGCTCCCCCTTCTTTTATTCCTTTCCCCTCTTATTTCCCTGTTGTATAAGATAGAACTCTATACACAGATGAATGTGTATGCTATTTTGTCTTTAAACCAAATATGATAAGAGTGATGTTCAAGCATTTTTTTCTCCTTTATTTTCCTCTCCACTATAAAAGCTCTTCCTTTTGTGCCTCTTTAATGTGAGATAGTTTCTTCTCCCTTTCTCCTTTTGTCAATGCATCCTTCTTTATTTTTATTTGGTGGGGGGAAGGCAGGGCAATTGGGGTAAAGTGACTTGCCCAAGGTCACACAGCTAGTACATGTGTCAAGTGTCTTGAACTCAGGTCCTCCTGACTCCAAGGCTGGTACTCTACTCACTGCACCACCTAGCTGCCCCTCATCCTTCTTTTTAACCTTTTAATTTTGTTGAAATCATCCCATCATCATAAACTTACACCCTTGCCTTCTGTCTATATATACTACTAACTGCCCTCATTTTGACAAAGTTAGAAGTTACAAGTATCTTCTTCCCAAACAGAAACACAGTTAAACATTATTAACTCCCTTATGATTTCATTTCCACATTTGTCTTTTTATACTTCTCTTGAGTCTTTTTTGGGGGGGCAGGGCGATTGGGGTTAAGTGACTTACCCAAGGTCACACAGCTAGTACATGTGTCAAGTATTTGAGGCCAGATTTGAACTCAGGTCCTCCTGACTCCAGGTCCGGTGCTCTATCTACTGCATCACCTAGCTGCCCCTCTCTTGAGTCTTATATTTGAAAGTTAAATTTTCTATTCAGCTCTGATCTTTTCATAGGAATGCTTAAAAATTTTCTACTCGATGACATGTCCATTTCTCCACTCAATTAGTGTACTCAGTTTTCCTGGATATGTTATTGATAGTTATAATCCAGGCTCCATTGTCTTCCAGAATATCATAATCCCAATCCTTCCACTCTTTTAATGTAGAAGCAGCTAAACCTTGTGTGAGCCTGGATATGGCTATGTAACATCGGCACTGCTTCTTTTTGGCTGCTTACAATATTTTCTCAATGGCCTGGGAGCTCTGGAATTTGGCTGTAGTATTCCTGGGAGTTTTCATTTTGGCATCTATTTTAGGAGGTGATCAGTGGATTCTTTTAATTTCTATTTTATCCTCTGGTTATTCAATGTCAGTGTAGTTTTTCTTGACTTTTTTATACCATTTCTTTCTGGTAGTCCAATAACTCTTAAATTATCTCTCCTGGACCCATTTTCCAGGCCTGTTTTTTCAATGAGATATCTCACTTTTTTCCTGTTTTTCATTGTTTTGACTTTCTTTGATTTTTTTTTCTAGATTTGTCATAAAATCATATTGTTCAGTTGCCCAATTCTAATTTTTAAGGAATTATTTTCTTTTTTTTAATTTAATTTATTTAACATATTTATTTTTCAGCATTGGTTTACCCAAGAGTTTGAATTACAAATTTTCTCCCCATTTCTACCCTCCCCCCACTCCAAGATGGAGTATATTCTGGTTGCCCTGTTCCCCAGTCAGCCCTCCCTTCTGTCACCCCACTCCCCTCCCATCCCCTTTTCCCTTCCTTTCTTGTAGGGCAAGACACATTTCTATGCCCCATTGCCTGTGTATCTTATTTTCTAGTTGCATGCAAAAACTTTTTTTTTGTTTTTGAACATCTGTTTTTAAAACTTTGAGTTCCAAATTCTCACCCCTCCTCCCTTCCCACCCACTCTAAGAAGTCAAGCAATTCAACATAGGCCACATGAGTATCATTATGTATAACCCTTCCACAATAGTAATGTTTTGAAAGACTCACTATATTTTGCTCCTTCCCAAAACATCCCCCTTTATTGAATTTTCTCCCTTGACCCTGTCCCCTTTCAAAAGTGTTTGTTTTTGATTGCCTCCACCCCCATCTGTCCTCCCCTCCATCATCCCCCCCTTTTTTATCTTCTTCCTTCTTCTTTCCTGTGGGGTAAGATACCCGATTGAGTATGTATGGTATTCCCTCCTCAGGCCAAATCTGATGAGAGCAAGATTCACTCATTCCCCCCTCAACTGCCCTCTCCCCTCCTCCCCAAGAACTGCTTCCTCTTGCCACCTTTATACGAAATAATCCGCCCCATTCTATCTCTCCCTATCTCCCTCTCTCAATATATTCCTCTCTCATCCCTTAATTTGATTTTATTTCTTTTAGATATCTTCCTTTCATCTTCAACTCACCCTATGTCTGCTCTCTCTCTCCCTCTCTCTCTCTCTTTTTATATATATACACATACATGTATACATACATACACATTCACACACACACACACATATATATATATATGCATATTCCCTTCAGCTACCCTAATACTGAGGTCTCATGAATCATACACATCATCTTTCCATGTTGGAATGTAAACAGAACAGTTCAACTTTAGTAAGTCCTTGCAATTTCTTTTTCTTGATCACCTTTTCATGCTTCTCTTGATTCTTGTGTTTGAAAGTCAAATTTTCTATTCAGCTCTGGTCTTTTCACTGAGAAAGCTTGAAAGTCCTCTATTTTATTGAAAATCCATATTTTTCCTTGGAGCATGATACTCAGTTTTGCTGGGTAGGTGATTCTAGGTTTTAATCCTAGGTCCATTGACCTCCGGAATATCGTATTCCAAGCCCTTCGATCTCTTAATGTAGAAGCTGCCAGATCTTGGGTATTCTGATTAGGTTTCCACAATACTCAAGTTGTTTCTTTCTGGCTGCTTGTAGTACTTTCTCCTTGATCTGGGAGCTCTGGAATTTGGTGACAATATTCCTGGGAGATTTCTTTTTGGGGATCTATTTGAAGGGGCGATTGATGGATTCTTTCAATTTCTATTTTGCCCTGTGGCTCTAGAATATCAGGGCAGTTCTCCTTGATAATTTCTTGAAAGATGATATCTAGGCTCTTTTTTTGATCATGGCTTTCAGGTAGTCCAATAATTTTTAAATTCTCTCTCCTGGATCTATTTTCCAGGTCAGTGGTTTTTCCAATGAGATATTTCACATTGTCTTCCATTTTTTTCATTCCTTTGGTTCTGTTTTATAATATCTTGATTTCTCATAAAGTCACTAGCTTCCACTTGCTCCAATCTAATTTTTAAGGTAGTATTTTCTTCAGTGGTCTTTTGGACCTCCTTTTCCATTTGGCTAATTCTGCCTTTCAAGGCATTCTTCCCCTCATTGGCTTTTTGGAGCTCTTTTGCCATTTGAGTTAGTTTATTTTTTAAGGTATTGTTTTCTTCAGTGTATTTTTCAGTATTTTTTTGGGTCTCCTTTAGCAAGTCATTGACCTGTTTTTCCATAGTTTTCTCGCATCCTTCTCATTTCTCTTCCCAATTTTTCCTCTACTTCTCTAACTTGCTTTTCCAACTCCTTTTTGAGTTCTTCCATGGCCTGGGACCAGTTCATGTTTTTCTTGGAGGCTTCTGTTGTAGGCTCTTTGACTTTGTTAACTTCTTCTGTCTGGATGTTTTGGTCTTCTTTGTCACCAAAGAAAGAATCCAAAGTCTGAGACTGAATCTGGTTGTGTTTTCTCTGCCTGGCCATATTCCCAACCAACTAACTTGACCCTTGAGTTTTTCAGCGGGGTATGACTGCTTGTAGACTAGAGAGTTCTATGTTCCATGTTTGGGGGGGGATGTGCCAGCTCTGCCACACCAACACTACTCCTTCCCCAAGAACCCCCAACCCGAACTGGGCCGAAATCTTCAGCAGGCTGTGCACTCCTGCTCTGATCCGCCACTTAATTCCTCCCACCAGGTGGGCCTGGGGCCGGAAGCCACTGCAGCTGTAGCTGCCCCACCTCCACTGCACTGGGGTCAGTGGCCAAACTGCAAACTCCTTCCACTCCCGCAGCTTTTCCCATTAACCTTCTCTGCTGTCTTTGGTGTTCGTGGGTTGAGAGGTCTGGTAACTGCTGCAGCTCACTGATTCAGGGCGATAGGGCACACTCCACCCGGCTCCTGATCTGGTTGGTCCGTGCCACTCACGCTGGGCTCTACTCCACTCCTCTCTGCTCACAGCTCCATGTGGGATAGACCTCACCCAGAGACCATCCAGGATGTCCTAGGCTGGAGCCCTGCTTCCCTCTGCTGTTCTGTGGGTTCTGCAGTTCTAGAATTGGTTCAGAGCCTTTTTTTTATAGGTTTTTGGAGGGACTCAGTGGGGGAGCTCACACAAGTCCCTACTTTCCTGCCGCCATCTTGGCTCCACCCCCCGGAATTATTTTCTTTAGTGAGCTTTTGTACTTCCTTTTCCATTTGGCCAATTTTTCTTTTAAAGACTTTCTTTCTTCAGTAAATTTTCTGCCTCTTTCACCATTTGGCTAATTCAGTTTAAGGTATTTTTTTCTTCAGTATTTTTTTGGTTCTTTTACAAAGTTGTTGACTCTTTTTGTAGTTTTCTCATTTGTTTTCCCAATTTTAGCTCTACTTCTCTTATTTGACATAGAAAATTCTTTTTTTTTTTTAAATCTCTTCCAAGAATCCTTGTTAGGTTTGTGTCCAATTCATATTTTTTAAAATTCTTTGAGGCTTTACTTATAGCTGTTTTGACATTGGTATCTTCTTTTGAGTTTGTCTTGTTCTTCTCTTTTACCATAGTAACTTAATTTGTTACGTGCTCAGTTTTCTAGTCTATTTCTTGACTTTTAACTTGATTTTAAAGTTGGGCTCTGCTCCCAGAGTGGAAGAGGTACTGTCCCAAGCTTCAGGTTTTTTTCATGCTGATGTTTTCAGAGATAGTTCTAGGGATCTGTAAGTTTTTGATGATTCCAATGTCATATGATCTAAAGACAGGTGTGATAACTTCTCTGTTAGACTGTATTCTGGTCTTTATTCAGGAAGGTACCTTGCTCCCCTGAAGTCACAAGTGCTACTTCTCATTTTTGCCCTGGAAATGTGACCAGGTCACCTGCCCTCCTGCCCCAAAAGCTAGTGTTCCTTTCTGCCTTGGAAATGTTACCAGGGCCCCTACTCCTTTGCAAATATTCTTCTTTGGCCTCAAATTATGAACAGGACCACTGCTTTTCTGTGGCCACAAGCATTGATGTATCCTGGAACCAAGACCCAGAACTGTGTACAGACAACATGAGTGTCCTGCACCCAGTGCCATCAAAGGGTCACCTGTAATCTCTTTCTGTACATTTGTCTGACCCCCTACTGTCTCTGGCCTGAACACCTGAAGCTACTGCTGTTGCTATTACAGCCACTTCCAAGACCTGTACTGGTGTTGCTGAAGCCTGTGCTATGCTCCCAAACAACCCCCATTCTGTTGTCATAGATCTCTCTTGCTGACCTCTTAAATTGTTTTAGGCTATAAAAGTGTCTCATTCTCAATATTTTGTTAGTTCTGCCATTCCAGAATTCAATTTGAGGTGTTATTCTAAAGTTATTTTTAGGGGAATGTTGGGAGACTAGTTAAGTTGCTGCCTGTACTCTGCCATCTTGGCTCTGCCCTCTCTTCTTTCTCTTTAACAACTTTAGATCCCTCCAGTCCTCACTTATTTCTTAGTCCATCACTCCTTCCCAGATTGCACTCTCTTCACTTCCCTATCTCTGACTCCTGGGTGAACCAGTTGGACTCTACTCCAGCCTATTTTCTTGGGTCTCCTGTCCCCTTATTTTATCTCTAATCTTACCCTGACGATCCTTGGTCTTGGATTATTTCCTCCAATTACTTCCTTTGCTCCTATTTATATGATGATGAAAATATCTAGGGAAAGCTGTCACAAAAATATGCTGACCAGTTCCACTAAGAGTTTATGTTATTTTATCTCAACTTTTTCTCACTTTGGTAAGGCGATTCTTTTATACTTTACTATCTTACTTACCACTGCAGCTTTTTGTAAACCTTTTCATCCCTTCACAAACCTCTGAAGGATGCCTCACCCCCACCTTCTCAGGTGAGAAATTTACCTGACATTTTACCAAAAGAAACTTGAGCCGATTCACAAAGGATTCTCTTTTCTCCATCCCTCTGTACCAACAATTCAGCTAGCAGCTTCTGTGGGGGTGTAAGATCCACCAACAACCAGCACCCAGAAAGCTGCCAACACAGGTCCTTTTGATCTGCTTTACTTAAGGAAAGCAATGTTAAAGGGGTTAACAATCTTACTTTAATCCATCATATAAATAACATCCACCTATATCCCCAAATTGGGAAAAAGCCAGCACCCTGAATTACAGACCAAATACAATTCATAGTTTACAACATCTGAGTGTACAGCCAGGGAGCTCGTTACAATGGCTGGCCCAGAGTCACGCACCACTCCTGCTGTGGCTCAGAGCTATGAGAGAGAATGCTAACCTCTGTGCTTATATATCTTGTTCGGGGCCTGGAGGGCCCTGACCTCACCCAGGCTGGGCATGGAGAAGTTACCAACCCCCAATATCACATCAGATACAAATCAATGGCTCCCAATTGTCTCAGTGCTGAGAAATACAAAAACATCCCACTTTATCTGCCCCATTCAAACAAAGGCCAGAATCATTAAAGATCAACAGCAAAAAGTCCTACCTTAATTACTATTACACTCTCCTCATCTCTTATCACTCAGATGCCTTCCATCACAATCTCTTCCTTCACCCCTTCCTCATGTTAAGAGGTGACCCATCATGCAATGGTAAAACCCTATACATGCCCAAGTGACTCCATCTTCTCCAGCAGATTGCCCCCTCCATTATCCTTGGCCCCTCAGTCTTCAAGCTTACTAGGTACTGGGTTCTTCCCCAAGCTTATAAACATGCCATGTCTCCTCCAACCTAAAAAATCCCTCACTTTATGTGTTTATTCCTATCGACTATAGTTTTAAATCACTCCCTATTTAATAAATAATCTGGAGAAAGTTGAAAATAATTGGTGCCTCAACTTCCTTTTCTCTCACTCTCTTTTTAACTCTCTTCCCTCTGTCTTCCAACATCATCTTCACATGAAATTATTCTCTCCCAAGTTACCTGTGGTCTCTTAATGGCCAGATCTAAGGGTCTTTTCTCAACCTCTTATCCTTCTCGATCTCTTTAGGTTTCATGACACTGATTTCTCCTCATTCTCCTACTTATCTAACCATTCCTTTTCAGTATTCTTTACTGTATCTTCAACCATGCCATGCCCACTAAGTCTGAGTTTCCCTAGAGCTCTTTGCTAGGTCTTTTTCTTTTTCCCTCTATATTAACCTGTTAGATGATTTTATCAGCTTCCATGGATTTAACTATCATTACTTTACTAGGCTAATGATTTGTCAGATCTATCTTTTCAGTTCTAACTTCTTCCCTAACTTCCAGCCTCACATCTTCAACTGCTAAATGATCATCTCAAGCTATTTAAATTCATCATACACAGAAGTTGAATTCCACTTTCCCCCTAAAGACTAAAGACTCATTATTGTTCCATCCACCCACCTGCAGTAGAGTGCCAGGCCTGGAGTCAGGAAATTAATCTTCATGAGTTCAAATCTGGCTCAGATGTTTACTAGCTGTGTGACCCTGGGCAAGTCCCTCAACCCTGTTTGCCTCACTTCCTTATCTGTAAAATGAGCTAAAGAAGGAAATGGCAAACCACTCCAGTGTCTTTGCCAAGAAAACCCCAAAATGAGGTCACGAAGGGCGGACATGATTGAGACAGCTGAACAACCACCGCTACCTAAGTTCTCCATTACTCTGTATAGTGCCTGTGTCCTCCCTTTGTTCTGGTTTCCAAATAAGATGTTGTCCTAGATTCCTTATTCTCTCACCCTCTGTATTAGAAGGGCAGAGTTTATAATCTCAAAGAGGATCATATATATGTCTGAAAGGTTCGGAACCTCCAGATATAAGAAACTCTCAAAGTAGGAGGCAGAAGAATCAAAGCATATATTTAGGCTCCACAGTAACCAACCCATGAACCAGCATCCCCATTTTGATATAGTGATCAAAAGCTTCCAGGCCCAATAAGTATACCTCGAAAGAGTAACCAGGAGGTCACAGAGAAGCATGATGGTGTACAGCAAAATCATATACATGCTTCCCCTCTATGGTAAAAAAGATTACCTACTGGCCTCAAGTCCTTGTTCAGCTTCCTCCGGTAGGTCAGCTCTGCTACCAGCAGCTCCTGCTTCAGCTTTGGCTGTGGCTGTAGCTGCAGGAGCCTCTGGCTCCAACGGAAGCTGTTTTTAACCATCCTGCTTCTGCAGAGGTGTAAGGTACGTGGGGAAAGCACAGGTTCTTTTAATCTGCTTAAGCAAGGTGAAGGGGTTGACCGGGAAAGCACAGGTTCTTTCCATCAGCTTAAGCAAGGGAAGCAAGGTGAAGGGGCCGACAAGCTTACTCCAGTCCAACATACAAACAGCATTCAGTTCAGGGGAAAAAGCCAAACTAGTCAAGGGCACTTGTTGACTAAGGGCTAAGGAGCCCATTTTTGGTTACCAACACACCCTCTCTCTCCCATGTCTAATTTTTTTCAAACCCTGTCATTTCTATCTTTTCAACATCTCTCATATACATCTACTTTTCTCCTCATACACTCTCGCTACTCTGGTATAAGTCCTTTTCACCTAATTCGTGGACTATTGCACTAGTCTTATAGTTAGCCTCCTTACCTAAAGTCTCTCTCCATTACAGTCTAGTCTTCCCTCAACTATGAAATTCATCATCTTAAGACATAGGTCTGACCTTGTCATTCCTTGATTCAATAAATTCCAATGTTTTCCTATTACTTCCAGGGTTAAATGTAAACAAAACAAAAGAAAATTCTCTAATTGACTTTTAAAGCCCTTCATAACCTGAACTTTCCCCATTTTTTCATTATTTTACACCTACATTTTATTACTGTTCATATATCTACAATCCAGTGAATTTGGCCTTTTTGCCTTTCTTTCCGCAATCTTCCAACTTCAAGCATTTTCACTGGAAAGAATTCTCTCCCTCCACACTTCTGCCCCCCAACTTTCCTTGCTTCATTCATTCTTTGCCAAAATTACCTTCTACAAGAATCTTTTCTCATTTCTCCTAAATGTCAGTGTCTGTCCTCTGAAGTTATCTCCAACTTATCCCATATAGAACTCATTTATATTAGGTATTTGCATATTTTCTTCTCCCTATTAGAATGTGAGTGCTTTGAGGGTAAGGATTGTTTTTGTCTTTGTTTCCCTAGACATTTCCACAGTGCCCCCCACATAGTAGGCACTCAACAAATGCTTGTTTATTTAATTTGACCACGGAGAAGAATCATACCTGATAAAGTGAAGATGAGTTATGATGAAAGGAATCTCCTCATTGATGAGACCAGATCCATTAAGGCATTTTAGAAATAGCCTTGAACATAATGTAGTGTAGATAACAATTTCCTCAGCTGACATATGAGGAAATGGAAGCCCTGGGAGGGTTGAATCACTCAAGAGAAATTAATCAACTAGAAAGTGGCCAGACTACATATCTCTAGTATGGGAAAATATATCTCTCTATATGGGCACATTACATGTGCATATGTGTATATACATACATACATGTCATATGTGTGTGTGTGTGTAACTATGCCTATAAAGTATATGTGGGTATGTGTATATGCATGTGATATGCTCTCAAAACAATTCTGTAAGTCAAATACTATTAATATTCCCATTTCCCAGATGAAGCAGATTGGAGAAATTAAATGACTTTCCCAATGTCACCTAGCTTTAAGCTGTTTTTGAGGTAGGATTCAACCTCATCTTCCCGATTTAGAGTCGACCACACTATTCACTTTGACATCTAGCTACCAAGAATTAGAACCCCAGACTCCTGGTTCTCATTTCAGTGTTCTTTCTATTACAATCCCATGGCCTTTCATTCAGGAGCTAATAGTCACTTGGTCTCATTCATTCTTGAAACTGCCATGGCTCTGATTTCTGCTTGAGTAGGCACAAAGAGCTCCGAAACCCAAAGGAGATGCCATCTCAAAGAAGCTGCAAGCAGGGTGCCACCTGGTGGACAAGGGGACAGCCAACTTCACTCTCTTGAACCAACCTAGGGGATGGCTGACTGAGCCTCAGGCAGAGGGACTTTAAATATTTAAATCTATTGAGCACTCTGTAAGAGGGCTGCTCTAGGCCAAGTGACTGTCTATAAGCAGCTTTCAAAACTGCTCCTCTGAAGTGAGGTAGATTAATATAGGGAAGGACATAAGGGATATATAATCAATCTCTATCAACTTCACACAGGAATTCTTAGCAGATAATAGCGAAATCCTGATGTGGCTCTTTAGAACATCCACAGCCTCTCTTTGTGCACCCTTGAAATACCCATTCATTATTAATGCTCTGATATGCCTGCTCTGGTTGTTACATTATCATCAAACAGGACTAAGCGCCAGTGGGTTAAAACAGTTACAATAGATTAGCCTGTGCTATTGAAGAGAAGCCCCCATCAAGTCAATAGCAATGCCAGCCCCAAAGCCCCACTTCTCTATAAGGCTATTTACACCTGTTACTTTTGGCTTATCAACAGTTTTCATTAAAGTGCAAGCACACACCTGAAACTGCGTGTAGAATGAATAAAATACTCCCCTGGCAATGGAGATAGCCAACAGAATATGCCCTCCCCATATCATACACTAGTGTAACTGTTTTTTATACCCTGCTCTTTCTTCAGTATATGCTTCTCTAATGAGAGTGGAGTCAGGCAGAAGAAGCTAATGGAATGAGCCTAGGGCTGGGTCAGCAGAGCAGCTAGGAATCTGTTCATTTGGTTCTTTTCCAGACTGCTAATATGGGCCAGCATTACATAGAGTGAATCATCTGAAAATCCAGGTGTTGAGTAAGGCCAGGAGACAGTACTTTGAGGTGGAATAGAGCAAGACTTTTCCAGTGTGTGAAGTCTCTCTCCCCAAAATGCCATCTGCCCTTGGGATCTCTCATTCCACAGAGAGAAAAGTGATTCAAATGATAAATTCTTTTGCAGGAAGAGAACACTGGTCCATTGGATTTTAGCATTAGGAAGGACATTAAGGGTCATTTAGTCCAAGGAGGGGTTCTTAGTTGTTTTTTGTTTGTGGACTCCTTTAATAGTTTAGGAAAACTTATGGATCCCTTAGCAGAATATTTTAAATATCCAAAATGAAATGCATAGGATACAAAGAAAATCAATTATGTCAAAATAAAGTCATCATTTTTTCAGTTGGCAGGCTCTTGACTAGTTTAACTACCCTCACTTTATAGATGAAGCAACTGAAGATCAAGAGAGGTGAAAGTATTTGTACTTAATCAGAAAGGTAGTAAGCAACAAAGCCTGGATGTGAAATCAGTTCCCCTGTCTTACAGATTATCAGAGACCAAAGGTGGTAAAATTTTCTTTAAGGCCTCTGCCAGCTCTAAAACATATTATTCTGTGATTCTTTTCTCTCCTTTGACATTATTTCAGAGAATCAAGAGATCTTGATTTTATGTAATACACAAGTCAAGGGCAGTTAATGCTGGGTAGCCATCAAGTTCAAGTGAACAAGGCTCCCATTCTTCTCATCCACAAAATGAAGGGGCTGCATTATAAGGCTATTCTAATGCTGGCATTAGATGCTTCTGTGGTCTCTGTGATCCCTTCCAACTCCAAATATATGCTTAGCACAGATGTCACATCCCATGATCTTTCTTCATCTTTCAATTATTACTGTTCTTTCCCTCCTCAAATTTTTTTTTTTAGTTAACTTATCAAATTTGTCCACTTACATGTTATATTCACCTTAGTTGCTTGATGGCAAGGATTGTTACACACACACACACACACACACACACACACACACACACACACGTCATTAGCCCCTAGCATATAGTACATGTTTTTTCATTTTAATTTAAAATTTAATTTTGAGCATACTTTTTGCCTCAACTTGTCGTTCCACTAATTTCATATTACACACTATCATATAATCATTACTTGTAAGTCCTACCAAATACATCCTAAACTTTCTGTTCTACATTCTGCTCCTACCATCCTTTGCCCTAGAATTTAATCCCTCCCCTTTAAAAAGAAATCAAAATTCAAAATTCTTATTCCTATATTCTTATTCAAAATCTATCCATTCATCCAACTCAATTTGTAACCTTCTTTGACCTTTCTCCACCCAACCCCTTCTCCTTCTTATCTCTCTCATAAAAAATTATATTCTCCTGTTCCACTCTATGCTCATATAAAATGGAGTCTGGTGCACATCCACAGTGCCTCAGATAGCATTTTCCTATTTGGAGAGTGACAGTCAGCTTCCAAGAGAGCCATGATGATATAGAAAAGAAGTGCCTGACAGGGATTTTAGTGTATGTGTAAAGTCTCTGGACCTGATTCTGTCTTTTAGCCATGCTAGGAAGAAACTTTTTTTCATTTGGATTGGAAGCCAAATGTAGGATATCTTCATAAAAACCTAAGTCAACCTTAACCTAGTCATTTTGGCCATTTTCTCTTCAGGTAAGTTCATGATGAGTTCTTTGACTCCTTTGCTGAGATTCTAATAGAAAAGACAATGTAAGGGGAGAAGACTTTGTGCCTTCTCAACTGTCAGGCTATGGGGCCCAATGAACCAGGCTTTGGCCTCTGAGATTGTTCTTCTCTGTTCTTGGTAAAGGTATCAGAGCTTCCAATCTCATGAAGTTCAAGAGATCCAGGTTTCCTAGCATTATGTTTCATTTCTCTTTATATCCTACAAAGTACACCAGGCCTTGAACTAGTAGCAGGAGCATATATTGTTGGATTGAATCATGCTATACAATTTCCAGGGTAGGTTTTAACATGCAATTATAGTATTTTCAAAATTTCAGTAATGAGACAATTGCGCATAAGCCCTAAGAGAACAAATGCCAGAAGTGAAGGGTTGTAGAAGGAAGAAGATACATGATGCAGGGTTCAAATCATGGTCTTACATTTTTAATATGCTGAGTTCATGTTTGAATTGAATTGCCTCACCTTCCTCTCAATGGTTCATGTAGGAAGTCACCAAAATCAAAAAGCACTTACTGAGGAAAAGATGAGGGTAAGGTATCATCCAAGAGATGAATGACTGAAAAAGGAGATTAGCCTGTCATATAGTAAGCCTAATGTGTAAAAATGGACAGTCTCTTGCACTGGTACATGGATAGTGTTAGGGACTGTACCTATGTCTTTTTTTTTAACTAGGGAACTCACAAGTGAGGAAATTCCTCTACTAATGCAGGTAAGCACTTTCTCTGTAACTTATAATCTTAGAGAGTGACTTGTTGAATGACTTGCCCAGGGTCACAGAGTCAATAGGTGCCAGAGGTGGAACTTGAACCCAAATCTTCCTGGCTTTGAGATTATCATGTTGACTCCCATTGTCCATGCATACATATATCCATGCATATATATATATATATATGTGTGTGTGTGTGTGTATACATATATGCATGTGCACATCATGCATATACATATATTCACACATATATACATACATGCTCATGCACATATACAGACATACATACATGCATATATAATTACATATTTACTATGTATGCATGTGTACATTGTCATATATAATATATGATAAAAATATATATATGTATGTGTGTGTGTGTGTATATATATATGTATGTATGTATGTATGTATATATAATGTCCTTGAAGAAGATCTTGAACATGTCATAGACATTATCAAGGATTTATGATGTATGCAACCAAGAGGTGCACAGGATAAGAAGACATAAATGGGTTGCATTCTGCACTAGTGGAAAGGAAGTCCAAATCCATGAGATCATGGCTCTGTGGAAATGTTTATGTGGCACTAATATATGAACTAAAGAAAGAGAGAAAAAATAAAGATACAGTCCTGATTCTTCAGGCACTTCTATTCTTGGAGGATTGCAAGGCCTAAAAGAGATCTGGTGACACAATCCTCAGTGTCCTAGGTCTTCCAGTTCCTTTTAAACACTATTTTCCCAATATTAAAACCAGGAGTTCAAAAGTATTTGATTCTGATATCCTGCACTGAACACTCCCCAGTCAATTTTGTAAAGCCAACAACTCCACTTGTACATTTGATTCCTTCCATTTTTCATTTCCTCAGAGACTTGCTTCTTTGATTATACTCATTTTTTAACCTTCAATCTCTATTTATTGGCTTCTTTTCTGCTGCCTCCAAACATTCCTGTAACTTCCTATTTTTGTACAAACATACATAAATAAACACAATTCCATTAGTCCATACTATCACCTATTATCACATACCTCTTCTTTCTTTGACAATTAGTCTTCTAGAGAAGGGCGAAAAAAACTCGTTACTTCTACTTTCTTACCCCTCACTCACTTCTCATGACTTCTGCACTAGTTTCCATTCCTATAACCTGGCCTGAATTGATCTACCTAAGGATATTAACCATCTTTTAACTGCAAATCCAATGACTTTTCATTTACCATCCTTCTTGACTCCTTTTCATCTTTTTTAAGACTGCTTGTTGCTTCCAGGCCTCAGCTTATTTTCCCCTCCCTTGGCTTTCATGTCACTGCTCCTTCTCCTGCCTGCCCAAACATTCCTAATTTTCCTTCACTAGATCATTGCCCATGCCCTGTGGCCCCTCTTCTCTACTCTTTCTAGACCTTCACTTGGTGATCTTATCAATTCCCATGAGTTTATCTATTATCCCCATGAAGGTGATACCAATAATCAGTCCCAATCCCTCTCCAGGGCTCCGATCTCACATTGCCCACTGCCTATTAGACATTTGCACATGCATGGCCTATAGTTATCTCAGAGCTAACAGTCAGGAAACATAACTCATCCCTCAGCTCCCTTAAAACTTTCCTTCTTCCAATTTATCCAATTTCTGTTAAGCATATCACCATCCTCCCTGTCACATAGAATTGCCACCTTGGAATCCTCCTGAGCTATTCTCTCTTCCCCATCCATCATATACAAACACATGTACTGTCAGTTCTACACCCCCACACCTCTAATATTCATCCTCACTTTCTACCACTGAAAAAGCTGCCATCTTGGTCCAGTAACTCTCCACCTTTCCCCTAGACTCTACATCCTATGGTGTAGCAATGGCTTTATAATTCTACTCTCTGCTAGCAGTTTCTCTCCTCTCCAAATTAGTCCACATAAACTGTCAAAATAATCTTAAAAAACATGGGTTTGAGCATGATATTCTTCTACTCAAGAACTTCCAGGGGCTTTCCATTGCCCTTAGTGCCTCCCTTGGGAAAATTGTGGTCATATTCTTAGTTGGCGGTGCTTTCTTCTTCCTCAAATTGTATTGAATTTACTATTAAACCTTTTGTAAGCTATTAAAGATTTGGAATTTTCCCTCTTTTTATCTTTTCATACGATAGGTGTTAATAAATGCTTATTTCAGTAAAATGAATTGGATTGTGAGCCAAACAAAAATACAAATAAAAACATCTCCATTCTAGTTGGTTCACACCTTCTTCTGTGTTATTTCCCCTTATATATCCCTTCCCCAACCACTTCTCCTTTCTTCTATGCTTTACTCTTAACCAGCTGACATTACAAAAAAGGACATTGAAATAGTCCCCTATTTCTGACTTTTTCTTCACCATAAGAGCAATTTCTCTCTTTTCTGGGGCTGGGGTGGGGAGAGGGGAGAGCAAGATAGAGATGCTCACTTGTGATAGATTATTCTTATTCACTTACTATTATCTTACTTTCTCATTTTCTAAAGACAATTCTACGTTCTGTGCTATATTTTCCTAGGTGAGGTTGGAATTTAGTCAAAATAATGACAGAAATGAAAAGTGGACTGAGGAAGAAATACTTCTGTGTTTTCTGGCCTTGCAGGGTACACAACAACAGGGGCAGTTGCCTTTTGTAGCAGAGATGTTCTGTTTGTCTCTTTGGTTCCTATTTTCAGCCGTCACTGCCACAGACTGCAAACCTTTTGTAAAGATCAATCCTGCCTCATATTTCAAATTGGTCAAGCCTAAGAGTTGTTTTCATGAAACTTCAAAGGACATGGACAGAACATTATGCCTCTGTACTAGAGAATGGTAACCAGAGCAGTAGACGTTTGCAAAGAAAATCATTCCCCCACCACAGTGGTTGTTTTGACTAGACATGCTTACCCAGAGCCATCATTGGGGGTAAGATGGTGTGGTCACCCAGTACCTAAGCTTCATGGAATCCTAACTTACTGGTAGTTGTATAATGACCCATGAAGTTCTGGGAAGAGGGGAACTAAAAGATTAAGCATTGCTTCTTTTTGGCATTGGGTGATTATCTAAGGCTCATAAACCTATAATAATATGAGAATGCTAGGTGGCACGGTAGATAAAGGACTGAACTTGGAGCCAAGAATACAAGAGATCAAATGCTACCTCAGACTTTTAGTAGCTATGTGATCCTGGACAGGTGACTTAGCTTCTCTCATTCTCAATTTTGCCACCAGCAAAATGAGGATAATTATAGCAGCTGTCACACAATATAGTTGTGAGGACCAAATGCTATAATGTAGGTAACGTGCTTTGTAAACCTTAAGGCGATGTAAAAATTTGAGCTACATCCATTCCATAAAGTCGGCTTTCCACTGTCATTCATTACTTAAGCAAAGGTGGTGGATCTGCTCTTGCCTCTTTCCTTTCTACTCCTCATGTCAGTTTTCCCCCTGCTGCATTATTTTCCTTTTTATTTTGGTCTCCTCTCAACTTTACTTCACCTGGGTAAATCTGTTGGAGGGAGATGGGAGTCAACATTAATTTGCCCAGGCCATAAACCAGGGGAGGTGCTGGGTCCACAGTCTCCTGGGAACAAATTTGTGCTGTGTATTTAACTATAGAGCACAGTTGTAAGGAACTTTATCTAGTTAATTGAGACCAAATGCTACTAAAATTTTTTTATTCACACTCAGCTCATATTTCCTAATCTTCCTCTTGTTAAGATAAAATATATGTTCTCTACCTTTGGATATAGACTGAATCTATTTCTATTCTGATCTACTTCATTTCAATTTCCATCTTTTTTGAGTTATGAGGCAATGCAATAACAGAGAGGTCACCTCAGAGTCAGGGCCACCCCAGATTCAGGGCAACCTGAGTTCAAGTTTGGCCTCTGACATGTACTAAGTTTGTGACCCTTGGCAAATCATTCAATTCTTCAATGCCCCAAGAAACTCTCCAAGACTATAAATTGGAGAACAATTTCCAATCTGCTGTGAGAAATGGGTGGGGCTGACTTTAGAGTTGGGAAGAACTGAATTTAAACCATAAAGGTGATGTAGACTAGCTCTGCTACTAAGACAACATTTCTCAGTCTCTCAGTGCTTCTAAACAGTTATCTAAGACTATACTTGGTAGGAAGTTTATTTATTTATTGTCTCACTACAAGGATCCCCTTTAATAAACACATAAGGCCATGAGTGACAAAGGGGGCAGAAGGAGTATGAAATATTACCATTTGCAATAATAAAAATCCTCCATACTTGTCTAATGCCTGTTAGCAGGGAGGTAAGGGAAGGGAGAGGGACTGACCCCAGCATTGACAAGAATGTAAGCTCCTTGAGGGAAGGTGCTTTTTTTCTCTTATCTGTATTGCTAACATTTATCACAGTTCCAAGGAATAGAGTAAGCACTTAATATACACTCATTCTTTCTATCTACTTCTACCTATCTAATAACCTACCTATCCACTGATTGATCTATCTATCTATCTATCTATCTGTCTGTCTGTCTATTTGTGTATCTAATTTCGCCAACTCCTCCTTTTTCAGAGGAAGAAACTGAGACTAGAGAGTTGAAATCTCTGGTCTGAGGATACACAACCAGTCAGTAGGAGAGCTACAACTGGGATCCAGATTTTATGACTCCTTGATCAGCAACCTTTTAACTTTGTCATGATGTTTCTTTTCTCTTGACAAGCCCATAACAGAATTAGGCAAATGGGATGAATAAATTTGACAACAGTATGAGTGAGATTAGACATAGTGTTGGCAAAGTGGAGAGAGAGTTAGATTTGGAGTCAGGAAGATTTGGATTAATTCCTGCCTCTGACACATATTAGACTTATAAACTTGGAGTAATCATTTAACCAATCACTGAGCCAGAAAAGTCTCTAAAATGATTTTACAGATGAATTGCTTATCTAAATTAGGCAGAAGGAGTTTCCACACTGATAAATCATAGATATGGACAAAAAGAAGAGATATAGCATGTTTTAGATGCAAAAATTAGTATAAATCAGAAGATTCAGAACTGAATAGGCTTAAGTAATTAGGGAAAGCTTTAGGTAGAAAGTGGTACCTGAACTAGATCTGAAAGAATGAGTAGGATCTGAAAAAGTTGAAAGATGGGAGAATGGAAGTCCAAGCAGGAAAGTATTTGCAACATGTTCACTAAAGAGTAAGACAATGAGCCTGACTGCAGTAGGGGCATTTAATCATTATATATTTTAAAATTTTAATATATTTTATTGTTAAACACATTTACTAGAAACTTGCTTATATGATATTTTTGTCCTACATACTCAGCTGAGATGGAAAACAACAATAATGACTACTCTGATTGTTCTCAAAGCCTATAATAGCCTTTCTTGTGGCAAATGCACCTAGGAGAATGACAGAAAAATGCTTTGGAAAAAAATACACAGAATATATGACGCAAGTCAGATAAATTTCAGTTTCTGAGCTACAGTCCTGTAAAATATTCAGGAATAACCAGCAAACTTAGTTTCCTTTAATTTAAGTCATTTTACTCTACTCCCTTGGCATAAACCCCCTTCACCTGGAGGAAGGTGAGGGTGCTTTCTGAGTGATAGGTTCTTTTTGAGGGAGACAAATAAGGCTGGAACATATCAGTGAGTTCTGATAAATTGTGCATGAGTAAAGCCCCAAGGTTGAAGTGGTGTCCTCTCATGCAAAGGGATTCCTCTAACAGGGGGACCTGTACAAGGACTAAAAAGTGATAAAGTTCAAGTGACTGAAGCCATGTTTGAATCAGTTTCATAAAGAAAATCTACCTGAAAATCCCAGAGATTCCTTTTATTTCTCCCTAGAACTTGATAACTAGACCTGCTATAGACCATGCATTCCTCTTCTCTCTGCCTCTCCAAAATCAATTCTTTCTCTAAGTTCCATTGCAAATATTTTTCCATAATGTGTTCTATCACCTCTGGGATTTATACCATTGCTTTGGAAACATGGGACAGATGGGGAATAGAGAGAAGAAGGAGGAAGAGGCAGAGGAGGAGAAGTAGGAGGAAGATGAAGAAGGAAGGAAGGAAAGAAGGAATGAAGGAAGGAAAGATGGACAGAAAGGAAAAAGAAAGAAAGAAAGAGAGAGGAAGGAAGGAAGGAAGAAAGGAAGGAAGAAAGGATGAAAGAGAAAGGATGAAAGAAAGAAAGAAAGAAAAAAAACAGATAAGGAGGAAAAGGGAGAGAGAGTATGCATGAAAATGTATTAATTGTTTACTATTTCCCAGGCAGCATTCTAATTCCTAGGATACAAACACAAACAAGTCAGACAGTTGTCTTCAAAGACTTCACATTCTAATAGGAGAAGAAAACATATAAAAAGGAGCTTGATGGAGCAATGGAGGATACTTGCCAATTTGGTATGTTGTGATGATGGTTAGAAAGTCTTACAGAGGTCAAGGTAAAGTGAAACCTTAACCATCAGAAGTTGTCTCTTGTGATTTAGTCAAATTGATTTTTGTGTTATTATTCACTACTCACTGTATCTACTAGGTTCCAAATCTCTTCTTGAATAAAGTATTAGAAATAGATGGTTGAAAGACTTAACCTTGACTAAAAACATATAGCCTCTTACTCTATTTTAATCCTCCTATGTATTTCCAAATATAGTATTTGCCCTCCTATCCTGTACTCACCTTTGAATTAAAATCTCCAAGTTTCAATGCATAGTAACTTGGTTTGGAGGAGCCAGTCAATTTCTTTTTTACAGAATTAGGTTACTTCATCCATCTGCTACTGATGTTGACACAGAAACAATAATTATCTTCTTAGTTGTCTTTTTGATAATGCTCACCTTCACTGTGAAAATAAATGTTCTTAATCTGTGAATTTACTAAAATTTCTGGATTACTGCATTTTGATATATTTAATTGCTATTTTAATCTGATGTTATTTTATTTTATACATCTAAACACATACTGAAAAGGATTCCATGAACTTCACCAGACTGCCAAAGGAGTACAGGGCAAAAATAGATTAAGTACAATTGCTGTAACATGAGATGAACAAATGTCCCATAAAAATATTTTTTATTGTGTTTGGGTTTATGATAAAACCAACTTAGCTGTCACTTTTAACTGCCTTTCCAAGGAGAACATGTGAAGTACCCTTCCATTTGGCTAAACATCTTTATTTCTACTGGTTTCATTTGTAGTGAGAACACCAGTGTTATTGTGACTCAACCATGTACTGGCAAGATATTGGAGTTATTGGTAATGTATTAGCTCAGTTTCCATTTATCACCTTTAAACAGGAATAAAAATGACAAAGATGATAACAGAATAACAACAAAAATGGGGAATGGAAAGTAATTTTCGTAAAGAAACATCACAGAGAAACTAGCAAAGGAACTAAAAAAAATGAGTAAACAAAAAAGAGCTCCTGACATAATAAAGAAATGCTATGGGAATTATGAGGAATGTGCAACAACTCCAGAATAATGGAACAACACTGTAATAACAACCCCTTCCGGACCTAATATATACATTCTACACTGGAAATGATAAAGGAACTATGGCAAGAACCTCTAGAATGATTGAGAAACTTGATATAAGAGTTAAATGGAGATTTGAGGAACACATTTATAACTTTTAAGAATTTTTTTTTAAAAAAGATAAACAAAAGGATTGATGGTTAAGAACAGAATATGTAATATCTTAAAGGAGCAAATATTCTGAAAGGGATCAGAGGATATCTAACACAAAATATAAAGTTATAATAAAAATATTAAAGCAAAATCAGAATAAAAGAAGTTTAGGAGAACACTTCAGGTTTCTACAAATCAAGACAACTGATCTTGAAGATAGAGATTAGTGAGATAATCCAAGGATCATCAAAATCCCAGGGAGAAAAATCAGCACAATAAAACAACATAATCTGAATATAATATTTTAGATAATTAGAAGCTGCCTAGAAATAATAGAATTAGAGGTAAAAGTAATAGAGTTGTTAAACTGCTCAAGGAGCCAACAGATAAGAATCAAATTTAACTTGCCAAGAAACAGACTTACTAAACACTAGTACTTAAATGTCAAAGTGAAAGTTCTAAAAGCTGGAGAAAGGTACTTATCACTCATCAACATATGTCAGTGAAAATTATTCAGGGCTAGGCAGTGACAATAAAAGAAAGAAAAGCTAGAATATGATATGGTGAAAAGTAAAGGGCATTGATTTGCACATAAGAACATATCCTATAAAAATGAATATATTCTTATATTAAAAAAGTTAATTAAACTAATTAATTTTGAATCATTCCTCTGGAAAAATCTAGAGAAGAATAAGGTTTTTTTGAATTATAAACTTAGGAAATAGGAGAGCCAGCAAGGTGGCTTAGTGTCCTAGTGAAAGGGAAAAGAAGATTAAATAGGGGACTTCTTGTTTCATTTCTTGAAATATGAGTATGACACGTGAAGGTCATTAAAACCATGTGTTAAGGGGCAGATGGAAGAGAGGGTGCTCTTATCTGATCTGGGCAGGGAAAAATGAAAAAAAATTAATGTAGCAAAATTTGAATAAAGTGAGAAAGATATTAGGTTAGTCAGGATCAGTGAAGAAATATTTCTAAGACACAGGGCAGAGTTGGGAAATAGATTGCTTCAAGTGAAGTAGTGCAAGGGTTAATTACAAAAGAAAAGTCAGGTGGCAAAGCCAAGATGGCAGATGGAAAGCAGGGACTTGCCTAAAGCTCTCACCAAGGTCCTTCTAAACACATATAAAAATGACTCTGAACAAATTCTAGAACTGCCAAACCCACAAAATAGCAGAGGGAAGCAGGGCTCCAGCCCAGGACAGCCTGGACAGTTGCTGTGTAAGGTCTATCTCAGTGAGCTGGGAGCAGAGTGGAGCAGAGACCAGCATGGGTTGCTCCTGGACCAACCAGACAGGGAGCTGCTTGAAACAGGCCATAACCCCCTTTGGCAGTTACCAGACTTCTAACCCACAAACTGCCAAAGACAACAGAACAGGTTAGTGGGAAAAAACTGCTGGGACAGAGTGAAAGGAATTTGCAGTAGGCCACTGCCCTGGGGGCTTTGGAGGTATGTATTAGGAGGGCAGAGTTTATAATCTCAAAGAGGATCATATACATGTCTGAAAGGTTCGGAA
Organism: Trichosurus vulpecula; assembly: GCF_011100635.1. Classification (NCBI taxonomy): domain Eukaryota; kingdom Metazoa; phylum Chordata; class Mammalia; order Diprotodontia; family Phalangeridae; genus Trichosurus; species Trichosurus vulpecula. The sequence goes on along the minus strand of NC_050580.1, from coordinate 108,102,741 downwards.
CCGCCGGATATAAGAAACTCTCAAAGTAAGAGGCAGAAGAATCAAAGCATATATTTAGGCTCCACAGTAACCAACCCATGAACCAGCATCCCCATTGACATATTAATGAAAAGTTTCCAGGCCCAATAAGTATGCCTTACAAGAGTAACCAGGAGGCTACAGAGAAGCATGATTGCGTAAAGCAAAATCATGCTTCCCCCTCTATGGTAAAAAGATTACCCACTGGCCTGAAGTCCTTGTTCAGCTTCCTCCTGTAGGTCAGCTCTGCCACTGGCAGCTCCTGCTTCGGCTGTGGCTGTGGCTGTGGCTGTGGCTGTGGCTATAGCAGCCTCTGGCTCCAACGGGAGCTGCTTTTAACCATCCAGCTTCTGCGGGGGTGTAAGGTACGCGGGGGGGGGGGGTGGGGGGGAAGCACAGGTTCTTTCCATCAGCTTAAGCAAGGGAAGCAAGGTGAAGGGGCCGACAAGCTTACTCCAGTCCAACATACAAACAGTATTCAGTTCAGGGGAAAAAGCCAAACTAGTCAAGGGCACTTGTTGACTAAGTGCTAAGGAGCCCATTTTTGGTTGCCAACACAAGGTGGTATAGCTCTGAGGCTGCTTCCACCTTTACAGCTGCAGTTCCTTCTGGCCCCAGGCCCACCTGGTGGGAGGAGCTAACAGCAGATCAGAGCAGGAATGCAGAGCCTTCTTGGTCTGGGTTGGCAGTTCTTGGGAGAGGAGGAATGCTGGTGTGGCAGACCTTGCTGTGTAGAAATAGCTCTGAAAATAGCAGCGCAGCCCCTCAAGCTTGAAAGTACTCTCTACTCTACAAGCAGTCATACCCTGATGAAAAACTCAAGGGTCAAGTTGGCTGGGAACATGAACAGGCAGCAAAAACAGACAAAGATTCAGACTCAGACTTTGGAATCTTTCTTTGGTGACAAAGAACACCAAAGCATACAGCCAGAAGAAGTCAACAAAGTCAAAAGCCTACGTCCAAAGCCTCCAAGAAAAACATGAATTGGTCTCAGGCCATGGAAGAGTTCAAAAAGGACTTGGAAAAGCAAGTAACAGAAGTAGAGGGAAAATTGGGAAGAGAAGTGAGAGTGATGTGAGAAAACCATGAAAAACAATTCAATGACTTCTTAAAGGAGACCCCCAAAATACTCTATAAAATAGCTCCCTAAAAATAGACTAACTGAAATGGCAAAAGAGCTCCACAAAGTCAGTGAGGAGAAGAGTACCTTGAAAGGAAGAATTAGCCAAATGGCAAAGGAGGTCCAAAAGGCCACTGAGGAAAATACTACCTAAAAATTAGGTTGGAGCAAGTGGAAGCTAGTGCCTTTATGGGAAATCAAGATATTATAAAACAGAAGCAAAGGAATGAAAAAAATGGAAGACCACGTGAAAAATCTCTGACCTGGAAAATAGATCTAGGAGAGGTAATTTAAAAATCATTTGACTACCTGAAAGCCATGATCAAAAAAAGAGCCTAGATATTTTCTTTCAAGAAATTATCAAGGAAAGCTGCCCTGATAGTCTAGATTCAGAGGGTGAAATAGAAATTGAAAGAATCCACAGATCACCTCCTGAAAAAGATCCCAAAAAGAAAACTCCTAGGAATATTGTTGCCAAATCCCAGAGCTCCCAGATCAAGGAGAAAATACTGCAAGAAGCCAGAAAGAAACAATTTGAGTATTGTGGAAAAACAATCAGGATAACACAGGATCTTGAAGCTTCCACATTAAGGGATCGAAGGGCATAGAATATGATATTCTGGAGGTCAATTGAGGTAGGATTAAAACCCAGAATCACCTACCCAGAAAAACTGAGCATCATGCTCCAAGGAAAAATATGGATTTTCAATAAAATAGAGAACTTTCAAGGTTTCTCAGTGAAAAGACCAGAGCTGAATAGAAAATTTGACTTTCAAACACAAGAATCAAGAGAAGCATGAAAATGTAAACAAGAACGAGAAATCATAACGGACTTACTTAAGCTGAACTGTTTGGTTTACATTCCAACATGGAAAGATGATGTTTATAATTCATGAGACCTACGGTTTAGGGTAGCTGAATGGAATATACATGCATATATATATATATATACATACATATATATATATATGTATACACACATATACATATATATATGTATACACACATATACATATATACACATATATACATATTTACACATATACATACATATACCTATATATATATATATATATATATATATATATATATATATATATATAGAGAGAGAGAGAGAGAGAGAGAGAGACAGAGAGAGACAGACAGACAGACAGAGGGCATAGGGTGAGTTGAATATGAAGGGATGATATAAAAAAATAAAATTAAGGGATGAGAGAGGAAGAAAGGGAGAGATAGAATGGGGTAAATTATCTCACATGAAACTGGCAAGAAAAAGCAGTTCATTAAAAGGGAAGAGGGGACAGGTGAGAGGGAATGAATGAATCTTGCTCTCATAAGATTTGACTTGAAGAAGGAATAACACACACTTAAATGGGTATCTTACCCCACAGGAAAGAAGGAGGAAGGAGATAAAAAGGGGGGATGATAGAAGGGAGGGAAGATAGGGGGAGGAGGTGATCAAAAGCAAACACTTTCAAAAAGGGATAGGGTCAAGGGAGAAAACTGAATAGGGGGGACAGGATAGGAGGGAGCAAAATATAGTTAGTCTTTCACAAATGAGTACTGTGGAAGGGTTTTGCATAATGATACATATGTGGCCTATTATGAATTGCTTGCCTTCTTAGGGAGGGTTGGTGGGAAAGGAAGAGGGGAGAGAATTTGGAATTCAAAGTTTTAAAAGTTCAAAAAACAGTTGTTTTTGCATGCAACTGGCAAATAAGTTATACAGGCAGTGGGGCATAGAAATCTATCTTGCCCTACAAGAAAGGAAGGGAAAAGGGGATGGGGGGTGTGTGGGTTGACAGAAGGCAGGGATGACTGGGGAACAGGGCAATCAGAATATATGCCACCTTGGAGTGGGGGGGTGAGGGTAGAAATGGGGAGAAAATTTGTAATTCAAAATCTTGTGTAAATCAATGCTGAAAATTATAAATATAAAATAAAAAATAAATAAATAAAAAGTACAAACATAGCAACTTTTCCAGTAAATATTTCATGTTGTTAAAGTGTATTTCTCTTATATAGTGGAAATTCAGACTGTTAACTGTTACATGTTTACTCATACTGGAAAACATTGTGCAGAAAGCCCAGGTTAGCTTGCTTTTGTCTAAAATTTATGAGGCATTATTACTATGGCTCAAGTCAATAGAACTCTGCATGTTGTAGGTTCTTCAGTTCAACGTTAAGTGGAGTATTCCTCTACCTTAGATAGATACGCTCATTCTTGGATAGTGGACCTGTATTTCTAATATGAAATAAACTGATTAAGTTGAAAAAAAAAAGAAAAGTCAAATGTCAAGAACCTATAGTTTTAGGTAGGGTTAAGAGGAGACAAAGAAATGTATCTTGTTTGATCAGGGATTGGGGAAGTAGTACATAGATAAGTGGGAACATATTCTCTCAAGGAAATTGATTTACATGGAGAAACTAACTTGGCAAATTAACCTTCAGTATTAAGGGATTGAACTATCACATGAAACAAAAGAAGCATGCAAAATTGATGAGAAAACTAAATTCAATAGTTTGCTGCATATGTGAAATGTATTTAAAAGAAAAAAAAAATCCAAGGTGAAATGTGAGATTAGAGCAGAATTTACTTACGTCATTTCCTCTAGCTCCCCACCCTTAAAGCAAGATTTTAGATATGATGCTAGTAAACATAGATACTGCCAAGAGAGATAAACAGGGAAACTTCACCCTATGTAAGGGTATAATGGACAATGAAATATTAATATTAGATGCAACATCAATTTTAAATACATATAGGTGAAGTGATATAGCACCTAAGTGCTTGGAGGAAAAGCTAAATGAATTACTAAATAGAGATAGATAGATAAAGAGACACAGGGGGTATAGAAAAAAATTAAGCAATTTCAGACACTAATCTAACAAATGAAAAAGGAAATAATAATGGATAAAATCAAATTGTTCAAGAAATAGATATAACTTTTTTATTCTTATTGAATAGAAATCTTCATTAATATAATTCTCATAATTTCACAACAGGTTTATAAAACTGACCATGTGCTCAGGTTAAAAAAAACACCTTGTAAATAAATGCAGAAAGGTAAAAATTAAATATATTCTTTATAGATCATGATAATAAATTTCAATCAATAATGGAATATAAAAATACACAGTTTGAATGGAAACTAAACAATGTAATGGTAAATAACAGGTGGCTGAAAAAAGAAATAATAGAAACAATAAATAATTGTGATAGCAAAAATGTTAAAAAATAAGATAGTATATAGCAAAATTAATGGATTAGAGCTAAAGCTCTCCATAGAGGAACATATATAACTGTGAATATATTTTTACATATGAGAAAAAAAAGCTACTTCCTATAGTTTTCAATAAAAAACCTAGAATACCTCTAGAAGTAATAATCTTCAAGTAATCAAAAATGTAGTTTGTAAAACTAAGAAACACAATTAAAAGCAAACATCTTTAAACTCAATAAATGAAAGCTTATTTTGAAAAGATTAATAAAATGAAGACATCTTTACTAAATTTGATAAAAATTGAAAAGATAGTTAAACCAAATTACCTAGATTAAAAATGAGAATGAGAAGTTAACAAGTACAGAATAGTTAATTACCAAACACTATTATAACCTGTCATGCTGAATATTTAAATAAAATGAATCAAATTATAAACTCTTCAAATGAACAGAATAAGAAATAGAAAATACAAACCAATCTATCTCAGGAAATAATTGAGTAAGTTTTAAATGAATATCTAAAGAAAAAAAATTCCTGTCTATAAGGCCAATCAGTAAGTGAAAGATATCTCCTGCCCATTGAATAGGACTCAGGTGAGGACAAAAAAGGGAGGCCTGATTAGAGGTAGGCCTAAACCCTTTCACTAACTAGGTATGAAACTGCAGGCCCACATCCTTTTGCTAGTTAAGCAGATGTGGGTGTGAAACCCTCAGGGCCCTAAAGGGAGTTGCTAAGACCAGAGCCAATGGTACGTGCACTGAGCTCTAGTCAATCAGATATGGGCTAGAACTGTATAAAAAGAGAGCTCAGAACTGAGAGCAGGAGACCAGCAGAACTGTGAGCAGCAGGTTTCAGAAGCAGATATCAAGAGGACATTGAGGCCTTCTACCTAGAGAATTTTTTTATAGATCCTGATTCCAAACCATTCAGGCATGTTCATGGTCCTCCTCAAGGTCATGAATCTTGCCTTACTGCTCTATCTTCCATATGGCTTTATAAATGAATTCAATCAAAACTTAAAGAAGAAATGAACTCCAATCTATAATAACTATTACAAAAGTACAAAAAGATATGCCTTCATGAAATTTGTTCTATGAGACATATATGGACCTGATACCAAACCAGGGAAAGAGAAGACTGATGAAGAAAACCTGTAGCCACATTTCACCAAAAAATATTGGTGCTTTTCTTAAAAAAAAGATATATTTCTTTCTTTTTAATCACTACAGGGAATTTATACTGGCAGACATTCTCTATGAATGCAAATTGGCTCATTCTTTGGAATGTATAGACTTACCTAAGGCTTTGAGAAGTTAAATTATTTGTTCAACATCACATAGAATATGTAAAAGGAAGGTGTTGAACCCTCTCAATAAAATTTTGATGAATAACATATCAAAGTACATATGTGTTGTTTGTTCAGTTGTTTTCAGTTATGTCTGATGTTTCATGACTCCACCTGGAGTTTTCTTGGTAAAATACCAGAGTAGCTTGTCAATTCCTTCTCCAGACCATTTTTTGGATAAGAAAACTGAAACAAAAATGGTTAAATGACTTTGCCAGGGTCATAAAGCTTGTAAGTGTCTGAGGCTAGATCTGAATTCAGGAAGATGAGTCTTCCTGACTCCACACTCAATACTCTATATATGGTGCCAACAACAAATGAAACAATACACTATTACTATGTTGACCAGAATGCAATATATCTTGCAATTAGGAAAAGGGTTGTCATTATCTTAATTAAAATAAATGTTACATGATCAAGTCTGATCATATCAAGATAGAAAAATACAATGCAGCATGCAAATTTTTGTAAAAATGATAAAACCCACAAGAATTAAACAACTTTTTCTTTCTATATGGATGTGGGCTGGGTCCAGATTCTGACTTTTACACCAACCACAGTTGTAATCACTCTTTGCACCTGACTTTTCTCATCTTATAATCACTGTTGTGACAGATAATGTTTAACTTTTTATAGTTCTCAATCTGTAATTATAATTTGAAATATATCTCACTTCGTGTTGTAAAAACTTGTGTAACTTAATGCTAATTGACTCAAAATAAAACTCATCTTTCTAAAACCAATCCTTTGCCTCATATATCATGGCACCACATTGCTTCACCAATAAGATTAGGTGTGAAGAAAGAATGCCTTCTGTCTTCACTTTCATTTGGTATAGTTCTAGACATCCTAAATATGATGAGAAGCCAAAAATTAACCTAGAAAATAAGCAGAAGAAAAAGCAACATTATCTATATATCCTGATTAGAAGTTGCCTTCTCAATCAGTAAACATTTATTAAGTAACTACTACATACCAGATATTATATTAAGAACAGGTTTCATTTAATAAGTTTAGTAAAATAGCAGTATGCAAAATAAATCAGAATATCTATAAAACACCTTCAAAATTTGAAAAGACGGGAAAACAAATTTCATTTAAAAATAAAAGAAATGGAACTTCAGAGAGCCAAGATGGTGGAGTAAGCAGTAAATCACTGTTGCTCTCCCACATTCACCTCAAAACAACTATACAGTAGCACCCCAGATAAAATCCTGGAATGGTGAAGCAAGCAGAAAGATGAAGTGGAGTAGTCTTTTAACTTGGGAGACATGGAGGATCAGTATGAAAGGTTTGTATCACTCAGAATAAGAGAGTAGCACAGTCCAGGACAGGAAGTATCCCAGAAAGCCAGCAGCAAGTCCCACCTCAACAAACCAGAAGAAGATCGTTAGCCCCAGTGTGGTGGAGCAGGAAAATGACACCACCAGGACTGAACATTTACCTTAGCATAGCCATGGGAAGTGGCAGACTCCAGCTCCAAGAACCATAATGTGCTTCAGTATAGCCCTGGGTAAATGCAGAAAAACCCCACCTGGTCTCAGCATACACCAGACACCAACAGTAGGAGTTTAATTCAGCACCAGGTAATCTGCCAGTCCCCTCCAGCCTCCAGCCACTGGAAGCTGAACCCCCAGTGCACAAAGGAAGTCACCAGACCCTTGGCCCCCAGCACAAGAAGCTAGAGACAGTGTGCCCTGTGCTCCGGCAGGAGAGCTCAACTTTAAAAGGTATTAAATAGGGCAAAAAATGAACAAGAAGCAAAAACAAACATTGACCATGGAAAGTTACTATGGTGACAGGGAAGACTAAAACACAAATTTAGAAGAGAAAAACAGTGTCAATATACCAATATGCAAAACCTCAAAGGGGAATATGGATTGGTCTCAAGCCAAAAAGCCTTCTTTGAAGAGCTCAAGAAGGATTTTAAAAGTCAAATAAGAGAAGCAAAAGAAAAATTTGCAAAAGCAATAAGAACACCAAAGAGAGTCAATAGCTTCAAAAAGGAAGGGCAAACACTGACTAAAGAAAAGGTTCAGAGACAGCTCCAAAGGACTCATGACGAAAAGAGATATCTACATCAAGAGAAAGAATTATGGAGTCTGAATGCAGATTGAGGCAAACTATTTGCTTTCTTTTTTATCTCTTCTTTTTTTGGTTTTGTTTCTTCTTTCTCATGATTCATTCTATTGGTCACAATTCTTCTTTGCAACTTGACTATTGTGTAAATAAGTTTAATGAAAAGATATATGTAGAATATATATTGGATTCCAGGCCTTTTTTGGGGGGGAGGGGAGGGAGGGAAGAAAATTTGCAACTCAAAAACTTGTGGAACTGAGTGTTGTAAAGTTAAAATAAAAATCTAAAAAAATAAAGAAAAAAAAACAATACACAATTGGCCAAATGGAGGAAAAAAGTCCACTAAAGAAAACAACCCCTGAAAAATGAAAATTGGCCAAATGGAAAAGGAGTACAAAAGCTAACAGAAAGAAATTCCTTTAAAAATTAGTGTTGGGCAAGTGGAAGATAATGACTCAATGAAATATCAAGAATCAGTTAAACAAAATCAAAAGAATAAAAAAAAAGAAAATACAAAATATCACATTGGAAAAACAACTGACCTAAAAAATAGATCCAGGAGAGATAATTTAAGAATTATTGGACTACCTGAAAGCCATAATTCAAAAAAGAGTCTGGACAGCATCTTCCAGGAAGTCATCAAAGAAAACTACCCTGAGGTGCTAGAACCAGAGGGTAAAATAGTCATTGAAAGAATCCACCCATCACCTTAAAGAGACCCCCAAATGAAAATTCCAAAGAAAATTATAGCCAAATTTCAGGATTATCAGGTCAAGGAGAAAATACTACAAGCAGCCAGAAAGAAACAATGTAAATATCATGCAACCACAGTCAGGATTATGCAGGACTAAGCAACATCTACATTAAAGAATTAGAGGGTGAGGGGTGCAGCCAAGATGGCAGCTGCAAAGCAGGGACTAGCGTGAGCTCCCTGCTGAGTCTCTCCAAAAACCTATAAAAAATGCCTCTGAACTAATTCTAGAACTGCAGAACCCACAAAAAAGCAGAGGGAAGCAGGACTCCAGCCCAGGACAGCCTGGATGGTCTCTGGGTGAGGTCTATCCCACACCGAGCTGGGAGCTGGGAGCTGAGACCTGGGAGCTGGGAGCTAGGGGCAGAGCACAGCCCAGTGTGAGTGGCTTCGACCAACCAGACCAGGAGCTGGGCAGAGCGGGCCCTACCACCCTGAATCAGTGAACTGCAGCAACCACCAGATTTCTCAACCCACAAACACCAAAGACACCAGAGAAGGTTACTGGGAAAAGCTGTGGGAGTGGAAGGAGTTCGCAGTTCGGCCACCGCCCCTGGGGCAGCAGAGGTAGGGCAGCTATAGCTGCTGTTGCTTCCAGCCCCAGGCCCACCTGGTGGGAGGAATTAAGAGGCGGATCAGAGCAGGAGTGCACAGCCTGCTGAAGATCTAAGCCCAGACTGGGTTGGGGGATCTTGGGGAGGGAGGAGTCCTGGTGTGGCAGAGCTGGTGCATCCCCCCCAAACGTGGAACATAGAGCTCTTTAGTCTACAAGCAGTCATACCCCGCTGAAAAACTCAAGGGTCAAGTTAGTTGGTTGGGAATATGGCCAGGCAATGAATACTCACCCAGATTCAGTCTCAGATTTTGGATTCTTTATTTGGTGACAAAGAAGACCAAAACATACAGCCTAAAGAAGTCAACAAAGTGCAAGAGCCTACACCAAAAGCCTCCAAGAAAAATATGAACTGGTCCCAAGCCATGGAAGAGCTCAAAAAGGATTTGGAAAAGCAAGTTAGAGAAGTAGAGGAAAAATTGGGAAGAGAAATGAGAAGGATGCGAGAAAACCATGAAAAACAAGTCAACAACTTGCTAAAGGAGACCCAAAAAAATACTGAAAAATAAACTGAAGAAAACAACACCTTAAAAAATAGACTAACTCAAATGGCAAAGGAGATCCAAAAAACAATGAGGAGAAGAATGCCTTGAAAGGCAGAATTAGCCAAATGGAAAAGGAGGTCCAATGGACAACTGAAGAAAATACTACTTTAAAAATTAGATTGGAGCAAGTGGAAACTAGTGACTTTATGAGACATCAGGATATTATAAAACAGAAACAAAGGAATGAAAAAATAGAAGACAATGTGAAATATCTCATTGGAAAAACCACTGACCTGGAAAATAGATCCAGGAAAGATAATTTAAAAATTATTGGACTACCTGAAAGCCATGATCAGAAAAAGAGCCTAGATACCATCTTTCAAAAAATTATCAAGGAGAACTGCCCTGATATTCTAGAGCCACAGGGCAAAATGGAAATTGAAAGAATCCATCGATCACCTCCTCAAATAGATCCCAAAAAGAAATCTCCTAGGAATATTGTTGCCAAGTTCCAGAGCTGCCAGATCAAGGAGAAAATACTGCAAGCAGCCAGAAAGAAACAATTTGAGTATTGTGGAAACCCAATCAGAATAACCCAAGATTTGGCAGCTTCTACATTAAGAGATCGAAGGGCTTGGAATGCGATATTCCGGAGGTCAATGGAGCTAGGATTAAAACCTAGAATCACCTACCCAGCAAAACTGAGTATCATGTTCCAAGGCAAAATATGGATTTTCAATAAAATCGAGGACTTTCAAGCTTTCTCAGTGAAAAGACCAGAACTGAATAGAAAATTTGACTTTCAAACACAAGAATCAAGAGTAGCATGAAAAGGTAATCAAGAAACGGAAATTGCAAGGGACTTACTAAAGTTGAACTGTTTTGTTTACATTCCTACATGGAAATATGATGTGTATGATTCATGAGACCTCAGTATTAGGGTAGTTGAAGGGAATGTGCATATATGTATGTTTATGTATATATATAAGTGAATGTGTATGTATGTATGTATCTATGTGTATATGTATGCATTTGTATGTAGGTGTATATATATATATATATGTGTGCTTTTATATATGTATATATATGTAAAAGAGAGAGAACAGACACAGGGTGAGTAGAAGATGAAGGGAAGATATGTAAAAGAAATAAAATGAAATTAAGGGATGAGAGAGCAACATACTGAGAGAGGGAGATAGGGAGAGATAGAATGGGGTGGATTATCTCGCATAAAGGTGGCAAGAGGAAGCAGTTCTGTGGGAGGAGGGGAGAGGGCAGGTGAGGGGGGAATGAGTGAACCTTGCTCTCATCAGATTCGGCCTGAGGAGGGAATACCATACATACTCAGTTGGGTATCTTACCCCACAGGAAAGAAGAGGGAGGAAGATAAAAAAAAAATAAAAGGGGGGGGATGATGGAGGGGAGGGCAGATGGGAGTGGAGGTAATCAAAACATACACTTTGGATAGGGGACAGGGTCAAGGGAGAAAATTCAATAAAGCAGGATGGGTTGAGAAGGAGCAAAATGTAGTTAGCCTTTCACAACATGAGTATTGTGGAAGGGTTATACATAATGATACATGCGTGGCCTAGGTTGAAGTGCTCGATTTATTAGGGAGGGTGGGTGGGAAGGGAAGAGAGGAGAGAACTTGAAACTCAAAGTTTTAAAAACAGATGTTCAAAAACAAAAAAAAAGTGTTTGCATGCAACTAAAAAATAAGATACACAGGCAATGGGGCATAGAAATGTATCTTGCCCTACACGAAAGGAAGGGAAAAGGGGATGAGAGGGGAGGGGGGATGATAGAGGGGAGGGCTGACTGGGGAACAGGGCAACCAGAATATACGCCATCTTGGAGTGGGGAGGGGAGGGTAGAAATGGGGAGAAAATTTGTAATTCAAACTGTTGTGAAAATCAATGCTGAAAACCAAATATGTTAAATAAATAAATTTAAAAAAAAATAAAAAAAAATCTTAAATTGAAAAAAAAAGAAAAAAAAAAGAAATTATCAAGGAGAATCTGCCCTAATATTCTAGAACCAGAAGGTAAAATAGAAATTGAAAGTATCCAGTGATCACCTCTTGAAAAAGATCCCAAAAAGAAAACTCCTAGGAATATTGTTGCTAAATTCCAGAGTTTCCAGGTCAAGGAGAAAACAATGCAAGCAGCCTTATATAAATGCAATTATATTTTTAAATAACTGAAACAAAATAATTATTAAAAAAAGATTTAATATTCATAGCTAAGTTGCAACAATTTGTAAAAATGCTACTATGCAAATTATTCTTTTAATTGTTTCTTGCCAAATTACTAAAGGATAATTCATAGAATAATTAAAAATATATATAAAAACATTTTTTTACAGTAAGAAAGTCAAAAATACCAAAGTACATAATGAGAAAAGGAAGGTAGTGTTCTTTCATCTTACTAGAGTTACTTCACAGATTTATTTTTGTGCCAATCAAATTAGGAAACGGAAATATATAGAATTAATCAAAATAAGAAAACATTCATTTGTCAGAATTAAGATCAAGATTTTTGAGATATATAACGTAAGAAAAATGTCAGAAGGATCAATTTTTCATGGTACCATATTTTAAAATGCATTACATAGTAGTAATTATTTAGTAGTAATTATTTTTTCAATTTATTCAATTATTAGTAATTATTTTAAAAATTATACTTGATAGATAGATGGATAGATGCATAGAGGAATAGATACACAGATAGAGAGATAGATAGATATGTTGGTGTACATGCGTGTGTGTGTGCTTGCATGTGTGTGTGTGTGTATGTGTGTATGTACACTAAATATCTGGAGTCAAATCTGCCAGGACACAAACAGGATTTATTTGTTTAGGCATTTCAGTCCTGTCCAAGTGTTTGTGACCCTGTTTGGGGTTTTCTTGGCAAGGATACTGGAGTGGTTTGCTATTTCCTTCTTCAGCTCATTTTACAAATGGGGAAAATCAGGCAAAGTTAGGTAAATTCCCTAGGGTCACACAGCTAGTAAGTGTCTGGGGCTGGATTTGAACTCAGGACTTCCTGACTCCAAGACAAGCACTCTATCAATACTGTGCCATCTAGCTGCCTCAGCCAAATATATACACAGTACATCCATATACACATATTTATTTATAAAAGCAGATAGATAGACAGATAGATAGATAGGTAGGTAGACAGACAGACAGAGAGATAGAAAATTGATCACCAAGACCTAGAAAATAATGCATGCAGGAATTCTCTGAATCCAAGAAGACATATTACCTGGTAAAGAACTTTTTATTATTGTTGTTATTTTTAATAAGAACTGCTAAGAAACTGAAAGCAGTCTGTTGGAAATAATTTTAGGCCACCATCATATACCATCTACCACATTCTGTTCCATAAACAATTAAAATATTTAAAAGTTACACGTAAACAATAGATGAAAATAGGTTATGTCTTTCACAGGTATTGATAGAATCTTTAACCAGACACAGAAGAGGTACAGCTCTAAAACACAAATATATAAACTGTTTGTTTAACAAATGAAATTAATGCAATTAAAATCTGAAAAGAATATGGTTTGGAAAATAATCTGCATTACATTTCTCTTAGAAAATAATTTGAGGATATAACCATAAAATAAAAGCAATAATTATTCATCAATAAACAACTAATCAATGAAATAAACAAAATAGTTTCTGAAGAAGAAATACAAACTATTAAAAGCCAACTGACCAATCATATTAATTGTTTCATTACTGATTATTAGAGATTTTTTAACAAGTTGATGTCTATACTGGCAAAACTTTTTACTGCTCAGGGTATGAATCAACAGGGTATTTCACTGCTGACAGAGTGATCAATCAGTTAAACCATTCCGGGGTGGGGGGATACTTTTGTCATATTTCAAGGCAAATTACTTAATTATTTATAGCTTTTGAATAAGAAAGTCTAATTCTGGGAAATATAGGGCAGAGCGCCACTTTTATATTTTTCTTTGTTTCATGAACTGCTAATGCCAATAAAGTAAATATCTTCTAGTCACACATTGTGATGATAATGTCTTTGCTTAATGAGGGTAGCTCTAACTAAGGAAATTCCGTCACTGAGATGATATTTGAAATCAAAGACTTTTCTGCCTGGGCCAAAAATTCAATTCAATAAACACTGACGTGCCTGCCATGTGCTAGGCATGGTGCTAAATGTTGGTAGATCTTCCACTCTGTTGGTATAGCTTTCAAGAACTCACAATCATGTCCAAATTACAATAAAAGAGTTGATAAAAATTTTCAGAAAGACGTTTCAAGTGATCTGTGATTTTATTAATGTGGCTATTCCCTCCACCAATGCAAATCTTATCCCTCTGCATGTATTAATAGACAATCTTTATTGGTCTTTGGCCAAATATTCTTCATCTGACAGCCAACGACCATTTACTTAAATCCAGGTTTATATTAACAACATTTCCCTTATCTACCATTCTAGTTATCTTGTCAGAAAGGAACTTTATTTTAGCTTGGCATGCCCTGAGTCTTGAAGATTTTATAATGTATTTGTTTGTTATACCATATGCACTTCCTTCTGACATTCCTCAGCACATGTGCACAGATGTCCCTTATATTTAAAAAAAGAGTTCAGATTTTTAATTAATTTAGGTCACAATTATTTTCATTTTTCGAAAGCTACCCAGAGCAGTCTATCCAGAAACCATCTATGACAACATATGAAACATTTTACACATATAGCCTACAGACAGGTAAAATGCGAATTTTGCTATCCATCCTCTGAGAGCAAGACTGGTCATTACATTTAACTGGTTTTTCATTTTCTTTTTGTGTGTTCACTTATGCAATCATAGCCATTACATACATACATATATATATATATATATATATATATGTGTGTGTGTGTGTGTGTGTGTGTGTGTGTGTGTGTATGTGTGTATGTATGCATGTATACACATATACATTTTCTCCTAGCTTTAGTTTCTTTCCTCTGTACCAGTCTGTATAGCTCTTCAGATTTATTTCTTATGGCAAAATAAGGTTCCACTATATTCAGACACCATAAGTTGTCTAGCTATTCCCTAATCTATAAGTACCTACATTATTTTCCACTTTTTTAACAAAATAAAAACACTGCTAAGAATGTTTTGATTTATACAGGACTGTCCTTTTTATCATTGCCTTCCTTTATATCATGACCTATTCTTATCGAAGTCATGGTGCTTTCTAAGTGTTCATATTGGAATAAGTATTAGGACAGTGGTTTCATTGGCATACGTGTCTTATGGACGAGTAAACTCTCTGTCTCATAGAAGGTAAAGGTCAGCATTTTCTTTGCTATAATCAGCAAGTATATGTAGGAGGTAGGACTTGATTCCAAGTATTCCTATCTCTGAAGCTGACTCCCTATGAACTATACAATGCTGTCTCATGAATCCTCATAAAACATTCCATTTATACTATGTTCTAGGACTTTGTCATGGAGAACAGCCTACAGAAGTTCTCAATAAGTTATAGTCAATAAAAAGTTGGACTAGATTATTTCATTGATTCTTACAACCTCTTGAACCTTGACAAAATTAAATTTTGAGATAATAAATTTTAAATTGATTACATTTATTAAAATTTCAATTTATTTTAAAATAAATTTGATAATACATTTATTTTAATAAGACATACATACTTCCAGTACCCTGGCATAGGAAGGAAAGCAATTTCAACTGTCTTCATTGTCTAAGACACCAGTAACCATGATGTGATGAAAAAATGTTTAACTAACGATAGAGAAAGCCAATCCCAAATGCACTCTTTTAACATTCCAGCCCCCATGAGTTCCGTCAAGCAGCCTCACTCTGCTAAGTCTACACAGTGGTATCTGTGGCCAGGAACTCAGAGATACATATACTCAGTAATTCTCTTGCTGCTACTGCAGTCTCTGCTGTCTTTACCTCCTTCTAAAACCATTCCCCTGTCCTCCCTCCACCATTCTAAGGCAATTAGCAACAGAACTGAACTTTTTTCCCTCTGTACCTTGTGTTGAAGGAATAAGTATTATAGGTCTCCCAAAAGAATGTGATAAGTTCCCTCCACAAACAAAATAAAATAAAATAAAATAAAAATCCAATCACTATAAGATTAAAATAGTACTACTACTACTACTACAAATGCTACTGCTGTTGCTGCTACTACTACTACTACTACTGCTGATAATAATAATAATAATAAAAGAAAAGAACTCAGAATGTCTAAACAGAAAACTTTTGGTAATTTTGAGGATGTAGAGAGCATGGGACTAAACTTCAAAATGCACATAAAATTATAAAGGCAAGGAAAAAGATAGAAGGGCATATCTACTATACCTTAATTAAGTAATTGGTATATGATGGAAGGAAAATAATTTTCTTAGTATCAAAATGAAGATAATATAGAAGAGAAAAAATGGCATGTCAAAAGGAGAGATTGAAACAGGGAGGAAGAAAGGGAGAAATATTTTTTTTAAAAATTATTATTTATTTATTTAATATTTTTAGTTTTCAGCGTTGATTTTCGCAAGAGTATGAATTACAAATTTTGTCCCCATTTCTACCCTCCCCCCCCACTACAAGGTGACATATATTCTGATTGCCCCATTCCCCAGTCAGCCCTCCCTTCTGTCACTCCATGCCCCCCTATCCCCTTTTCCCTTACTTTCTTGTATGGCAAGATAAATTTCTATGCCCCATGACCTGTATATCTTATTTCCTAGTTGCCTGTAAAAACCGTTTTTGAACAACTGCTTTTAAAACTTTGAGTTCCAAATTCTCTCCCCTCTTCCCTCCCCACCCACCCTCCCTAAGAAGGCAAGCAATTTAACATAGGCCACATGTATATCATTATGCAAAACACTTCCACAATACTCAAGTTATGAAAGACTAAGTATATTTTGCTCCTTCTTATCCTATCCCCCTTTATGCAATTTTCTCCCTTGACCCTGTCCTTTTTCAAAAGTGTTTGCTTTTGATTACGTCCTCCCCCTTCTGTCCTTCCTTCTATCGTCCCCCCATTTTTTTTCTCCTTCCTCCTGCTTTTCTGTGGGGTAAGATACCCATTGAGTGTGTATGTTATTCCCTCCTCAGGTCAAATCTGTTGAGAGCAAGATTCACTCATTCCCCCTCACCTGCACCCTCTTCCCTTCCAACAGAACTGCTTTCTCTTCTCACTTTTATGTGAGATAATTTACCCCATTCTATCTCTTCCTTTCTCCCTCTCTCAATATATTCCTCTCATCCCATAATTTGTTTTTATTTTTTTAGATATCATCCCTTCATATTCAACTCACCCTGTGCCCTCTGTCTATGTATATATGTATATTCCCTTCAGTTACCCTAATACTGAGGTCTCATGAATCATACACATCATCTTTCAATGTTGGAATGTAAACCAAACAGTTCAACTTTAGTAAGTCCCTTATGATTTCTCTTTCTTGTTTACCTTTTCATCCTTCTCTTGATTCTTGTATTTGAAAGTGAAATTTTCTATTCAGCTCTGGTCTTTTCACTGAGAAAGCTTGAAAGTCCTCTATTTCATTGAAAATCCATATTTTACCTTGGAGCATGATACTTAGTTTTGCTGGGTAGGTGATTCTTGGTTTTAATCCTAGCTCCATTGACCTCTGGAATATCATATTTCAAGCTCTTCCATCCCTTAATGTGGAAGCTGCTAGATCTTGTGCTATCCTGATTGTGTTTCCACAATTCTCAAATTGTTTCTTTCTGTTTGCTTGCAGTATTTTCTCCTTGATCTGGGAGCTCTGGAAGTTGGTGACAATATTCCTAGGAGTTCTCTTTTTGGGATCTTTTTCAGGAGGAAATCGGTGGCTTCTTCCAATTTCTATTTTACCCTCTGGCTCTAGAATATCAGGGCAGTTCTCCTTGATAATTTCTTGAAAGAAGAGATCTAGGCTCTTTTTTTTGATCGTGGCTTTCCACGTAATAATTTTAAAATTATCTCTCCTGGATCTATTTTCCTGGTCAGTGGTTTCTCCAATGAGATATTTCACATTGTCTTCCATTTTTTCATTCCTTTGGTTCTGTTTTAAAATATCTTGATTTCTCATAAAGTCACTAGCTTCTACTTGCTCCAATCTAATTTTTAAGGTAGTATTTTCTTCAGTGGTCTTTTGGACCTCCTTTTCCATTTGGCTAATTCTGCTTTTCAAGGCGTTATTCTCATTGGCTTTTTGGAGCTCTTTTGTCATTTGAGTTAGTCTATTTTTTAAGGTGTTATTTCATTCAGTAGTTTTTGGGTCTCCTTTAGCAAGTCATTGACTTGTTTTTCATGGTTTCTCCCACTCTCATTTCTCTTCCCAATTTTTCCTCTACTTCTCTAACTTGTTCCAAATCCTTTTTGAGCTCTTCCATGGCCTGAGACCAGTTCATGTTTTTCTTGTAGGCTTTTGATGTAGGCTCTTTGACTTTGTTGACTTCTTCTGGCTCTATGTTTTGGTCTTCTTTTTCACCAAAGAAAGAATCCAAAGTCTGAGTCTGAATCTGAGTCCATTTTTGCTGCCTGTTCATGTTCCCAGGCAACAATTTGACCCTTGAGTTTTTCCTCTGGGTATGACTGTTTGTAGAGTAGAGAGTACTTTGTGCCAAGATTGAGGGGTTGTGCTGTTGTTTTCAGAGCTATTTCTACACAGAGCTATCTCTGCCACACCAGTGCTCCTCCTCCCCCAAGAACCACCAACCCAGGCCAGGACTCAGGTCTAAGCAGGCTCTGCACTCCAACTCTGATCCACCACTTAATTCCTCCTACTAGGGGCGCCTGGGGCCAGAAGCAACTGTAGATTTAGTTCTGTCCTCAGAGCTTCACCACCTCTGCTGCCCCTAGGGTGATGGCCAAACCACAAACTCCTTTCACTCTGTCTCCACATTTTTTCCTACTAACCTTTTCTGTTGTCTTTGGTCTTTGTGGGTTGAGAATTCTGGTAACTGCCACAGCTCACTGATTCAGGGCACTAGGGCCTGTTCTGCCTGGCTCCAGGTCTTGTTGGTCCGGGTGCAGCCCACGCTGGGCTCTGCTCTGCTCCCAGCTCTGTGCATGACAGACCATACCCAGTGACCCTCCAGGCTGTCCTAGGCTGGTGCCCTGCCTCCCTCTGCTATTTCTTGGGTTCTGCAGTTCTTGGATTGTTCACAGACATTTTCATAAGTGTTTGGAGGCTCCTTGGGGAGAGCTTTAGGCAACTCCCTGCTTTCCAGCCACCATCTTGGCTCTGGCAAAAGGGAGAAACCTTGACTCAATGGTGAGAGTATGCTTGAATGGAAGGAAATATTCTATAATAGCATGTGAGTACCTTACAATGGGTGTAACTCTGAGGGATTTAGTGTTTAGAGACCACCAATATTGAATATTGTACCTCCATGGAAAATATCTTACTTCATGGGAAGGGAAAATGCATCCTTTAAAGACAGCTAATATCCAAAGGGGTAGAAATGCATTGACTAAGAGAAGAGACTTCATGAAAAATTTGAAAAATGACCATGGGGAGGGGAAGGTAGTAATGAACAGAAAATCAGGGACACATAAAATTTTCTATGATGAGGAAATATTCTCATCCTATCTATCTCTTGTAGAAATTAATATATGGAAGAGTGAACCTTAACAGAAAAAAAGAGAGGAGAAAATTTCTATAAGCCAGTAACAAAGAAACAGTTTAGAAGAGGGAATTAAAAATGTGTACCTTAGAAGTTTTAATTCCATGAGGAATCCAGAGACAAAAGAAGAAATAATAAGCTTAAGAACCATGAATCAAAAAATAAAAGTCAATAATCAACAGAAAGGGAAAAAAATACTGAAGAGAATGGGGGAAAGAAATCATTTTTTAAATATGCAGAAAAAAAGGAAAAATGAGACAAGTTTAAAGGGAGAGGAAGAGAGATTTTACTTGGCAGAGAGAAAAAAGAGGGGAAGAATTAGTTAACAAGGTAAAGGGAAGAAAGAAAAAGAACTAATAAGCCAAGCAAAACTCGAAAACTAGAGAAAGGTAGGGAAGCAGGGGGTGAGCTTAAGGGAAAGAGAAGAAGAATTTGTGGGAATAGGGTTTTCTTAAAGTAGATTAAACAGACATAACTGAAGAGACAAACTACTGTCTTATTTTTCTTGAAACAAAATTGTATTTGTTATATGTGATGACTCTCTGGTAGTAGGGGGACAAAATTGAAATATTTGTGATGTTAAAAAATAAATCAATAAAATTTATGAAAAACAAGTAATTAGAGGAGTAATTTTCACTTTGAAAGGGGGGAGCTTTTCAGGCAATCCTGTTTGCAGGTGTAGGCTGATGGAAATCTGCCCCCAGAATATTACAGGATCTCCTTATTGAGATCTTGTATCACTCAGAGGAATAGAAAAGGGAACAATGATGCTCATTGTTCAAGTTATGATGGAAAGCTTTATGGTTACATCACTGAGTTTTCCCATCACTAAATGTGTCTTGGAGAGACAATGCACCTTGCACAACAAATTCGGTTTAAAGTGATATAGTAGGAAGTGATCGGGATTATTGTATTTTGGAAATTATACATGACTACAATAATCCCCAAATGCTTGCTATCACTGTAAAAGTTCATCTTGCTGGAATGAATGTTTTTAAGGTGAAACTCTCTGGAGTTGAATTATGGACCATCACAATTTCAGAAATATCACATTTGAAGAAAAATGAATGGCAATGGGGAAAAAACAGTGAGGATAAATAGACTGTGATATATTATTAACAATAGTTTGTATGCAGCAAAATGCAAGACATTATCAAGGATATACAAAACCAGAAAAGGAAAAAAGGTATATAACATAGCAAGAAGAGGGGTAACAGATGTTCAATCCTAGTGTTTTAATGGTATTCACGAAATAGTTAAAAAAGTAGAGTGATGCTTCGAGAATATTAGGAAGATGCTCTATGGGGAGATGTATGGAAAACATGAACAAGATAATGTTACATGGGCAGAGAATGAATATGAACAGGTTTTGATCTGAACTGATGAAGGGAATAGCCAGACTGATGAGTTCATAAATTCCTGATAATTGATGATAGACATTCTAATAATAGGTCACATCTTACCACATTACACTGATTTCCTTGTATTATGATCTCCAGTTGACCTTTCTAATTTTCCGTATTTTGTATAGATGTGTATAAATATCTAAGGAAGGCCCTGGGTTTTTACTGCTCTCTTTTGTCTTCTATGAATTACTAGTCCTTTCCGCTCATAATATTTCTCCTCTGTACGTGCTACTGTCTATGGTGTCTAGTTTGGAGAATATATTTAGGAAACTTCTTCTTTTCATTTCTGTTCAGAGATTAAAGTTATTTCAATCATATTATCAAGTCTTCAAGCAAATGTATGTACATATTATATATATATATACATGTGTATAAAGGCATATATTTACATATATATGTCCATATATATGTGTACACATACACTTATATGTATGTATATATAAATATAAACATATGTGCATATATTATTCATATGCATATATATATATATATATGGAGAGAGAGAGAGAGAGAAAGAGAGAGAGAGAGAATATATTTTGTTAGAGGCATTCTATTCCTAGTCAAAAGCCCATCAGTCTTAAACCATGATCCATAAAACATACGAATTCCTATTTTATCCACCATTTTCTTAAGCAGCAAATCATTTCTTTAATTCCTCTTTCTCTTCTGAAGTTCCTACATCTAATCAGCAGCAATGATGAAAAACACCACCTGCACCTGTAAGGTATCCAGATACTTTTCCAAAACTTGATAATCCTTAGTGTGTTTTATACATACCTTTTGGTAGTATCATTTGTCCTTCTATGAATCACTATTACTAAGTAGGGTGCACCAGGTTTCATAAATCTCACTATTATACCCCAGATCCACCCTTCTTGGACCTGGCATACATCTTTATTAGTCAGGTCATGTTAACCCATATTCACTCAATTCATATCAACAGAGAGCCAACATACATTGATACCTGCTCTTCCTCCTTTGACCAGCACTGGGATAACTCTCTGGCTGGTACTTATGAATGCTCATCATAATTCTTGGGAGCAACTGAAAATACTGTTTACTTAAGGAATCCAGTTCTACCCTTTACTGGGAGAGTTTTGAACCAATTACACATCTCCAAAGATTTTATATTCCTTTTTTACTATCATATCACATTCTTCTACTTCTCTTTCCAACCTCCTGCCCCTGCCTGTCTTTTCTGGTTACTTTACCTCTTAGTTTTCATTTTTAAGACTCTATTCTTCATTCTTTCAAGGAATTACTGATTTTCCATGACAGTCGTCAGATTGGAGTCAATGCTTGTCTTTCTCTTCTGGAGAGGATGCCAAACGGCATTTTGAGCACATACAGCTCTGATGTGAGGCAGGCAGAAACATAGTGTTCACTTGACCAGTAAACTATAGCATTTCGTTTGCGCTCCATATTTACTGGTAATGAAATCTTCGATTCTCTATTCCTGACCTTGTTAATTCTTGTGGCTAATCCACATGGCAAGAATTAATGACAAACGACATGTTTATTTCTTCTATTGATATAGAGAACTCAAGCTTGAAGAAGTCTTTGTTATAACAGTTTTTTTTCACTTTTTTTCTGGGCAGGGATTTTCATGTTTGCTTGTTTTTTCTCCTGATCAAATTCTATCTTTTGTTTCACTCAACTTTCTCCCTTCTGTAACTAGCCTGCTCCAGTCTGTTTCCTGACTTTTAATTCTATGCTATAGTGGCACTGTGCTTCCTAAGTAGAGGGGGAACTGTCTGAAGCTCCAGGGTTTTGTGCAGCTTTTTCAGAGGTAATTATGTGGATCTGTAAGTTTTTGGCTCTTCCAAGAGGGTATGATCTAGGGAGAAGTGTATTTATCACTTTCCTGTACTGTGCACTGGTTTGTGAGAGACCACAAGCACTATTTTCAAACTTGGTACTGTGAACACAGTCCCTGCTCCCCTGTGCCTGCAAGCTTTGTTGTGCTAGTGTTCCTCTTCACAATGGGACTAAGACCCAGGATTGTAACCCAGATCCAAGTATAGGCAATGCAACAGAGTCCTGCCTCTGGTGCCAGCAAATGGACCCCCATATACCTCCTTCTGACCCCTTGTTTGATCACCTTGCCATCTGTGAGCTGAGAGGTCTGGAAACCTCCACTGTAGCCACAGACTGAGTTGTCATAAGGCCTGCTCCTGTTTTGCTGGGGCCCGGTCTGTGTTGGTATGGCCTGTGTTGGACTCTACCCTCTGGTGAAACAGACCTTTCCTGCCAAACCTCTAAGTTATATTGGGCTGGAAAATTGTTTCACTCTGTCTTTTTGTGGGTTCTGCCACTCTAGAATTTGTGTAGCAGCATTATTTAAAGGTTCTTAGAGGGGTTTGGGGGAGAGCTTAGGTGAGTTCCTGCCTTTACACTGCCTCTCTCTTTGATTTCTTTAGACACAGTACTGGTATCACAGGCTCAAAGGGTATACATAATTTAATAGTTTGGGGGGGGGTATCCTTCCAAATTGCTTTTCAGAATGGCCAGACAAGCTTATTACTGTCTCGTTTTGTCAAGTTTGCCAATATGATGGATATGAGGAAGTACCTCATCATTGTTTTAATTTGTATTTCTCTAATTTTTAGTAATTTGGAGCATTTTTAAAACATGCTTATTGATAGTTTTGATTTCTTCCTCTGAAAATGGTGCAATGGTTAGAAGGCTGGGTCTGAAGTCAGGAACACTCTTCTTCCTGAGTTCAAATCTGGCCTCAGACACTTACAAGCTGTGTTACCCTGGACAAGTCACTTAACTCTATTTGACTTATTTCATCTATAAAATTAGCAGGAGAAGGAAATGAAAAAGTACTCTAGCGTCTTTGCCAAGAAAACTCTCAATGGTGGCACAAAGAGTCAGACATGACCAAAACAACTGAATAACAACAGCAACAAAGTGACTCTTGCAGTAATAAACTTGACTCATTTACTTATATATCTTGGAAATAAAACTTTTATTGAAGAAATTTGTATATCACTGTTTTCTAAGAGATATAATCTTGATATTTCCATATCTCTCCTTTTAAGATTAAACATAAATGGGAAACAATTTCTTATTGTATGGAAAAATAAAGAATGTCAGCCTTCAGTGTGAATTTTGAGACATGACCATTTTGTGATTAGGAATTTTCTTCCAGCACAAAGGGTTTTTACCAAATTCACATCAGAGATGAGAAAGCCTCTATTCCCTAAAAGAGTTGGAGACTCAAATAAAAGGTGAAATTTGAGGGGTGTCAATTTATGTGATATACACACATCCCATATATGGGATTAGTACCTTCAGAAATTCTACCAGAAATTCTATCCCCACAATGCAATTGCAGTTACTCCCTGATAAACTTGAGATGAAATTCCATTGATCCTAGGGTCCTCAAGAAGAACCTAAAGAGTAATTACCAACAACAAAATTTGTGGATGAATAATATAGGTCAAAATGAAGAGGGTAATCTATGGTTCCACATGCCAATTGGAGAGTGTCCTCATGAAATCGGAGGTGAAAGTAAGATTTAAGCTCGATGAAAATATCCATTGTTAGCCAACCTCTGGATTTACCAACCAACCTTCTGATCTCAAGTTTGTTTCTCAAATGGGTCTCCTACTAAGAGAAAAGTGTTCTGAAAAGTTAGTATAGATATTCATTCCAATTGAACCATATTTCTAGTCATATGTTATTAAATCAAGGTTTAGATATCAATTAGTATGAATAGTTTGCATGATGTCAGTTACTTTTCCCAGAAACTGATCAGTCCTGAATAAACTGACCATCAAGGCTGCTGAACTTGTTGAACTGAAAATTCAAATTCTCGACTTGTGAATAATCAAGTTAAGTTCTGCACCCTGTGACACCTCGCTGGGAACACAGCATGATACAATGGAAACAGTGACAGATTTGGAATCAGAGGCTGGGTTCATATACTGTTTCTGCCATTTTTTGATCTTGAACAAGTCATCTAACTCAACATTGTCAACTTCAAATAGGAATTGAGGAGCTACTAAACCATACCTATACGTGCCTGGCTGCACGTTGACCTAGAAAATCACACATTAACATTATTTATGTTTTAATGTATTTTTTAATTTATTCTGTTAAATATTCCCCAATTATATCTTAACATGGTTCTGGCCTTACTTGGGAGTGTAACAGGCTCCGAAAATCAGGTTTGTCACTTCTGATCCAGCCTCTCTTAGCCCAAGTTTCTTAATCTATAAAATGAGTGGCTGTTCATCCTTCATTTTTGAAAAGGACCAATGGCATCATGGGGTTGTGTCTTGACTTGTGTGTCAATTCTATTTAAGTGAAGCAGAGATACATTAAAGTCATCAGCCTTGCTCTCTCTTCCAGAGCCATCAAAGTCCAGTGGCAAGACCAAAGTCAAGATGACCAGTGATGCTCTGAGATGTAGAATCTATAAAATCATGAAGTTTGGACCAGATAGCTTTAGATTTGAAAGAGATTCAAAAGACTATCCAGTTCCATCTCCTCCTCCTATAGATGAATAAACTGAGGTAATGGACGTTAGGTCTCTATCCCAAGGTCATACTGGTAGTCAGTAGCAGAGAGGTAGGATTTAAACCTGGTCCTCTGACTCTAGAGTCCTTTTTTCTTTTGAAGAAATGTTTTTATTGTGAATTTATCAGTAATAAACTTTTCATTATACAAAGAACATCAAGAAAAAAAGGATTTTATCTCTTCTTTGCGACCTAAGAAAGTTTTATTTATGCATATTTTAAAAGAACTCTCAAATATTTATATGCGTATATGTCTATATGTGTATATTTCTTTTAACCAAGTAATGATAAAAACAGACCCTTTCCACTGTAGCATTAAAAGCCCTTTCAGCTCTAAATCTATGATCCTATAATCATTAATATGGACAATAATTCAGGTGAAAGGTCCATATACTATACCTGGCATAGGCCCTAAACTAAATTCTCAGAAACATGAGTCAGAGGAGGATAGAGTAGAAGGCTTCTCATTTTCCACCTTCTTCTTGCCCATCAGCACAGGGGGGAAAAGGAAATTTGTATTTCATTAACTCTAAATTTCTCATCTCAGAGTATTATAGAAATTGGGTGGTTAAAGAAAATTCTCTTTACATTTTAATAGCACCTTGGTTAGGATACAATACATGTTTAATGATTTTGCTATGGCTCTGACATAGCTCTAAATTCCAGCTTGCTTGCTAATTCCTGGCTGCTATCCAACATCATCAGTGCTCCTTCTTTGAACTTTACTTAAAGGTTTCTCCAGTCATCCCCATTTCATGGGCGAGCTTCTCACTGTGACAAGGAGAACTCACATTCTTCAAAAAAATTCCAAAATGGGAGGAACAAATTTGACTAGCTCCCTGTCCACTGGGTCTTTGAACCAGTACTAATTTCCCAGCATCTCTTCTCTCTCCGGATAATTTAGGATCCCTAAATTATCCTGCATAGGGATGTATGAGTATTTCAGGCAATGTAAGAACAGATGGGAAAAATTCCTTCCATCTAGTTTTCAGCACATGAATAATGCTCCCAGAATCCTGTACTATATTACACTAGTAAACCTGCTCCATTCCAAAGAGGTGGGGAGAGGCGAAAAGAGTTTAGGTGATAGAGAGAGATAGAGATAAAAAGAGAAAGAGAGAAGAAAGAGGGGGAGGAGAGTGTGTGTGTGTGTGTGTGTATGTGTGTGTGTGTGTGTGTGTGTGAGAGAGAGAAAGAGAGAGAGAGAGAGAGAGAGAGAGAGAGAGAGAGAGAGAGAGCAAGAGCGAGAGAGAGAGAGAGAGAGATTAAAAATGCATCCTTGCTAGACAGTAGACACTCAATAAGACTGCTCAAATATTTCACTGATTGTGTCTGCCTCCCCACTCCCTCTACCACAAACACTAATGCTTTTGCTTCCCATTTGTCAACTCTGAATTCACACAGTTTGATATTTGTATATCTTTTGTGGTATATATCATGTACCTACTCCTTTGAATTATGTTCATTAGTGTCCATTTATTGTCTATCCCAACCAAAGTATAAGCTCCCTGAAATGTACATTTCTTTTTCAACTCTATATCCCTATAGAGGGTTGAGGTTAAGTTCTTGTACATAGTAGGTGCTTTGTAAATTTTGGTTGACCAAAGCTGAGCTGAATTCTCATGACTTTTGATGAAATCCTCCAGAAAGTTTTCATATCATCTACCCACTGAGTAAGGCATATGTGTTAGACAAAGAAAGAGTAATCTAGAAAGTATGATCTATGAGATGATAGAACACATGCTTCTGGGATTACTTTTTCTCAAGAGTCTAAGACTAGAATAGATATTGATAGATACTGATAGAATTGAAATGAAAGACAGAGGGCTTGAATTTGGGGTTTTCTGTCTAAAAGGCATTTTGCAATGTTTTATGTGATACATACAATCCCAAAGTGGCAGTACCACGCTTTCTAAGTAAGGACTATTAAGCTTTCTAGATTCTGGATGCAAGTGAGATGTGTGATACATTCAGGTAAGAGAATGGAGCTCATCCACTCCATTATGACCAAATTCAATTCTTTTAAATAATTGAGAAAGACATGTATCTAAGAGCTAAACTAGTCCCAAACATTAATCAACAAGACATGGATGTATCTGTTATGCAAATTCTGCCCACCAACCAAGTTTGACATGCTGGAAATTCGGTTTTATAGCAAAACAAAGGAAACACACAAATATCCTAGTTTTCTTCTTGGTTTACAGCCAGCACTAAAAGGAGTTGGCCATATGAATTCATGATTAATTAATACCAGCATTTATTAAGCATTCATTGTGAGTACTATACTAT
Source organism: Trichosurus vulpecula (assembly GCF_011100635.1). Taxonomy (NCBI): domain Eukaryota; kingdom Metazoa; phylum Chordata; class Mammalia; order Diprotodontia; family Phalangeridae; genus Trichosurus; species Trichosurus vulpecula. The sequence continues at coordinate 108,075,255 of NC_050580.1, read as the reverse complement.
TTTAGGAACTGTACATGATGGAATGACAAATATGACATAGACCCTGTCTTCATAGAAATTCCAGTCTAAGAGGAGACTAAGACACATATACAAATGACAATATAGAATGGTGGTTAATAGAGCAAGACGGGTAGGCATACATGAGTTGTTACATGAAAACCAAGGAAGGAAAGATCCTTGGGAGTGGTATAATTACTTGTTGAAATGAAATCTGTATAGTAGAGGTCCAAATGTCAAGGACATTTTTGGAATGGAAGTTCATCTCAAGATAAACACAAGGTCCTCCTCTTCATAGTTGTCACTAGTTCTCTTGACTTCCCTATTGAGTTTCCATCAGGATTCAAACAATAGAAACTGTTAAGAGATAGAGAGGGTTCCAGGACCTGAAGGAGATCCCCAACCTCATTCACTGAAACTCCCCTGATACTTAGCATAGAGGATACTTGACCTGTTACAGATGAAATCACTATTCCAGTAAACTTGCTTGCATCATCCCTTTAAGAACAGTAGAATTCACTCATCTCAAAAATCCCATTATATATATTATGAGAGATAAAAAGAAAAGGACAAATTCCCTGGCCACAAATTACTGACAGCATAGCCGGCAAAGTAATACATACTGATAGAGTCTGTCATTTAACAAAATCAAATGAATGTAGAGTGCAAGCACCTCGCAGGCAAGCAGTTTTATGTTATCTTTTCCCATGCAGAGGCTAATCCAATCCCATGAACCAAATATGTGTATATTGAATATTTATTTGTATGAATCAAAATGAATATGTGACATATGTCATCAAATCCATTTAGTTTCTCCTAAGTCCTTCTAATTAGATAGCTTCTACCAAGCAGGTAATGGTGAATGTTTATTGCATATAAGTTAGTGATTAAACTTATGCCTACGTATTAACTTAGAGTTATGATGAAACATCATTCAGTCAATATTATTTTTTACCTATGAAAACATAAACATTCATTAAAGTGAAATGGCAAAAGAGACTTAAGCTATGGCAAAAACTAAATGAAATTATACACCTATAAACTGATACCTACTTAATCTAAACTTTCCTTTTCCTATTGCTACTTAATATTGATAGACAAATTTGCTATGAAAATTTTCTGAAGGTCAAATTTCTCTGGGCTATAGTGGCTTCTGTATTAAAAGCTTATTTTTTAAGTTCCTTTCATCTAGATACTTGTCTTATGAAAATAACACAGAACTCTTGCTGCATATCTCTGCTAATTAGGTATAGAGCATAGCTTCCTTCAGAAGTTCCCTGTTGGTTTTTTTTAGTCAGAATTGGGGAAGTGGGGAGTCCTGGCAGGCCTGGCTTTATAGTTCAATTTTCTACTATTTCTTTATCTGCTATTTAGCTGAAAAGAGATTCTTGCCCCCCCCCCCAAAAAAAGGCAACAAACAATGTCACTTCTATGACTGAGTATTTTCCAATGGAGCAAAAGTTGCCTCAGTTGACCTTTGGAAGATTAGTATGTCTATAATCTATTCTCTAACATCTTCCTTTTTTTAAATGAATGCTTGCTAAGTGAAATGATTTTGAGGCAAAATCCAGTCCTGGTATAATAGTAATGAGAGTAGAGTAAACCAAGTGTTTCCATTATCTTCCTCTATGGAAATCTGTCCTTTCAGATTTGGCTAATATGTTGTGGATATCAGACATAAGAAATTATCAGTAAACAATTTAAAGAACTCATCCAAATACTGTAGAAGCCAAGCTGCCATATTGCCCTTTAAATGACCTTACCGGCACCTGGTCAGACCTTTAAACGTTTATCTTTGGGACAATTAATGAGCCATCATGATACAACCTATTATTTTCATGACCTATAAACAAACACACAAATAAATAAATGTATGTATTCTGTGTGTACATATGTACACATATATACATATATGCATAAAATCCAACTATAATTCCTAGAAAATGGAAAATTAACATGATACGCATTTAACTTTAGGGTAATAATCAAGGTACATTTAGAGTGGTATTAAAGACCACTCCTAGCAAGCTAGATGAATGTTTGTCTTTCCAACTATACCCGAGCAAATTGGGTTTTAATACCCTGATCAGCACCTTGATTATTCAGAACTTGAAACGACCATCTTGGCTCCCTGCCCTCACATTCCTTCAATTGGAACATGATTCCTACTTGTATATTTAGCCTCACACCAGGTTCTTGGAACACTCCAGGCCCTGGATAGAACAGAAATAAAAGCCTACAGTTCCACAGATCGGATGACTAAGCAGGAAGTCCTTTCCTCACCTCTACCTAGCTTCTAGTCTTATTCATTGTGACCAAGCCCCTCTCTTGCCTTTCAACTCCAGCAGCTAGGTCCTTATCATATTCTCTTTTTACCCCAAACTCAATCCTCTGCATTCTAACCCATATTCCAATTCCTCTGTGGCTGGGACTGTGAGTTTTCTTTTCATTTTCCTAGGCATTGAAGTCCCTCCCCCAAAGCATATCTCTGATAGCTGAATCTTCTAGGCTCAGATACTCCCTGATAAGATCTTCTTATCTTGTCTAATGCTATATGATAATTATGCCCCATCTATCTGCTCACAAACTCTCCAAGTACTCACAGTTGGGAATCAGATCTCCTACTCCACCTTAGCAAGCCTTTCTTTTTGCTGAATTCCAATATTCCCAGGCCTAATTCATTTGCCATCCACTAAGCCAAGATTTCTGGACAATGATCAGCGAGGACAAGTAAAGGAGTTCAGAGTCCCTATCCTTTTAGGAAGATTAAACAGCAAGTGAAAACAGTATACAGGTGGGAATTCTGAAACTTTTTAATCAGCAGTGTGTTTCTCTGTTTTTTTTCTCCTGCCTGCTGCCCCCAGGAGAGATTGCTCAGCAGTGGGGAGACATTCTATTAATCACTTTGCTCTTTCAGAGTTGCTGGGAGACAAAAAAAAGTATCTAGGTTTATTTTTTTTAATAGTTTAAAAACTAGAAGTGGTTAAACGGATGCCAGTCCCTCTCTCCTCCCAACCCTAACCCAATGCTTATTTCAGGAGCTACTGAGTCAAAAATCATTGATATATTTTCTGCCCTAAAATCTCCATCTTCATCACACACACACACACACACACACACACACACACGCACACACACACACATGCACACATGCACACATGTGCAAGCGTGCGCGCACACACACACACACACACACACACACACAAAACCTCTATGGAGATAAAAGAGTGGTGATGTAGCAGAAATCTGACTTATACTAGATTATATAAACTGTCTCCAGTGTCCCAAATAAAGGTGAAGAGTCAAAGAGGAAATTGGAAACACCTCACCCAGGAAGGCCATAACCTATACTGATTTAGGACTATAGGATCATGGGACTATGACAAGGAAGGAACTTAATAATGAACTAGTCCACATCCCTTATTTCACAGATAAGGAAACCGAGGCCCAAGAGGTAAAGTGACTATCTCTTGGTCCCATAGCTGGCAAATAGCAGAGTCAAGACTTGAACACATGTTCTCTGATTATGATTACAGTGCTTTTCCCCACCACACCACATTCCCTGTGTGGGCCCCAAGTACAGAACTAGTAACAAAATAGGGAAGTTACAGGGGGATATAATTTAGACCAAAATAAGCAAGAGTTACTTAAAACTTAGAACATCTCAAAAATTAAATGGGCTACCTCATAAGGGAATAATCTATCTCTGTGCTACTGGAAGTATTAATGAAACACCGAGTGATCATCGACTGAAGACACTGATAGAGGGATTTGTTTACCTTGCGTGTATTTGAAGAAAATATTTTCCTATTATCTAGGGTCCCTTTGAATTTTAGAGGCCCATGATTCTATGATGAATATGCTCAACGAACATGCCCTTCATTTCAAGTTGTTCCAGCTACGTGAAAATCATGTCACTCAAACAGGAGAAAGGTGGTTTCTCAATGTCCTAATGGTCTCACATGTTTGCTCCTTCAAGGGTTATTATAATTAGATGTTTCATTCCTTTCAAGTTACAAGTAGGAGGGGGGAAAATTAGCCATCTCATCTTACCAGGACTATCCTCTTCTTTCATTTCACTCTTTCCACTTTCCCCTAACTCTAGTTGACAACAGATATAACTAAATTGTAGTTTCTAAGACAAGACAGAAAATGAGAGCAATTTGTGGGGCAGGTGAGGTGAGAAGTTAAAGGGCTGGGGAAGAGGTGATGGAGATCTATTTCCTTTCTTCCTGAGAGAGAAGCAAGGGCACATTTCAACAAAAATGGGTTGTATATTCATGGAGACATGAAATATTAATATTAGAAAAAACATTTGAGATCATCTACTTGGACCCTCTATTTTTAAATACCAAGAGAAGTAAAGGAGAGGGCCTGATTTGTAACATGGAAGTCACACATTTTTTATAGTCAAACAGAAGACTTACAATTGTCAGATGTCTGGATTTCATGTCCCTACACAGGCAGAAGTGGTTCTGCTTGCCTTATGCGGTGGCAGTCACTCTAGGGGGTTGTGAAATATCCAAACCTCAGCATTCACAAGCACATCTCTTATCATAAATCTTACTCATACTAAACTCAGTCATTCAGGCCTTTTCCCTTACTCCCTTTCTTGGGTTTGACAGTTTTGGACAGATTTAGACTTATATCATACCTGAAGACATGTTGTAAATAATTAAAGTTGATAATTTCCCCCCTCTCCATTGTTATATGTTTAGGCATTGTGAAGTGTATAGGCATATATGTGCCTATATGTAGATATGATTGTGAGTATGAATGCAATTACTCTGTATGTATGTGTGTGTGGGGGGGTATATATGTATACTTATGCAACCATACACATATAAGAAAGAAGGGAAAAGAAGAAGGAAGAGAAAAAAGAGAAAGGAGAAATAGGGCAAGTGAGAAAGAGAGAGAAAGAGGGAAAGAGAGAGAAGGAGAGGAAGAGGGAGAGGGAAAGAGAAGAAAGAAAAGTAGACAGTCTGGACCTATGATTTCATTTGTATTAAGATATATGGTCAATTACATATATATACATATATTTCTATACATATATATATGCATTCATGTACTAATTTATTTTCTTTAAACAAGCCTCTGTAATAAATAGTATCAATGAATCATTCTAATCTAATTTGTAGCTTGAGGACTGTTTGTGGATGATTTTTTTTTTTATTAAGATTATCATTATTTTGGGCAAAGTAAGCAATCACCTTTTCAAAGAACAGGAACAAAAGCAAACATAAAACTCCAGTCTTCATTATGGCATCATGCTTCAGGTCCCAGAACAGGTCAGAGAATGGCTTTGATATATGAAAGTTTGTCATTCATGGGTACATTTCATTTACTGAAGTGTTGGTTGAGAGCAACTTTATTAAAGATGTAAGACACTGGTAAAATGCTACTTCATTTTGTGTTGCTGCCTTCAGAAAAAAGCTGCATCCACATACACTTTGGAGAATTACATAATACACAATGGCAGGGAGTACGCATTATAAATTATATAACACTGTGGCATAAACAATAATTTCAGGAATCAGTTAGAAAGCCAATGTAACAGTTCAGAAAATGGAGAGTTCAGTGACTGAGATTTTTCAGGAGCTTATTGAAAGAGATGAAGAGTAGTTGAACTGGGATGGCAGAATTGGTATTCCTACTGGGGTCAATCCTGAATTTTAGCACTCTTGTTGATCTCCAAGGACCTCCCTCCAAGTCACTCTCATAATTTGTTTTTTAATTTTCACTTATTTATTTTTAGTTTTCAACACTTGCTTTATAGGATTTTGAGTTCTAAATTTCCTTCTCCCTCTTTCCACTACCCCTTCCCCAAGTTGGCGTGCAATCTGATGGCATGCAATATATGTATAGGCTATACATGTATGATGATATTAAACATATTTCCACATTATTCATGTTGTGAAAGAAGAATCAGAACAAAAGGGGAAAAAGCATTAGAAAGAAAAAAACAAATAACAATAAAAGAAAGAGAAAATAGTATGTTTTGACCTGCATTCTGCCTCCATACTTCTTTCTCTGCATGTGGATAGCATTTTCCATCATGAGTCTTATGGAATTGTCTTAGATAATTACTCAGAAGAGCTAAGTCTAACACAGCTAATCTTGGCAATTCATATTTTTGTAAATATCCATCCATTTCACTTAGATTGTCAGACTTATTGTTATGCAAAATAGCTCCTAATGATTGTTTTGATTTCTTCTTCATTGGTGGCCAATTCACCCTTATTATTTTTGATAATGGTAATGTGGTTTTCTTCTTTATTTTTTTTAATCAAATTAACCAGAGGTTTACTTTTTCATAAAACCAAGTCTTAGTTTTATTTATTAGTTCAATATTTTTTTCTTAATTTCAATTTAATAAGCTCTCAATTGATTTTTAGAGATTCTAATTTGGTATTTAATTGAAGATTTTTGATTTGTTCTTTTTCTAGCTTTTTTAGTTGCATGTCCAATTCATTGATCTCTTCTTTCTCCATTTAATTCATGTCAGCCTTTAGAGATAGAAAACTTCACTGAAGAACTGCTTTCACTGCATCCCATAAGTTTTAGTATGTTGTCTCATTATTGTTATTCTCTTGGATGAAGTTATTGATTTTTCCTATGATTTGCTGTTTGACCCCCTCATTCTTTAGGATTAAATTATTTAGTTTCCAATGAATCTTTAGTTAATCTTTTCTTGGTTTTTAATTACATATAATTTTTATTAAATCATAATCTGAAAATTATACACTTAATATTTGTGCCTTTCTGCACTGGATTGTGAGATTTTTATGCCTTCGTACATGGTCAATTTGTGCGTAGGTGTCATATACAACTGAGAAAAAGATATATTCCAATCTATCTCCATTCAATTTTTTCCATAGGTCTACCATATGTTTTATTTTTTCTAAAATTGTATTCACCTCCGTAACTTTTTTCTTGTTCATTTTGTCATCAGATTTATCTAGTTCTGAGAGGGGGAAGTTAAGGTCCCCCTCCTCCCCAGTATAGTTTTGTTATCTATTTCTTTCTGTAACTCACTTAATGTCTCCTTTAAGAATTTGGATGCTATTCCACTTGGTGCATATATGTTTATTATTGATATTACTTCATTGTTCATGGTATCTTTTAGCAAGATGTAGTTTCATTCTCTCTCTTTTAATTAGATATACATATTTTTTTACTTCAGCTGATGCATAATATATTCTGCTCCAGTCTTTTTCCTTTATTCAGTGTGTATCTCTCTGCCTCAACTGTGTTTCTTGTAAACAAAGTATTGTAGGATCCTGATTTTTATTTCACTCTGATATGTTTCCATTTTATTCTTCATAGTTATCCCATTCACATTCACAGTTATGATTACTAACTCTGTCTTTCTCTCCCTCCTGTCTCCCTCCCTGTTTATACTTTTCTCTCTCCTTTTACCCTTTACTTCCTCATCAGTGTTTTGCTTCTGAGCTCCACCTCACTGAATCTTCTGTCCCTTCTATCAGCCCTCTTCCCTTTTCTTTCCTCTTTCCCATCCTACTTCTCTATACAGTGATAGGTTTCCATAAGCAACTGAATGTGTATGTTATTCCCTCTTTGAGCCAAATCCAATGAGAGTAATGTTGAAATGATGCTTGCCTCCTTTCTTTCTTTCCCTGTACTATAATAGTTCTTTGTGCTTCTTCCTCTGATAGGATTTACCCTATTCTGCCTCCCCCTTTCCTTTTTTCCCAGTACAATCTGTTTTTTAAACCTCAGTTATTTAATTATTATCATCACATCAAATTCAACTTGTTCCCATGCCCTCTTTCTAGGTGTACCACTTTTAATGCCATAATAAAGATACAGTTCTCAAGAGTTACAAGTGTCATCTTCCCATGTAGGGATGTAAACAGTTCAACCTTATTCAGTAACATCTTTTTTTTCTTTCCTGTTCACGTTTTTGTGCTTCTCTTGAGTCTTGTATTTGAAGAGCAAATTTTCTTTTTTTCTTTTCCAGAATACCATATTCTAAGCCCTGTGATCATTTAATGTAGAAGCTGCTAACCCCTGCATAATCATGACTGTGGTTCCATGATAATCAAATTGTTTCTTTCTGGATGTTTTCCTTGATCTGATAATTCTGGAGTTAGGCTATGAAATTTCTTGGAGTCTTCTTTTGTGGGTCTATTTCAGGAGGTGAATGGTAGATTCTTTCAATGACTATTTTACCCTCTGGTTCTAGGATTTCAGAACATGTTTCCTTGATAATTTCTAAAAAGATTCTATCCAGGCTCTTTTTTTTGATTATGACTTTCAGGTAGACCGATAATTCTTAAATTATCTCTCCTGGATCTATTTTCTGAGTTAGTTGTTTTTCCAATGACGTATTTTACATTTTCTTTTATTTTTTTTCATTCTTTCGACTTTGTTTAACTGATTCTTGAGGTCTCATAGAATCATTAGCTTCTACTTGCTGAATTCTAGTTTTTAATGAATTGTTTTCTTCAGTTAGCTTTTGTACCACTTTTCCATTTGGCCAAATCTACTTTTGATGGAGTTGTTTTCTTCAGTGGATTTTTTTTTTCCATTTGGCCAATTGTATTTTTTTAAGAAATTATTTTCTACATTTAATTTTTGTCCTTCCTTTTCCAAGCTGTTGGCTCTGTCTTGCATACCTCCTATTTCTTTTCCCAATTTTTCTCCTATCTCTGTTATTTGACTTTTAAAATGCTTCTTGAGCTCTTTGATGAGACGTTTTGTGCCTGAGACAAGTTCATATTCCCTTTTGGGGTTTTGGATTTGGGTCTACTGACAATATTGTCCTCTCCTGAGTTTGTGTTTTGATATTCCTTGTCTCCATAATAATTCTCTATGGTTTTTTTTTCCTTTTTGCTTATTTTGTATGCCTATTTTTTGGCTTTTAAAATTGAGCTCTCCTGCTGCAGGACAGGAGGCACTATCCCAGGCTTCTTTTACTGGGGTTTAGGAGCCTGGTCACTAGCTTTGTGCCCTAAGGCCTCAGGTGTCAGCCACAAGAGGCTATAGGTGTCCGGCAGTTTACCTGGTGCTGAGCTGGGATCATAGTGGTGGTGTCTTGCATGTGTTGAGGCCAGTTGAGGTTTTTCTGTGTTTCTGTGGGGCTGTGGTAAAGCACAGGGAGGTTTGGCTGCTGGATGACACTTGCCCACCCTAGGCCCACCAACATGGTGGTTCTCTGAGCTGGAGTCTACCAGTTCCCCTGGCTGTGCTCAGGTAACCGGGGGTGGGAATGTCCTGTTGTTGGCATTTGCATGTTACAAGACTATGGGGCTCCTGATCTCCTACTGGTTTGTTGAATTGGAGCCTGTCTCCAGGTTTCTGGAACTCTTCCTGTCCTGGACTTCACTCTTTTTTTACCTGAGTGATACGGACCTTATTTGCCGATCCTCTAAGTCTCCTGGATCAAAAAACTGGTCCATCTTATCTTTCTGCTGTCTCCATTATTCCAGTATTTCTTCTGGGGCACTGTTGTATGGGTGTTTGTAGATGAGAATTGGAGAGGAACAGTTATCTACTGCTTACTCCTCTATCTTGGCTCCCAGAAGTCCTCGTTGCTTTTAAAAAGTGGAGAAATGCATCCAAAAATATCTGACCAGTACTCAATTGGATAGGGATCAATCCCTGCAATATATACAATTCCATATAATGGGAACTTCCATAATAACAATTCAGCAATACTGATGTACATTTGTTCAGTGGTCTACTATGAAATATTGTCCATTTTTGGAATCTGTATCTCATAACTAATAATAATAAATATTATTATTATTCCTTAACCTGTAGTACCTATAGTATTAATACTTCCTCATCAAAAATAATAGTATGGATAGATATTCCCAGCAAACAAGAAAGAGTTCAAAACCCTTTAACAATACTCTGGAACTACCAGACATGGTGTATTAGTATACTATGCAATAGCATAGCCCAAAACAGATATTTGACATTGGATTTGTCCAACGTAACCAAAATTAGTTTATCTCCATATGGAGCCTATTAAACAATTAAGACATAAGAATATGCTCCAGATGTCCACCATGGGCAACTTGTTCACAAATGAAACCAACAATATGCCAATAAAGAAGTATTCAAACATGAACAAGTCATGCCACTTTGTTTATGGAAATGGAGGGGTTTATGATGGTAGATCATGAATATACCTTTAGCACATAATTTGCAGAAGGCTTATCCTTAAAGAACCTAGACAAAACAAGTGTAGATTATGTAAGGAAATGATAGTACCTGTTAATGCATTACTACAGCTTATTTACAAAACATATATTTAGTGCCTACCAAATATCTTACAAACAAGATCTGGTCTCTAGATCATATTTTAAAAGCTTATTATCTTTCATAAACTGATACATGGCAAATCTTCACAGAAGTCTCAAAATGTATTACTCTACTCAAACCCGACATTATCATAAATTGAATGATTATCTACATTTGCCTGGACATAGCCATAAAAACTTGAGAATAATGTTTTTAATAGATGTTCTCATGTGAAATACTCAAACTTTACAAAGAATGAAAAAAGCAGTTGCATAGAATAAAAAAGCTTCATAGCCTGAAAAAAGCACAGAAGGAAAAGCTTTTAAAATAAACACAGATGAACAAAACCATGTGGGAACATGATGAGGTGCATATCATCCGTGTTGTCTTGTTTGCTACTGGCATGGTACTAAGGATGCTTTCAGTGAGCCTATAAAGGATGTGATATATCCTGATACTTGTATTCAACATCAAATAGCAGCTGTTTTATCCACATCTTCAACAATATATAAAACATTAAAAATAAAATAACAGGATATCTATTCATCCCATGGTAGTTTATATCTAAACCCCATTGAAAAAGATAAGAATAAAATGATTCTGGTGATGACAATAATAATGATGATGATATTTATATAGTAATTTATATTCTTCTCAAATCTTTTTGTTTAATCAGATTTGATCCTTGCTATATCCCTATTTTATGAGTAAGATGTATATCTGCGATGTTAAATGACTTGTCCATGCAAGCAAGTAGGAAGGTTCTGAGAAGGCAAACAATGTTATCAAAATTAAACTTGTGAAATCATGCAAAACGTGTCTTCATATTAGCTATGTGGGGGAAAGGTAAAAAAAGAAAATGAGAAAATTATACTTCAATTTGCACTAAAAGTTTATCATTTCTGTCTCTAGAAGTAGATCACATTTTTTTCATCATGAGCCCTCTGGAATTGCCTTGGATCATTTTATTTATTGATCAGAGTAACCAGGTCTTTCACAGTTGATCATTATAACACTGCTGTAAGTGTGCACGGTCAGCTCCCAGTTCTTCTCATTTCACATCAGTTCATACAGGTCTTGGCATGTTTTGTTTTGTTTTAAAATCACCTCCCTCATCATTTCTTATAGCACAATAGTACACCATCACAATCATACACCACAACTTGTTCAGCCATTCCCCAATTAATAGGCATCCCATCACATTCCAATTCTTTGCCACCACAAAAAGAGCAGCCACAAATAGTTTTGTACATAAATGTCTTTTTCTTTTTTTTTTCATCTTTTTGGAGTACAGATCTAGTAGTGAGATTATTGGGTCAAGTGGTATGTAAAGTTTTATAACCCTTTAGCCATAGTTCCAGATTGTTATCCAGAATAGTTGCATGTCACTACTACACCATTAATTCATTAATGTACCTATTTTCCCTCATCCCTTCTAGCATTTACAATTTTTGATCAGTATGAGGTGGTAATTCTGAGGTGTTCTAATTTGCCTTTCTCTAATCAGTAGTGATTTAGAGCAGGGCTGTCCAACCTTAGTTTTTTATTGAAACAACAGACGATATATTTTGATTTGCCATTTTAGTGAGAGCTCTGCGGTAGCTTGGCTTCTTTTACTAAGGCATTTATGTAAATTTCTATGCTTGTAGTTAGGCAGCATCAGCCAGCAGGCTGCATTTTGGGTAGCCCTGATTTAGAGCATTTTTTTTTCACATGACTATATAAAGCTTTGATTTCTTCTTCTGAAAATTGCCTGTTCATATCCTTTGACCATTTATTAATTGGGGAATGGCTCTTTAAAAAAAATAAATCTGATTCAATTTCCTATATATTTAAGAAATGAGGCCTTTATCAGAGAAACTTAAAATTATTTTAGATTACTTCATTGTCTATGTTACCTTCTAGCAAAATGTAGTTTCCCTGATTATCTCCTTTAGTTAGGTCTATTTTTATTATTGCTTTGTCTGAGATCATGATTATCACCTGTGCCCTCTTCACTTTAGCTGAAGCATAATAGACAACTACAGCCCTTCATTTCAACTCTGTGTATGTGTCTTTCTGTCCCAAGTGTGTCTCTTGTGTAAAACATATTGTTGAATTCTGGTTTCCAAGACATTCTCCTATCTGCTTCTGTTGTATAGGTTAATGCATCCTATTCAACACATCCCATTCACATTCATAGTTATGATCACTAACTGCATTTCTTTCCATTTAATTTTCTCTCTACATCCTTTTCTCCTTTTTCTTATCCATTCTCAAAAGTCTGTCTTGCTTCTGACCACTGTGTCTTATTCCTTTCCCCTCCTATCTCTGTATTGATTAAGACAGATTTCTATACCCAACTGAGTGTGTATGTGTGTGTGTGTGTATTCCTCCCTCTTTGAACCAATTCCAATGAGAATAAATTTCAAGCATTTCTGCATCCCCTATTTCTCCCTCCAGAATAAAAGCTCTTCTTTGCATGCCTCCTTTATGTGAGCAAATTTGCCCTGTTCTCTTTCTTCCTTCTCCCAAAGCATCCTTCTTTCTCACCCCTAGAGTCTTCTTTTTTTTTTCTTTTTTGGAGATCATTCCTACATATTTGACTCACACCCAAGCTCTCTGTCTTATGACATGCCTTCTAAATACCCCAGTAATGACAACATTCTTCCCACATATGAATGTAAACAGTTTAACTTCATTAAGTCCCTAATATTTACTCTTTCATGTGTATCTTCTTATGCTTCTCTTGAGTCTTTGGTTTGAAAGCCAAATCTTCTATTCAGCTCTGGTCTCTTCATCTGTCTTAGAAATCCTCCATTTCATTAAATTTACATTTTCTCCCCTGGTTTTCCTGGGTAGGATATTTTTGGTTGTATTCCTAACACCTTTGCCTTCAGAATATTATATTCCAAGCTTTCTCCTTCTTTAATAAGGAAGATACTAAATCTTGTGTGATCCTGACTATGGCTCCATAATATCTGAATTGTTTCTTTTTGAATGCTTACAATATTTTCTCCATGACCTGGGAGCTCTGGAATTTGGTTATGGGTCCTGGGATTTTGGAATCTCTTGCAGAGTGATTGGCAAATTATTTCCATTTCTATTTTTCCTTCTGATTCCATAATATCAGGACACTTTTCCATGATAATTTCTTAAAATATGATGTTGAGCCTCTTTTTGTTGACTATAGCTTTTAGGTAGTTAGGCAATTTCAAAATTACCTCTACTTAATCTGTTTTCCAGGTCAGTTTTTTCCCCCCAATGAGATATTCCACCTTTTGTTTATTTATTTTTATTCTTTTGTCTTTGCTTTATTGTTTCTTGGTGTTCCATGAAGTCATTAGCTTCCAGATGCCTAATGTTTAAGGAATTATTTGCATCAGTGAGTTTTCATGCCTCTTTTCCCATTTGGTCAATTCTGTTCTTATAAGAAGTTGTTCTCTTCAGGATTTTTTTCCTTTTTTGCCAAGCAGTTAATTCTTTTTTTTCATAATTTACTTGCATATCTCTCATTTCTTTTCCTGCTTTTTCATGTACCACTCTTATCTCTCTCTTTAATCATTCCAGGAATTCTTGTTGGCCTTAGGTCCAATTAGAATTTTTCTTTCAGACTTTGCTCATAATTGTTTTCTCCTTGTCTTCTTCTGAGTTTATGTCTTGGTCTTTCCTGCCACTGTAGTAGATTTTTATGGTCAAGTTCTTTTTTATTGTTCACTCATTTTCCCACACTATTTTTCAATTTGAACAACTTCATGTTAAAGTTGTGTTCTGCTCACCTGGGGGTGGGGAGGCATTCTGCCAAGCTTCAGGCTATTTCATGATACATTTTTCCAGAGCTAGTTCTTGAGTTCTGAAATTTTGAGTGTTTTCAAGGTGGTATTATCCTAGAAGAGGTATGATATTCTTCTTCTCTGCTCTCTGGTTTTTACCAAGGAAGTGCCTTTGCTCCCTCGTAGCCATAAGTACCAGTGCTCATGTTGCCTCTGGAATTATGGCCAAGTCCTTTGCTCTCTGTGTTTGTGTTAGCACTCCTATTTGCTTTGGAACTGTGACCTGGATCCCTGATTCCTTATGACTTATCACAAGTGCTCCTCTCCACCATGGAACTACATCCCAGGACTGCTTATGAGCAATAGAGTTTCCAATCAGCACCAGGTGTTCCCGATGCAATCAAAGGGCCCTCTGTAATATCTTTCTGACCCATCATCCACCCTCTTACCATCTCTGGGCTGAGAGCTTCTGAAGCTGCTACTGCTATTGTTGCTATGGTTGCCACCTCTGAGGCTGACTGCTGGTGCTCCTGCTGTGTTCTGGGCTTGTGCCCATCACAGTATTACAAATGTCTCCTGCAAACCCCCTAAGTTATCTGAGGTTGGAAAAATGGCTCCTTTCAACCTTTTGTTGGCTCTGCTGCTCTAAAATTTGATTAGAGGAATTGTTTTAATGTTCTTTATAGGGGAATGTTGGGAGAATTCAGCAGAGTCCTGGACTGTACTCTGCCATTTTGGCTCCACCTGAATGTTCAGCTTAAAAGAGAAAGAGATTTTTACCAAAATAATTGTACTTACCACTAATTTAGCATCTATTATAAGTAACCTCTCACTGTTGGTAAACCATCTATGTTTATATGTTTAAATTAGCGGATACAGCCCTGCCCTGGTAGTCTGTCCTTGGCATTAACAAGATTTCTGAATTTGGACAAAGCCCTTTTATTTTCTGAGCCTTGGTTTCTCAACTGATCATTGAAAGGGTTGAACAAGTTATTTAAAATCATTCCAGTTCTAACTTCTTATATCTTCTTGAAAGTATGTCCTATGAATTAGATTCCCTTAAGAATTCAATAAATACTTGTTGGGTGATTTCCTCTCTTTTTGTAAGTTTATCATAATACATTACAGAGGTCATAGAATCAAATATTCATTGAATTGTAAAACTTGAAGCAGCCTTAGACATAATTTAGTCCTGTGTTTCTCATCTTTCTCAAGTGTCCATAATTTTTTTCACATCAAAACATTTCACAAATGTTTACAGAATAGTAGCTACATTGTTACTAATGAATCAATCAACCAAAAAGCATTCATTAATATACCTCGTGCAAGGAACTGTGCTAATCACTGATGATGCAAAGACAAAAGCAAGACTGCCCCTGCCTTCATGTATCTTACATTTCAATAGTCCCTGCCTCCAAAGAGGCAGTAAGATATTTAATAAGATATTAATCTTACTTTAGTATCTGTTGATGGAGAAATATTTTATTTCAATAGATTTATGATTTCATTGGTATAAATATTCATTCCAATGGTAGCAACCATAACCCCTCCCCATCTTTTCATCTTGTATGATGTTTGTCTGCTTTTGCATACAAAAGAAGTGTATTAAACTTCCTAAAGACTTTTCTCTCTGTGTACTTGGGCTGCCCAGCTACTATGCCTTACTCTTGCTAGAGAGACAGTACATCTATTTTCCAGTCATACATCTTTGATGATACATTCTATAACATGTCTGGTGTATCGTTTCAATGATAAAATTGTATAGGGTATTGGTGCTTACCACATCTACCTCCATTGCTGTTGAAGTAACCTTCAACTTTAATGCTTCAGAGACTGTGATGTTCCATGATTCTCAAGGACAGGACATCAACAGAGCCATTGGCAAGATAGGATTAACTAGACCCTCTCAAAAAAAGCTGACCTTGTGATTTCAATGGCATAGGGGCCTACTGATAAGGAAACTCTCTCTCCTAATTCAGATTGGCACGTGCTCTGCAATTTACAATCAGAGAATTTCTTGAGGACATGGGAGCATTAAATGATTTGCCAATGGTTGCCACTATATGTCAGAGTAGGTTTTGAACCCATGTGTTCTTGATTCTGAGGCTAACTACAAATCTATTACCCACTACATAGCACAAGGATATTGATTTTTTTTAAATATATGTATGTTGTTTCAAGGAAAGAGAAGGATAAGGTCATTAACATCACTGAGCAATTATTCAAATTCTCCCAGTCTGCTATCTGCCTGCTATTAAATTTAGATTCCATTGCATTGCTACATACTTTGCCATTCCAAAATATATTTTATATGATGTATTTGTATGTGTGTATGTGTGTGTGTGTATGTGTGTGTGTGTGTGTGTGTGTGTGTGTGTGTGAAATTGGAAGGGAATAAGCATTTACTTACTATATGTCAGGTACTCTGCTAAGTGCTTTTGATAAAAGGTAGCTCATTTGATCGTCACAACAACCCTGCAACAAAGGCGTTTTTCATCATCTTCATTTTATCATTGAGAAAACTAAAGCAAACAGAAGGTAAATGACTTGCCCATAATCAACCAACTAATAGCAGATGTCTGAAGCTAGATCTGAAATCATGTCTTTCTGACTTCAGGCCATGCACTCTATCCACTATGCCACCAGCTGTCTCTACATATTTATATCTATATATATGCATATGTATGCATATGTGTATAAACACACACATCTATAAATGTAAACATGTGTGGATAGATATTTATACACATATATGTACATGTACACATACATACACATATATATTGAGATAGACAGTGACAGAGAGAGACAGAGACAGAGAGATGGAGACAGAGACAGAAAGATAGAGAGAAAGGAGTTCTATGGGCTTTACCTGCAAATATATAGTCTGGAAGATAGGTGTTCTGCATCATCTTCACTTTTCCTGTGTGTATAGTTAGCACAATCTAAGAAGTTCACAAGTTTTCAAAAGATCATTGAGTCATACATAGATTTAGAAGGTAATGGGAATGTAGAGGTCATTTGTTCCAAAGTCATTCATTTTCTAGATGAAAGAACTAAAACTCTATCAGATAACAAATAAATTCTCATATATCATAAGTGAGAGATGCAGGATTAGAACTCAGGTCCTAAACCAATAAATCCAAGCTCTTTCCACTGCACCACACTACAGAAAGACTTTCATAAAAGGTATTCTAGACATCATTTATTTTCCATTTCACAACTGGGGATGTGTGTAGAGGACATGAAATCTCACTGCACTTATTGTTTGCTGGCTATAAGAAAAAGAAATAATGTGTTTAGCTAGAGCAAAAGGAAACCTTAATGATGGCTCTCCAACACAATGTTGCCTATACGTACAATAAAATAATATTATATTCCTCAAAAGACACCACTGAAACTAATATTAAGTGGAGGCAGAGCACAGAGAAAGATGGTAATCAGAGGTGATCACCAATTTAATAATGATTAATTACAATGTTGAAATGGAAGAGAATTTTCCCATAAGATGACTAAATGCTACTGTAAATTTAGCATAATTTTCAATGAATCACCCTGTTTTAATCAGAACAAAATTAAAAAAATAATGCACACATATGTCACATTCCTGTTAGAGAAGGAATCATCATTTATTTCCTACACTGAGGGACTGAATGAAAGTATTATTGCAATACGACTGCAAAGACCCCTTGCACAGACCCTTCTTCCCCAAAGATATCTGTAACTTATAGGATGTAGATTGCTGATTTAGTTCAATTTCCTTATTTTATAGAGTAGCAGATAAATTTGCCCACAACACACTAATGTCAGAATAAGACTAGAACTCAGTTCTATGGATTTCCAATCTAATAGATCAAAAATCAGTAGCTTCACAGGAAACAGAGAAACTTAAAAATAGAAAGCAAAAAAAAAACTCAACACTTCATCAATGTTTTAATAAATGTTAAGAGGGCAGGAAAAAAAGAAAATTAGGGTTGCTTTAGAACAAGACTAAAATAATTCTAGAGAAACATATTTACCCATAGAATCCCAATTTATGAATGTCTGTATCCAAATTCTATGGGTTCTAGCTCATGACCTTTAATTACACATATAGATCCATGTCTGTGTTTGAGAATATTGCCAATTGTTTAGGGGTCAGTGGCTTTATTTAATTAATTTGTTAATATGCACATATATTTATTCATTAATAATTAGAGCATTCTCTGTTATTAATAAATCAACACAAAATTATTTTAAAAGTACCTACATGGTGTAAGATGCTGCATTAGATACTATGCTTACAATCATGATCACTAGGAATGGTGTGAAGGAGAAGCTGGAGATGTTCAAAGCATGTCCTCATTCCTTTGGGGTCATCTTCATTAAGGACAACATCCCTACTCACAGACTGGTGAGTCTATTAGAGAGAACACCTGACTGCCAAGGAAAAAACCCTCAGCTGACCTAGTTGGGCAATTCTCTTGAGTTCCCTCAGCACAAAAGTAAAATTTCAATGGGGATTTTTTATTCTTGTCTTTGTATCCTCTGAAAGTGGCACAATGTTCATACTTAGTGGGTGCTTAATGAATGCATTGAAATTAAAATAAATTATCTAAAGACTCCCAGAGCAATAGATCAAATGCCACTTGGATTGTATGAGACAGACAGAGAGAGAGAGAGAGAGAGCGAGAGAGCGAGAGAGAGAGAGCGAGAGAGCGAGAGAGAGAGCTTAATCAATGGATCTTTGAGAGTAAATTGAGTGAGATGCCAGAGAAAAGCAGGAATTTGCCTGAGCTCTCCCTATTTTCCCTCAGAAACAACATTAAATAAAGCCTTCAAGTGGATTCAGAAGTGAAAAAAATACCCTATAAAAAGATGGAGTGTAGGGCAGCTAGATGGCGCAGTGAGTAGAGCACTGGCTCTGGAGTCAGGAAGACCTGAGTTCAAATACGACCTCAGACACTTGACACACTTACTAGCTGCACGGGCAAGTTGCTTAACCCCAGTTGCCCTGACAAAACAAACAAACAAACAAACAAGATGGAGTGAAAAAATTTTCCAGCTTAAGATAAGTTAGAAGGACTTCGAGAAATGATACATTTGGGTAGAAGGGAGCACAGGCCAGCACAGACAGTTTCCAGGCAAGCCAGTGGGAGGCTCTTAGCCACAGCACAGATTGGCAACCAAGGCTCCTTGATCCTGGCTCAGCAGTCCAGTGGCACAGTTGTCCAGTTTTAAAGCCTCTAGCCCCAGCACAGAAGACAAACTGCCATCCTTG
Source organism: Trichosurus vulpecula (assembly GCF_011100635.1). Classification (NCBI taxonomy): domain Eukaryota; kingdom Metazoa; phylum Chordata; class Mammalia; order Diprotodontia; family Phalangeridae; genus Trichosurus; species Trichosurus vulpecula. Next base: position 108,055,971 of record NC_050580.1, on the reverse strand, counting down.
GAACCTAGGGCACAACATGCAAGACTAGGCAATGTCTTCCCAGTGCTGTGGGCAAGCTGCCAGCACCTGAGACCCCAGTGCTGAAAACCAGCAATGAGACACCTGACCCACAGCACCAAGAAACTTTTGACAGCACCCCCTAAGCCCCAGGAGCAGAATTCAACTTCAAAACCCACAAAATAGGCTAAAATGAGGAAATAATAGAAAAGAGCTCTGACCACACAAAGCTACTATAGTGACACAGAAGATCAAAACTCAGAAGAGGACAACGATGTCAAAATGCCTACATGTGGAACGTCAAATGAGCATATAAATTGGTCTCAAGCCTAAAAAGCCTTCTTGAAAGAGCTCAAAAAGAATTTTAAAAGTCAAATAAGAGAGGTAGAACAAAAACGAGGGAAAAAATGAGAGGTATGCAGGAGAGTCAACAGCTCGGAAAAGGAAGGACAAAAAATGACTAAGAAAACAACTCCTTAAAAAGTAGAATTGGCAAAATAAAAAATGAGGTTAAAAAGCTAACTGAAGAAAATATTTCCTTAAAAATTAGAATTGGGCAAGTGGAAGCTAATGACTCTGTAAGATTTCAAGAATCAGTCCAACAAAATCAAAAGCATGAAAAATAGAAGAAAATGTAAAATACCTCCTTGGGAAAAAAAAACTGACCTGGAAAGTAGATTTAGGAGAGAGAGCTTAAGAATTACTGGAATACCTGAAAGCCATGATTAAAAAGAACCTTGACAGCATCTTTCAAGGAATTATCAAGAAAACTGCCTTAATATCCTAGAACCAGAGGGGCAAATAATAATTAAAAGAATCCACTGATCACCTCCACAAAGAGATCAAAAAATGAAATATCCAAGAAATATGGTAGCCAAATTCCAGAATTATGAGCTCAAGGGAAAAAAATATTGCAAACAGCCAGAAAGGAACAATTCCAATGTCAAGGAGCCACACTCAGGATTTCAAAGGACTTAGAAGCTTCTACATAAAAGGATCAGAGGGCTTGGAACATGATATTCTGGAAGTCAAAGGAACTTGTATTACAAACAAGAATCAGCTACAGAGAAAAACTAAGAATGATCTTTCAGGGGAAAAGAAGGATATTCAATGAAATAGGACTCTTTCACACTTTCCTTATGTAAAGACCAGAGCTGAAGAGAAAATTCAATCTTCAAGTGCAAGATTCAAGAGAAGCATAAAAAGGTAAACAGAGAAGGAGGAAAAAAGTACATTATTCAACAAGGTTAAACTGTTTGTATCAATACATGAGAAGATGGTACTTGTGACTCCTAAGAACTGTATCTTTCAGAGCAGTTAGAAGGTATATGCATAAACAGAGGGTATGGGCATAAGTTGATTTTAATGTGATGATGTGAAAATTATTAAATTGTCAAAAGGATTGTATTTAGAGAAGAGGAAAGGGGGAGGTGGAATAAGGTAAATTACATGACATGAAGAGGTGCAAAAGACCTGTTACCATAGAGATAAAGAAGGGTGGGGTGAGTATTATTCAAACCTTACACTCATTGTATTTGCCTCAAATCAGAAGTAACATACACACACAAGTAGGGTACAGAAGTTTATCTTACCCTATAGGGAAGTAGGAGCAGAAAAGGGAAAGAAAAGTGAGAGAGTGGAAAGAAAGCAGGGAAGAAAGGACAGAAATAGGAAGGAAAATGGGAAAGAAAAGGGAGGGAGACCTATAGAAAAGAGAGCAGACTGAGGGAGATAGTGGTCAGAAGCAAAACACTGGTGAGGAGGCACTGGAAAAAACTGTAAATGGGGAAAAACAGAATGGAAGGAAACATATAGTTATCAATCATAACCGTGAGTGTGAATGACATGAACTCTCCCATAAAATGGACACAGAGAGCAGAGTGGATTAAAAAACAAATCCTACAATATGTTGTTTACAAGGAAAAAAAACATTTGGAGCGGAGAGATAAACAGAGTAAAGGTAAAAGGCTGGAGCACATTATTGTTCAACTGAATTACAAAAAAAAAAAACAGGGATAGCAAGCATGTTCTCAGACAAAGCAAAAGAGAAAATAGATCTAATTAAAAGAGATAAGGAAGGAAACTACATCTTGCTAAAAGGTACCATAGACAATGAAGTAATATCAATACTAAGCATACATGCCCCAAGTAGTATAGCATCCAAATCCTTAGAACAGAAATTAAGTCAGTTCCAGAAAGAAATGGATAGCAAAATTATACTAGTGGAAGAACTTAGCCTCTCCCTCCCAAAACTATATAAATGTAACCACAAAATAAACAATGAAGAAGTTAAGGATGTGAATAGAATTTTACAAAAGTTAGATATGATAGACCTCTGCAGAAAGCTTAATGGGTATAGAAAGTAATTTCCCTTTTTCTCAGTGGCACATGGCACTTACCCAAAAATTGACCATGTGTTAGGGCATAAAAACCTCACAATCCAATGCAAAAAGGTAGAAATATTAAATGCACCCTATTCAGATCATGGTGTACTAAAGTATATTTAATAAAGGACCATAGAAAGATAGATTAATTGGAAATCAATTTAATTCTAAATAATGAGTGGGGTAAAACAACAAATCATAGAAACAATCCATAATATCATCAAAGAGATCCATAATAATGAGACAGCAAAATAAAGTTTATGGAATGTAGACAAAGCAGTATTTGGGGGAAAATTTTATTTCTCTAAATACTTATAGGAATAAAATAGAGAAAGAACATATTAATGAACTGGGTATGTGTGTAAAAAACGATAGAAAAAGAACAAATCAAAAATTCAGAATTAAATATCAAATTAGAAATTATAAAAATCAAGAGAAAGACTAATAAAATTGAAAGAAAACCATTGAACTAATAAATAAAACTAAGAACCAGTTTTATGAAAAAAACAATAACATAGATAAAATTTTAGTTAACTTGATTACAAAATAAGGAAGAAAACTAAATTACCAGTATCAGAAAAATGAAAAGGACGAATTCACCTCCAATGAAGAGGAAACCAAAGCAATCATTAGGAGCTATTTTGCCCAACCGTATTCCAGAAATCTGACAATGCAATAGATGAATACTTAAAAAATAGAAATTGCCCAAATTAACAGAAGAAGAAATTAAATAATGACATAGTCCCATTTTAGAAAAAAGGAAACTGAACAAGCCATCAATGAACTCCCTAAGAAAAGGGGCAGAAGGATTTACATTTGAATTCTATTAAACATTAAAGAATGACTAATTCCCATACTATTTAAACTATTTAGAGAACTAGTTGAAAAATGATTCCTACCAAATTCGTTTTATGACACAAATATGCTGCTAATACCTGAACCAAGAAAAGCCAAAACAGAGAAAGAGTATTATAGACCAATTTCTCTAATGAATTTAAATGCAAAATTTTAAAATAAAATATTAACAAAGAGTTCACAGCAATTTATCATGAGGATAATACTCTATTACCAGGTGAGATCTATACCAGGAATGTAGGGCTTTTTCACTATTAGGAAAACTATCATCATAATTGAACATATCAGTAATGAAACTAACACAAATTATATGATTATCTCAACAGATGCAGAAAAAAGATTTTGAAAAATATAGTACCTATTCCTCCTATTAAAAACCCTAGAGAACATAGAAATAAAGGGAGTTTTCCTCAAAATGATAAGTAGTATCTATCTAAAACCATCAGCAAGCTTTATGTGTAATGGGGATAAACTAAAAGCTTTCTCCATAAGATCAGGTGTGGAACAATGATGCCCATTATGACCACTATTATTCAATATTGCAGTAAAAATTTTAGATATTGCAACGAGAGAAGAAAAACATTAAGGAATTAAAATAGGCAATGAAGAAACAAAAGTATCACTCTTTTGTAGATGATATGATGCTATACTTAGAGAATCCTAGAAGATCAGCAAAAAAAAAAAAAAATAAAACTACTTGGTACAATGAACAACTTTAGCAAAGTTGCAGGGTATAAAATAAACCCACCCAAATCATCAGTATTCCCATACATTACCAACAAAACCCAGCAGAAAGAGATAGAGAAATTCTAATATTTTAATAACTGTAGACAATATATAATATTTGGGAATCTACCTTCCAAGAGGAAACTAAACGAACTGTAGGAACACACAATTGAAAAACACTTTTCATGTGAATAAAGTCAGATCTAAATGAATAGAAAAGTATCAATTGCTTATGGGTAGGTTGAGCTAAGGTAATAAAAGTGGCAATTCCACCTAAATTAACTTACTTATTCAGTGACATACAAATCAAACTACCAAAAAATATTTATAGAGCTAGAAAAAATAATCAATTTCATCTGGAAGAATAAAGGTCAAGAATGTCATGGGAATTAACAAAAAAAATGCAAAGGAACATGGCCTACACATACTAGATCTGAAACTGTATTATGAAGCAGTAATCAGAACTAGGTAGTGGGCAAGAAATAGAGTGCTGGATCATAGGTTAGGTACACAAGACACAGCAGTACATGACTGTACTGGGCTGGGCTGGGTGGGGTTGGTGGGTCTTCAAAGATAAGAACTTACTACTCTACAACAATTTCTGGGAAAATGGGAAAATAATACGGCAGAAACTAGATATAGACCATCATGACATATTGTATACCAATATAAAGTCAAAATAGGTACAAGGGTGAAACTGTAAACAAATTAGGAGAACAAGGAATAGTTTACCTATCAGATCTATCAAGAAGGGAAGAATTTATGACCAAACAAAAGATAGAGAACATTATGAAATGCAAAATGATTAATTTTGATTAAATTTAATTTTAAAAGTTTTCATACAAAGGCAATGGAACCAGGATTAGAAGGAACTAAGAAAGCTGAGAAACATTTTTTACAGCCAGTGTTTCTGATAAAGACCTCATTTTTCAAATATATAGAGAACTTAGTCAAATTTTTAAGAATACAAACCACTCCCCAATTGACGAATGGTCAAAGGATATGAACAGGCAGTTTTCAGATAAAGAAGTTAAAGCTACCTATAGTCGTATGAAAAAATGCTCTAAGTCATTATTGATTGGAGAAATGCAAATTAAAACAATTTTGAGGCACCACCTCACACCTATCAGATTGGTTAATATGAGAGAAAAGGAAAAAGATAAATGTTGGAGAAGATGTAGGAAAGTTGGAATACTAATGCACTGTTAGAGTCATGAAGTGATCCAACCATTTTGGAGAGCAATTTGGAACTGCTGAAAGTACAATAAAACTATGCATACCCTTTGACCCAGCAATAACACTATGAGGTCTGGACTCCAAAGGGATCATAAAAAAAGGAGAAAAGACCCACATGTACAAAAATATTTATAGGACCTCTTTTTGTAGTGGCAAAGAATTGGAAAATGAAGGAAAGCCCATCAATTGAGGAATGGCTGGATAAGTTACGGTATATATAAAAAATGATGGGCAGGCAGACTTCAGAAAAATCTCGAAAGACTTAAATGAACTAATGTGGAGTGAAGTAAGCAGAACCAGGAGAACATTGCATACAGTAACAGCCACGTTGTGTGATGGGTAACTATGAATTTCTTAGCTCTTTTCAATTCCAAAGACTCATGATGCAAAATGCTATCCATATCCACAGAAAGAACTATGGAGTCTGAATGCAGATCAAAGCATACTATTATCACCTTTTTTATTCTTTTTGTTTCTTCTTTCTTGTGTTTTTTTTCCTCTTTTGTTCTGATTCTTTTTTTCACAAAATTACAAATGTGGAAATATGTTTTAATATGGTTGTACAATCTATGTCAGATTGCTTGCTTTGCTGGGGAGGGGGAGCGGGAAGGAAGGAAGAAGAAAAATTTGGAACTCAAAATCTTATAAAAGTAGATGTTGACAGGTCTTTAGATGTAACTGGAAAACATACTAGTAAGTGGGGGAAAAAAGAATGAATTGAGTAAATGAATCAACATCATTATATAGGACTTGCTATCTTTATTTTGTGTGATTGACCCCTTTGACATTCTGGTGAAGCCTATGAACTGCTCAGAATAAATGTACGTAAATTAATAAAATAAAAATGTGATAGTACAAAGGTATTCAATTATACTGAAACAAAATTATCAAAATATGAAAATAAACCAAAAATTAATGAGTCCCAGAATAAAATCTTTTGATTTGAATGTAGTCTAAATTATCTATCAAATATAATTTCCTAAAAAGAGCCTCGTTGAGAGCAGCGTGACTTCTAAATAACCATGTTTTGTCAAGTAGAGAAGGAAAGAGTTGAAAGTGTTGGGGGAGAGGCTGGGGAATAGAAGAAGCAAGGATAAATTCTCAGCTTAAACCCAGCACCTGTTTCACCATTGTGTGAAAACCACCACCACAACAAAGAACACATTTCTCAGCATGGCAGGATACCATTTGCTGGCCACTGGCCAGTGAACTATAAGGTTTGAAAACTGTGAATAACTATCACATCAGAGGACATGATAGATAGGAGGACAGAGGAGTGTGATATGTTCTAAAACTAGGGCCAGTGGAACAACAGTAAGTAAAATAACCCATTAGCACTTTCCTAGAACTCCGAGCAGGATGTCTGTTACTGAAATGTCTGCGTAGTTACACACCTAGGCCTAACCCCCTGCAATCTTATCAGCGAAAGCAACAATTAGATTCACACAGAAAAAAGTTGTTATAGCTAGGCCTCCCATGGAACCTGTAGGTGGCTCTTTTCTCCTCCATGTCTCCTTGGAGGTCCTCATGGGCTCTAGTTGCAGAATCCCCCTCATTCTTTCAGCAAACAAGCTTTTTGCTTAAGATGAGCACATGAGGTTTTTTTGTGAACTAAAGTTGCAGACCCAGAGGCTAAGTTCTAAAATTCTTAGGAAACTTCCCCACTGCTAACTTGTACTAGGGAGTTTGGACTTCAACAGCATTAAACTTTGTCCACAATGTGACCTGATATTTTCTATACTTTGCCTCAGGGTAAACACAGTCATCAGCCACATGTTTACAGGGCATGGCATAACAACATGGCCTTGACATTTTCAGGTCAGAAGTATCCAAGAGTTTCTATTTTAAAAGTTAAGCAAAGAAGACCAGAAGACCTCCTTCTTCTTTTAACTCTCTTATAAAAGCCTTATAAAACTGCCGACATAATGACTACTTTTTTAAAGGCTTATAAAATATTCCCCCAAGATAATCTACCATGAAATCATTGAAAAGTTTCAACACAATTTGCAATAGACACACATACATATACACACATACATATATATCTCACAAGCATATATACATATGTATTATATATAATATATAATAATTTTATCTCTCTATAAATATGTCCATATATAATTTCAATTGGAAAACCAAAACTAGAATTGACTTCATATGAAGTTATTACTATATGTGGGCAAAGAAAGGAAGAATATTATCAAACACATAGACCATTCCAAGTATTTGCTGGAGGTTCATAACACACGTGACCTCCTAAGCAGAGCATATTTACATTATGATAAAGACATAGAAGGAGGAAGTTTGTGAACACTTACTTTATTATCAACTCCTCAAAGTGAGTTATACATTTAAATAGAGAGATAAGTTTTATAGTAACAGTAACCAACAATTCTTCTTGTTGGTATGTTTGTATATATATTCCTAATACATGTCTAGGGATGTGACTTTCACAGACATAGTATAAGCCAAATAAAATCAAAGAAAACACAGCTAGGACAAGTCAAACCCAGGGACTATATGATTACCATTACCAAACACTTTTCAAGCACATAAAGACACATCTAAACAACTGGACAAATAGTCATTGTTCACGTACAGACTGAGCCAATGTCGATCAAACTACCAAACAATTATTTTATAAAGCTAGACAAATAATAATAGCACTAATTTGGAAGAACAAAAGGTCAAGAATACCAAGGCAATCAACGAAAACAAATGAAGGAAGATGGCCTAGCAGTACCAGATTTCGAACTACATTATAAAGCTGTAATCATCAAAATAACTTGGTACTGGCTAAGAAATGAGAAAGAGAGCACTGGATAAGTGAAATACATTAGATATAGAATACACACATGTGTATTTATGTGTACATATCTGTATATACATGTCTGTATATACATGCATGCACACACATATATGTATATACATTTACATATATACATACACATCTATATACATATACACACATACAGTCATGTAAAACATTTCCATATTAACCATATTGCAATAGAAAACAGACAAAAAATCAAGAAAAATAAAGATCACTTAAAAATAGTATTCTTCAATCTGTATTCAGACTCCATCACTTCTTTCTCTGGAGGTGGATAGTATTTTTCATCACATATCCTTTAGAATTTTCTTGCTTCATTGTATTGCTGAGGCCTTTCCTACTGATCTCCTAAATTTTCTTGTTCTGGAAAATTGTTTTACCCCAACTTTTTATTGGTTCTGCTGCTCCAGAATTTCATTTGAGGTCTTGTTTTAAAGTTATTTCGAAGCAAATTTCAGAGTTCAGGAGAGTTCCTCCCTTTACAATACTGTCTTGGCTCTGCCCAGTAATGCATTATTGATGAAGTTGTGAACTACTCCAACCATGCTGGAGAACAATTTAGAGCTATGCCCAAAGGGTTATAAAACAGTGCGTACCCTTTGACCTAACAATACCACTACTATGTCTACATTTCAAAGACATCACACAGAAGGGCAAAGTATTTATGTGAAAAAAATATTTATAGCAGCTATTTTTGTGGTGGCAAAGCATCGGAAGTTGATGGGAAACCCTTTGATTGGGGAATGGCTGTACAAGTATGATTGTGGTGGAATACTATTGTTCCATAAGAAATGTTAAGCAGGATGGTTTCAGAAAAAAATTACATGAACTCATGCAAAGTGAAGTGAGCAGAACAAGAACATTGTACATAGTAACAGCAATATTATACGATCTATTGTGAAGGACTTACCTACTCTAATCAATCTAGTGGTTCAGATAATTTCCAAAGGCCCATGATGAAAAAATCTATCCATTTCTAGAGAGAGAACAGATAAATTCTACTGAGCATACTTTTTTCACTTTCTTTATATTTCCTTATTTTTATTTCGTTTTATTTTTGAAATATTACTTAAATGGAAAAGAAAAAGAAAATGCAGCTGGCACCCTGTATATAGTAGAAAACACACACCTGAAACTTCTTAGAGCAGTTTAATTTTTCTCATCATCTGTACTTTTTGGATTCAAGTCCACTATCAACATATTTTTCTCTTCTTCAACATCCTTTTGTGAGTTGTCTTTTCTCATTAGATTACAAGCTCCTTGAGGGGAGATTCTGTCTTTTTTATTTATATTTCCAATGCCAGCACAAAGGTACGTGGTAGGTACTTAATAAATGTGTAATAAATGCATTGTATAAGTTAGCAAATCACATCATTATGACCTAAGACTTTCTTAAACAATGTGTTTGAGGAACATAGTCATTGAATATAGCTGCTATATTCTGGACAAAGGTAATTCTTCTATAATGTGAGTGTTCAAAGAGATTGTGTGTAAAAATAAAGCAAAGGTGATGTCAAATAAACATCATGGCTGGGAGGTATGAATGGAGTCTCAGGACACAGTGTTCACTTATTCTTTACATGAAGATAGTGGCATGGAGGAAACTGCCCATTTGTAACTGGGAAGCCCATAGAGAGTAGCAATATAACACTTATGAGTAGCAGTAGAAACAAACAAGGGTTAGTTAGGTGCCACGGTCAGGATTGGAGTCAGGCAAACTTGAGTTCAAATCAGGTTTCAGACACTTAATAGTTATTTCACCATGGGCAAGTCACTTAATCCCATTTGCTTCAGTTCCCTTATCTGTTAAATGAACTGGAGAAGGAAATGGCAAATCACTCCAGTATCTTTGCTAAGAAAATCCCAAACAGGATCATGAATAGTTGATCAAAACTGAACCGAATGAACAACAAAAAATCAAATGAATACTGGAAGCAATGTCCAAGAGGAGAAACCAGCAATAAAACATATCCTCAGATGTCTTCACATAAATACAAAAAATGGATAGATACAAGGTGATCTGGAGAACTTAATATAAAGAAGAAAATTTGATCTTAGAAATATCACTAAGATGTGGTAGGATACTACTAGTGACTGGTATATGACTATATTATTCAAAAGGATTTGAATTAAAGAAGTTGCAGAGCAGTTTTGTCTGTTAAGAATAGATGCTTAAGTAAGAAAATCAATGACAGTTTAGGAGGGAGGTGGGATTGTTATCTATGACCTAATTCTAGAAAACAAAGAAGAACTGATCATTGAAGTAGAAATGATGGAGATCTTGTGAAGCAACTATTCTTTCTTATAATTTGTGAGAGGAGTATTAGGAAAGCAAACATAGTCTGGCACTTATTCAGATTCCAGGATTCCCAATCTTCCTGACAAGATGGATGCCTGAATGAGAATCAGGCTATTCAACTCCACATACCCACTCCAATCATGGCTTGAGGATCTACCATACCAAATCATGGCGAAGAAATCCAGTGAAAACTACAGTGAGTGACATCAACCCCTGAGAGAGGGAGAAGTAGCAGTGATCATGCAGCAATTCACATAGTTGTAAGACTGGGCCAGGCCAGGGGCCCTAAGATCTCTACCTTGAGATGCCAGAGAAGAAGTCAGAGGTTATGAATTTGTAGCATCCTGAACATCAAAGATTCAGGCAGGGGCAGAAGGGCTGAACTTCTGGAATTGGAAATCAATACAAGTAATGCATGATGGCCATACTCACTTCTAACAGGCCTCAGATCCCAATATTCTGAACCCTTCCACATCTGCTCCACCCTTGTAATGATGGAGGTGTCCCAACTCTATGAAATACTTTTCTTTTGGATATTAAGTTCTTGCCTGAACTTCCATTTGATGAAATACTCTTGAACTTTCAATCAGCCTTGGTCATTCAGTGGGAAAAAAAGTGTGGTTCAAGGCTGGGAAGTGGGGGTGGGAATGGATTTAGGGGAAAGGAGGAGGTTCAGCATCAGGAAGCCTTGGGTTCAAGTTTCACTTCTGACACACACTGACTGGGAATCTTGGAAGGTCACTTAAATTCTTAGTGGCATATTTTAAAAGGTCTAATTTGCATATCTATATTGAAAATTTCCCTGCCTGGAATTTCTCTCTCTCTCTCTCTCTCTCTCTCTCTCTCTCTCTCTCTCTCTCTCTCTCTCTCTCTCTCCTCCCTTCCTTTTCTACCTTCCTCTCTCATTCTTCCCCTTCACTCTCACCCTCTCTTTCCAATCCTCTATGTTCTCTCACTCTCTCTCCTTTCTCTCACCCCCTTCTTCTTCCCTCTTCTAATCTCTGTCTCATCATTCTTCTGCATTTAGTGGGCAGAAGTGGAATCCAAGGGATTTGGGAAATAATTTAATACAATGCCTTTATTTTATAGATGAAGAAACTAAAGTCCAAAAGATTCAATAATTTGTCTAAGTTTATATAGCAATTTAGTGTTACAGCCAAGACTAGAATACAGTTCTCTTGACTTTTAGCTAAGGTCAAGGTTGGTGGTTTTTCCACTACAAACAAATAAAGCAAAGCATATTCCCCATCATCTTTTCTGTGGATGGATCCTTTCCAAGTTAGTTTCATTATGGCATCAAACTGACTCACATGGCTCACACCCCTTCCCTTACAAGTGCAGCAAGACAACTTTTTAATTCCCAAGGTGGGCCACTTGCTTGTTTCATACATTCTTTGACCAGGATGATCACAACCTGTTTAGAAAATGTGCCCCCTACTGAATTCAAGTCTAGAAAACACACTCCAAGAAGTATGGGGTCCTCGGTTTTATTTATTTCTATTGCTTGGTTTCTCTATTTTTTCATCCATAAAACAGAGAGGAATATACAGCACCAACCAGCCCCTCCAGGGACCCTGGAGCTTCAACTAAGGAATTTGTAAAAATAATCTCTGCATCCAAAAGGGAAAGGTGAAGTCTTATTAAAGTTTTAGATGGTGAACAACACATATTACAAGGACCTGCAGCCTAGGTTGGTTCAGTATTGAAAGAAATGAAATAAATAAACAAATCTGAGGTAATTGTACCCCAGTATACACTTACTCCTAACCCCCAGAGGATCCCAAATAGCTTGACAAGTGTATGAGAATAAAATATTGTCTACATGGGGAGGAAGGGGAGAAAATATTACTGTTGACTGGCATTGTCCTTTTATAACCCAAGAAAATGACATTTCTCATTATAATGCTGTATTTCATGCTGCTAGAACATAATGTGAACCAAGTCCTTTCAGTGTTGTTTTTGAAGAAAAGCATAAAAATTTAGGACTTAATACCAAATTCCTTACCTGTTTTCAATCACTCAAGTTAGGTCCTTGACTTTATTTATTCTAATTCCTTTAGAAATGTAGTTTCTTGCTTCCCAGCAAGGATGCAGGGAACAAAAGAAGCACATAGCCCTTACAGCTCCAGGCCTGGAGTCACTTTGGAGTTAATTTGAATGCTTCCTTTATTAGTCTGTAAAATTCTTAGCATTCATGGACCACACAGCAAACATCATCATAAATTATTCCTTTCCTATATCCTGGTTATCTCTGCTTTGCCTAGGAGGATACAAACTTCTAGAGGGAAAAAGGCACATTTTAGACCAATCTGGGAGCTAGCGGTAGAGACAAAGTTAAATCACTTAATGATATAGTAGAAAGATGCATGGATTAAGAGTCAAGAGTTTATTCCTACCTTTCCCATTAACTCTTTTTGTCTTTCTGAATATAGAATACTAAATGTTTTGATAACTGTCAATAATTTACAAGTCATTTTCTTCATGAAAACCATATGAGGTAGACAGTGTAAGTAACATCATAGCTGAATAGCTAGAGAATTAAGGCAAGTTGCTCAAGGTTACACAGGTTTTTAATATTTAATTTAAAAAAAACCAATTTTTTTCTCCATACCAGCTTCCCCCATCGATACAAAATAAAAAAGGATTGTAACAAATTTGTATAAACAAGCAAAACGAATTTGTAAATTGGCCTCATCCAAAAATAAGTCTCCTTCTGCAGCATGAGTCCATTACATCTCTGTCAACATATTAGTTGCATGATTTATCATTAATCCTCTTTAATCATTGTTAGTTATTGTCTTGTTATAAGTTCTTAAGTCTTTAAGGCCTGAAGAAGTTGTGGTATAAAAATGTAATGAGATGTTATGGCACCCTAACAAATGACAAAAGGTATTGTTTCAAAATAACCTGTGAAGATTTCTATGAATTGATGCAGAGAGAAAGGAGCAGAACAACTGTCGGATCTGGGATGAAATATTTGAAAATTGATTCATGTTACGGTTTGGCAGCAAGAATTATGGCATTTCATTTTCATGGGTTAAAAAGAGATACCCGAATGATAAACCTGATCTCTTGACATCTGGTCCAGCATTCTTTCTTCTATCGTACTGGGCCCCAGAGTTCAAATCTATAAAATTAGCTAAACTATATCTAAAATTCATTATAGATCTAGGCATTTATCATTCTAAGTTTTCATTAATCAACAAATTCACATGCCTTTTTAAGGACTTACTACATGCCAGAACTTGAGCTAAGAACTAAGGCTACAAGGGCAAAAGCAAAACAGGCTCTGCACACAAAGACCTTACATTCTAACAGGGGAGATAACTTATACATTATGGAGACTAAATGCAAAGAAGTGTTGGAAATTAAAATAAATACTAGCAGCTAAAGGGTCAGTGGAATGTGGCAGTTAAGCTGAATTTTGAAGGATATTTGGAAGGAAGGGATAGACTTCTAGGCATGAGGAACAGACAATAGAAAAGCATGGAGATTAGACATGACATGTTCTATGTGAGGAACATCAATCATGTAAGAGTATGGCTGGACCAGAAAGCAAATGAAAGGGAATAAGAAAACTGTGGGACTGATTCAGATTATTAAGAACTTTTAATGCCAAACAGAACAGTTTATATTTGATCTTTGAGATATCAAGGAAGAAATGGGTTTTGTAGAGCATGGGAATGGCACGGTTATACCTGCAGTTGATGAAATCACTTTAGTGGCTATGTGGAAGGATGATAGATTTGTGGATAGATTTAAGGCAGGGAGACGAAATAGGAAGCAAAAGTACAGTCAGGAGGTTATGAGAGTCTATATCGGAGTTGGGATTGCGGGAATAGAAGTAAGATATTTTGCTGATAGAAATGCAAGATGGCAACTGATTTGAATATGTTAGGTAAGCAAGGATCTGAGCATGACACTGAGATGGCAAATCGGGGTAACTAGAAAGATGGGAATGCCCTTGACAGTAACAGGGAAGTCTTAAGGAAAAGTGAAATTGAGATGGAAAGATAATGGGTATTGTCTTAGATATGTTGAGCTTGAGACACCAACAACAAGAAATTACTGATGTAGGACTAGACCTTAGGAGAGAGAGAGTAGGGCTGGAGTCTGGTTTACACAGAAATGATAATTGAGGAGGCCATGAGGGCTAATGAAGTCAACAGTTAATTAATCAAACAGCATTTATTTAATGTTCACTACCTACCAGCCATTATAGTGTAGGGAAAAGAGAAAGAGGGTCCAGGACAGAGCCTTGAGGTACAAGCAAATTTAGTAAGCAATGATGATCAAGTAAAGGAAACTAAGAAGGAGCAATCAGACATGTAGGAGGAGAACCAAGAGAGAATAATATCATTTAAAAAATTAGAGGTGAGTATTCTGGAGGATAGGGGCATCACCAATGTCGAATGCTGCAGAGATATATGGATGAAGATTAAAAAAAAACACTCATTTGTCAATTAAGAGATCGATGCTAACTTTGGAAAGATCGGTTTCAGTTGAGATATGAGCTCAGAAACTCAAACATAAAGAGTAGTGTGGAGAACCAGCAACATCCTGGTTAGTGGTTAGGCCTCTTAGACCTCCTCAAGGCAGCCTCCCAGGCCTCTGCTAGGCAAAGTCATTTGAGGATAGGTCTATGCAAGGCAAATGCTATCTAAGGATAAGAAGACATAGCAGAAAATACCCGCCTTCACAGCTGCTACCCTCATGGGAAAGAACAGACATGATTCAGCTTGGGAAAGAACAGAAATGTTTCAATTTGGTTAGCATTGAGGAGACTAGTGTCTCATTCCCAGGAACAAGGAGATAAAGAACTTTACTACGTTAAACCATTACTTTATTGTATTTTTCTGAGAAGTCAGAGTGACTCAGCAATTAATCTGTATAAAAGATTGTCAATGTCCTCATTAAAATCAATCTATAGCCAGACTATATGACTCGCCTAGCCCCATGTTTGTGTTTTTGTGTGTCAATTACTTCATCCTACACTCGTGCCGTTGCTACCAGAATAGAGAAGAGAGGACAAAAAGAAACAGGAAGGTAGCTTTTACAAGGAATTCAGGTGAGAAAGGAAGAGGACATCGTACGACAGTTAATTGGAATGCTAGTTCATAGTTGTTTTTTAAACAATGGGGGGTACTGTTTTAGGCAGTTAAGAATTAACTAGTAGATAGGAATAAATTAAAGATTCGAGTTAGAGGGGATGATAGTGGAGACAATCTGCAGGAGAAGACAGGATGAATACTTTTATGGGTTGAGAAGAAAATACCAAAATTCCACCAACCTGAATAAACCAAAAAACAAATATTTTAGCTTTTTATTTTATTTTAGATCTCAGGATAATTAATTTTAGAACTGCACTGGTTATTAGAGTCTCTCTTGTCCAACCCTCCTCATGATCAGGGAAACTGGGGAAAGTGAGATACAGAGGGATTAAGGGGCTTGCCCAGGTCACACAGGTAGAAAATAACAGAGACAAGATTGAAGTACTCAGTCTCAAAACTCAGTACTATTTCCATTATATAACAATGCTTCATTTTGTCATTGTAGACACAGGCATTCCGTTATTACCCCTGGTGAACCTCTGACCTCATGGCTGCTGAGACATCCCTTGCTACAAGCTTGATCTTTTCCAATTCCCTGATTTCACTACTCCTAGTCTTGGTCTTAGTTAATAAAACTCAGAAGGGTTTGTGCCCTGAGGTCATGTGATTACAACAATAACTCCAAACAGTGGGCTCTAGATACTCTAGGGTGATATCATATTTAATTTACTTTTATGGGAGTTTTAAGAGATCTGAGATTCTTTGCAAAGGGACATAAGTATTTGTAGAGAAAGGAATTTTTGCAGAACAAGTTGAATGTGGATCAAAGAAACAGTTTCTCTTATTCTATACAGGGAAGAGGTTTGAGGTAGGATGGAGCTGTTATAGAGGGTTGTTGTAGGATTCACTTGAACATAGTGATAACCTGAGGCTCTTGCTTTTTTTTTCTGTAAGGAAAGAGTAAACTTTTGTCAAGTTTCTAATGGTATTATGGCAATATGTACACATCATAGCATTTAAATTTTTTTGCGCTTGTTTGCTTGTGGTCTCTCTTATTAAATTGTAAGCTTCTTGAAAGCAGGAGCTCTTTGTCTTATTTTGTATCCTCAGTACTTAATGGCATGTCTGGTACATAACAGGTGCTTAATAAATGTTCATTGATTGACTGATTAAAAACAGATTAACTTTCCTATAGATGATCTAAAGACAACGCATAGGATACAAAGCCAGATTAAAAAAATAAAGTATCAAGACAAATATGTAGTAGACCATGTCATATTTCAGCACTATCACAGTTTCAACGACTACTTTTAACATAGTCAATGGTAATGGCATGCATTAATAAAGGATCCTAAATATGCTTTTAAAAAATTTATTATTTATTTTGAACATTCAATTTTTAAAAGTGAGTTCTGAGTTCTCTCTCTCCTTCCCACCCCTCCTCCACCCATTGAGAAGACAAGAAATGTGATATCAATTATAGATATGATGCCACTTATTTCCATATTAGCCATGTTGCAAAAAAAGTGAGATAAATGAAGAAAGTGAAAAAAATGCTTCAGTCTGCACACGGATCCCATCAGTTCTTCTCCTGGAGGTGGATAGCATTTTTCATCATAAGTCTTGGATTATTATCTTGGATCATTATATAGATCAGAATAACTAAATCATCCACAGCTGATCATTTTACAATCTTGCTGTTACTATGTACAATGTTCTTCTAGCTCTTCTCACTACACTTCGCAGGAGTTCATATAAGTCTTTCCAGGTTTTTTTTTTTTTCTGAAACCATCCTGCTCATCATTTCTTATACCACAATAACATTCCATCTCAATCACATACCACAACTTGTTTAGCCATCCCCCAGTTGATGGACATCCCCTCAATTTCTAATTCTTTGCCACCACAGAAGAGCTGCTATGTTTTTGTGCATATAGGCCATTTTCTATGATCTCATTGGGATACAGACCTACTTGTGGTATTTCTCAGTTTGTATGCATGTCTTACAGCTCTTTGTGCACAGTTCCAACCTGAGGCTACATACTCTTGCCCCTGGGATGTTCACTGGGATCTTTGGCCTCCATGATATGGCTTACACTAGTCTCAATGCCTAGAATGCCCTCTCTCTTCTTTATTGCTTGTTGAATTCCTACATATCCTTAGGTGCAACTTACACATTACCTCTCCTTAAAAGCCCTCCTTTGCCCTCAGACTATATACCTCTTTTTCAGCTTCCTAAAAGATAAATTCTAGAGACGTTAAATAACTTGCCCCCACGTATTTATCAAATAAAAATGTAACTTTGATTATTTATGATTTTGTTTATCTCCCTAGTACAACTCAATGGTGTCAAAAACAGGGTGTCATCTAAACTTTAATCTCCCTGAGTCCATAACAGTTTTCTGCACATGGTAGGCACAGAATAAATGTTTTGGAATGAATGAATTCCTCAGAGTTTACAAAACACTTATACGAGCTTTAACTCATTGAGGCTTTTTTAAAATATTTTTGTAGTTTGGGTCACTAATGTAAATGACTTTTCTCTGTCATATAGACATTATGTTTTTGTCAGAAGTCAAATTAGAACCCAAATCTTCTTAATTTCCCATCAACTTTCAAAGATCACAAGTGCTATGGCAGATACCAATCTATACTGTTAGAACTTTCCTCACTGCTGGTTCAAAAATATTAAATCTAAGGTATTGCTCCTTTGTTATAAGTGGTCATTTTATTTATTGAAAGAGACATAAAAAGAAAATCATTTTAGGAGAAATGCCTTGAGATAATTTTCAGGATGTGAGAGCAAATAGTCCTTCAGATAAAACCACTGAGAGAATCTATTGAAATCAGTGCAGAGGCAAAAACAGGAACATGTTAAGAATTGGCTGCTGTATATTATTTGCTAGCAGTTAATTTGAATATGACTATTTTCAGGACTTTGGAATTTATTTCTGGGAGACTTTATCAAAAAACTGTTTGGGGACTATGGGAGTATTATATAATAACTGTTTGTATTTTACTTTTTCGAAATATGAATTTGTCATCATAATACTGAAGTGACTGATACTACATCAGGAGCCACACTACTCTGAAGCAGTATAAACCAAGATCTAATTGGCTAATGATAAGTCTAGAAGCTAATTGATAAGAGAAGACAAGGGAAGACACCCAGAGAGGGAAAAAATGAAAAAATAAACAGGAGCCACAGTACGTGGAGCACAGATTGAGGCAGAGGAAGAGAACAACAGCTGAATAGAGAGAAGAGAAATTAGTTTAAAACCTATACTTCCTCTATGCTAAGGTGAAGGGTCAAATAAAATAAGTTTTGCTCTTGGGAACTGATGCTCTGATGCTGGGAGCAGATTGAAGGAAAGGAGAATATCTCTCATTCTCATCAAAGATCAATTAAACTGGGGTGCTTTGCTATTTTATACATCAGTGACAAGTTGTGGCACATGCTTATGGGTGAAATGTTGCATCGTTGTTCCTGCTTTTGCCCCTACATGAAGTAAATGTTACGTTGTGATTATTCTTGGTTTTGCTTTCTTATTTAGAAAATGAGTCAATGATATTATTTAACTGATTTCAGTAAATGGGAAACATCAGTGAGAACTGAAGCACTGTGTGTAGTTAGTAAGAGTATATCCTTCTTCATCCATAAAGGCAAGGGTTACCCCTAAGACACTGAAAGTCGAATTATAGCAAAAACATACCTCCTCAGGGAAATAGAGAGAGGAGAGGGGTTTAGTCACTGTGCTTGGTACCATATCTCTATGACACAGAGACAATACTTTAAAGGGAAGTAGGGTAGATATTCTGATCATCTTAAACATAAAGGAACTAAGATTCCAAATGGTTAATTCACCTTCCCAGTGCCACACAATGTTCATATTAGAGCCAAGGTTTGAATTGCCAGCTCAGGGTTTTAACAATATTTTTTCCCTTGTAACTAGTGGAAAAGAGTATTGCTAAAATATGCTGTAAGAGAATGATTCAAGGATATTTGTACTCTTTTCTTCTAAATCAGTGGTTCCAATAGCCAGATCAAGAATGGTAATAACCAGAATCTGTTAGAGTTGCAGAATGTCAAATAAGAATCAACTCAAAAACACATAGTCGTTGGAAGGGATATTGTTGCATTCTGTAGGAAATCAGGTCAGATGAATGTTTCTAAGTATGAATTCTATGCTTGTGCATTTGATATCTAAAATGTTTATGGTATTGAAAATTTGAGGAATTATATTTCCTAATTTGTTGTTGTTCTTTTTCAATATCTCCAAGTTGGAGAAATTATCCACTCCAAATTATATGTTTGTTCTGGTGGGGGAAAAAGGAGCAGGGTGTTATATTCCCAGACTCTTTCCTTCTTTCATACCTTTTCTCAATTAAAGTTGGAGTACAGGCAGGAACTAGTTACTTCTATTTAGAGAGACTTTTTTTTCATACAGGTTCACATCTGTTGTCTTCCTATTATCCTTCCTGCTGGGTGGGCAGCTGCAGGAACAGCAGTGTATTGTCCAAGTCCCTAAAGGGTGGACAGCATGCTTTGCTTGTTTACCAAGCAACAATTATATGCCAGGACCAATTAGAGGCCAGGACTCATTAATCATCTCAATTATTCAAAAGATGGTTTCAAAACAGCTGGAGCTTCTGGGCAGTGAAGCACTAGACGTGCATATGGTAGGTAGGCAGGTGAGTGGAGGACGTGACTCTTTGTTACAGTGGAGTATTTTGTTATTTATATATAGTATGCAACTTAATCAAATAACCTACCTATCCCTACTGCCTCGTGATGTTATCATTGTCTCTTATCAATGGAAGGAGGAAGCATGATTCAGTGAAAAGAACACTAAAGGACCTGTGTTCAAAATCCAGATCTACTACTTAGTTTATGATTGTGGGCAAACCACTCAATTGTTCCCATGCTCAGTTTCCTAGTCTGCAAAATGCTCCTGTGTCATTTGTTGCTGGAAGCCTTTTCTAGTCAATCTTGCTACTATTGCATTCTCCTTTAAGGTTATTTTCCATCTAATCTGTCTTTTTACCACTCATTTTCACAAGATTTTGAGTTCCAAATTTTTCTGCCTCCTTCCTCTCCCCTTCCTTCTTCCGAAAATGGTAGGCAGTTTCATATAGTTTATAGATGTCTTATCATGTAAACAGAATTCCATAATTGTCACAGTTGTGAAAGAAGAAACAGATGAAAAGGACAAAAAAAATCACAAGAAAGAGTGAAGTGAAAAACATTCTTTGATCTACGTTCAGAGTCCATCAATTCTTTGTCTGGATACAGACAGCATTTACCTTCATGAGTCCTTTGTACTTGTCTTGGAACATTGTGTTGCCGAGAAAAGCTGAGTCATTCATAGCTGACCATTACACAATGTTGTTGATACTGTGTTCAATGTTTTTCTGGTCCTGATCTTTTTACTTTGTGTCAGTTCATACCAGTGTTTCTAGGTTGTTGTTGTTTTTTTTAAATCTGCCGGGTCATCTTTTCTTATTTAACAATAGTATTCCATTACATTTATATACCACAGCTTGTTCAGCCATTCCCCAATTGATGAACATCCCCACAATTTCCAACATTTTGCCACCACCTAAAGAGCTGCTATAAATATTTTCGTAATGTGGATCCTTTTCCCTTTTTTATAATCTCTTTGGGATATAGACCTAGTAGTGATATTGCAGGATCAGAGGGTATGCACAGTTTGGTTGCATAATTCCAAATTTCTCTCCAGGAGTGGTTGGATTAGTTCACAACTCCATCAACAATGCATTAGTGTTCCAATTATCCGGCATTATCATTTTCCTTTATTTTGTTATTTTAACCAATTGTATTGATACAAGGTGATATTTCAGAGTGGTTTTGATTTGCATTTCTCAAATCAAAAGTAATTTAGAGCACTTCTTCATATAACTATAGATAACTTTGATTTCTTCATCTGAATACTTTGTATTCATATCTTTCCACCATTTATCAATTGGGGGATGGCTTGCATTCATATAAATTTGACTCAGTTCTCTATACATTTGAGAAATGTAAAGATTGTTTCCCAGCTTTTTTTATTTCTTTCTACTCTTGGTTGCATTGGTTTTGTTTGTACGGAAGCTTTCCAATATAATATAATCAAAATTATCTGCTCTACATTGGGTAGTGCTCTCCATGTCTTGTTTGATTGTGACTTCTTCTCCTCTGCATAGATCTGACAGATTCCAGAATTTGTTTAATGGTGCTATTGTACGAGGGTGCTATGGAGGTGAATATGGGAGAGTTATAGCAGTCTACTGCTTACTTCACCAACTTGACTCTCAAAAGTCTATATCTAGGCTCTATTAAAAAAAAAACCTTTATATCCTCAGTGCTTATCATAGTGCCTGGCATATAGTAAGTGCTTAATAAATGCTGGTTGATTGTTCAACGAGGGAATTAAATTAGAAGGAAAGAGAATAAGCATTTGTTAAGAATCCATTATGTGTTACACACTGTGCTAAATGCTTTGTAAATTTCATCCTTGGCTTTATCTGATCCTCACAACAACCGTGGGAAATAGTGGCTATTATCCACATTTTACAGTTGGGATTGAAGAAACTGAGGCAGACAAAGGTCAAGTAATTTGCTCAGGGTCACACTGGTAGTATATGAGACTGGATTTGAACTTAGATATCTTGACTACAGGCCCAGTCCTCTATCCATTGTACCACCTAGCTGCTTAGATTAGATTAAATCATCTGTGAAATTTCTTCTGGCCATAAAGTATGTGATCAATGATCCACTGAACTATATACCCCAGGAAATGGGATAAGGATCATGGAGAAGTTAAAAGCAAGCACTAGCCTGGGGGAAAATCTGAAAAGCCCAAGGACTGAATAGATGAATGCCTCCTTCTTGCAAAGCAGAAAGTTTCTTTCTGGAAATATAACAACTTAAGTACTGCTGTAGGATTCCTGGCTTGAACTTGCCTTTCCAGGATCTGCCCAGCACTGACAAAATAAGGCCTTGTGTAAACGACATTGAAGTTTTAAAATGAGAGCATCAAACCAACTCCAGTAGCCAACTCCCATTATGGTAGCTGTAGCAACATCCACTCCTAATGATGTGTGTGTTTCAAACAAGCAATTCAGTTGCTATGGAGAATATTAAATAGCAATGAATGAGCCTATTTTCTCTTTGTACAAAGAACTTTTCAACACCAGGAATGCCAAGAACAACAACAACAATAATAATAAATTAACTTGTCCAAAACATTAGTACTTATTACAATCTCTTCTCCACAATCTGAAGCACCATCTTTCATTTGAGCCACATGGATTGTCCAGTTTAGAGCCTTGGTATCATAGGAAAGATATTTTTTCCTGAAGTAAAAATGATTTCCTGATATTGAGACTGAGATGAACTGTATTTCTACTTTCTCTGAGCCTCAGTCTCCCTTAATATAAAATAAAAAAGCTGTACTAGGGAAGATAATCTCTATTGTCCCTTTCAGCTCTAACCTTCTATTATTCTAAAGCACAGGTCACTTCTTCTATCATCTGAATAGTAATATGAAAGTTTTAATAACCTAATTGCATGGTCTCAGCTTCAAACACTATCCCAAAGACACAACTTAAAGAATATAATCTGCTGGACATGGAGGTAAATGTCTTTAATTACTGATACTGAAATGGATGAGGAAGTGGACTACTTGAATTAAACAGTTCTGAGCTTCATTGAGGCTAAAGTTGTTGGATTTCTTCAGCCTAAGTCTGGAACCAGTAGATTAAATGTCTCAGAGTGGAGTATCTGCCAGGTAGCCTAAACAGGGGGAATTTGCCCAGGTTATAAATGAAGCCAGTCAAAGTTTCTGTGATGTTCAGTGGCAGGATTGACTGTTTGATACTACACTTCCAGCCTGAGCAAGGTAAGAAATCTGATAAAGAAAAAAAACAAAGTAAGAAAGAACAGAGGAAGGAAAGAAGGAAGGAAGGAAGGAAGGAAGGAGGGAGGGTAGGAGGGAAGAAGGAAAGGAGGAAGGAGGAAAATATGGAAGACAGGGAGGGAGGAAAGAAGGAAGAGAAAGAGGAAGGGAGCAAGGAAAGAAGAAGGAATGAGAGAACAAAGAAAAGAACCAGAAAGAAGGAATGGAGGAAAAGAAAGGGAGAGAGGGAAGGAGGAGGGAAGGAAGAGAAGAAGAAAAGGAAGAAGGAAGGAAGGAAGAAAGAAGGAAGAAAAAAGGAAGGAAGAGAGGAAAGGAAGGAAGGGGAAAAGGAAGGAAGAGAAGAAAGGAAGTAGGGAAGGAAGCAGAGAGAGAGGAGGAGGGAGGAAGGTAGGGAAGAAAAAAGGAAGGAAAGGAGGGAGGTAGGAAGAGAGGGAAAGAAGGAGGAAAGGAAGGAAGGAAAAAGAGAAGGATGGAGGGGGAGAGTGAGGAAGGAAAGAAGGAAGTGAGGGAGGGAGGGGAAGAAGACAGGAAGGGAGAAAGAGGAGAAGGATAGAAGTGAGGGAGGGGAAGATTAGAGATAGAAAAAAGAACCCCCTTTCCAAATTTAGCCTAATTCATAGAAAGCATTAATGACCAGAGACGCAAAAGGAGAAGATAAAAGGGAAATTAAAAGAATATAAGAAGTGGGAACTAAAAGCCCAATGACTTCATATCACTCTATCACAATGAATTAGTTTAATTTATAAATGTTACGTTATTTCAGAGAAAGATTATGGTCAGATTTTATTTCAGGTCCATCATATTTACAAATAATCAGCAAAGTCCCTTTTAGTTCTAAATCCCATGATCCTATGTGAAGGCACAGTTTTTGTCATGATAGGTCTTATTATCTTGTAGAGGGATAGAGCATACGTAAGGAGCTTTAGCACAAAATAATAGGAAACAAATGTTTTGAGTATGCTGCTCTCTCCTGGTTTACCTCCTGAACATCTGATCATTCCTTCTCCATCTCTTCTATTAGATCATTTTCCCTGCCATGCCTATTAACTGTGGATTTCCCCCAAGGCCCTGTTCTGGGCCCTTCTTGTCTCCCTCTGTATAATTTCTCTTGATGATCTCATCACCTCCCATGATTTCATTTTTCATCTCTATGCAAATGATTTTCAGATTTATTTATGCAGCCAGAACCTTTCCCTGACCTCCAGCTTTGCATCTCTAATTGCCTTCTGGACATTTGTCTCATAGACATCACTAACTCAAGATATCTAAAACTAAGCTACATTATCTTTTCCCTCAACCCTGCCCCTCCCCACCTTCTCAACTTCCCTGTTACTGAGGAAGGCAAAAAATGTTCCCAATACTTCAGGCTTACAACCTGGGTATCATCTTTGACTCCTCTCACAATTCAGTTGACTTTTAAACTAGGTCTTGAGAGCAAGCACCGTCTTTATATTTCTTTGCAAACACTTAGCACAGTGCTTGGCACTTAATAGTTGCTTAATAAAGATTTGTTGGTTCAGTGGCAATGAAATAGCACAATGCAAACCTTTAGTACAGATTTTCAAGTATCATCCAGATTGTAGAAAGACTACCTTCTACTCTAACTTTGAATTACCTTGTTCTGCTCTCATTGGCCCACAACTCCATGTACCTTTTTGAAATCCATTATGTTGCCTTTTAACAATTATACCTAATATTTTAAGCTGATTTCTATTTTTTTAAAAAAATTACATTGTTGCTTAAATAGCCCCTCATCACTTTTCATCCTCACTCTGGATGTAGCCCACCTATGGATTCTCAATAATGTGAACCACATTAACAATCCTCAGAGGGAACTATGATAACAGACACCTGATCCATCTACCAAGCACCTGCCATTTCTTTTGGAATGCATAAGTAATTTGGGTCAAGTTTATTTTCCTCCAGGAAAGAACTAAAAACTCTTCAATGGCCAATTTTGAAAGTGGATCAAGTTGCTTCCATTACATTCCCATTTTTAATGCATGTTTTCACTATTTTCACATTTAATAGAAAACAAACCCCATCAGTCACAGAGCTGCTAGTGACACTGGATCAGTCCCCATATCACCATTTCCCCTTGCATAGACCTTAAAGAGAATGCCCATTTTACTGCTCAAGTCAATAAACATGAAATCTTTTCAACAGGGACAGCCACCACATACAAAGGTATTCATATCAATTTGATTGAAGTGTTGTGAAGAGTTCCCAACATGGGTGTCAGGAGAAAAGAAATGTCTATAATCCACCCTGCCATTTTTTTTCTTTTGAAACGCTTTTAAAAATCAATACCTTCAGTCTTGGTGTCAATACTCAAGAGCTGCTCAATTTGCAGGTGTCCAATCCACAGTTCAAACAAGTAGGAGACCTAGGAAAGTACCTTTGATGTGACTCACCACCATCACCACCACTCCCCCACCTGGGAGGACTTTACATGAATGTTTCTTTAGCAGGTACTTTTTTTTCCCTTGGAAGTAGTTTTGTACTTTTCTGTCCCATAGGACCAGAGCTGAATTCCTAGGTTACCTCTCAGCAAGTAGTTGCATAGATTTTTAAAAGCCCACAGAGGAAGAGATGGCCAGGGAAACAGTTGGGTAATTAAAGTGGAAAGCTTTTTTCTGCTTTGTATTGCCCAATAAAACTTAGTCAATGCCCTCCCACTTTCCACCTATCATTGTTGTACACAACCATGGATAGATAATTCCCCTTAAATACTCAATAGCTGTACCTCAGTCTAGGAACAGAATGCTAAAGATGCACTACAGCACTAAAAATGCTCAGTGAAAAGCTTCAGTAAGCAAGCATTGACTTGATTCCTCTTTGGAGGTTCTATGCTTCTTTTAGGAAAGTTGGGTTCCGTTGAGATAACCTCTTCCTCTAGAAAACTCACCGGAAAAGGGCAAGGAATCAAACTCTCTTCATTTTGTGATGTTATGTGGATACTGTTTTAGGAACTCTATTCTATGATTGTATTTAACATTTTGATAATAAAGCATTTTATAGCATTGAATTCCTATACCGCTCAATGTTCCTAGGACGTGAAGAAACAAGCACCCCTAAAACCATAGTCCACAGCTCTGAATGGAATCTGCCTTGCTCCTTTTGCCCCAGTTTTAGCAATAAGGCTCTTGTTCTTGTCTGCTGACTCCACATCTTAGCCTAGTCCCTTTATTGTTTTCCATGTCTAAGTTCCTGCCTTGGTTTGCCAATCAACATATCAGTGATTGACCTTCCTCTACATCTTTTCCTGTCTGCTGCCATACTTTTCTGATACTCTGCTGCCATGCAACTAATAACAGTTGCTTCCATCCTAGACTCCCTTTGCACTGTCTTCCCCCATGCCCCTCACCATTGATTTGGATCTCTATATGTTTCTACATTCTATTGGTGTACCAGTTTCCATAATTTTACTCCCTGCTGGGATCTTCTTGAACAACCTGCCCTATTGCTGTGAGTATCTACCTAGTCCCTTGGTCCTAGCTATAGTTTTACTGGCTATACCGTAAACACTCCTACTCATACTGAAGGGGGATGGGAGTGGGTGAGATTAGAAGATCCTTCAAGTAGAAAGGACACACACACACACACACACACACACACACACACACACACACATACTTTGCCATCTGCCAGATTTTGGCTAAGCACTAGATAAATAGATAAGTATCTCCATGTGCAGACCCTGTTGGGATGCAAGGGCAGGGAGGATTAAGGTCTCGGTCATCACCTTATTGAAGGAAATACAACACATACATACGGAAGTCAAATTCTTATATAAGCCATATGGAAGAAATCCAACCTATTCCTCGTCTAGGCTGTTCAAAGGAAGCCACTTAAGGAAAGCTTTTCATTATAAAGTCTAAGGAATTTATGCTTTTTTCAAAGTTCCACCAAATCTTAAATTGCTGATGTGAGCTGTCTGTTATCAGAGCAATATCTGCTCCCTTCCTTTGTATTTCATTAACTCACAGTAAAGTGAAAACCTGTCTAATAAATTAAAGACACCCATTTCTCATAAGATACAACTGTCCAGAAGAGACAGATGTATAAGTGAAGACACTTTAATATAATGACCCAATCACTGCTCATTTCTTGGTATTTACTGTAATAACATGAATTCTGATGAATCCTTGGTATTAAATGTGGATGCCACTCTCCACCACTTGTATAGCATTTTGACTTGAATTCAACCATAATTAACTAGGCCCCATTAGTTTAAAGTAGAAGTGCACAAGATAATAAAACATTAGCCCATGTATAAAAGACATCTTCATTCCCCATGGAGACAAAAGACCTTTCCATACAATTGCTTCTTAATTTGTCTTAGTCTCAGACTGAGACAGAACCAACACTTAAGGGCTTCAGTGATAACTTTTGTTTGAGCTGATTGGTTTAGCAGTGGTTCTTTCTTCATAAACTGTTCTCAGACCCCTTAGCCAGGAGTGCTATTTCCCCCATTTTTCCCCATGTAGTTCTTTTTACTTCTCTTGTGAACTTAGCATATTTGAATTTCTATTGTATTTGCATTTATACAAGATTTATCTCTTCCTATTAGCAAAGTGCCCAGCGCAGTGCTTGCTGACTTGACTTGACCTTGGTCAAGGAGAATGGTGAAAATGAGAATCATAAGCTGAGTCAGCACTATAGAAAGACAGGATAGGCACCAAGACACTGGAAGCTGAAGGGTTGATCCTGAGTATTGTTGTTTGGAGGTAGTATAAAATGGAGGATTTGAAGAGCAGGAAGAAAGAAGGCTGTATTGCTGGTAGTAATAGACTGAATGGCTGCTTTTAGAGAGTACGTCAGATCCAGGTGAACACTTAGGGTTTGAGAATGGCCTATCAACATTATTTGAGCTTTCTGGGAGGCTTCCCTCAGGTGTACATTACTCTTTGTCTCTCCTAGCACATTGATTTTGCTTAAGGAAACCAAAAAAGGAATGCACACTATTCTTGCTTGCCTTGTGTTTGTTATGGTCTGTGGTTGTACCTGATACCCTTCCACAATCAGTATTTTTATATTAGATGAGCTTATGAAAATAAGGAATTCTGGAATCAGAATATGATGCTTCTTTTATAAAGAAGTTCCATGAAACTTTGGCCCATCAATTTTAGTCCACATGTGAGATCCAAAAACATAATATAAATTAATTAATAATTAATAACTTAACATGAATAAGCTATCATTTTCTGCAATATAAATATAAGCTACTATTTTCTAGAGGTCTTTTGAAGTTGTGTGAACTGTCCAACTTCACACAGCATAAGAGAAATGAAGCCTGAGGAACTAGCATCCTTCTCATTTTACTTTTTGATAAATAATCAAATTTTCCTTAACTTGATGCATATGTATATATGCACGTATACATGGTGTATATATGGATGACATTAAATGAAGGGTTCTATGGAAGGGCAGTGAGAAACAATCAGAAGATGGATGACCACATGGCAGTTATGTTATAATGGACACTCCATCTATGCCTTGGACTGGACAGACGCTGACTTTCCTTTCTACTCTCCAATTCTGTGATTATGAGGTTCAAATATTATCAACAGTGAAATATACATGACATGTCTCAGTTGAATTCTAGAAACACAAAGAATGATACATTATAGACTATAGTATATGGCTATACCTCTTATAATCTAGACCAAATTGGGTTCGAAATTTCACATCCAAACACTAGAGAAAGCATAGACTCAAGGGAGATTTGGCTATTTATTAAAAGGTCAGATGATAAGAGTGCCATTTCCTCAGGCTTCATTTTTCACTTGCTCTGTGAAGTTGGACAAATCATAGAAGTTCAGAGGTCCTTCTAGAAAATAATGGCTTATATTTATAATACCCAAAATGTTTGTGCTTATATTGTTCTTAACTTGATCTTAACTATCTCTCTAGATGCCATCTAATCTACTTGCTTGACATTAGATCTTGTTAGACCTTAATGACATTCATGTCTATTCCATTAATGAATGCCCAAAATGAAATATGGTGGTTTATCATTGCTCCCTCCCCCATCCCCATCATGAAATCCTCTCTTGATTAAATGTTGGAGTTACTTATGTTTAGCTAGACTGATGGGGATGACTAATCCAGAAAGGCTTTGTGTATACTAAACCTGATTATACCAGCATTTCAGCATCACTTCGTTACACAAACCATCTAACCACCAAGTCTGGAAGGAAATAGACTGTTATACCAATGTTCATCTCTGTCACATCATCTCTTTCATAATTTCATACCGTATCACTTGATTCTGAATCTCTACATGACAACTGGTCTTCTTATACATCTCAAGTCCTTTATTCTTGGCATTGCACACTGTCCTGATAATTATCCTAACTTGCTTTTTTATGCTTCTTCCTAATCTGAGTCAAAAATTTCATGGCTCCAAAAAAAGATTGCCCTTTCATATGCCAAATGGATTTTCTAATTACCATACATGTTCATCCCGATATTATTTTAGACATGTCACTATCCACTAAAATTCATATCATTAGTATATTTAACTTGCCCTACTACATACTACAGAATTCTGCTATAATAACTCAGTCCACTCAGAATATATTGTTCAATATGAACTATAATTTCCATTAGTTTTTTGCCACTAAATTAACCATGAACAAGAAAGGTTCTTAGTTAATGGCTACCTAGAAAAGTGACAGACTGCCCCAGTTGACTTGTAACATACCCTATGAAGAGTCAAGTTGGCAGATAATCTGGAAGCTAATAAGCACCAAATCCGAGGGGAGCCCTTAAGTTCAGGAACCAGGTCTAGCAATCCTCCCATTAAATTTGGAGAAGAATCCCTTTATCTTTCTGGAAGTAGAAGACAAGGTGATAGACTAGCTTCCCTATCATTTAGGTAGTCATTTTATGGCTTAATTTTTGCAACTAAACTTTTTGAACATAGCCATACTTTGATCTTATGTTTTTATTGCAAGTCTAGGCTGTTAGATTTCAATACCAATATCCTATTGGTCATTTCTCACTTTAACCCCAAACTATAGCTTTTGAGTCTGTAGCTTTCCATAGAAAATTAATATGAAAAGAATTTTTTTGCAGTATTCTTCACCAGTGGAGACAGTGAAACATCCCTGAATAACTCAAGAACTGGCATGGCACAGAGCGAAAAGGATACGATATTATCACAACACACGCATTTCTAGAAATGGCAGATCTCCTGAGTCATAGTCTTGGGGTCCTGGAAAGCATTCTGATAGAAAGAAAGATACATATGCCCATCATTTGACAGAGATGATCAAATGAGGCTTAGTTGTCCCTTAGCATAGTCATGTTACCACAGCAGTAGAGAGTGGGGAAAACAAGCAACAACAACAAAAAATAGCAAAAATGGGGAAACAAGTTTAGCCAGACAAGAATTCAGCTCCTCAGCATTCTTTGCTGCTAATCTTATATGCAGCATTTTCTTTCCCTCCACCCACACTTCAGAAATTTATTTCTTCTTTTTAGATCTCTGTATTCCAAAGACAACATGATACAAATTCAATTTGATTATGGTGATGGTGATGGTGGGGGGAAGTAATTCTTTTTCTACTTGCAATATGCATGCTATTTCCATCATACCATAATACCCCCTCTCAACCCAGGGGGGAGAATCTAATCATCAGCATGTTTTCAATCTGCCCTGATTGAGGCAGCACCATGAAACACATTATTATCCTCTTTTCTATATAAAGTCATATATACCACAAAGTCATTTTTAGGGCTAATCATAGGGCTTCTCTTCTATTCCTTTCAACTGGTTTCAATTTAATTCCTATGGCATGGAATTAGCATTGTCCAGATCAATAAAATTTTGAAATTCTAAGAAAAAACCTCACCATATCAGAGTGCACATCTATTTTAAATGTTACTATTACATGCTGTGAAAAAAAATGTTTTTCTTGGTCCTCTACAAAGACTTTGTCTATATATTTTAAAATAAATGGGCCATGCAATGAAGAAGGCACCCAGGCCATGAGGCTTCAGATATACAAATATTTCTTTTTTGATTTCTTTTTCCTTTTTAGTTTACAACATTCAGTTCCACAAGTTTTGATTTCCAAATTTTCTCCCCCTCCCTCTCCTCTCCCTTCACTATACAAATACTTTTAACTCCTTTACTTCCTTATTATATGAAACTCACAGTATCTGAAAACCCTCTGGAATTCAGATTACAACTTGCCAATTACTTAGTATTTAAGTCCTCAGAAATTGCTTGAGATGTATAGAGGCATATATCTTGTCCAGGATCACACAGTTCACAAGTGTCCCAGTTAAGATTTTAACATGAGTCAAAGTTAATTCCAGTACTCTACTCACTACAACGTGTTCCCTCTTGACATTTCATGTATGGGGGTGGAGGGAGAAATACACATTCATGAACATTGAGACAGTGGACACGGATGTTGGAAGGAAGACAAGAAATGGAATGAGGGACTATGTAGGGGCCTAACTAGCCAAAAGAATAAAAATTGCAACAGTAGCAATGAGAGATTAGTATTCAGGAGAGGAGGACACAGATCGGATAGGAAGTGCACTCCAAGAACATAGAGAAGAAAAGATGAAATCCTAGACATAGGTGAAATAATGTTGATTCATCACCCAGGAAAAAATGTAAAAAAAAAATTCTTCAAAGGATGACAATTTTAAGGACTTTCTTCTACCCATGGTGACTTGTTAAATAATCTAAGGCTCTAGGCAGTGAGCTAAATATGTCTTTCATCTTATTGATGGCACATCTAGCAGTTTACATACAGTGCCAGAAGCATGAGTACTTAATGAATATTATTACCTGATAATATCTATAGAGTAGAGAATGAGTATGTTTCTCCTTTTTCCAAACGCCGATGAGTATGGTTTTAAATAACCTTTAAAAATAATGGGATCTCTCTCTCTCTCTCTCTCTCTCTCTCTCTCTCTCTCTCTCTCTCTCTCTCTCTCTCTCTCTCCACTATATATATATATGTGTGTGTGTGTGTATGTGTATGTATATATTCTGTGCTATTTTGAATGAAGTTAGAATCCATAGTAATTAAAATATTCATTTGCTAAACCTATGGTAATGAAGAATGACTGTTTTTAACACAGCAAGTAATGTAAAACTTCTGGGCTTTAGCAGAAAGGGAGGAGATGAAAAATAGGCTATCAGAAGTATCTCTAAGAAGAATACTAACCTCTTCCATGCACTTGGCCTGTGTTAGCCAACGTATTAAAACTAAGACTTGGAAAAAGTGTTCTTTGGTGGCATGTTAGATCCATTGCCATTGTTCTGAATTTTTATAAAATTAATTATGATGATGATGATAATTATAATAATAACTAGCATTTAATATACTATTTTAAGATTTTCCAAGGTGCAGATATTTCATTTGATCTGCATAAAACTCTGGGTGGCATATGATATTATTATCTTCTTTTTACAGATGAGAAAACTGAGGCAGTTTCTTTCTCTTGGTCACATATACAAAGTATCTGAGGCAGGATTCAAACTCAGGTCTTATAGACTTCTGAGTGCAATGCCCTAAATACTTCACCACCTAGAGCAAGAAAATGACATGTGGGAACATATCACATAGAAAGAGCCCTGGGATTTAGAAATTTTATAAATCTAAGCATACAAGGCAAACATGGAGACCAATAATAATTGCTCAGATTTACACAACATTTTAGAGTTACAAAATGTTTTCCCCCGTATCAACTCTATAAGGTAAAAATGTAAATATTCATAGCCTTATTTTACTCGGTCAAGGGCAGTCCCAGTTACTATCCTGGCAAAATTCTCAGCACTCTTCCCTCAATGGTGAATACTGACAATAGATAGATACCACTATACACATTGAAAATAACTAAAGTTAGTTTACCTCTAAATGGAGGCTACAGCAGCCAAGAGCCAAGACATGAGCATAAGGGCCCTCAAAAGATGCTGCTCATATTATCTCAAATAAAATATATCAACAAAGAAACATATAATGTCTATATCTGTTTACAGAAATGGAGGGGTTTATGATAGCAGACAAGAACAAATCATGGCCATCAGATATTAGAAAAGTTCATCTTTGAGGATCCTAGGCTTACTGATTTCGGGTTAAAAAAATAGCACCTACCATATACCTAGAAAGGCATGATCAAAATGTCATAATTATATACTACAAGTTTATCCCTCAGAAACTAATGAATGATTATGACCCTTGCTAAAATAAAATCCTCACATATTCATAAGAATTTTATAAAGTTCACATGCTGGAACTGGAGCTTCAGTACACAATGACCTTAACACAACACTATATATAAATTTAGGAATATTTTGGTAATAGAGTTTGCCGTACTGAATATCCTTAGCTTCCAAAATACATTGTCAAAATATAGAGATGTAGCAGACAAAAATCAAACCTCTGTGGGAGCAGGATGTAGAACATCATCTATGTTGTCCTGTCTGCTCCTAGAATTTTCCCAAAGATACTTTCAGTGAGCTTACAAAATGTGAGCTTACATCCACCAGCTTTTACTCAGTTACCAAAGCTGCGACAATTTCATCTGCCTGCACAAGAGTCTGCTAAACAGTAAACGTAATGGATAATAGTAGGAGAGTTTCATGTCCCAGGACAGCTTTTATCTAGTCTCTATTGAAAATAAGAAGACAAGAATGAGAATAATAATCATTGCTGACTTTTATATAATATTTTGAAGTTTGCAAAGCACTTTCTACACATTATCATATCTGAACCTCACAATAACCTTATGGTTTAGGTATCATAGGAATTATCGCCCCCATTTTGAGGATGATTTGAGAATCGATGAGCTTATCCACATTGGCTATGATCACCTAGGTAGTAAATGTCAAAGGTAGAGAAGGAAGGAAGGAAGGGAAGAAGGGAGGAAGGGAGGAAGGAAGGAAGGAAGGGAAGGGAGGGAGGAAAGAAGGAAGGGAAGGAGGGAGGGCAGGGAGGGAGGAAGGAAGGGAAGAAGGAAGGAAGGGAGGGAGGGAGGGAAGTAGGAAGGAAGGAAGGGAACTGGTGGCTCCATAGAATCAGTACTACAGACTAGCTTTCCTCAAGTGTTATCATTCATTGCTATAAAGACAGAATTACAAAGAATGCCTAGCTTTAAGACCGATAATTAGGAACTTTGGGGACAGTATGGGTTCTGGTAGTGACAACTAAGAGACCCTAAGTTAATCAATTATTCACCAAATATTTATTAAGTGTTACTATGAAACAAGAATTGTGCTAGGTGATAGAGATACCGAGAGAAAAAAAAAGATATAGTCCCTGTTATCGAGGAGATATATATGCATATATACATACATACACATATACATATACATATGCAAGGGCATCTGGTGATTCAGTGGATAGTGAGCCTATACTGGAGTCAGGAAGACCTGAGTTCAGATCTGGTCCCATATACTTACTAGCTGGGTGACTCTGGGTAAGTCAATTAATGCTGTTGGTGTCAGTTCCTCAGCTGTAAAATGAACTGGAGAAGGAAATGGAGAACCACTCCAATATCTTAACCCCAAATGAGGTCATTGAGAGTCAAGTATGACTGAAATGACTGAACAATAACAAACGCATATACAGGTAGATATACATATATGTCATTCATAAATCAGGTGTTTATAAGCTGAGGACTTGTCGTAATAATAAGTATAGAAACTTCTGAGAGGAGTGAATGTCTAAGACTTTGCAGTCTTGCCACCTGGCACCATACAAACCTATGCCTAACAGATATGACAAGGCTTCTTACAATAAATTAATTCCATCTCATCAGAGGATCTCATCCATGAGCCTGGTAACTTTCCTGAGCAACTCAAAAGATTCCCTAATGCTTTAGAAATGGGCACACTCACAACATTATACCAAAGAGTATTGTATCTTCAAATAATCCTTTTGACTTTTCAGCTTCTTCCATCAATAACAATAAACCAGCTAGGCCCTCTGAG
The DNA here is from genome assembly GCF_011100635.1 of Trichosurus vulpecula. Classification (NCBI taxonomy): domain Eukaryota; kingdom Metazoa; phylum Chordata; class Mammalia; order Diprotodontia; family Phalangeridae; genus Trichosurus; species Trichosurus vulpecula. Next base: position 108,020,706 of record NC_050580.1, on the reverse strand, counting down.
TCCTCCCAAGATAATTACTCTAGAGGGTTCTTAGAGCCTGGAGCCTGTGCTAAGCTCTAAGTGAGTATCCAACTGAGTCAGTTATGCATCTCTTAACAGTATCCTCTTCTCAGGATGTTATTGCTTTCATCTGTGTTTATTTCAAGTGGGAAAAATGAAATAAGAGATTGACAAGAGTGCTGTAGTGTGAAGGATGGAAATCCAGAAAGTCATAGCCAGGAGTCTTAGGAGATCATATCCAATTCATTTCAAAAAGCATTTATTAAGCCCCTATTATATGCCAAGCAAGAGACAGCACAAGCATAGTGGATACAGAAATAGGCCTTAAAGGCAAGAAGACCTGAGTTCACGTCCAGTCCCTGACGCATACTAACTCTCTGACCCTGGACAGCTATTTAAAATGAGAAGTTCCATAGCAGGTGCTGATCTGCAGGGGTAGGGAAAATTTTGTCATCAGTAATTTCCTGTGCCAACCAAATGCTAGATCTACTGCAAATCCAAATATGCAAAATACCATACTAGGCATTATTCTGTTCTATATAGCTTATCAAACTGGAAGCTTATCCAAAAAACCATTTGCATCCCATCTAAAATCCCAGCAAGAGAGGGGGTAATGGTGCTAAGAAAGAGAGAGGCCTCAGAGAGAGACCCTAGGTATTGCCACCTTTGAGGGAAACAGAAAATGCTACCGTTTATTTTCCTGCAAAAAGTCCTCGTTCCAGCTCACAGAATTCCTGCCAAAGGGTTCTGGCTTCACTTTCACAGTCATTTGCCTTTCCTCATAAATATTAGAGAAAAAATTTAAAATTCCTGCCATTTTGCCACAAAGCCAAGAAAAAAAAAGACTTCAAAAAGAAGGTAATGATAGAAAATGAGAAAGGACTTGGTGGAAACTTTAACAAAGTTCTCTGTCAAAACTGGAGTGCATCAATTCTGGGCAGGACCTACCAGCATTCCAAAGGTATAATCTTTGGTCGTATAGGACTATCAGCAGACATTAAGGAGCAGAGGAATGGGGCATAGGTGTGTCCCAAGAACTGATATAGCACATCTGTTGGTCTAGCAAAAGTCAAGAACAGGGAAAGGGGTTAAATAAAATGATAGTTTATTAAAGCCAGAGGGTAATATGGAAACAAATTCTACCAGAAAGATGAACAATATTTGGAGAGGGAACATAGGAAATGAGGAAGAAAAAGGCTTTGTTCCCTAAGACCATTCTCAAGTATCAATCTGGAATCAATACAGTTTCAGGGAATTGATTGTAAAATCAAGAAGAGAAAGAACAGAGGATCTTACATTTTGAAGAGTATAGATGAATCAGGAGAGGGTGACGAGGTATGCCCCATGGTCCTTAGAGTATGGTGGCAAAGTAGACACTAAAGACTCTTTAGGGTTTGTTTTCACTATTAAAATCTTATCTATTTTTTAAAATTTTGAACTATTTGAGAGTACAAGACTTTAGTGTCAGTAACTTTCTTGTCTGTGTCTTCAGTAGTGGTGTTTGATGATGAAATGGAAGCTTCAGATTGAGCAAAAAGTAGTTTCCAGGTCACCTTTGGGTATGGGTTGCTTCCCAGGATGATGACTGTGGGGGTTGGGCTAAAAGTAGGATTAGTGGGGGATAGGGGAAGGGGAATTTCCTTTCCTGGAATTCTTGGTTTTACCTGTGCATCACTAGGAGTTTGTCAGTTGTCAGTGTTGCTGTTAGTGCACACTTTTATATGCACACTTTTTGGTCTCCATTTGACCAATGTTACATATTTAAGGGACCTCTGCCCCTTCTCCACAGTGATTATTTCCCTTGATAGTGGCTATGGTAGCCAAGTCTAAAGCAAGGCTGGTTGTCTGGACATCACTGCTATTCTCATCCCTCTTAGACTTAGGCTCCTGGGATGTCTCTGTTGTGTTTTGAGAGGAGGGGATGGTGAACATGGTGGTAGTTTGACTTTCCCAGCACATGTGACCCCTCAGCGCTCCCTCATGATCTCTTACTGCTTTTGTTAGGCTGATCTGTGGCAGGGAGGGATGTCACTAGCAGACACCACAAAAACAAACTAAACCCCCACAAACCCCTAACTTCACTATGAAAGGTGAAGCTAGATATGTTCAGCTCCTCATCTGAGCTATAATCTGTAGCCTAAAAGGCAACAAAGGCATCAAGAAAGTGTATTTGAATCCTCAAACATACAATTAATTGTTTAACAATGGGCCGGTCAATTAATTTATGTGAATCTTAGTTTCTTTGGCTTTAAAATGAGAATGATACTTTTCAAAACTATTTCATAGGGTTGTATGAGAAAATTTATTGTAAACCCTAAAGAAAGTGTGATACAGTGGACAGAGGAGTGAATTGGGAGTAGGAGATAGGTCCACAATATCACAGGGTCTCAGAATTAGAGAGTTGAAAAGTATCTCAGCAGTTTTCTAATGTAAATCGTAATCGAAAAAATTCCACCATAATTTACCCAGTAAGCAGGTATGCTTGAGAACCCAAGGTAATGGTACCCATCACCTCTTGAAGAAATCCACTCCACTTTTGGACAGATTCATTTTGTTCAGTTTTTACTGACATTGACCTTAATTTTGATTTTTTGATCTTATAGATATATTTGAGAATTGGAAGAAACCTCAGCAGTCATCTAGTCCATCTCATACACAAAAAAATCCACATCCTAACATACCCAACAAGAAGTATGTTATAGTCAAACCTTCCATTGATTGCTTAAGGTTCTGTTCTCTAGTTCTGAAGAGAAAAAGTCTAATTTAACCTCCATAATCTTTTAGATAGAACTGTGGTCAGGAGAAAAGCTGAAGTCTGAACACTGGTGTGTTAGAGTCATGCCAGAAGGGCAGACTGAAGAGTAGGGTAGGGGTGGTCGGAAACAAAGGCAAAACTGACTCTTCCACATTTTCATGTGGTCATGGGAGCTGGTTTGTTGAGTGTGGTTGGCTAGAATACTTCACATGGGGAAACTTATGAGATCTAGGATAATACATGTAGGAAGCCATTTCTCTCTCTCTCTCTCTCTCTCTCTCTCTCTCTCTCTCTCTCTCTCTCTCTCCCTCTCTCTCTCTCTCTCTGCATATACACACAGACATATACGTATATATGTAAGTTATTATATATATATATATATATATATATATATATGAATTGAATGTATACCTCTATACAACAGAATATGAGCTGAAAAACAAAAACTACAGTATTTAGAGTGGGAGGAGCTAGGTTTGAAATATAGCTATTCACTACCTAATAGATAGATGCTCACATCCTCAGTAGTCCTTTTAGTTTACATTAGGAAAGGTGGTTAAGAGTGCTAGGTTTGAATTTCGGCATAGATAGACACTTACTTGTATAACAATGAGCAAGTCATTTAAACTTTCTATCTCAGTTTCCTCACCTGACAATGATATCTAAAGTTTCTTCTTGCCTTAATCTGTTAAAATATGAGTATTTATTAAGCACCAGCTATGTTAGCACATGGAAAATTTATTTTTTTTCTCAACACAGTCTCTGCTTTTATAGATCTTATGATTCTTTGTGCAGTGCTAAATCAAACAAGTAATGATTTGATTCTGGGCTTAAACTGTATATCAGAGACAGTGAGTCTGGTGCCAATATTTCAAAATCAAGAGAGTTAATACAACTGAGGCCATATGTTCCATCTCCTCTCTTTATAGCAGAAATTGTCTTTATATTTCTCATCTCTCAGAGGTTTCACTTACTTTAACTAAATGCTTTCTGCATAACTCCTTGGGGAGTCTGGGATTAAAGACACAAGAGAAAGGTGACAGGAATTCGAAGTCATTTTGCCACACTTCTGCATGTGAGGAATGTATTAAAGGTTGACATGACCAGGATCCCAAGTACTTGGCTCTAAGAGCGTCTTAGGACTAACAAGTAGATCCCACTCAAAAGTGATTATTTCCTCCTTCACTTTCTCCATTTTGTAAAAAGAAGGACACCTGATCCTAAGCAGATTGTAATTTATGGAAATTCTGAGTCTGGTTCATGTAGCCAAATTCTATCTGTCACAAATATAATCTACTTCTCTGAAGCCCTTTCTTTACTAGTAATAAAGTTTCTCTTCTGAGTCCTTCTGAATATATTTATAAAAATGCATCCCAGGTGTGAAGTCAGAAAGGAAAGAAAAAAAAATCCCCATTTAAAGGAAGGTGCTAAAAGCACATTGGTACCTACTGCAATGTGAAGTTAATGGAAACAAAGTTTTGTGCTTCACAGAAGATAATCTTTTTTCTTACAAAGGAAGTCAGTTTAAGATAAATAATCACTTAATTAGAGTGTCTGCCACGTTTGTAGCAGACATGTCTTTGTGCTTTAGTGGTGATGGGATAATCCTCACTTGGCTCAGGGAGGGCTGTTATACAGACATCATCCAACAGCAGTTTGAACATTTAAGTCTTGTTTTCTATTTCTGGGGTTTTCTGACTCTCCATCAGGCACACTGGGGAAGTAACATACTTTAGAAGCCTGACTGGTTTGGGTCTCATTCTCTGGCAGCAAAACCCTGTGTTTGAGAGAGGAACGGCTGAGCCAAATCTGGTTCTGGGCACTCGTTTCCAGTAGCAGTTAGGGATAATAAAGCTTTTTTGTTATATGACTATGTAAGTTTGTTTGCTTCATAAAAAAAGCTGAAAAGACCAATGATAACTGCTTTTTTTCTCCATTACTGATTCATGTAGAAGAAACTAGAGATGTCAAACGTCCTAGTTCTCTTAATTCAATTCAATGTGACAAATATTTTAAGCACCTTCTGTTTGCCAGACTTTGCAATAGTTTTCTCCCCCTCTGGTTCATAGCACAATAGTGAAAATCACAGCTTCTCTCCATCTCTTCTTGAGGGGCATAATGGCGTAGTGGATAGAGAGCTGACCTTGGATCCAGGGCAACAAGTTCAAGTCCTGTTTCTTACACATATTACCTATATGACCCTGGAAAAGTCACCTAATGCATCCGGGCCCCAGCAAATTTCTAAGATAATATGTTACTGCTCTGCTTCTGCTGATCTGAATTGATAGATAGGTCCTCGTCTAGGAGTTCCCTACTCCATTGAAATCACAGGACCAACCTCTATGCCTATCCTTGTGCCTCAAGTTTGCCACCTGTAGAATGGGTAGGAATCATAACTAATATTTCAGGTAAAGGTCATGACAATTATCAGGCAATAATAATCAGCATTTTAAACTTTTTGGAAGGAAAGAACTTTCTCAATCCAAGGCATCATGACTGTTTTTCATCATTACTACATCAATAAATTAAAGCCCAAGTGCACTTCTCTTTATGCATGTTTCCTAAAGAGGACAGGAACTCTGAATTGATCAATTTCTCTACTTCTCAGATTTTGTGATCTAACACAGAAAGAGGGTGTCTAATTTTCTGTGAAGCATAAACTCCGAGATGCAGCCCTTCAGATTTTCCTCAAACCTCCTATTTGACAGTATCTTTTATTTTTTAATGAATGTAATTATCTTTGGCTATGAAGTGTGATAATTCACTTATATCATTTTCTTTTGGAATTGAAAGAATTTGAAGAGAGTTGTGGACAGCTCATTGCTGAAAAGTGGAACACTGATATGAGGAGGAACTGCATTAACAATAAATGTTCATGTTGGTGTATGTACATCTTACAAATGTTCTTGAGAAAATGTTATAAGGATATTCCCACTTTTAATGAAGTCCCAAGGAATAATTTAAAAAGAATTACTCTAATGCAAGATACATTTCACTTTTAATTATTTTTCCTAAAGCCATTATAGTTTTTGCCTCAACCCCACTGTGGGAAAATCCTTGCTTTGATTGGGAATAAGGAGGGTTTTGTATTGCAGTGGCCCATAGTTGGATCTCCAAACCACATGCCCAGAAACAATTCATAGGATTATTAGAGTGTTATTTGGTACAACTATCAAGTAAGTAAGGATTATCTTCCTTTTCATATCAATTACCATCTCTCTCATATAACTACAAGTAAAAAAAGTCTCTACCCTTAAGAACACTGAAATTGACTGGTTTTTCTACGTAAATGACTGCTCATTCTGTTTCATTTGCCGGATCTTTACTTACAAACTATACCAGTCCCCCAGGTCTCTATGTCTATTCCAGGCCCTCTTCTCTTCTCCCTCCATACTATTTCATTTGATGATCCCACCAGCTCCCATGATTTCAACTCTCATTTCTGCTGATGATTCACATCTTTAGCATTATCTTTCTTTCTCCTCAAACCCTCTCCTCTTCTTAACTACCTTATTATTCTGAAAGATACCACCATCTTCCAAGTCACTCAGACTTACAACCTAGCTGTCATCATCAACTCCTCTTTCTTACCTCCCATATCAAATCAGTTATCTAGTCCTGTTGTTACTACCTTTGTAATATCTGTCATATAGATACCCCTTTCTCTTCTCTGACACTGCCACTACCCTGCTGAAGGTCTTCATCATTTCACAAGTAGACTATTTCAAAGGCCTTCTGGGTTGTCTCCCTGCCTCAAGTCTCTCCCACTTTACTCCATCTTCCACTCAACTATCAAATTAATCGTCCTAAAGCACACAGGTTTGACCATATTGCACACACACACACACACACACACACACACACACACACACACACACAAACACGCAGACACACAGACACACACCATTCAGTGGCTCCCCATTAAGTACAAGAAGAAATACAAAATCTTCTCTTTGGTTTTTACAGTCCTTCATAACCTAGAGCCTACCTCTCCAGTCTTCTTACACATTACTCTTACATGTTCCCTCTGCCATCCAGTGACACTGGTTGCCTTGCTATTCCTCACACAAGGCAGTATATCTTCCAACTCTTAGCCCTTTTACTAGTGGTTCCTCATGCCTAGAATGACCTTTCTCCTCATTTCTACCTCCTAGTCTCCTTGGATCCCCTTGAATATCAGCAAAAATATCCTATCTTCTGAAGAAAAACTGACCCAGTCCTTAATTTTAGAACTTTCCCTCAATTATATATATCAATTTTCCCCCAATGTATCCTGTAGATATCTGTTAGTACATATATATATATATATATATATATATATATATATATGTATGTATATATACATATATATATATAGATGTTAGTATATATAGCTGTTACTATACTGTTACTATATCTTCTCCTCCATTAGTATGTGAGCTCCTTGAGAGCAGAGGCTGCACCCCCTTTCTTTGCTTCCCCACATAATCAGGTTTTAATAAATCCTAACTGACTGACTGACTCAAGGAGGTTAAATTCTAATGGGGAGAGATAATACCTAAAAAGAGATGGGGAGATAGAGTACCTGAGTGGGGGAAGTGGTAAAAAACTTTAGAGAGTCAGGAACATGGCTGAGAGGAGACCAATATATAGCTGGCCTGGGACTGTCCCCCAGATGGTGACCCTAGAAGAAACTCACCAATGGGAGAAGTATGGTGAAGGTATGAAAAGACCCCTGAGTTTTGAGGGAAGTTCCAGGATGAAAATGCAGTGTAGTCTAATCTTTCTGTGTCCAACAGTATTTTGCCATTTCCCAGAATTGACTTGAGTGAATGCTAATTAGATTTTTACCTCAAGGAATACATTTGGCATAGGTACAAATTTTTTTTAAAAAAGTTAGATTTAAGAAGACTGAGGAAGCTCCTTTTACAGAGACATCCTCTGTCACTGCCTGGCTCACAAAACTTAAGCTATCTTGGGCATCAGGGACCTAGAGTCAATAAAGCACCAGCACTAAAGAGGACTCACATCCATCAAAGATGTCAAACATCATGAAGCCAGAGGCAGTAGAGAGCTTGCATCAAAGTGTACTTGTGCCAAACTAAGTTTTTGAGCATATCCATCAGAGATCCCAAGTATAAGGATCTTGAAGAACTCACAGAGCTCATGGTTCTGGGACTCACAATCTAGAATTCTAGTGCTTGCTCCATGAGTAGGGTGTGTTCTGATGTACCTTACTTAGTCATCACAGGACCCTGGAGGACTAAGTCCCTGATCAATTGGTTCATTCCCTATCCAATGGGCAGTAAATCCCATCTTTTGCTGCCCTTATCCCTGAGATTCAGATTTGTCATCTGCAGTGCTGAAAATCCTTTTTGCTATGTCTGGCTGAACTCTCATTGCATCCCTATGCAAACCCCATATTTTCCTTTGCCCCTCTTCTATCATGTCCTTCAGAGCCTCCACTTTCTTGGTAACCAATTCCACTTCATTCTACCTATTTCCTCCTCTTCTTTTCATCTTCTTCTTCCAACAGAAATCTGGCTCTTTCTGGAGGACAGTGAATTTATGTATACTTTCTTTACCACTACACACTTTTTTTGTCATGGTGTCTGGACAATGGGCTAGAAGGAGTGCACATACTCTTTATTCCTCACTCCCATTGCCCAGCTATTCTTTTGCTACCATCACCCAATAACTTCTCCATTGGCTTTTACTTTATTCACTTTTGTTAACTAATGCAGATCCAATCAGCTCTTGGCGTCCAAGATACTTTCTTTCTCAAAGAGTTCAGTACCTGGCTCACAGTCATCTTCTCAGCTCTAATCCATGCCCTTATATTTAGGGGTATCTATATCTAGATATATAAACTCAGTAGAGGTTGAAATATACTCTACTGAATGGAATTATTTTTTATCAAAGCTACAGTCCTAGAGATGGTCTTCTGCTTATAAAATGATCTGTATATCCTCAGAAGTAAAATAGTCTTCAAAATGTGACAATATGCTTCTGTACCATTTCATTTAAGTCTTCTCTCTGTGATCCACAGTCTTTGGTGTAGGCCCTAAAAAACTTGGCTCCCTCAAAAGATGTCCCATTTATTTAGAATCCAACATTTTTTATCTAGTGAGAGATTAAATTTACCCTAATAGGCTAGTAGGCCTCATTCTTTCATAGATTTTTCAAGGATATCTCCATGACAGGATATTGGTATATTTCCCAAGTAAGAAATACATTTTCATAAAGAATTTTCTTTTTTATAATTATTATTTATTAATTTAATATTTTTAGTTTTCGGCATTGGTTTCCACAAGATTTTGAATTACAAATTTTCTCCCCATTTCTACCCTCCCTCCCACTCCAAGATGGCATATATTTTGATTGCCCTGTTCCACAGTCAGCACTCCCTTCTGTCACCCCAATCCCCCCCATTCCCTTTTCACTTACTCTCTTGTATGGCAAGATAGATTTCTATGCCCCATTGCCTATATATCTTATTTCTTAGTTGAATGTAAAAAACTTTTTTTTGAACATCTATTTTTAAAACTTTGAGTTTCAAATTCTCTCCCCTCTTCCCTTCCCACCCACCCTCCCTAAGAATGCAAGCAATTCAACCTAGGCCACATGTGTATCATTATGCAAAACCTTCCACAATACTCATGTTGTGAAAGACTAACTATATTTTGCTCCTTCCTATCCTATCCCCCTTTATTCAATTTTCTCCTGTGACCCTGTCCCTTTTCGAAAGTGTTTTCTTTTGTTTACCTCCTGTGTTGGTGAGCAAAATGGGCTCTTAGCCTTTGTTTCCTTCCAGTAATTAAGTGTATTTCATTGAGCCTTACTAGGTGCTAAGCCCCAAGCCCAAACCCCTATTTGGTGTGGAACCTATGTGGGTGTGGATTGGTGACTGGGGTGGGGCCCAAGGTGGGGCTGGCTAAGGGGAGTTGCTAACTCCAGAGCCATGCCTGTCTTGAGTCTTACTAAGTGCTAAGCCCCAGGCTCTAACCCCTATTAGGTGTTAACCTAACCTATGTGGATGTGAACCTCCCAGGGTCCTAAGGGGAGGGGCTAACTCAAGAGCCAATCATAGCAGCCTAACTTCTGATCATTCAGATGACGTTTGATGACATCTGAAGCCCTACAAGAAGAAAGGACAGAGCCATTTCTTTAGGGCTCTCACTCGTGGTGATGCTGAGGCGGAGACTCTGGGCAGCTGTAGCTAAGGGCCCTCCAGTTTGCAATCTGGATGCTGAGACTTTGTTAAACTCTGGTAACTATGTACTGGGATTTGAATAGGACAAGGTCTGTCTGTTGATGTTTTTACTTTGTTTGTATTTTGCTCTGAAGTTCAGTGTGCTGGTCTTTTTCCCCTGAACTAAGTGAATGATATTTGCATGCTGAATTAAAGTAAGCTTGTCAGTCCCTTCACATAGCTTTCCTTAGTTAAGCAGATCAAAAGAAACTGTGCTTTTGTGGCGTGCTTGTTGTTGGGGTTGTGTTGGTCTTACACCCCCACAACAGCTGGTAGCCGGATTGTGGAAACACCTCCTCCCCCATCTTCCCTCCCTTCTGTTGTCCCCCATTTTTACTCTCCTTCTTCCTTCTCTCCGGTGGGGTAAGATACCCAATTGAGTGTGTATGTTATTCCCTCCTCAGGTAAAATCTGATGAGAGCAAGAATCACTCATTCCCCCTCACCTGCCCCCTTTTCCCTTCCAATGAACTGCTTTTTCCTGTCCCTTTTATGTGAGATAATTTACCCCATTCTATCTCTCCCTTTCTCCTTCTCTCAATATATTCCTCTCTCATCCCTTAATTTGATTTTTTTAGATATCATCCCCTCATATTCAACTCAAACTCACCCTGTTCCTTCTCTCTCTCTCTCTCTCTCTCTCTCTCTATATATATATATATATATATATATATATATATATATGTGTGTGTGTGTGTGTGTGTGTGTGTGTGTGTGTATGTATGTATATTCCCTTCAGCTACCCTAATACTGAGGTCTTGTGTATTACACACATCATCTTGCCATGTAGGAATGTAAACAAAACAGTTCAACTTTAGCAAGTCCCTTATGATTTCTCTATCTTGCTTACCTTTTCATGCTTCTTTGATTCTTGTATTTGAAAGTCAAATTTTCTATTCATCTCTGGTCTTTTCACTGAGAAAGCTTGAAAGTCCTCTATTTTATTGAAAATCCAAATTTTCCCTTGGAGCATTATACTCAGTTTTGCTGGGTAGGTGATCCTTGGTTTTAATCCTAGCTCAATTGACCTCTAGAATATCATATGCTAAGCCCTATGATCCATTAATGTAGAAGCGGCTAGATCTTGTATTATCCTAATTGTGTTTCCACAATACTCAAATTATTTCTTTCTGGTTGCTTGCGGTTTTTTCTCCTTGATCTGGGAGCTCTGGTATTTGGCGACAATATTCCTAGGAGTTTTCTTTTTGAGATCTTTTTGAGGAAGTGATCGGTGGATTCTTTCAATTTCTATTTTACCTTCTGGCTCTAGAATATCAGGGCAGTTTTTCTTGATAATTTCTTGAAAGATGACATCTAGGCTCTTTTTTTGATCAGGCTTCATCTCTCCTGGATCGATTTTCCAGGTCAGTGGTTTTTCCAATGAGATAGTTCACATTGTCTTCCATTTGTTCATTCCTTCAGTTCTGTTTCATAATATCTTGATTTCTCATAAATTCACTAGCTTCCACTTGCTCTAATCTAATTTTTAAGGTAGTATTTTTTTCCTGTGGTCTTCTGGACCTCCCTTTCCATTTTTGTAATTCTGCCTTTCAAGGCAATCTTCTCCTCATCGGCTTTTAGGAGCTCTTTTGCCATTTGAGTTAGTCTATTTTTTAAGGTATTATTTTCTTCAGTATTTTGGGGGGTTTCCTTTAGCAAGTCATTGACTTGTTTTTCATGGTTTTCTCACATCACTCTCATTTTTCTTCCTATTTTTTCCTCTACTTCTCTTACTTGCTTTTCCAAATCCTTTTTGAGCTCTCCCATGGCCTGAGACCAGTTCATGTTTTTCTTGGAGGCTTTTGATGTAGGCTCTTTGACTTTGTTGACTTCTTCTGGCTGTATTTTTTGGTCTTCTTTGTCACCAAAGAAAGATTCCAAAGTCTGAGTCTGAATCTGAGACCGTTTTCGCTGCCTCTTCATGTTCCCAGCCAACTACTTGACCCTTGAGATTTTAGTCAGGGTACGACTGCTTGTAGAGAGTACTTTGTCCCAAGATTGAGGGGTTGTGCTGTTGTTTTCAGAGCTATTTCTACGTGGCAAGCTCTGCCACACCAGTGCCCCTCCTTCCCCAAGAACTGCCAGCTGGGACTTGGCTCAGATCTAAGCAAGATTTGCACTACTGCTATGATCTGCTGCTTAATTGCTCCCACCAGGTGGGCCTGGGGCTGGAAGCAACTGCAGCTGTAGCTCTGTAAGCAGCCTCAGAGCTGCACCACAGCAGCTGACCGTGAACTCCTTTCACTCTGTCCCAGCAGTTTTTTCCCACTAACCTTCTCTGTTGTCCTTGGTGTTTGTGGGTTGAGAAGTCTGGCAGCTGCCACAGCTCACTGATTCAGGGCACTAAGGCCTGTTCGGCCCAGCTCCAGGTCTGGTTGGTCTGGGCACATCCCATGCTGGGCTCTGCTCCACTCCTCTCCCAGCATGGTGTGATAGACCTTATCCACCAACCATCCAGGCTGTCCTGGGCTGGACTGGAGCCCTGCTTCCCTCTGCTATTTCCTGGGTTCTGCAGTTCTAGAATTTGTTCATAGCCATTCTTTTTAGGTATTTGGAGGGTTCTGGGGGAGAGCTTCAGGCAATTCCCTGCTTTCCAGCAGCCATCTTGGCTCTGCCCAACCCTCCCCCCCCCCATAAAGAATTTTATAGACTTGAAGTAATCAAACCTCAGACATTTACCAGTGAATTCTGGATCAACTTATTTAAACACTCTTAATTTCAGTTTCTTCATTTATGAAATTAGGATAGTAAAACTTTTGGGCTTTGCCTAGGATCAAGTGACAATACACGCAAAATATTTTTCAAACCTTAATGTATTACATAAATGTCAGTGATATTACTGAATCTTATTGATAATGTGTTTATGATAACCGAGGGCCTTGTGATTGCAACATAAGATAAGGTTATTGCGAACAGAATTTATAGAAGAGTTACCCTAAAGGAGCCCAGAATTGGTGATCAATGCAAATTATGCAAAGAAATGCTAAAACTCTGCAACATACCACTGAAAAACAAAAACAAAAAAATAACAGCTACCTGATACATAGCAAAACGTGACCTTGGGGCAAAAATCACACATCAGACATTCACTTATGTTCATAATACTAAGAGATGACAAATCTTCACATTGTAGCTATAGACCTTAGAAAATCCTCAAGAATCCAGCAAATAAACTGAATAGCAACTAGAGTATCATCACTGACTAACCTATTGCCCACGATAGCCCAGGAACAATATTGATCCATAAAAAATATAAAAGCAATGTTTTTCATAGCTATTGCCGTAGCAAATACTTGTAATCTTCCAGCCAAATGGAAGAAATATAGAGATGTAGAAGAAGAAATCAAAAGCGTGTCAGGATGACATATATATCATCATCATAATCCTGTCTGCTACTGGATTTATCCTGGAAATACTTTCAGTGAAGCTACAGAATATGAGTTTATATCCATATATATTTGGTGTTGTTGTTGGTTTTCATTCCTTTCAGTTATGTCTGACTCTTCATGACCATTTGGGGTTTTCAGGGCAACGATACTGGAATGGTTTGTCATTTCCTTCTCTTGCCCATTTTACAGATGAGGAAACTGAGGCAAACAGATTTAAGTGATTTCCCCAGTGCCACACAGCTAGTAAATATCCGAGGACAGATTTGACCTTGGGTTCTCCTGACTCCAGGACTGGCACTCTAGCCACAGTGGCATACACACATACACACACATTCAGCTATGAAAAATAATATGAAAAGTAATTGTAATTACCTACCAATACAATAGTCCTAAGAACATTAAATATAAAAGAATGATTGTAATCTATCCATTTCTCCTTGTATTCTTTCTCTCTGAATTCCATTAAAAAATAAAAAAAAGATGAGATGGATTAGTTAACAGTAATAATGATGAATTCAATGCTTTTTGCCGAGGAAGAGAAGAGAACAGTTGGAATTTCAGGCTCTGTGGCAGGGCAGTTAATGGCACAAGAAGGAACGATTAAGATACTTTTGAATAGTTAGTCCTTTTGTTCCTGTCCAATCATGCAAGTCACTCTGCATATGTGTAGCACTCGTCCTTTCTCCATCCAAAATAACTGATCATCCCTTTCCTTTAACACCCCATAATGTGCCTCTTAGCCTGTCTAGATGAATTACTGTGTGTAAACACAAATGAAACCTTACTTTCTACTGCCCATCCCCTCATAGTGTAAGGTATACACACTCAGAGTCATCAAGTACTCATGCTAAAAAGAGTTCTAGGAATTCTAGGAGAATATGCCCATATCTTATAGAGGAGAAAAGTGGGGCCCAGAGAGGGAAACACCTAGTCCTTGTGATAACTTAGACCAAAAAGAGCTTAGGGTTACTGACTCCCAGTTTTTGAAGAATTTTAGTCCAGTTTTTTTGTTATGGTCTGGAGGAAAGCCAAGAAGCTTGCTTTAAAGGGTGAATGGGTAGATGCACTGTGAGCCTTGGTACCAGCTATTAGGATTTTACTTTGATTTGGAAATCTGGTCTCAGCACAGTCAGGGCACATTAACCCCTTTTTACTGGCCCCATTATCACCTTAAATTGCCCTATAAACACCTTCACTTCTCATTTTTTTCCTCAGTGATATTTGGGTTTTATCTATTTCCTTCTACACCGTAAAACTTTAAGTGAAGAGTAAATATTTCTCTTTCTGTAATGAGACACACAGATTTCTGGAATCTAAATGATCCAGAGGAAAATCAATCATTCCAATTTAGTTTTAACAAGAACCACCTTTATTGCCTATTGATTTTCATCTTCCCAATCGACTGCACATAGGGAAGAGAGATGGGACTCCAACATGTGCCCCATCCCTACAGGCCTCCTGAGCCTCTGGAAAATCTATACTGTAGAGCAGTAGAAAAAAGCAAATGTTATATAAAGGACCTGGGAGCCATATCCCTTCATAATCTGACACTACCTCCCTTTCCCTCCTTATCACCTACTACTCATATATAAAGTAGACGTTAGACTGCCAATGACATCTAAGTCCTTTCTAACTGAATTCCTAGATTGCTCTATTACTTCCCTATGTGAATCTGTACAAATATTATCTTGTATTATCCTTACAAGAACTGTATGGTAGGTAAGTGCTATTATCTCTATTTTATAGTTGAAGAAACTGAGGCAGACAGAGGTTAAATGATTTCCCCAGGGTCACATCGTATGTGTCTGAGGCTAGACTAAGCTCAGATCTTCCAACTCCAGGTCCAGAACTCTATCTTCTGCATTACCTGGCATCCTTGAGGCCTGGGAATATTTAAGTTTTGGCATCATATTTCCAGAGCTCAGCAGAATGTCTTGCAAATAGTAAGAGCCTAATTTAAGTCTGTCAAATCAAATTATTAAACCCAAGTGAGCTATTCTCTGTTCTCCAAGCTCAAGTCACAGTTTCTCACTTCTATGACATTTACCTGACCTGGAATGTATTCTGTCCTCTCCCTTGCTGTCTGTTGAAATTTTTCAAAGCCCAACCAGAGTGCCACATTTGTCAATTTAATTGAATGAATACTTACTAGGTGAAGACTATGTGTAAGTCACTGTGTTAGGCACAGAAATAAAAATTATACAATATGTATTTTTGTATGTATGTATGTATGTATGTATGTATGTATGTATGTATGTATTTCAGTCATAACCATCTCTTCATGACCCTGTGGACCAAAACATATTAATACTCTCCATCAAGTATTCTTGTCAAGGACATTGGAGTGGTTTGCCATTTCCTTCTCCAACCGAGTAAGGTCAACAGAGATTAAATTTCTTGCCCAGAGTCACACAGCAAGTAATCATCTCAGGCCAGATTTGATCTCAGGGCTTCCTGACTCTAGGCCCAGTGCTCTATCCACTGAGCCACTTAGCTGCCACACAATATGTATAGAGAAAAGCAAATCCAAAATAATGTCAAAAAGGAGAGACCCTGGAGAATCAAGAAAAATAGCACATAGGACATGGCATTTGGTCTCATCCATGAAGAAATCTATGGATTAGAAGAGGAAAAAGGAGAAGGAGTATATTCCAGGCATAGAGAATAGTCTATACAGAAGCAGGTGGATGGGAGATGACATAAGTTTGAAAATTTTTCTAAAATTATTCTCGAGCTCAGGAAGCTTATATTTCTCACGCTTAATTCCTCCAAATAGACTTACGGGGCTTTAGTGGTCTATGTCTCATTTTCCTTTGAATTATTTATAGGGTCTGATTCCTACAATCCAATGGATATCTTAGACAGTTAATTCATCAACATGAATTTATTTAGTGTTTAATTTGTCCCAAGCACTATGCTAAGACCTGGGTAGAGAAAGACTAAAGTAAAACAAACCTTCCTTGAACAAATTTGCACTCTAATGGGAGAGATGATATATATGCATATAAGTATATAAAACATATAACATATATGTGTCCCAGCCCATCAATTGCCTAAATACGTATATTTGACTTGGGCAGATATCTCTTAAATCTGATCTACCCCTGACCAAGAAAAACTGATTTCTACCTTGAAACAAGTAGAAGGGCAAAGGCTGGGCACATAATTCTTTTCTCATCTGTCTTTGAGAGGGATGTTAGGAGAAATTTATACTTATCTATTTGACCTTCTCAAATATTATTGGTATAGAGATACAATAGATTCAAAGGAAAAGCCATTTTCCTGGTTGCTCTAAAGGGAGAGCAAAGCACTTAGCTTATGGTAGCTAGCTTAAATATTTCCCACAAATTTTGATTACACAAAGGACTATCACAAATAGTGAATACTGAGCAAATCTATTCAACCAAGCAAAAACCAAGCAAATCAGTGAAGTCCTGCAGATTTGAATATACCAGAAATGCATGAGTGAATGAGCTCTGTCGTGGGCAATAACATGAATTCTCAACTCAGACCACGAGACAGTTCTTGATCTTACCAAGGAAAAGTCTCTAGGGAGGCAAGCTGTAAATCAGTAGCATTTTTCTATACTTTATTTTAACATTCATTTAAAGAAATTTTGAGTTCCAAATTATCTCTGTCCCTTGAGCTCCTCCCATATCTATTGAGAAGGTAAGCAATATGATATCAACTATACCTGTGAAATCATACAAAAGATATTTCCATATAAGTTATACTTCAAAAAATTGAGAAAAATAAAGCGAGTGAAAAAATATGCTTCAGTCTACACTCAGAGTTCATCAGTTTTCTCTTTCTGGAGCTGGATAGCATTTTTCATCATAAATCCTTTGGAACTGTCTTGGATCACTGTATTCATTAGTGTGGCTAATCCTTTTATCAGTTGACCATCAATAAAATATTGTTGGGACTGTATACAACATTCTGCTATTGCTCACTTTACTTTCCATCAGTTTATATGTTTATCTGAAATAATTCCCCGCCCCTGTCATTTCTTATAATACAGTATTCCATCACAATTGTAGACCACAACTTGTTCAGCCATTCACGAATCGGTTACCTCTTAATTTCCAAACCTTCTCCACAACAAAAAGACCTGCTATAAATGGGAAAATCAAGAACTCGTTGAGGAATAAGATTTTCCTTTATGTACATAGCTTCCAAAGTTTTTCTTTCTCTTTATATCTCTCTCCCAAAGTGTCTCTAGAACCACTCCTATTTATCGCACAAGGTACTCTGGTCCCAATTCTGTTCCTCATGCCCAGCACCACTTAGACAATCAGGAGTCACATCCCTTCACGTATCTGTAAAATAAACATAGTCTAGGTTGGAGTTTAGGTTTAAAGGTAGCTAGCTAGCTAGCTAGATAACTAATACAAAGTAGCTTTAGGAGGGAGCTAGCAGTCAGAAAGATCATGAAAGGCTTCATGTAGAAAGAGGCATTTAAGTTGAGCCTAAAAGGAAATCAGGGATTCTAAAACGCAAGGGTGAAGAGAGAGTGCATTCCAGTAAGGGTGAATAGGGGGAGAAAGAACTCAGAGAAAAGATGGACTGTCTTATATGTGTAATAATGATTCAGGCAAATAAACAAGCTTACATTTGACCTCTGATGCAATAGAGAGAATTTGTTGAGCAAAGGTGACCTGATGGTATTTGTGTTTTTAAAAAATCACTTTAACCTGGGGGGGGCGGAGCCAAGATGGCGGCTGGTAAGCACGTACTACAGTGAGCTCCGTACCCGAGTCCCTCCAAAAACCTATAAAAATGGCTCTGAACCAATTCTAGAACGGCAGAACCCACAGAACAGCAGAGGGAAGCAGGGCTCCAGCCCAGGACAGCCCGGATGGTCTCTGGGTGAGCTCTATTCCACACGGAGCTGGGAGCTGGGAGCGGGGAGCTGGGAACGGAGTGGAGCAGAGCCCAGCCTGAGCGGTGTGGACGATCCAGACCAGAAGCCGGGAGGAGGGGGCCCTAGCGCCCTGAATATGTGATCTGCGGCAGTTACCAGACCCCTCGACCCACAAACACCAAAGACTGCGGAGAAGGTTAGTGGGAAAAGCTGCGGGAGTGGAAGGAGTTCGCGGTTCGGCTTCCAGCCCCGGGGGCAGCGGAGGTGGGGCAGCTACAGCTGTTGTTACTTCCGGCTCCAGGCCCACCTGGTGGGAGGAATTAAGTGGCAGATCACAGCAGGGGTGCACAGCCTGCCGAAGATCTGAGCCCAGCCTGGACTGGGGGTCCTTGGGGAAGGAGGAGTGCGGCTCTGACAGAGCTGGCACCTCCCCCCCAAACGTAGAACATAGAACTCTGTAATCTACAAGCAGTCATACCCCACTGAAAAACTCAAGGGTCAAGTTAGTTAGTTGGGAATATGGCCAGGACGCGAAAACGTGCCCAGATTCAGTCTCAGACTTTGGATTCTTTCTTTGGTGACAAAGAAGACCAAAACATACAGCCTAAAGAAGACAACAAAGTCATAGAGCCTACAACCAAAGCCTCCAAGAAAAACATGAACTGGCCCCAGGCCATAGAAGAACTCAAAAAGGATTTGGAAAAGCAAGTTAGAGAAGTAGAGGAAAAATTGGGAAGAGAAATAAGAAGGATGCGAGAAAACCATGAAAAACAAGTCAATGACTTGCTAAAGGAGACCCAAAAAAATACTGAAAAATACACTGAAGAAAACAACACCTTAAAAAATAGACTAACTCAAATGGCAAAAGAGCTCCAAAAAGCCAATGAGGAGAAGAATGCCTTGAAAGGCAGAATTAGCCAAATGGAAAAGGAGGTCCAAAAGACCACTGAAGAAAATACTACTTTAAAAATTAGATTGGAGCAAGTGGAAGCTAGTGACTTTATGAGAAATCAGGATATTATAAAACAGAGCCAGAGGAATGAAAAAATGGAAGACAATGTGAAATATCTCCTTGGAAAAACCACTGACCTGGAAAATAGATCCAGGAGAGATAATTTAAAAATTATTGGACTACCTGAAAGCCATGATCAAAAAAAGAGCCTAGATACCATCTTTCAGGAAATTATCAAGGAGAACTGCCCTGATATTCTAGAGCCACAGGGCAAAATAGAAATTGAAAGAATCCATCGATCGCCTCCTCAAATAGATCCCAAAAAGAAATCTCCTAGGAATATTGTTGCCAAATTCCAGAGCTCCCAGATCAAGGAGAAAATACTGCAAGCAGCCAGAAAGAAACAATTTGAGTATTGTGGCAACACAATCAGAATAACCCAAGATCTGGCAGCTTCTACATTAAGAGATCGAAGGGCTTGGAATGCGATATTCCGGAGGTCAATGGAGCTAGGATTAAAACCTAGAATCACCTACCCAGCAAAACTGAGTATCATGTTCCAAGGCAAAATATGGACTTTCAATAAAATAGAGGACTTTCAAGCTTTCTCAGTGAAAAGACCAGAACTGAATAGAAAATTTGACTTTCAAACACAAGAATCAAGAGAAGCATGAAAAGGTAATCAAGAAACGGAAATTGCAAGGGACTTACTAAAGTTGAACTGTTTTGTTTACATTCCTACATGGAAAGATGATGAGTATGATTCATGAGACCTCAGTATTAGGGTAGTTGAAGGGAATATGCATATATATATATATATATATGTATATGTATATATATATATATATATATATATGCATATATATATATGTTTATGTATATATATAAGTGAATGTGTATGTATGTATGTATCTATGTGTATGTGTATGTATGTGTATGTATGTGCATATATATATGTAAAAGAGAGAGAGCAGACACAGGGTGAGTTGAGGATGAAGGGAAGATAGCTAAAAGAAATAAAATGAAATTAAGGGATGAGAGAGTAAAATACTGAGAGAGGGAGATAGGGAGAGATAGAAGGGGTGGATTATCTTGAATAAAGGTGGTAAGAGGAAGCAGTTCTATGGGAGGAGGGGAGAGGGCAGGTGAGGGGGGAATGAGTGAACCTTGCTCTCATCAGATTTGGCCTGAGGGGGAATACCATACATACTCAGTTGGGTATCTTACCCCACAGGAAAGAAGAGGGAGGAAGATAAAAAAAAAAATAAAAGGCGGGGGGATGATGGAGGGGAGGGCAGATGGGGGTGGAGGTAATCAAAACAAACACTTTGGAAAGGGGACAGGGTCAAGGGAGAAAATTCAATAAAGCGGGATGGGTTGGGAAGGAGCAAAATGTAGTTAGCCTTTCACAACATGAGTATTGTGGAAGGGTTATACGTAATAATACATGTGTGGCCTAGGTTGAATTGCTCAACTTCTTAGGGAGGGTGGGTGGGAAGGGAAGAGGGAAGGGAATTTGGAACTCAAAGTTTTAAAATCAGATGTTCAAAAACAAAAAAAGTTTTTGTATGCAACTAAAAAATAAGATACACAGGCAATGGGGCGTAGAAATTTATCTTGCCCTACAAGAAAGGAAGGGAAAAGGGGATGAGAGGGGAGGGGGGTGATAGAGGGGAGGGCTGACTGGGGAACAGGGCAACCAGAATATAAGCCATCTTGGAGTGGGGGGGGGAGGGCAGAAATGGGGAGAAAATTTGTAATTAAAACTGTTGTGAAAATCAATGTTGAAAACCAAATATGTTAAATAAATAAATTGCATTTAAAAAAAAAAAACAAAAAAAAAACAACAAAAAAAAATAAAAATAAAAAAAAAAATCACTTTAAGGGGCAGCTAAGTAGTGCAGTGGATACAGTGCTGGCCCTGGAGTCTGGTGGAACTGAGTTCAAATCTGGATTGAGATACTTGACACTTACTACTTGTGTGACCCTAGGCAACTCACTTAACCCTAAATGCCTTGCCAAAAATACAAATAAATACAAAGGAAAATCACCAAAATCTGTATCAAAGATGTTCAGGGTAGGGACATATAATATACAAGGAGAAGAAAAGTGATATTTCAATAGCCAAGATAGGAGGCAATCATGGTATGAATTAGAATGTTATCTGGGTGTGTGAGGAGAGAACATATGTAAGAAATGTGAAGTTATAAATTAAAAGATTTGACAGCTGATTGGATGTATAAGTGAGAGGGAGGAATGGGGGCTGAAACTGAGGTTCCAGTTCTGGGTGAGGAAGAGGATGGTGGTAGCCTCAATCATAGAAGGGTGGTAAAGAATATCAGTGCATCTGGACAGAAAGATAATGTAGTCGGTTTTGAACATGTTGAGTTTGATATACTTATATGATAACCAGTTTGAAATGTCTCAAAGGCAATTGATGAAGCAGGATTGGAGTTCCAAAGAGAGGTTGGAACTGGATATATAGATACTGAATTCCTTTGCCTAGAGATGATAATTATATTTAGGGGGTTGGTGGATGTTAAAACTCAGTCAAAAGGAGGCCATTGAGAACCACAAGTTCTCTCCTAATATTCAATTCTTCTTCTTGTGATGATTTGAAAGCTTTATAGCTTTTGCTTCACTATTCCTGTCTCTGGTTCCAGAATCAGAAAGATAGGGATTGAGAGCAATCTCAGTAGCGATCTAATCAAGCCTATGTACAAAATAAACCCCTATTACAAGGTAGCTAACGAGTGGTTGGCTAGCCTCTTCCTGAAGATGCCCCAGAGGGGGAACTGATGATTTGTCAAAGTAGACTATAACCATTCTCCTTTTCCATTGTTCTAATAGTTAGAATTCTTCCTTTAATATTAAATATAAATCTGACTCTTTACCATTTTCATCTACTATCCCTGGTTTTACCCTCTCAGGCCAAACAGAACAAGTCTAATCCCATTTATTTGAATTTTGGCTATTCTCTTCCTATATCTACCCACCTTGTTCTCTATTACTTGTCTGTTCCCTCAGTTTTGGTATATATAAATCTCATTAATTTTACTAGAACTCTCGTTGCCTAAGAAGTTTAGAAAGATGTTCTTACCAATGAGACTTTGAATTTCCAGGTCGTTAGGCATGGTAGCTGATCTTTAACAACTCACATTCAACAATGTCAAAGAGGCATTTGATGAAAGCATCTTAATAAAATACTGTACTTGGAGTTAAAAAGTCTTAGGTTCATACCACAGTTCTGAAACTTCATAGCTGTGTGGTCATGGGCAGATCCTTTCATCCTTTTGAGCTTCAGGTTCCTCATTTGTTGAAAATGTGTCATGAAGTTGAAAAGAGATATATGTGATGGTATTGTGGAGGGTGCACTCACTGTGATGTATGCAGTTGGCCAGTTGGTATGTGATTGCTTCTTCTTCCTATTCCCTTCTGAATAGGGAGAAGCATAATCCTTCCCAGACCTCTCCTTTCTCCCCTCTGGTATGTGATTTAGGGTATGCTCTTTGTTCGGGTCATTGCCACCTCCACTCTACTCCCTTTCTGATAGGGAAAATGGTGGACCCTGTTTGTGTACACATAAAATGAATTCTCTTCTCAAACAGTATATCCTTTCCTCAAAATATTTGTCAAATGGAACATTTCTGCATCATAACCATATTAGAAGGATTATACTTTTTTCTGCCAAAGGATTCTGCATTTTGGAGTGAAAAAATGAGAAGATGAAAAATAAACCACAAATAACAGAATGTTTTCTCTGACTGAGGTCCATCTGGGAACTCGTCCAATGGGGGATTTCAGAACTTGAGTGAGTTTTGATAGAAGAGCCAATTTCACCATCAGCTTGGTTTCTTTAAGCTGACAGAAAGGCTGGTCCATCAGGTTCCCCTTGTCTTTACAACACAAACACATACCCACACACAAAGCCCAGTGAAAAAAGACCAATCTGGACATTTTTTTATTGTCTCTCAACAGAGAAGCTTTTATATTATTTCCCAAGCCATGTTTGTCAGTGCCACTCATCTAGAACTGAAATATACTGCCATTTCCAGAGACTTACTGCATGTGATTTTTCTAGCAAGGCAAGGTAAGGTAAGGCAAGGCAAGGCGAGAGGCATTTATCATGTTCTTACTATGTACCATGAACTGTGCTAGAATCACCATTGAATAGCTTTAAGAATGAGAAGTAAAGAATAGTGGTGACTTCCTACACCCCCAACTATGCAAAAATAATGTCTACCCTATTACTACCAGCTTCCCTGAGGATCATACGTGGGTCAGAATTTTCTCCAAAATATTTTTGTTGGGTTCTTTTTTGGTAGATACCAGGCTTCACTGGTTCAGGTAAGGGGATATTTTACATAATCATTTGCATGGATATTTGGTAAAGGTTCTGGAAATTCTATTCCTCAGCTGTCCTCTGTTGAGGAGTGATGCTCAAGCCGAAGTCTTTACTCAACTGATACATATCCTGAAGTCATTTTGAGAGTTCTCATTTATACTTCTGGTTACTAGGCAAAGGAACTTCCAGCTCTTTCGAAAGAAGATCTTCGGACCACAACAAGAAGGAATAATTAGCCTTATAAGGGTTATTTCACATGCTATGTCAAAGGGTCTTAGAGTCTTGAAATAGACTTTATGAATTCATGATACAGAGTTATGATAGAGTCCTACAGTCTAGAACACCTGGATTCAAATTCAGCCTCAGATATTTCCTAGCTATGTGAACCTGGGGAAGTAATTTAACTTGTTTTCCTCCTCATCTGTGAAATGAGGATAGTAATAATACCTCCCTCCCGGGGTTGTGAGGATCCAATAAGATAATAATTGTAAAATACAACTCAGTGCCTGGCACATTTTAACTACTATATAAATGTGAGTTTTATTAGCTCTTATTACAGATGAAAAATGAATAGTCTCAGAGAAGCAAAGTGACTTAAACAAGGTCACATGGCAACTTAGTAACAATACATAACTTCCTTCTTGTTTAGTGCTCTTTGTCCTATGAAATGTAACCAAGACATGAGCAGAGTTTTCTATTCCCTTCTGTGGGAAAGAAGGAAAATAAATTCAGTGTCCCTTCCTTCAAATGTTAATGGATAGGATTTCTCCTACACATGAAAAGTCTTGGGAAAAAAATGAAATTCATTCATGAAAAATATAATAATTCAAGTGGAAAGTATTTTTTCTTCTTTCAGAATTCTCCATTGAAAAGGAAATGGTAGTAAATGAGAGAGAGAGAGAGAGAGAGAGAGAGAGAGAGAGAGAGAGAGAGAGAGAGAGAGAGGAGGGGGGGAAGGGAAGGAGGGGAAGGGGGAGGGAAAGAAGATGTAAAAAGAGATGGGGAGAGTGTGATCTAAGTCTGTCCTGTGGCATTTCCTTATTTCTTCTTTGCCTAGAAATGCTGACGTGTCAGGTGGATAACATTTTTAATCTAGATTTTGATTGATACTTTCAAATGATTTGACTGCCTGCTTATTAGTGCTACTCATCAGCACACCAGAGTTATGAATTTGTGTATATCTATTCTAACCAGTGGCTCCCTTTGGACAACTATAGAGTGAAATAGGTGTTAGAAAGACTTTCCTTTTTAACCTCACATTTACAGAGCACTTTAGACTTCTAAAAATTCATTTGTATATAGTGTCACTTGTGATCTTTACCGGAATCCCATGAGATATTATAGGCAGAATAGGGATCATTATTTTCATTTTATAGATGAGGAAACTGAGGCACAGAGAGGTTAAATAACTTGCTCAAGGTCATATAATTAGTCAATGAGGGAGCTAGAAGCAGGACCCAAATCTCCGTATTTCCATTCAATTTTCCTATCAATTATATAGTACTGCTTCACTTGGTTCTAGTACTGGATACTCTTAGCTAAGTATAAGGAAACTCCCCATTGCCCAGGGAAAACAGTAAAGACTAACTTATATCAGTGAAGTTAACCTCTGTTATAGTAAATTGCATCAATAGTTGAGTATTTTTATTCTAGCCACAGAGAAATAAAAATATTGAACTCAAAGGCTTTGTAGAAAAAAGTCTTTGAAGAAAACATTCCCTTGTGGGGTAGGAAATTGTACTAGAACACTTCTAAACTTCCTTTCAAATCTAAGATTCCATGAAATAACTATAGTACAGTGTAGGATTTGACAAATACCATTAAAATGTTATAGACAGAGTTATAGAACCTCAGGAGAAGGTGAGCTCACTAACAGCTGAGGGAATTAGAGAAAGCTTCTGGGAAGAGGCATCATTTGAATCAAACCTTGAATGATGAAAAGATTTCAGCGTCCAATGAAGGGGACAGAGCATTTTGGTCTAGGAAACTGAAACACAGAGGCAGGAAAATTTGGAGTGTGTATAAGAAATGGTGAGCCCATTATTTTAGTGACTGTAAAGGTGGGGGGAAAGCATTAGCAATTCTAGAAAGGTAGTTTGAAATCAGGTAGTGAAAGGCCTTGAACATCAGAGTGAGGAGTCACAACTTTATTTAGCAGGAAATAGGGAAATACTGAAAGTTTCTGAGCAAGTGAGTGTCATTAACAAAGCTCATCAAAAGGCAATGTTTGAGATCATCGCCATTAAGTTGTTAGATCCAAATTCAGAGGCAGGAGTATTTTTGATCAGAGCTTCATGGATGCTCTCAAAATTTCCCAAGTCCCCAAATGCATGTTCTTGGAGTGAAGAAAGTAGCATATATGAGTCATGAAATTCCCTTCCATCTACTCTCTGTGTAGTCATGCTCTCTAAGAATTGATATCTATATCCCCAGCTAGCCTGGTCCTAACTTTGGTTTTGGGGACTCACACTGTCATACACAGACACATAGACACATACACACACACACACACACACACACACACACACACACACACACACACACACACGGCTGTTCAAGAGGAAAGTATAATCAAAGTCCACAAGGCAGTCTTGAGTCATTATCCAAAAGGTGTAAGAAGGATAAACTAGAATCAAAGTCAGCGAGTTCAAGTCTTTGAAGAATAATCCAGGATCAAAGTCTACAAACAAAAAGGCCAGGTCTGACACACAGAGGGAATCTTAGGAGGATCAAGGTGGGTTCAATAGAGCTTAGACTCAAGTCAGAGTGGGAATTGTTCACTCAAGATTCTTAACTCCATCTTCAATTTTTATCAAACCCTGCCCCTCTTCCTAGGGACACAGCGAGGCGACATAAACCAGAATAAGAGCATCTTACTCTACAGTTAACAGTCAACAAGTTTAAATAAATACCATTCCATAAGGAGAGGAGCAGAAACTGGTCATTCTTTTTCATTATTCCTCGTAAGAGATTGGTACAATAATGAGACCATTTGAAAGATTGCCATATAGGTAATTTAAAAATCTTGTTCATTCATTCAGTTATCCATTCATTCATTTACCTAGCTAGCTAATGATTGATTCATTGACAGTAGCTATTACCCTATAAAAACCTAAGGCTAGTTAAGGATGGCTAGCAGAATGGGTGAGCAGAGTTCATTATCTGCTTCTCAGCCAGATCTAAATCTGACTAGCTAGCATTACATGAGTTCCTGCCACCAATACCACCACTACCAACAGCAACCATCAATGCCATCATTGCTTTTTGGTGGTTCCTAAATATTAGACAAAGATCAAAAGCAAGAAGGGTTTATCCAGGACAGATTCCATTGCCTTCTCCTTACTAATACCACATTAAACTCTTAGGTGTTTTAAAAGAATTTAGAACAAAACACTTAAAGGGAACAAACATTGGAAAGGGGCAGGTTCCAGAAACTGATGAAAAGTATAATAGTTTCACAAGTTGCAAATGTTCTAATACTTGGTCATCAGCATCAGCTATAGGTCACTCAAATTTTTGTTTCAAATTCCTTTACATCTAATTTCCATTGTCCATTTCTGAACTACATATTAAATGAGTTCCAGTTATATAAGCAACAAATTTGGGGACTAAGCAAGGCTTTTTGGGTTTTAGCTCTCTTTCTAGAATGTGTCTCTCTATCTTTCCCTTACAGGAAGTAGGTGTCTGGGCCTTAGGAAAGTCTTTTCCACATATAGAGTCCTTTCCAGAATGTCTCATTCTGACCCTCTGTCAAAAGCCTAGGATAATGCCTGCCTCCCTCCACCCAAACTTTGATTTCTTCACTCTCTGGGTCTAAAAGCTACATCCTGAGCTGAGGGAAAATAAGAATTGGTAAATGAGTCTTTCCTAGAGTATATTCAGTGCTTCCCTTTCACAGTCTCTCTCTCTCAATTTCTCTCTCTCTCTCTCTCTCTCTCTCTCTCTCTCTCTCTCTCTCACACACACACACACACACACATACACACACATACACACACATACACACACACACACATACACACACATCTTTATTTTTTCTTCCAACTAACGACTTTAATTTTTTTATGTACTCCATATTTGTGGATAGTTTGGTTCTTCTGTATATCCCATGTCTACCGTGAACCTCCTTGCCCAGTTCTCCTGAACCCAGATCTCCTGATCATTACAACATTTTTTCAAAGTAATTGGGGTTTTAATTCTAAACCTGTGCTACCAATCGTGCCCACACCTAGCTCCTCACTACTGGCCAAGTTAAGCTGACAAATACATGGAAGACTCAATAGAATCAGAATACTTTTAAGAATCCAACCCTTCCCCATCTAGAGGAAGTGGGGGATGAAGGAAGGAAGGAAGGAAGGAAGGAAGGAAGGAAGGAAGGAAGGAAGGAAGGAAGGAAGGAAGGAAGGAAGGAAGGAAGAAAGGAAGGAAGGAAGAAAGGAAGGAAGGAAAGAAAGAAGGAAGGAAGGAAGGAAGGGAGGGAGGGAGGAGCATTTATATGTGCTTACTATGTGCTAAATGTTACTATGGACATTTATAAGTGCTTATTATATACCAAGCATGCTATATGCTAAAGTGGCGAGAGACAGGAGATGGTATTCAAATTTAAAAAGCAAGGCAGTCTCTGCTTTCAAGGGACTCATTCTCCAGTTGGGAGAGATAATAAGTTTCTTTCTTTTTTTAAGGCAGCCTCAGGACAGTGAAAGACTTAGAAGTCCTAAGATCACATCAGTTGGTCAGATGGCAAGGCCCAGGGATTCTAGTCAGATGGCAGTGCAGTGTGTCCACGAGGCACAGAGACAGGACACATTATGAGGCCTGGAAGCCTTTAGGATGAAGTGGCAGGTAAGATACTGAGTCCTGGTGATCATCTATCTCATTAGAAGGAAGAGTTTGTGGTTCTCATCTCATCCAAAATATGTTAGCTGTCAAGAAGCCTGCTGAACCTGGGCTAGGGTAGGGTGTGAATGAGGAAGAATAGACAAGGTATGTGGAGGGGAGAGGGGAGGAGAAGGTTGGTGCCTTATATTTTGGCAGTTCCTCCCTTTTTCCAACTTCCAAATAGGTTCTGGGACAGCTAGGTTGGGGGAGGAGGAGAGGTGGCAAGGGAAGGCAATGATTCATTAATTCTGCTTGGGTACCTGCCTTCCCAGGAGCCTTTCCACATTCACTAGCTCATCTTGTAGGATACTTGTTTTTACAATCTATGAGCAAAAACTGTTTATGCATTTAGCAATATCAGTTTATCCTCACATCTTGCTTCTTTGCCCTGACAAATGGACGTAGTGATTTCTGCTTACTAGAATAACTGCGGGGGTGAGACTCTCGAATGTGGCCACTGCTTGATGAACAAACAGTAAAAGTGTATCCCTAAAAACTGACCTTACTCAAGGTCGAAACAATTGGATCAGTGTCCTATATTATCCTCAAGGAACTACAGTGGAATATGGATGCCAGAGGAAACTAGATAAAAACTGATTGATTCCATTTTATGCCTTTGCCAATTGGTTTAGCTCACGGTCTGCTCCATTGCTTCCTATGGGCCATTGTTGAGATTTTGCATATACCATGTTTGGAGAACAATGCAAATTTAATGTTGCGCGCTATTGAGAATCCTTGAAATCCTGAATGGGAACAACTAAATTGCTAACTGTTTTGACAACCTGTTAGTAAAGAGCCAAAGGAAATATCTGAGAAAGGAGGAATTTATAGCTCTCCAGACCTTTGCATAGATGACTTTCCTTTCCCTAGAGGACCATGGGTCACTTTCTCCTTATGACTTTTTCAGGAGTAAAAGGTTGTCCATGGGAACAAAACAAAACAATGAAATTAGATTATTTATTTTGGTCTAAATATGTATTAATCTTTCCCATATACATGTATGTATACAGACATGCACACATACATATGTGTATACATCTTCATATGTAAGTATGCCTGTGTATATCTCTGTATCTCTGTCACTCTGCCTATATGTATTTCCCCTTCCTTCACTCCATCCCTTTTTGCCTCTCCCCAACCTTTATCTAATGCTTCCTCATGGCTTAGCCATGTCCCTATGGTTTGTTTTTTTAATTTGTTTTTTTTTTGAAGTCTATGCTTAAAGAATCTGATATGTCGAATAATGATGAAGAGGTGTTAAGTATGGATTTGCCACTGTTGGCATAAGACCAACCTAAGTGCATTGGGCTGAATTATTGTTGGATTTTTGGCCACCAGGAGATGATTTGGTTTTTTTATGCCAGCAATTCATTAAGCTCATCTATAGCTAGGGCAGCAAGGTGGCACAGTACGTTGTGGAAACCAAGAAGGAACCTGTAGATTTTGAGCTTTGGTAGTTCTTATTGTGGTTAGTCCTAGCTTTTGCAGTATCTGATAGGGTGGGACTATGCATCTAATTGACATGATATCATCATAAACCACAGAATACTAGTGCTAGAAGGGACCTTAGGGACCAGAGAGTTTAATCCTATATGTCATGGAGGAATAGGGACATGGAGGAAGAATAGATAGGTGGTGATATAAGGAAAACAGTATTGGGTTTCCCATATGCATTACACCAATGTATATAATGGCAACAGCTTGGATATGAAGCTACTTTTCAAAGAGAGATAGATGCATAAGTAACTATGTTAATAAATTCCTGTAACATTTTCTGCTATCATGGAGAGACCTCTTGGGTCAGAAACTTAGACACTAATCTAGAGAGAGCACTCAAACTCCCATGACTTCCAGTGGGAGCCAAATTTTGTCTCAGAGGGAGAAAGGAGAAAAAAGTTATTTTGGTTATCTCCTGGTGTTCCTTGACATTTTAGTGGGATATCTCATTTTATTATCTCTTTAAACAGGAATTTGAAACTTACAGGAAAGGAAATGGAAAAGCAAGAAAGTTGGATTTCTGTAGGCAGATGGTGTGGAGGGGGCAGAAAGGAATTGAATTCATAATGAAGAAATAAACCTCTTAATTGGAAACATCCTCTAATGCGCATTTGGGTCACAAAAATAGAGACCACTGTTTCTGCCTCCCTTCCCAAAGCCATCAGATAAAATACCTGGTAAGTATCAGTAACCATGCTCACTCACTAGCCTCACCCAAGCAAGACCAATGTATAGGCGGGATGCTACAAACAAGTCAAAAGAAATTGGAGCAAACCTGAACAGATGGTCATATATTGTATCCAATCCTTGCTGGAATCTCTCCTTTTTTTGTAAATTCTGAATTTGTGGTCAAGTCAAATTGGCTTTTTCTTGATGCCTCACACATTCTATTTTCTCCTTCGGTGTCTTTTCACTGGGTATCCACATGTCTGGAATGCACTTTCTTCTCACCTCTGTCTTAAAGAAGCCTATTCTTCCTTAAATCTAAACTTTGGCATTGCCGGTCACATCCTTTTCCTTTTTACTTTCTTTCCTCTAGAATTTCATGATACTACTGTGTCTGACCATTCTTATAAGTTTCTTTTATTGACTCTTGATATACATTATGCCCACTAACTGTGCACATCCCCCACAGCATTGCTTGGTACCCTTTTCTCCCTCTATATTATCTCACTTGGTAATCTCATCAGCTCCCATGCATTCAATTATCATCTGTATGCAGATGATTCTCAGATCTGTTTATCCATTTATAACCTCTCTCCATATTTCTAGTCTCATATCTCCAACTGCTTATCACAGATGTCTCATAAACATCTTAAACTCAACATGTCCTGAACTGAATTTATCTTTTCCTGAAAACTTCTCCCTGTCCAAACTTGCCTATTGCAGTTGAGGCTATGTGTCCAGCCATGCAGGCTCTCAGTCTAGGTGTTCTCAAATCCACACTTTTAGTCATCCTTAAATATGCAATCTTTTGCCAAGTCCCATTGTTTCTGTCTTTGAAACTCCCCTTGTGTATCTCCCTCCTCCCATCTCCTCTAGTATTGCTTCTTCCCTGGTGCAGACCTCATCACCTTATTCCTGGCCTCTTGCAATAGCATTCTGCTTGCTTTGCCTCAAGTCTTCCTCCACTCCACCATATCCTCAGCTCAGCTAAGAAATTAATCTTCTTGATGCATAAGGATAATCATACCATTTTCCTATTCAACAAGCAATAGTGACTCCCTATCACCTTCTAGATCAAATATGCAATTCTCATGTTGTCACTTAAAAGTATTGATAACCTAGCCCATTCCTATGTTTCCTATATTTCTTCTTATACTTTACTTTCCTCCAGGCAATTTATTATACAATAACACTGCCCTCCTTGCTGGTCCTTCCATAAGACATTCCATCTCCCAACTTCATGCTTTTTCCTTGGTTGACTGGATGCTTGGAAAGCTCTTCCTTTTCTTCCTCATTTTTTCTCCCTGAGATTCCAGGAATCTTTCAACACTTGAGTCAAATCCTACCTTCCAATACCCCATTCCAGTGCCTTCTATCTAAGATTATCTACAATTTACCCTGCATACATCTCTTATTTAAATAACTGTTTGCATATTATTTCCATCATTAGTAAGTTCCTTGAGGGTTGAGGGCAGACATAGTTTTTGCCTTCCTTTTTTATCCTGAACTGTTAACATAATGTCGGCCATGTAATGAGGGCTTAAAAAAAATAACTGTTTGCTTGATCTGATCTAATACATGAAACTTTTCCTCATCTCCTCAACTATTAGTGTTCTCCCTTTTAAATCACTGGGTCATAGCCAGTTATTTTGAATCATGTCTTGCCTTTGCACTTTGAAGACTGGTGAAGTGTGTGATGCTGATAACTTTATGCACCTAAATCACTTAAATCCAACTCACTTGCAAGTCAACACATCACCTTCATGACATCATTGGTCCTCTTCTAGAATGAAGGGTGAACAACAATCTTTGAGTAGTAGTAGCTCCTCCCAGCCAGTTCAACTTGGGCAATGCTGCTATTATTTCTCTTCCCTCTTCTCCTCCTTCTCCTTTTGTTTCTCTGTCCAGTGGGGAGTCACACCCTTACATGTAGATGTTCTGTCCAAAGGAATATAGTTTTGAATAACTTACACTTCTCAAGGTATCTTGGGGATTGGGGGCTACATTTTCTCCCTGTTTATTTTATCATTTTTTTTCAAAAAGCTGAGACAATCCACTCTTTTGTCTCCTGTAGTTTTTGTTCATTATTTCTTGAAATATATCTCTGAAAAATAGACTTTGAAAAAGCCCATTGTGATTCAAATGGAATACTTGACTATGCCTTTAAACCCAAACCACTCTGGCTTCCATTGATTCATTGATATTAGGTCCCATCCCAAGCCTCTCTTGCTCATTGTTTAGGTTTTGATGACTCAGTGAGTATAAATAGGAATTGTTTTCTGTCTGGTCAGAAACTATGAAGGTCTTCTCCTCCCAGAATGATTCTTTTGTGATAGCAAACTAGGCCATCTTTTGTCCCAAATCTTACCTAACTCTTAATCACTGAATGGGCATTACCTCAGACAAACAGACCTGGGAAAGACCTTATGTTAAAAAGGCCAAGGTCTCCTACTGCATCCTGGGCCATTGCCAGTCATCTTAACTTTTGTCTTGCCACTGGACTTCGAAGACTCTGGTGGAGAGCGAGACAGATGATTTTATTGCAGCTCTGCCTCACTTAAAAACAATTGACTCAAAAGACATCAGCCTAAAGATGCCATTGGTTCTCTTTGAGAAAGAAGGACAAGTAACAACAACCTTCCTAAATCACCTTGTATTTAATTACTTAATATTTATTTGCATTTATTGTCTGTATATAAACATGAATACACATGTTTAGCTTACATATACCTATCTGTCTGTCTGTCTATGGCCTAAAACTTAGAATGTAAACTTCTTGCAAACTGGGACTGTTTCACTTATTGTATTTGTATTCCCAAAGCTTTACTTAATGATTTCTTGTTGATTGATTGATTTCTTTTCTGGGTGAGAAACATATCATTCATTTTTTTTTTCAAAAGCTTACTTGGTATCTCACACCCAGTAATTGCTGAATAAATGTTTGCCAAACAAAAATAATAAATTAATCCAGATTTTAAGAGGTATGCAGCAAAATAAAGTCAGGTAAAATAGGTTCTACTAATTTTAGAGAGCTAACAAATCAGTAACAAAATCATGGAGATATTTGTTGAAATCTTTCTACCTTGGACCAGGGCAGGTTGAAGCTCTCCTTCAAGTTCTAGATTCTAAACAGTTGCAGAAGGTGCTTAGATCTGACATTGCACATACAGGATTTCAAGACTGACCCATGACTTGGTACTTGAGCATTTGGCATGCCTTTCTGAGTGAACTACCAGGAGGTCATTCTGACATCTAGAATATGTAAGGAAGCTGAGGGTGAACAACTTTGCCATTGTTTATAGTGATTCTCTGAATCCCCTCACAAGTCCATGTTGATCACTATCCTGTAAAATTAGAAAGCAATTCCTGCTGACCTTGTGCTAGGTCTGTGTCTGAGTGGAGCCAGACTGCCTTCTATTATTCTGAGCTCTGTCATCAACATCATATAACAAAGAGAGGCACATTCCCTTTGGGGAGACTCGACAGGCAAAGACAAGGCTGCACCCTGCTTGGAAACATTTTATTTTTGCTTTCCTGTATAAAAGGCAACCATGAGGAAATGTTCCACCACTCATCCTCCCAACTTATTTCAAATCAAAGAAACACAGGAAATTAACAAAGGCAGGAGCTAAGGGCTTACCTCCATGAGCGAAAACCTGGCTCAGAGCCCTGGCCTGAAAATCTATGAGCTACTCTCTTCTTAGTACCCATCCCTCTCCCACAGCAAGAGCTTCTGTGCAGACACTTTGAATATAAGTACATAAAAGCAGAGATTTAGAAAGGACCTTAGAATCCATCTAACCCAACAAGCTTGTTTTTATACATGAAGAAAGTGAAGCCCAGATTAGGGAAACGAATTTCCCAAAGTCATACAGTAAGTTGATGTCAGCGTATTGGATTCTTTGAGCTACTGCTGCTGTAGTTGTTGGTTTTCCCATATTGGTTATATGCACACTTTTTGGTCTCCATTTGACCAATGTTACATATTTAAGGGACATCTAGACTGGGTTAGCACTGTCTATAGGCCATCAAACAACCCACCCGCGTGATCTGAAATGAATGGTTCTATGCTTTGTGTTGACACCGACAAAATGAAACTCATGAAGAGGAAGCCAAGTGAGATAGGAATGATGCTAAAAAAGCATGCCACATGAGAACCAGGTAAAGGAACAAAGGTAGTGGGTACATTTCTCCTGAAGAAAAGACTGAAGGGGCATATAATAGCTGCCAACAAATATTCAAAGAGATTTCCTATGGAAGAAATATTATGTTTATTCTTCATGGTTGCAAAGGATAGGACTAGGGCAAATAACCAGAAATCAGAGAAAAACAGATTTCCATCTATCATGGGGAAAACCTTCCTAATAATTATAGCTACCCAAATTTGGAGTGGGTTGTCTTATCAGGCAATGAATTCTCCTGCCCTGGAGATGTCAAGCTGAGTACCAAGTTTTACTGTCTGGGATTGAGATTGAGATTGAGTCAAAATGCTTCCCCATGACAGCCCTTCAGTTACTTGAAACATGGCTATCATCCCTACTCCACCCACCCCTTGAGGTTTTTTTTTTAGCCTAAATAACTCTATGTCTTGCATATATGAACATGAATTTAAGGTCCATTAGCACCCTGATTGGCCTGTTCTGGATGTTCTCCAATTGATCGATATCCTTTTCAAATTGTGGTGCCAAGAATGGAAGACAACACCAGATATGGTCTGACCAGGTGCTATCACCTCCTTAATCCTTCAAGTATTGTCACCCTTAGTTCACATGAATTGGGCCTGAGAATGTGTGTAGTTCTTTTGCTCTCTCTTGTTGGTCTAGCAACAGACATTTCATATAAGCCACTTATGGAATCATAGGACTGTAGGTCTAGAACTGGGAAGAATGTTAGAGGTGATCTAGTCTAAACCTTCATTTATGCATGAGTTATCATTGGTTGTCCAATCAATAAGAATCTGTTTAGCATCTACTATGTGCCAGCCATTGTGGTTAGAGGTTGAATTTGAACCCAAGTCTTCTGACTGCATGTTCAATGCTCCTTCTAATGTATCCTATTGTGAAAACATTACATTTTAGGTGAGTTTCTTCAACCTTTTTTTTTTTTATAGTGGCTTCTGAATATGTTCCATTTAAGGTAACTACAATGTAATAGTAGTAGTGTAATAATAATAGTGATAATGTAAATCTATAACATATTTTAAGGTTTGGAAACCTTCAGGGAACCTGGGGAGATGGTGAGTCTCTTTCTGAGATTATTTACTCTCTTTGACAGACAAACCTATGGACCAAACTTTTTGACGGACAAAGAAAACCCTCTAGTTTTCTCCCACAGTAGGCACGAGAAGATTGTCCAGGACCTTTCCTTCTGTCTTCTATCCCTTGGGTTGCAACATTTGATTATTTCCTTCCCCTTCACTTGTCTTTGTCATAGCGCCTGGCATACTGGGCTGGATTTGCAACCTTCTGTTAATAGGGAGTTGAGAGTTAGCTTGATATAGACCACAGGTTCTGAGTGTTTTCAGTTAATATAGTCTCCTGATTTTATCCTGTTTCAATTTGAAACAAATTTCCCTTTTTTATTTCTACAATGTGATACCATATGATTAATATAGTGGTTGGCCATAGCGAAGAAATTCAGAGGGAATGGTGTCTCAAAGCATAAATTCAAATAACTGTGAAGTGGAAACAGGTCCCTAGTGACCTAGATGTAACAATGGGCTATTATACTGCAGAGGGATACTTTCCAGGCCTTTTGTCTCCTGTTTCTCATCTCCTTTATGATGATACACCCTTCCATTAGTACCCATTCTGTCTCCACTCTTCCTCATGCTAGCTGAAACAGAGTAGGGAAGAAACAGGGAGATTCATAAAGGTGGAAAAAAGGAAAGAGAATAAGCTCCTACTATGTGCCAGCTTAGCTGACACGGTAGATAGAGTGCTGGCCCTAGAATAAGGAAGACTTACCTTTTTGATTTCAAATCTTACTAGCTGTGTGACCTTGAGCAAGTCATTCAATCCTGTTTGTCTCAGTTTTCTCATCTGTAAGATGAGCTGGAGAACAAAATGGCAAACCCCTTCAATATCTTTGCCAAGAAAACCCCTAAATGAGACTGGAATGAATGAATGACATGTGCCAGACACTGTGCTAAGCACTTTACCCATATCACCTCATTTGAATACTACAATATATTACTCGGTCCTCACAACAACTCTTTAAGGTCGGTACTATTAAAATCTTAATTTTACAATTAATGGAAGTGAGGCAGATAGAGGTGAAGTGACTTGCCCAGGGTCACATAACTAGCGAATGTCTGAGTCTGGGTTTGTGCTCAGGCCTTCCTGACTTCAGACCCCATGCTCTATCCACTCACTGTAACACCTAGCTGTCCACTCAATTCTACTTTCCCAAAGCTCAGATTGGAGAGTAGAAAACAAGTAATAGTTCCTGGGTCTGGTGTCTAAGAGTCTAATATTGAAGATCCCAAAGTGTAATTAGAGCTCTGCACCCTGCACTGTACTCTGGGATTTCAGATGCAAGACGTCACTAGTGACAGACTGGGGAATCTATTGTGCCTTCAGCACCTCCTGCCTTTCTAGGGGTCTTTCATCCTCAGGTTACTGCCCTAGTCCTTCCTTTGGTATTCATTCAGTGGAGGGAATCTGGAGGAGGATTACCTAATCATAGGCCTCCAGTATTTTTGTTTCCCTTGAGACTAACTTGAGTCCGTGTCCTATGAGATTGGAGTGATTGAAGGAACAAGGAATATTTAACTGGGATGAAGAAAAGACTGGGCTTGGGGGAGGAAGAAAAGGGACATAACAGCTATCTTCAAATTTTTGAAGGCCTGTCCTGTGAAGGAGGGACTAGATTCATTCTGTTTGGCTGCAGTGGGCAGAACTAGGAATAACAGGTGGTAGTTGCAAAGAAGCAAATTTAGGCAAATTAGGGGGGAAAACATCCTAATACAGCTGTCTAAATTTAGGGTAGGCTGCCTAGAGAAGTGAGGAGTTCCTTGTCCTTATGATGCGGTACAGCATCTGGGAGCCCCCTTGAATTCTCCTTGAATCTTCCCACTAGATGAGGCATTTGCCTGAGGACATAAGCCTTTTATTATCTAGGCCCAAATCTCTAGGTTACTCTTAACCTAGCCTAGCCTGCCAGGGTCCAGCTACTTCCCACCCTTGATCCTATCAAAGTGCCTAGGCCCAAATCTGTTATTCTTAAACTAGACTAGCCCAACATTTTCCTTATCTCCAGGTAGCCTTCAGGTACTTCCCACCCTTAATCCTATTCTCTTGGTTCCTGGAGTCTGACCTCACCCCAGTCCCATCAAGCTCCTACTTAGATTCCTCCTCAAGACCCTCCTTAAACCCCTCCTCCCATCACCCCAGGACCACCTTGGATCTCTCCCCCAATCTTTCTGCATATAAGTTTCATCTTGCCTCTGTGAAGGTGCTCTGATTCAATCTACCTTAGATTGAATCTGTCCCACTTGTGAAAACAGAGTCACAAATGGTGAGATTTCTTAAGATTACGCATTATGGCGAAACTTTAATAAACTTTGTTTTTCTCTTCGGCTGTGAGAAGGCTTGAGTCAAATTCATTTGAGCAGGACCAGTCGTGTTGGTGTTTTGGGGTCTTGAGCACCCCTAAAAACATATGGTTCCCTGAACTCAACATATGGTTCTTTAACCTCATCACTTAGACCTGAGGCCGGGTGACGTTGGTCATGTACCGGCATGAATTTGACTAAATGGCCACTGAGGTGACTCCCAACTTTCAAATTCTGTTATTCTGTATCTGTTGATCAGCATCAGCCCATTCAGCTTGGGGAAAGTAGTCAATCAACCAATTATAACCATCATGAAAATTGCAAGACATTTCAGATTAGTGCACAATGTGTACAGACTTTTTGGTGGGCTTCATAACCATCATTTGGGCCTATTAATATAAAAAGTGCTGTTCACTACTAAAGAAAGGTGAAATATCAGTCAGACTGTGAGGCTGGCCCAAAACGTGGGGAAGATTACTCTCTTGTTCTAGAGTTTTGTTTTTATTTCTCTTGGGAATCACATCTAATGCTTGATTATTCAAACCCAGCCTCAGACACTTATTAGCTATGTGGGTCTAAACAAGTCATTTAGCTTCTCTGTGCCTCAATCTTTTTATCTGTTAAACAGGCATAATAATAGTACTCTAGGATTGTTGTGCAGATGAAATAAGATATATATATATATAGTGTTTTCCAAACCTTAAGGCACTGTGTAAATGCTACCTAAATATTATTAATGACAATAATAAATAAATGAATGATTAATCTGAGAAGACAAAGTAAGAACAAGAAGAGCTAAAGGACATTATGCTACATCACTAGAACAAAAGATTTTATTGAATGCCTACTGTGTCCCAAGCACTCCACTATTCCTGGGTCACCAAACTCAACATGCTGTCTGACACCTCTTACCAATTTATTCAAACTATCCCCCATTCTTGGAAAGTACTCCCTT
Organism: Trichosurus vulpecula; assembly: GCF_011100635.1. NCBI lineage: Eukaryota > Metazoa > Chordata > Mammalia > Diprotodontia > Phalangeridae > Trichosurus > Trichosurus vulpecula. The sequence continues at coordinate 107,981,620 of NC_050580.1, read as the reverse complement.
CTCAAATAATCAACCCATATCTCCCCTTCTCCAAGAGGCCTCCCCACTGCTATTGCCTTCCCTTTGAGATCACTTCCCATTTGCATTATATATTGTTTGTATATACATAGGTTGAAACTCTATTAGCATGAGAGACCCTTGCTGGCAGAAACCTTGTTGTTTAGTTTTGTTTTTTTGTTTTTTGTTTTTTTGTATCCCTAGTGCTTTGCTCAGTGACTGGCACATAGTAAACTCTTGATAAATGTTTATGGATGCTGCTATTAATGCTGCTGATCTCTCCCATCCCCCAAACCTGCCCATATTCCATTCTCTTCAAATATTCTTAGCACCTTTCTCAGATATCTCCATTGTTTTGGTCCCTGCCCACCTAGTAATGTGCTTATTTAAGAACCCTCTATTCAATGGGGGCTCTTTGAGAGCAGGAACTGTGTCTTTTTATCTTTGTATATCATGCGTCTAGCATAATACCATGCACATAGAAGAGGTGAAATGTCCATTGGATAGAAATAGATTGAACTGAATTGAAGTGAATTGAATCTGCCTCTTCCCTCTGAAGACTGAAGTGGCACTAGGAATTTTAACAGGAGGCATTGAATCAGTGTCCTGTGTGCCTACAAGCCCAGAATAGATTTGTGGGTGTCATACTGGAATTGGATAATCTATTCATTATTTATAGTGGCATTTACAGAATAGAGGGATTTTTTTAACCCAGCTGCACAATAAAAATGTTTAATTAATGGCATATGTGAGTCTTAAGCAAAGATTCCTTTGCTTTATGGGCTTAGCAAACTCTTACTGCCTTTCAGGGGAGCTTCCTCCTAGATGCTGACAAGCTTGTTTGTTTATGCTCACTTGGCTATCCCATAAACCAGGCTGGAATTAGGCCTCCTTTAGTAGAAACTCAATGTCAGGTAATCTCTGAGTAACAGACTGTAGGCTTAAAGGCTTCCCTGTAGGGATACATGAGTTTGCTTGTATTAGTAGGTTGTAGTGAGAGGAAAAAACAAAACAAAAAATAAAAATCAGGCTTGAAGGCCAAAGATTTGGGTCACTTTTGCTTATAGTTTACATATGTTTAAAAGCATATATAGTATCTCCTGGGAGACTGGGATCCTTAAGCTCAGTGACTGCAGCACTTTTTTTCTGTGAAACCCTATCGCGTGATATATAATAGGACAGAGAAGAGACCTATGATTTCATCGGTCTAAGGAACTCCTGGATGAGCAAACTTCATCTACTAAAGCAGGTTTGCAGTCTTTTCTGCAATCTACATAGGAATTAAGACTTATAAATTAGAGAGTATCTTTGAGCACTGAGAGGTCGAATAGCAAGTATGTGTCAGAGTCAGAACCTGAGCTCAGGTCTTCCTGGTTCTGAGGAAAGCTCACCATGCATCATGCCACAATGTCCCTCTACATGTAGCAGCTTATCAAATGATGAATTAACCATGGGCAAGCCATTTAGTCTCTACTATTGTCTTTCTCAACTGTAAAATGATATAGTTGGACTAGATCAGTGATGTCAAACTCAAATAGAAATGGGGACCATTACAAGGTACATAAGGATCCTTGCAGGATGCATTTGACTTAGAAAACCACAAATTAACATTATCTATGTTCTATTGTATTTTTATTTACTTTGTTAAAATATTTCTGAATTACATTTCAATATGATTCCATCTTGGGCCACAATGTTTGGACTGGATGACTTCTAAGTCTCTTTTGTAGGCCTAAATGCATGACTTATGACTATGAATAAACTTAGTATTTGAACCACCTGGCTATTCCATTCCAAGAGAAACTCATGCCTTAAGGCCCATAATCTCAGGACACTGTGAGCAATGTGCCAGTAGGAAAAAAAAATATCGCTTTTATATTTCGAACAACGTCCTTAAAAATAAAATTTGTTGGGTTGTTGCTTTTTAAAAGACATTCTCTTTGCACTTCAAAGAAGTCTAGAAGGCTTTTCAATTTTTTACATAATCTTAATATTATCTAATTATAGCAAACATTTATAAAGCACTTTACATTGCATCCTTACAACTACCCTGGGAAGTAGGTGCTATCATCTCCATTCAAAAGATGAAAAAAGCAAGGAATATAAAGGTTAAGTGATTTGGTGATAGGTATCTGAGGCTGGATTTGAAATTAGAGCTTCTTTACTCCAGGTCCAGGATTCTATGCCCTACTCCACCTAGCTATCTTTAATTATGTATATTGCCCACTGTTGGTGGATTTGTGAACTTATACAGCTAGTCTGGAGAACAATTTGGAACTATGCCCAAAGGGCAATCAAACTGCATGTCTTTTGATCTGGCAATTATCACTACTAGATCTGAAAAAAGGGAGGAAAGGACTCATTTGCACAAAAATATTCATTTATGGCAGCTCTTTTTGTGGTGTTAGAGAATTGGAAATTGAGGGAATTCCCATCAATTGAGGAATGCTAAACAAGTTAGGGAATAGGATATAATGGAATGCTGTTGTATTATAAGAAAGGAGAGCAGACTTATTTCAGAAAAAAAAAAATCCTGGAAAGACTTACATGAATTGATGCAAAGTGAAGTGAGCAGAACTGGAAGGACATTATACACAGTAAGAGCAATATTGTATGGTGAGCAATTGTAAATAACAGCTGTTCTCAGCAATAAAATGACCCAAGACAATCCCAAAGGATTTATGATAAAAAATAATATCTATATGCAGAGAAAGAACTGATGGAGGCTGAATGCAGATAAAAGCATACTATTTTTCAGGTTTTTTCCATGTTTTTTTTTTTCCTTTTGGCCAGTTTCTTTCACAACATGACTAATATGGAAATATGGTTTACATGATTGCGTATATATATATATATATATATATATATATATATATATATATATACAACTTATTACATCAAATTGCTTATGAGAGGGGGGAAGTAAGGGAGGGAGGGAGGAAGAAAATTTGGAATTCAAGACTGAAAAATTGAATGTTAAAAATTTTCTTTACATGTAATTGGGAAAAAATAAAATATTCAAAAAACATCTCATGCATTGTCTTTAGTTTAGCCTAAGAAATGAGTTGAAAACACTTTTAAATGTTTTCATTCACTTCATTTTCCTTTCACATGAGGAAAAAAAAATAGGGTTCCATCTTTCTAGAGATTAGGGCCCTTACCAAATGGATCCAGATCAGAGCTGTCCAAAATATGGCCTGTCGGTCCCATGCTGCCCACAGTGCAATGTTACCAGGCCCGCCTGTGGGTTTTAATTTTCAGCAGTGAAAAAATGAAATAATAATTTGCATGTTATGCATATTAGGTTTTTAAATTCCATCCATCACTGATAAATAATTTCATTGACGTTAATTTTCTTTGGTGTTTTTAAGCAGTATTACAGACAGAACATATCTCACGGAATTTTCAATCAATCTGTCGGATGCCTTCCATCTGTAGGATGAAGACTAGTCAGTATGCACCTACCTTTATACTGTTGTGTTGTCGTTTTGTTGTTTTGTGTTTGCTTTTGCACTTTGCGCCTTTGCCTGTTGTATCAATGACATGTGTTACCCCACTTTCTATCAGTGTACTGTATTTTTTATTCTGGGTGTGGCCCTCGAATAATTATTTTATTTGAATACTCCCTAAGATAACCTAAGGTTGGACAACCCTGATCTAGATGAGAGGATATTGAAACCAGCTTGTCATAGAAGGCAGGTTGATGTGTGTGGTAGAAAGAGTCCTCAGGTTTAAGAGTCAAGAGACTCGTATTCAAATTGCAGCTCTTCTACTTTGTGCTTTGTGGCAAATCTCTTCCATTTGTCCTTCTGTTTAAAAAAAAAGGTCAGGGATGGGGTGGGGGTGGGGATTGAGATAAATGAAGTATTCTTAAGTTTTTTTGCTTAAGGGATTCCTTTGGCAGTCTGGTGAGGCCAAAGGACCACTTCTCTGAATAATGATTTTAAATGCATAAAATAATATACACACAGCTACAAAGTAAAACATATATATTGAAGTGTTTATCAAAGAATTTTTTTTTAAAAAAAAGAATTCACAGATCCCAGGTTATGAACCATTGAACTAGATCATCTCAAAGGCCCCTTCCAGTTGATTCTCAGTCCTTAAGGGGGAGGAAGGAGAAAAAAAAAAGAGGAGGGATTATAAAAGAAGAGAGACAGGAAACAAAGGAGAGGATTGAAACACTTTCTCCTGTTTTTTTCATGTTGCCTTTGCTTGTCCTTTACAAAAGCAAACAAATAAAAAAAGAGTGTCAGACATGGGTCAAGTTCTATACTTGATGCAGGATAGGATTTCCAGATTCACTGAAGATTAGAATCTGAAAGGATCCTACTGTAAGTATCACACAGTCTGTGGCACTCCTTTCATAGATGAGGATATTTCTGGCCAGAAAGAGATCAATACTTATGAATGGTCATTAAGTTAGGAAAAGAGCTATGCCCAGCATCTAGGTTTCCTGTGTCCACACCTTCTACTTTTTCTTCTCTCCCATACAGCCTTGCAGGATAAGTTCTCCGTCACTTAGCGGCTGCTCAAGGCTGGATCATTTTGGTATTTCCTTTGAGGAGAGCTACTGTGACCAACAGACACAGAAAACAGCCCTACAGCCAAATTCAGATGGGCCTCATGCTGTATCACTTGTATCATTAACACACCGAGACTAATATGTTCTCCTCTAAACCATTCTCCGCATCATCTGCTAAATTTGTCAAACCAATTAACCATGGAAGTGAAGGACAATTTCATTTTTTTTATAAAGGCACTTAAAAAAATAGCACACAATCCAAAGAAGTGGAAATTGAATGCAACTCAACAGTGAATCAAGGCAGCCGAAGCTACCAGTTCTCATTCTATTGAAAGAGGAGTAAACACCGGCACTAGTTTGCTTCAGACTATTACCTTTAACACATTAGCAGAGAGAGATGGAGAGAGGGAAAATGACTAAGTAATCCATATGGGTTTCACACTTCACAGTGTGTCACTTAGTGCCACTCTTGACTGGTTCCCATCACCCAGAGAGGGTACAGCATCTGCAAGCAGAGACACACCAGGGGACACAGGGCTGTTGATGTGCCTCCTGCTTGGAGGAAGTGGATGTGCCAAACAGACTCTTTTTTTTTCAAAGCAGGGGCCTTCAAAAGGCAACTCCTCAAAATGGAACTTAGCTAAGAAAAGCAGGGAGATGTCAGGGAAGGAGCTCATAGGCAAGCAGCATGGGGTTTAGATCAGGGTCTTAGTTCTGCCATTCACTCACTCATTGACCTTGTCCAAATCGCTTTATCCCTCTTGTTCTCAGGTTATGTTCTTTTTTCCTTGGGGATTTTTTTTTTTGGCACAAACATGATTTTATCTGTGTAAGAAATCACTTTCATGAGAATTCCTTCCATCCAGGGAGTGTGGCATGGTATATAGTGGACCATCTCTGGAGTAAGGAATATTTGTCAGAAGTCATGCTTCTGACACATATCAACTCTGTAACCATGGAAAAATTATTTAAATGCTCAGGCCCCCCAAATTAACTTTCTAAGCCTGTTACATGGCCCACATTTTGTGAGGTCTGACCTCATCATGTGGCATGAGGTTGTAGTGGCATGTGCCTTGAAGGGAGGCAGAATAGACATCTCTAACCTCCTTTCCCTCTGCCCTTCTCTAAGGGAGACTTTAATTCCTGCAAGGAGAGGAAGCAGGAAATTTGTGCCCAAAGGTACTCCAAGAGAGGGGATATTGGGCTAGAAGTGTAATCATCTGCTCCCTTAGTTAAATATTGTTAGTCTAGGGAATATGACCAGGTCCCACCCAAATTCTGATCATCAATCATTACAACTGTTCTGTAATGAACGCATAGATTGCAATTAGAAAAGAAACTTTTTTCCCCCAAATTGGTAGCAAAACAGAAATCAGAAGAAATATACAAAGGAGAATATATATGTGTATGTGTGTGCATGTTTGTACACAAACACAAATATAGATATAAATACCTACATACGTATGTGTGTACACACACACACACACACACACACACACACATACACACATACAGTCAATAGAGAGTGAAAGAACTCTTTCGTTCAGAGCAATGTAACTGAGCTCAACCAAGAGAGAAAGGCAGTTCTGGATCTCACTGAGGGGGAAGTTCCCTGAAGTCTCTGGTATAGCAGGCTGGGTATAGGGACATGATAGAGATAGATAGTTCCTCTCATGATGGCTTCTTTTCCTTCAGCAGCCTAAAGTAAGGCAGGCATCTTACATCTTCTCACCTGAAGCTGGAACCCAGAATTGCCTGAAGTATCTGTACAGTCTAAAGAGACTCTCACTTCAAAGACAGTTAGAAGACCTAAAGATTGAAGAGAATGAAGATCTTTCCTTGCTCCCTCTCTTGCCAGCTTCACCTGCTCTTCACACAGTTACAGGCTATTGATCTTCCCCAAAAAGGAGAGAGACCATTCCCAGTGGCTTTGGAATTAGGCTTGCACTGAGTCAAGGTGTAGTAAACTGATCTACATTTGGCCTCAGGTGCCTCTCCTATAAAATAAAGGAGTTAGACTTACTGGTCTTTAAATGTCCATTCTAGCTCTGACTTTCTGTGATTTTCTATTTCTATATCAATCTTTTCTTAGGGATCATTATATATTTAGAGCTGAAAGGGACTTCATAAGTGATGTAATCTTACTTCCTCATTTTACAGATGAAGAAAATTGAATTCCAAGAGGCCCTTTGTGATTTACACAACATTGCTCATGTAGTAAGGCTCAGAGGTGGGATTTGAATTCAGGTGCTCTTATTCCAAAGCTATCTATCTTGCCCATTTCTTGCACTAGCCTCTTTCTTTACCTGGTGATGGCCATGGCAGCTCTTCCTGGTCAAGGACACAGATTTGTCAGAAGAACAGGCTCATATTCACAGTATTCCAACTTCCCTGGCTCTGTCAGATGATGTTGGCTGAGGGAAATGGCAAGGGATTAAGAATAATAAACATCCCCTTCTCTTTGAGGCCTGAAGAAGACATTTAGAACCCATTCGTTTTCAATGTTATAATTAAACTTTAACATTAATGTGTGCACAGGGGTAGAAGAGGATGAACTGCAAGGCTTGCTGTGTCCCTTTAACCTTGGCTGCTCAGTTAATGCTGTTAAATGTAAAACACCAACTTTAGTCAAAGTTGCAAAATAGACCATAAAGTCATATAATGTGAAAGTTAGAAAGGATCATAAATGTCACATAGTCCAGGTCAAGAACATTCCTCACTGTCCAGTGTGATGCATATACATTTTCTTCTATTTTGTTCTGGAGCTGTGCTTTCATTAGTATGGGGAATTCTTGTGGAAATTCCCTAAAATGATGCAGATGGTACATTAGCTCATCTGCAAATTATAGTCTTAGTTAGTTGGCTGGGGAACCAAAGGGTGACTTTATCATTGTCACCCAGCTAGTATGTATCTGAGGCAGTATTTGAACCCAGATATTTCTGACTGCCCTCTATCCATAACACCACATCGCTTCTTGTTTTCATATGTATTAGATGGCACAATAAAGGTTTGTTGAGTTAAACTAAAAAAAAACGTACACTGACGGGACTAGCAGAAAGTTTTCTCCCAATTGGTCTCAGGAATTTTACAAGGGAAATTACATGGATTCTAAATGTAAAATGATAAATGGAAAAGGTTATGTCTATTTGAATGATTGATCTTCACCATAAATGGTCCCTGTTTCCATGAGAGTCATTGGAATATCAATTAGCCCTCAACATTCTACACATAAATAGCAATACAAAGAAATACAATAATAATACAGTGACACAAAGAAGTGTCACGATTTGTTGGTCATTTGCCAAAGAATCATTTTGCCAGGGTGCCTTTTGGAATCACTGACAGTTATTGTTTTGAGGTTTACAAAATGTTTTTGCTCACATGCACCCTTTGAGTGTTATCAGTATTCTAGTGTTACTAGTATTATTGCTGAAATCACAGAATCTCAGATTTGGAAGGAACTTCAGAAGCCGCTCCAATCCCCAGCTGAAAATGTTTTCCTTCTCCATATATGCAAGAGTAGGTACTTGTACCTATGGAATATCCAGTGCCAAATATCCAAGAGGGTGCCCAGTGACTCATTTGTGCGGCTCTAGCATATCTAGAGCAGTTGGGCATACTTCACATCCTCAGATCGATGCCCTGGACCTTATTCTTGCTTTAAGTTAACAAAGAGGAAAGGCGAACATATCCTCTCCCCTCCAATGTTCCTGTTTTCCTTGGCACTAGCTAACTAAATTGTCAATCAAAAACAGCCAAGTTCAGGACTGCGGGAAAGCAATAAAAGCTATCACTGCCTCCCCTGAGACTGACTTGTGGCTCATCCAGCTGGTGACAGTGATGGAAAATGATGCAATGTTTGTTTCATTCTTAATTTTTGAAAACCAGCTTAGGTATTATATGGAAAAACATATGACCCAGGGGCCACGTGTGGCCCACAACACCCCTGAGTGCTGTCGAACCTGATTAATATGTAATTGGGAAATTTTTAACAAAATAAGTAAAATACAATAAGACGTGGACAACATTAACATGTTGATTTCTAAGTTGATATGTGGTCCTCAGGGATCATTAAGTGGCCCTCATTTCTATTTCAATTTGAAACAATTAGTAGAGTGGATAGAGAACTTGACTGGCAGTCAAAGAATCCTGAATTTAAGTTCTGCATCTGGGGCAGCTAGGTGGCACAGTGAGTAGAGCACCAGCCCTGGAGTCAGGAGGACCTGAGTTCAGATCAGGACTCAAACACTTGACACACTTACTAGCTGTGTGACCTTGGGCAAGTCACTTGACCCCAATTGCCCTGCAAAAAATAATTAAAAAAATAAATTAAAGTTCTGCCTCAAACACTTAACAGTTGTGTGACCCTGGGCAAGCGAGTTAACATCTTTCAATCTCAGTTTCCTGACACGTAAAATGAGGATAAATTACAATACCTATTATATACAGAGTTGTTGTGTAAAAAAAAAAAAGTATTTTTTTGTTTTGTTGTGTAAAAGCAAAACAAAAAAAATACATATAAAGTGTTATGCAAAACTTCTAGCATTATGAATGTGCTAGCTCTTTTCTGTGCCCTGTAACTATTTCTGAGCAAAATTCTTGCATATATCCTGTGTCCACCTAAAGGCTTGCAAATAGTTTGAGCACCATAGATATATTTTCTCTACATCTGGGACTCAACTGGGCACACCTGAACTCTATTAGTCCTTTAGTATTCAGTCTAGAAACCACACTTTACTATGTCCCTCTTTGTATTTAGCATAGTCTGATAATCAATATGTGTTTATAAGTGAACAGCATCCCCCCTCTCTTCTAAGAAAGATGTGTAAAATACCCCCACCATGCTAGCTCTTTATGCATATATTCTTCAAACTATCCCAGGCCTTTGACTTTAATTTCATTGCCCCAAAGCAGAATTAGGCAGGAAAACTATCCACATATCTATATAGTTTTAAAATAACTACTTTTCCCCTAAGGTCTTCTTTCCAAATGGTATGAAATGTAACTGATTATTTTAACAAGGAAAATTGTGTGTGTCCCTCAAGTCAAATGCATTCAAACCTTCTGGACAGGGATACTAAGCCCATTCCTTTTTCATCTTCCCTGATTTGGCTGCTTGTGTGAGCTGGAAGACATCAACCTTTAAAAGCTTAATGTCTTTGGAAACCTGCTAGGCACATATCTCTAATCCTGCCCTGGAGTCCCTGGAGCTTGTGTATGAAGAAGTGGAAATCTAATCCACTCGACCTTGTCACCCTGCTGCTACATGTCCCTCCAGTCCAATACCCGCTTCCTCCACCCACCCCTGACAACACTCAAATCCTCTGAGAGCCCAACAGCCTTTAGGCATGGCTTTTGCTGAGACCCATCAGTATGACCAGCTGTTGGGCATCTGGCAGGCAAGTACCCCCTCTGTGTTTCTGAACCAAAGTGATTTGGCTGGATGCCTTAGAGCTGCTGTAACAACAAAGATCAATCACTGACCTGAGTGGCTGTCCCAGGTACTTATGTGTTTGGGAAACTCACCACAAATGGACAAGATTCAGCCTTGGCAAAGCTCTGGGCAGTTCACTGTGTGCATCCAGTTATGTATGTTTATCCTACTTGCTGGGGCAGTATAGTTGCAGAAAATAACAAATTGCTCAGTATGAGCATGAGTAGAAGGCATTATGGTACAGTTGAAAAAATATTGGATTTAGAGGGCTTTTTTGGGAGCAGGGGGCAGTGGCTACACATCCTTACTCTGTCCCTAATTGCCTTTGTGACCTTAGGACAGTTGCTAACCTCTCTGGATCTCACTTGTCTCATCTACAAAACAAGGGGCAAGAATCAGGTTTTCTTTCAGATCTAAATCTAGAATTCTATAATCTGCTACTTCAAGGTGGCAACTCAGAGCCTCTTTTCAGATATAGGCAGTTCCTTGGATTTAGCATCTGTTCTTCACTGCTGTAATCTAATAGAGGCTAGACCTGGAGTGAAAAGCCTAGTTTGAATCCCATATCTGGAATCTATGATCTGTGTGAACTACAATAAGTCATTTCATCTTGCTGAACCTCAGTGTCTTCATCTGTAAAATGGGAGTTTATACCATCCATGGTATCTACTTCTCTGGGCTGTTATGAGGGGAGTAGTCAGTAGGCAGGAAAGGGCTTGAAATATAGGATTAAATTTTTATGACCTTCAACTTAATGAATGCTTACTGAGTTTAATAGTATATTTAAGCCTCATGCCAGTGGGGAAATACAAAAGGCATAGTAGAGAGTCACTCATTGTTAAGTGCTGTTCCATCTAATGATAACTCACGTTTGTATAGAGCTTTGTGACAAAATACTCTCACATGTACTACTTCATTTGATCCTTAGAATAATTCCTAGAGGCAGGTAGTATAAATGTTGCTGTTCTTTTCTGATGCAAGAATTTAAGATCAGAGGAAATAGAACCAGTGCTGCAAGAATTAGAAAATAATAATAATAATAGAATAAAAACTACCGGGTGGATAAATGATCAAGAAATCCAAGAAGAAACTAGAGTAAGTGCATTTCTCCTCCTTAGGTCCACCCAAAGAGAAAGCAGAAGGTACATTCCCTTGGGGAAAAGCACACACAGAAAAGCTCGGCCCAGGAGGACAACTTATAGAAGCATTACTGTTCATGTCCAGATAGCAAGCCAGGGAAGCTTAGAGCCAGAAGACATTTTATTATAAAATTTATAACTTGTCTCAAGAATATAACAATTAAGATAAACAATTAGAAAAATGGTTATACTTATTTATGTAGAAATATTTCATTGTTTTTCTACCACAGGGAAAAGAGAACTTTCAGGTTATATTGTTTCATTTCTTTTGTGAAGCTTTTATTAGATCAGATATAAAATCTTGTTCTACATTTACCCCAGGGGCAAAGAGTTGGAAATCTAGACCAGGGTCTTGCCTTCCCTACCCTCACTCCCATCCCAGCTGACACAGTTGAATGTTTAGCTACTCCTGGAGTTCCTAAATAAAATAGTTCTCCTTATTAAGATATATTTTGTATTATTGTAGATCAGTGCCAACGAAGGCTACCATTCCTTCCAGAAGTTCACAAAGTCTGGATCCAAGTCAAAGTTCTAATCCATGATGCAAGACTGGAAAAAAAAATGAGTTAATTCAAGAAAACAAAGATAATGATGAAATATTACGGGTGTAAGGACACTCAAGACAAAAACACAAAAGAGGAGAATATCTTCACATAGTCTGCAAGCAAAGCCTCAAAGAAAATCAAATTTGCTACAAGATAACTTTAATTGAATTCCTGGAAGAAATGAAGCAAGAGTTTTAAAATGTTCATATAAATTAAATTAGAGCTATAGAGAAATGGAGGAGGAAGAGAATGAGAGGTGTAGAGAAAAATAGAACAGGGAATGAGAGCTCTAGAGGAAAGAATTAGAAGGAGAATTAATAGATTTGTAAAAGAGATACAAAGCTTATTCAAGAAACATGCTCATTGAAAATTCAATTGGAACAGACAGAGATCAATGAGTACAGGAGATGAGAACTACAAGAACTAAATTGAAAAAAAAATAGAAAATAGGAAATACAATATACCAAAAACAGCAAACCTAGAAAATCAATCAAGAGAGTATAATAATACCTAGACTAAATAAAATCCTTGACCTTGAAAAATTTTGATACCATATTTTATTAAATTGAGAAAGAGTTAAGAATTAAGATAAAAGAATTAAGATCTATTAGATCCAAAGGGCAACTTTAAATGTAAAGAATATATGAGCTACCTCCTAAAGAAGCCAGAAAATAGCTGGAATTTTATAACCAAAATCCAAAGCATTTACATGAAGGATAAAAGACTACAAGTAGCCAGAAAGAAAGTGTTTAAGCCCCAATCGGCCATGATCCAAGTCACACAAGACCTGATTACTACTAGTATGACAGACAGAACTTGGGTTATGAAATTCCAGAATGCAGAAGAGAAAGTTTTACATTCATGAATAATTTTTTCTCAATGCTGAGCATTATTTTACAGAGAGACACAAAAGACTTTTGAACAAAGAGGACTTCCCGGTCTCCATGCTAGAGAACACCAGAATTGAATACTTTGACTTACAAACATGGGAATCACAAAACCATGGAAAGGAAAACAAATTTAAGCAACTGAAAGTGAGTGTATAATGATTGCAAGTACATGTTGTAATAGAGGGGGAAGAAACAAGATTCACCTTAGTAAACTTATAATATATTCAAGAGTTATAGAATGAGGAAATAAATTAAGGGGCATGGGAGCATTTTTGTTACATTTCAATGACATTAAAAGAAAAAAATAAAATGAAAGAAAAAAAGATAAGTACTAGGAAAGAAAGATGAAGAAAGGGGGGAGAACTTGTCTCACAACATTAGGAAGAATGAGACTATAAAAATATAGAAGAAAGTGTGGGATGATTAAGCTAAACCTGAAACTTACTTTCTTATGAACTAGACAAAGTAAAATTGAACATACATATATACATTCAACTCGGCAAGACAGGTAGAGAGATATTTAAGAAGGAGGGTATAGTCAAAAAGAGATTACTCATTAAATAAATATGATCTTCAGAAGATAGAGCATGAAAGGGAAGGTGAGGATAAGTGGAAAGAAATGGTATGAATCTGTTATTGGGATCTGGATGATGGGAAGAGAGAAGCAGAAAAAGAAAGATTAAATAAAATACCTATACTTATGTGATTACATAGATGGATTCACACACACACATACACACACACAAACACACACACATAAAACTTTTGATGAAGAACAAAATCTACTTCTGTTACAAACACTAAAGAGTATAAGAATAAAAGGACCTTTCCTTAATATAGTAAATACTATCTAAAACTAAAAATCAAGAACGTGCATAACCACTACTCTCATTTGATCTAATGAATGCTACAAGTACTAGTTATAACAATAAAGCAAGAAAAACAATTGAAACAGTATGCAAAAACAAAAATTAAACAAATTACCAGCTTTTGCATAAACTATGATGGTCTAGTTGGAGAACCCTAAGGAGCTAGTTTATTAATTTAGAAAGTGATAATATTAGTAAAATAATAGGATATAAAATGAACCAACACAAATGATTTGCCTTTCTCTATATCACCAAGAAAAGTTAAGAAGAAGAGATAGAAGGAGAAATTCCCTGCAAAATATCTACAGAATATGTAAAGTATTTACCAAGACACACACAGCAACCATTCAGATACAACTACAAAAACTATGAAAAAAAAGGCAGAAGTGAAAAAGTGAAGAGTTATAAAATACTCATATTTGGGCTCTATTAATATAATAAAAATGATAATATGGACTAAATTAATTTACTTATTAATTGCCAAACAAATCAAACTACCAAAAGATTATTCTTGAGAGCTAGAAAGAACAGATAATGATAGAAAAAAGGTGAAGATTCTCAAGAGAACTCATGAAAAAATGTGGGACAATGAAGGCCACACACTACTAATCACTTAACAAACATCTGTTAAGTACTTACTATTATCCAGGAACTACTTTGCACCTGGGAAAGTTTTATTAGAAATCAGTAGTTATTAAAATTCTTTGGTACCAACTAAGAAAACATAAGTTATTCCATGGAATAGAACAGGTGCAGAACACACAGAAGGAAAATAGAAGCATAATATTTGATAAATGAAAGAACACTACTAAGATGTTATGAAATCATAATTTTACAGAACTATTAGGAAACCTGGAAAGATTTATTGCAAAAATCAGTTTTAGATCAAGAACTCACACCATGCATCACAGTAACTTCCAAATGGATACATGACCTACATACGAAAAGTCATATCATAAACAAATTAGAGGAGCAAAAAAGAAAATAACTTTTGCAACTATAGATAGGAGAAGAGTTGATAACCAAACAAGGGATAGGAAGGGTCATAGAAGAGAAAATGAAGAATTTTGATTACATAAAATTGAAATATTTTGTGCAAATTAGAAGTGAAACAGTTAACTGGAAAAAGATCTTTGCAGCATGTCTCTGGTATAGGACCAATATACAAGATAGATAAATAGACAGACATACATGCGCAAACACATACATAGGTATATTGTACATATGTGTATTATGTATATGTATTTATGCGTGTGTACACACACACACACACACACACACACACACGTGCGCGCGTGCGCGCAGACAAATGTAGAGGGATGACTGTCCTTGTCCAATAGATAAATTGTCAATGGGTACAACTATAGCTGTCAAGTGGAAGACATAGTTCAAGGATTCAATATTATGGATAAAAGCATTGTTGAAGAAAGAATTGGAAGGGGTAATGTCATCAGGCATGAAGCAAGATAGTGACTGACCAGAAGCCAATGACCTAGAATAAAATATCGTCCAAAGGGGAGAGGATGCTGACATGGTAAAGGGATTGGGGGAAGTATTCTAATTTGGTAATATAAGAAAATAAGGATTCCAGCAACAATGTTGATTGTCATGGTCAATGCAATAAAGGAATAATCCATTGGGGGAGGAATGGACCAAGTGAGATGTAAAGAGTTGAAAATGAATAACCATGTGTAAAACAAAAGATGCGCATTTTATTTGAGAGGAAATTACTTTTGTCTTTATGAGTTAGTCAGTCCCACCCACAACCCCATTTGAAGTTATGTAGGTTCATAGTTATATACAGGGTGTCCATAAAGTCCATGTGCAATTTGCAAGTTACAAATATTTTAAATTGCACACGGACTTCATGAACACTCTTGTATACTGCTGCAATTCAGAAAGCCAGATCTTTTTTTTGGATATCATTATCTTAACCAGATGTTTATTTTTCAGTTTCCATTGTATATATACCTTCAATCAGGAGCGATGTTATCTTTTTTCTTTTTATAAAAAAATTATTTTTCCCCAATTACATATAATGACAATTTTAACATTTTTTTTAAATTGGGTTCTAGATTTTCTCTTTCCCTCTCTCATATCCTAGCTCCCTGAAACAGTAATCAATTTGATATAGATTATACAAAACACACCACCTTATTAGACATATTGTGAAAGAAGACAGAGACCTGAAGGAGAACAAACAAAAACAAAAAATAAAGCAAACTTTCCATCTCCTTTCCCTCTTTTGCCTCTCCCTCTCTCTCCCTCCCTCTTCCTCTCCCTTTCCCTCTATCCCTTCCTCTCCCTCTCTCCCTCTCCCTCTCTCTCTCTCTCTCTCTCTCTCTCTCTCTCTCTCTCTCTGTGTCTCCTCTCTCTCTCTCTCATCCTATACTTTTCTCAAACCACATCTGCGGTACTGTGTTAACTTTTGGGTGCTACACTTATCAGTAGGACTACCTTAAGAGGGGGCTAGCAGGAGGATGAAGGCCCTCAATATCATGCCACATGAGGATCAGATGGAGGAAGTGCAGACGTTTAGTCTGGAGAAAAGATGACTTAGGCAGGAAATGATAGCTGTCTTGAAATGTTTGAAAGAATGTCATATGGAAGGGAGCAGCTAGGTGGCACAGTGGATAGAGCAGTAGGAAGATTCATCTTCCTGAGTTCAAATCTGACTTCAGACACTCACTATGGGAGCCTGGGCAAGTCACTTAACCCTGTTGACCTTTGTTTCCTCATCTGTAAAATGAGCTGGGGAAGGAAATGGCAAACCACTCTAGTCTCTTTGCCAAAAACAAGTAGGTCACAAAGTTGGACAAAACTTAAAAGTGACTGAATGACATCAGCAAAAACAACATATGGAAGAGCTATTCAACTACTTATGTTCGGCCCTAGAAAGAACTAAAAACAATGAATCTAATTTGAAAAAAAAGGCCAATTTAGAGTTGATGTCACAAAAGCCTTTCTAATTATCAACATTAACACAAACTGAAATGGACGTTCATGGGAAGTCTAGTTTTTTTTCCTTCACTGGAGGTCTTTAAGTATAGAGTACAGAATTCCTTGCTGGGGATGTTACAGAAGTGAATTTGATTCAGTTATGCTTTGGACTAGAGAGCCCTTTATTTCCATTCTGATTCCTAGATCCTGTGATCCTATTTTCAATACTTATAGACATTCATTTTTATGCCAGGTCACAGGGGAAAAAAAAAAGTCTTCATTAAATTCATCTTCAAGGCCACAATGTAAATGAGGAACTGGCTTGGTGGACTCTGCAGGATGTTCTCCCAGCTGTTTATCCACTTACAATCTGGTTCAGAGCAGACCTAGGAAAATACAAGCTGAGGCTTTGCTTAGGCTCAATTATACATTCAAATTGCCTGTGTTTAAAAACCCCTAAAAACTGTAATGGCTTAATTAAGCTGGTAACTTTATGACATCCTTCTCCTCACTTGAAGCCTAACTTCAAACCTTCTCTCTTTAAGCAAGCAAGCCAGCATGAAAACTCCAAGGCACTAGCCAGTCCCAGGACTGGAAAGCAGAGAAATTCTAAACTGGGAAGATAATGGAACTGTGGTGAACACTAAGCTCTTTGTTGTACACACTGGATAAATTCCCAGGCTCTGGGATGTCCTGAAATCATGTAACAGAATAGTTAATAAATCTCATAAGAATCCAGTGTTATTGATGGGTCTGAAGCACATATCCTTGCCTACCTATAAGACATAAAGCCACCCATCCAAAGAGAAGTCAAGCAGAGGTCATAGCGAGGATATTTATAGGTCATGAAATGAACAGGTTCAACTTAGGCATTGCCCTTGAGCTCTGTGACGTTTTTTGCCTGTGTGATGGCAAACACTAAGGCTAAATTCCCTCCCCTATGTTTTAAATAAAATACTGCTTTCTGTTGACTTTTAATTGTTCTCATTGCTATCCTTCTAGGAATCTAGGCCATGAGATTCAATAAATAGGGAAACAGAAGTTGAAGCACACTCGATTATGTCTTTTCCTATCGTTGGGTGTGTTAAACTTAGAAAAAAAAAAAGAAAGTTTTTGGAAAACTTCTATGGAACTTGACTAGAAGTGAATTTTGCTGTGAAGTGAACTTTTTCTTTCCTCTTGGCTCACATTCCTGCCCACTGACTGGTGATGTTTCCACTGAGCTATCAGTCATCTGTCAGATAAAGAGATGAAGAGAGATGTGTGCAGCACCAACTCCTCAAGGTCACAGGGAGGTGAGTGCCACCCTCAATTTCATTATATAGGCCTGTTTGGATTTTTTGCACTGTGTCTTTTTTATTTCTCCCTTAACAGCTGCATGCATTAGCCTTTGGGGATTGTGGCAAAAGAGTTTTTCATTTTTAGGAAGCCACATGTTCTCTATCTTTAAATCAAAGGTGAAATGCAGCGTGATGTGGCAACAGTCCAAAATTTGGAGGCCACATGGACTCACTGCCTTAAAGTCATTTTCTAAGATGTTAAAAAACCCATCCTGAATGTTGTAACCATCGAGGGCAATTAGCTGAGACAGCAGGGAAGAGACAAGACAAGGAGGCCCCTGGTGGCCAAAAGGTGGCTCTCTCCCTTTTAGGTTGTTAATGGCAATGCAGAACACATTAATCCCTACAATCATTTCCTATTAGCCAAATAGAAATGTCTTAAGATAATGTGAATACCTTATGGCATAAGTGACTTTCTAAAGTAACTTATTAGAACTTCTTATCTGTGTAAATTAAGCAGCCTGGGATCTTGACAGCTGGGAAGATACTTATTCAAAGTTGTCTATTGAGATATCTCATAGGAAGTTAACCAAAATGCCTCTGGTCAAACTTCTTAGAAAAGTGGTGTCTGTAGCCCCTTCTTTGTCAGGGCAAAAATAAGTTGCAGCCCGACCAAATCCTCACCTTTACCACAGGGGGTCTTATATAGATCGATCCACACTTTCCCAGTTCCTTTACAGGAATTTCTGCAATAAGTGACTCATAAGGATAGGAACTCAGACTGAACTTGAGATTTCAGTGAAATAGGGAACTCGTTGGTCAGGAAACTACATATACTAATTCAGATCAGAATCTTTATGCTTTCATTCATTTGGTGACTCATAGTCTTAAGGCTCATTAGGTGCCGAGAGAATTGATATGTTAAGTTACTATTAGAGGCAAGACTTGAACCCAGGGCTTTCTAGCATTGAGATGAACCCTTATTATCATCAACAAGCATCTATTAAATGCTTACTATGTGACAGGGCATTGCACTAAGTGCTGAGGATACAAAGAAAGGCAAAAGTACAGAACCTATCTGTTATGCATATTGCCTTTCAAGTGATACATGGAGACATTTAGAGTTCTGCAAAATGTTTCACCTTTAGATACTCTCTCGTTTAAGCATCAATATGTCCCTTTAGGAAGGTGCTACAGAGATTATTATTTCCATTTTCTAACGTAAGGAGGTTCATACAGTCTTAGCAACTCATCATTGCTCACATAGATAAGAAGTAAAGATTCAAGTCCAGGTTCATGAAACGCCCAGTTCAATATTCTAACCACTACACTATTCAGATATCCACTCCGTCTGTGGAAGCAGAAACTAGAAGCCCCATAGAATGTACGTTAGCTTATTTTACAAAAATAACACCCTAGATTTCAATTGCTATGTCTTTTTTTTCCTAAGGACATCTAGGCAATACAGAGGCTCTCACACAGATTCTCTGAACATCCCTGTGAGGAATAAATAAAGCAAGTATAAAAAAAATCACGGTTTTGTAGAGAATTCATAGAGAGATTTTGCAAAGAACTGTTTGCTCAAGGGCATACACTGAATGCAAGTGCTGGAAATTCAATCTAGGTTGTCTGCCTCCCAGTCCTGTGCTCTTTCCACTTCACTGGCCTAGCTGAATCCATGGGGTCCACCATGGCATTAATCCCTAGACAAAGCAACCTAGTGTTCGGCTGAGACTCACTTGAAATGCTGGAGAGTTCCCATCATTTCCCTGAGAGACCATTAGATAGCTGAACAGATTCCATTATCTGGATTCATTCCCTTATATTTATTTTCCTGATTTTATCCCAGGATACTCTTGCCTGCTAACCTAATAACTATAGCTGACACATGCCAGAGCTTTAAGGTTTGCAAAATTCTGCTAATACATGATCTACTTTCATTCTCATAATAACTCTAAGTTGTAGAACATGTATTATTATCTCTATTTGAAAAGTAAGGAAACTGAGGTTCAGAGAGGCCAAGTGAGTTTTCCATGGTAAAACACTTAAGGGTCACATTTGTCTGTGATGCAATTTGAACTAAAAACTTACAAAGAACTCAGTAGCCTCTTTATCCAGCTAAATGACAAAACCAAGGCAGTCCAAATCCCCTATGTACCTGGAAGAAGTAAGGCCTAGGGTAATAGACGAAAGCCTCTCTGCCTCCTGGAAAAGAGTTGGGATACCTTCTACCCCATCAATTCACTCTGGCATGAATTAGCACCAGTCCTTAAACCATGACTGTAATAGCAACCACACTAGCACACCTGGGGTGGCTGCTAGCACAGATTCTTAGATCTGCTTTACTAGGAAAGATAGCTGCTCAAAGGGTCAATAATCTTACTTTAATCAAATACATATCATTCACTTAGTTCAGGGGAAAAGTCAGCACCCTGAACTTTAAAGAAAATACAAACAGAGATTACAAGCAGAGAAAGAGCACAGATCAACAGACAAGGATTCTAACCATGTGACAAAGCAACACATACAGTTACCAAAGACAGAAACACCAACATCTGGGTTTTCAAAGCTGGGGGGTCTCCTTAATGGCTATCCAGAGTCTCATCTGGCCAAATCACATGAACACTTTTCACCTGAGTGAACCCCCAAAACAAAATACTAACCTCAGAGTACATATTCACTTCTCAAAGCCAGAGGGCATTACAACCCTCATGCCCCACTGACTAATTAGAAATTAGCAAAAGATATGAGACTTCCTACAAGCAAGTTTCCCCTTAAGGCAAGTCCCTCCCACAATGGGCTCCAATTGAGGCCTACTAATGGATGGTGAAGATCTTCCCACTCCATTAACCTTACAATGAACCATGTATTGTGTTCAGGTTCCCCACTTTCTCCTTCCAATGTCTAATCCTACTTGACTCAAAGTACCTAATAAAAATCTAGCAATCATTACCATTTGTGTTTGGGGGTGGGATGGGATATACTACTTGAGAACGCAGAGGACATAACCTGTTTCCACCCTCTCTGATTGCTCCTCATGTTGTGAATATGTTTCCTCAATTTAGTTTCCTTGCATCATTTTCCCTGTGCTAGCTCCTGTCTTGTGCTTGTGTCTGTCTTCTGATACTCTTCTTTCCCAGCTATGTTAGTTCTTTCCTTTAAAAGCATCAGTCATTAATCAGAGATGGGACTAAATTTTGACAGTTCTTGGTACTTCTGAAACCATGGCTTAGGGAACATAGAGCAAGGATTGATCCATGCATCAGCCCCCATACCCTTTGTGCCCATCACCAGGTCTATGACTAGGATTTTTCCCTTAACAGCATTTTCCCTTGTGATCTTCCCCTTGGCAACATAAGTGGTACGCATGGGACATTGACAGCCTCTTGTACTTTATCCTGGAATCCAGAGGCTCACTGAAAGATAAGCTTCTCCTGAATATGTCTAGAACTATTTCCCAAACATGATTATAGCTAAACAGATCTCTTTTCTTTTGAAACAGATCAATTTCTTTCATTAAGTTCTATTGAACTTTATTCTAAAACTAGCATATTTCTTTCATGAAAACAATCCTGTTCAATTTGTTTTGACCCTATTTGGGCTTTTCTTAGCAAAAATACTGGATTTCTTTGCATTTCTTTCTCCAGGTCATTTTACAGATGAGGGAACTGAGGCAAACAGGGTTATGTGACTTATTCAGGGTCACACAGCTAGTAAGTGTCTGAGGTCAGATTTGAACTCAGGTAATCCTGACCCCAGGGCCAACACTCTAACCATTGTGCCACCTAGCTGCCCCAGGTCTTGCTACAGTTTTATATTTCCATTGTGGACAATTTTTTATTTCTGAGTTTTATGCTTCAAGCTGTTTTCCAAAAACGAAGACACCCTCTAGTTCTATTTTCTAATATTGGTCATTTATCTCACGACATGGACCACCACCCCCCCCAGATATATGGTGATTCTTCGAAGTCTTGACTTATGTCAATAGTTAAAATTATACATCTCTGTGCAACTGCAAAATCAGAATTAAAGTAGAATCATAGATTGGTTTCTTGCTATAACAGAGAAGATTAATGCAATTAATAGATAAAAGATAAGGTAAGGCTAAGGTCAATATTAACCTGGAGCAACAATAAATCTTGATAACAAAAAAAGAAAGATGTCAATATGCAGCAAAGTATGCTACACTCTTCTTGAGCATTTTCATTAGAAAGTTATAGAAATAACATGGATACCAGTTTCACAAATACTGAAGTAGTCACTTTTTGGTATAGGAAAGTTGCAATTTATCAAGTTGAATATCCAGAAGCAGCTCAGTAAGATGCACTCTGGCATGTACAATGTGCTTTTTGCTAATCGGTTTTATCAGCCAGAAATTTAGGGTTCTGTTCATCAAAGCTAGAATAGAAATAATAATGAAGTATATGGAGTGTTCAGGATAGACTAGTCTATCTGATGTCAGGGGCTGCCAAGCACTTTTCATTGCTGCTCATCTACTTTGGTGTCCACCTGACATTCAACTCTCACCTGTGGCTCCAAGAAATTATGGGATGTGCAATAGCCACATGCTAATAAAACTGTCTCAGCAGACAGACAAAAGTAGGTAACCAACAGTCCTCAAATTCATTGGTGAGTTAGGGAGATGTCTATCCCAAGCATGTGAAGACTTTCTCCAGGGGCATGGGCGGATGAGAACAATTTGTTCCAATGGCCATCAAAATGATTGAAGCAGGCACCAAGGAGCACTTAGAACCTGGACAGACATCAAAGATTCCAAGGTGACCTACTGCATCTTGGGCGACTGCCGGTCATCCTGACTTTTGTTTTGCCATTGCACTTCAACGACTCAGGAAGAGAAACTGAGGCTATGACTTTGTGCAACTCTGCCTCATGTAAATCCAATTCAAAAGTAAGTCAAGACATCACTCATTTGTAATGTCATTGGTCTTTTTAGAAAACAAAGGATAGACAAGAAGTAATCATAGCCATCTTCCCAATAATAGTAGCTAGAATTAATATAACACTTTATGATTTGTAGTTTTTTATATATGCTATCTTATTTTATCCTCACAACAATTCTCTGAAGGAAGTACTATTACTGTCACCATTTTACAGAAAAAGAAACTGAGCTTGAGAGAGCTTAAGCAAATTGCTCAGAGTCACACAGCTAGCGAGTATGTGAAGCAGTCCTGAACTCATGTCTTTCTGACTCCAAGTACAGCATTCTATCTATCATGCCACCACCTCCAGTTACCTCTAATAGAGTAAGTGGTAATGCATGATAAGAATAAGTCTTACGAACAGAATTTAGCAGGAAAATCTTCTAAAATATCTCTTCATGTGGGCTTTCCTAAGCTGAGAGCCTGCAAGCCCCTCATTTATAAAGCAAATGGTTACACTGATGCTATGCCTGAGCTCTCATGAAGAACTTGTCTGCTTTCAGAAATCATGCTTTTTTACATGCTATACAAACTCTTCAGTGAAGTCAAAATGGAGGTGATCAACTAGGAGAGGAAGCAGGAAGGGGACAAGGACACGATAAGGACCGACAACAGTTTCAATAGGATAAGAAACAAGAAGAAGTTGAATATAAGGTGCCTGTAGTCAGAGGATTTTGAGAGTTTGAGGTTTTGGAAAACATTCCTAGGTCTAAGGTTTCAACTCACCAATTGGGTGGTTAAAGTGAATCAGAAATGTAAATCTCTAGAGTTCAAGAGGTCAGGGCACTGTGAGGTCAGAAGCAAAAAGGGTCATCAATATATCTAATATAATCAATATATCAATATATCCAAGAAGACAGAGTCTAAGCTCTTTGAGAGCAAAACTTACATCCCCTATGAATCCACATAGAGTTAGGTACACAATGTGTACTTAGGAACTAATTGCTATATATTCTTGTCTGCATCTATGGTTTTGTTTTTGCTTTTCCCATTCAAATCTGTCCAAGGCATTGGGACAAGGAAAATGGCTATGTTAACACCATTAAAGTACCCCAATTTCCCAACATCTTTTTTATGGTGCCTAATGTCACATCCTAAGTACTAGTAATTCTCTATGGCTCATTGCAGGCCACTACAAAATACCACGGTGAGGTATAAATGGCTACTTCCATGAAAAAATGTAGTGGTGATTATTCAAAACTTTTCATCTTTCAATTCGAAAGTCAGTACACTTAGAAATGACTATCATTCAGGTCAGTCTTGGTTACTGATGCACTGTCACTGAGAAGGCTAGGGAGATGATAAGTTAAATGGTGATCTTCCTTGGGAGGAAACACTGAAGGAAAGATGAAAGTAGTGTTAGTACTTGAAATTCAGTTTCTCCATCTGTCTTCTCCCCCTTTCCACACCAATAAGTCTTACATGAAATTAAACCAGTATTTTCTTTAATTACTATTGAGTATTTTCAAGAAGAATATTATCATGATTTTCCTAATGGAAAAATGAAGGAAGTGAAGTGACTTGAATGAGAGAACTGTGTTAACTAACAGGATAGAGCTATTATGAGAACATCCTAAAAATAAAAAGATGGGGTGTGGAAGATAAGCCCCCTTGAGAAACCTAAAATACAGGGCAGCAGGAAAATATGTAATGTTGTCAATGTTGATGAATACGAGTACTATGATTTTGAAGGAAGCCTATTCTCCCCAGAAAAAGTCGAGGTCAAAGAAACAGAATCATGCAGTTGTATAAGCAGAGGCTTATATTATATTTGCTCCTGGAAGGCAGCAGCAGAGTGAGGTAAACTGATTTTATTTTGAAGGATGCCTCCACTACTTACTGCCAACACAGGGAATCCTGTTAAGACTAACCACAGAGAAATGGACTTTCCTATAGGAAATGATGACATGACTTGCAGATGACTTTGATTTGAGTGGACACTGTGCAAGGTCACCAGCTCTACTTTCTCCTCCAGAGCCATCTGGAACCAGTGATCAGATAATCATCAGGATGACTGGAGATGGCCCTGGATACAGTGGGAGTATATTAAAAGTCCTTAAGCCTAAAAGGGCCAGGGTCTCCCATTGCATCCTGGGTAAATTGACAAAGATGACAAAAGATAGCAATAGTAAGTGCTAGAGCATTTGTGAAAAGACAGACACATTAATGCCTTATTGATGGAATGGTAAATGAGAAGAACCATACTGAAAAGCAATTTGAATTTGTACAAATAAAGCATATTTTTGACCCAGGAATTCCATTTTTAGGCTTCTACTTCAAAGTGATTACTCATGAGAAGAAAATCTTCATATACACCAAAATATTTATAGCAGCACTTTTTTTGGTAACAAAGAATTGGAAACAAAGCATATGCCCATTGATTAAAGGATGGTTCAAAAACTGTGATATATAAATGTAATGGAATATTATTACTGTGCTGTAAGAAATGATGAATGTGATGAATGTAGAGAAGCATGGAAAGGTCCACATGAACTGATGTAGAGTGAAGTAAGCAGAACCATGAAAATAATACTTATAATGATTATAATGCTGTAAAAGGAAGGAAGCACAAACCAATTATTGTACGTATTTTCAGGGTTTTAAAAATATCAATCGGCTTGGCTTATTTTCCTCCTTTCATTTTTTTTTCTTTAAAAGTACTATTTTTTATATGAGATGGCTCTCTGTGAAGGGGCAGGGGGACAAGGGATATTAAGGACAAAAGTTTGTGATAAACTGTATCAATAAAAATGGATTTTGAAAGTAATTTCTGTTCTTGTGTTTTCTCCTAGTTTATATGTTCCTCAAGATTAGAAACCACATCTCATTTTATTTTTATTAACAAACAAATCAACAAGTATTCGTTATATATATATATATATATATATATATATATATATATATATATATATATATATATATATATATATATATATATAGACTACTTGTTGATGTTTTGTCCTGGGCACTAAGCAAGGTGATGTGAATTCAAAGACAACTATAAAGTAAATCCTTTTCTCAGGGAGGTTATATTGTATTGAGGGAAACAAAAAGCAGATATCTTAGCCTAAATGCCAAGTATATATCAAACAAATATCAAACAATTTCTGGAAGGGGCTATTAGCAGCTGTAGAGAGGATCTGTGAACTTCATGTAGGAGTGAGGATCATGGCCATATTTTTAAGGAAACTAAGCATTCAAATATGTATATACAAGAGAGGAGAAAGTACATTCTGGGTATGTGAAAGAGTCTATGCCTTTGCACATAGAGATGGTCAATGGAATATTAAAGGTAATGAACTGTGAGGACAATCTGTACTACACACTAAGATATTTACAGGAAAGTCATATGTAATAAGTCTGGAAAAGTAGTTAAGGGATCAGGTGATGAAGGGCTGTAAATGCCAAATGTAATAATACAAATTTGATTCTAATTGCAATAGGGAGTCATGGAAGTTTATTGAATAGAAAAGTGACATAGTTATTCCTCTTTTTTAGGAATATCACATTGGTAGCTATGCAAAAGAGTGAATTGAAAAGGAGAATGATTTGATTTGGGGAGACCAATTAGCATATTGCAAGAGATCAATTGACAGGTAAATAATGATTTAAACTGTGGTGGTGGCTATGTGAGTGGAGAATAGGAAACATACACAAGAGATGTAGAGAAAGAAATGATAAGTTTTGGTAAATGTTCATATGATATGGATTTAATGAGATTGAGGACTCAAGGATAATATGGAATTTGAGAACCTGGAAGACTGTAAGGATAGTGGTGTTATCAACAGTTACAAGGAAGTTCAGAAGTGGGGAGGGTTTTGAGAGAAAGATATCTAGTTCTCTTTTGGAAGTGTGGGATATCTAGTTTGAAATGTCCAAGAGGAAGTTCATGAAGTGGTCCTGGAGCTTAGGGAGAGATTAGGGATAGATATGTAGATGTGGGAGTCATCTGCATTTACATGCTAATCAAATCTGTGGGAGTTAATGAAGTCACTAAAAGGATGCAAGAATAAAAAGAATAGGACCTAGGAGAGATCCCTGGGGTACACCTATAGTCAAAAGTAAAGATATGGATACATCAAAGAAGAATGACAAAGAGTTAGAAAGGATAACTAATCAATAAATAAGTATTTCTCAAGGGCCAACTCTGTAGCAAATATTGGAGATGAGAATGTCCTGAAAACCCAGAGGGGAGAATAACTAGCAGAAGGTGATGGCTGCAAAGAGGTCAAGAAGAATGAGGACTGATAAAAGGCTATTGAATTTGGCAAATAAGAAATCAATGCTACTTTTAGAGAGAACAATTTTTGTCGAGTGTGAAAACTATATCACAGTGAGTTGAGAAGTAACAAAGAGAGAAAATTGAGACACTTAGTGTAGACAGTTTTCTTTAGAGGCTTGGCAGTGAGAAAAGAGGAGGGATATAAGATGATAACTCTAGAGGATACCAGGGCTAATAACTTTCTTAGGGTCCATAACCTAGTATGTCCTCAGTAAATGTTTGTTAAATGAATAAACAAAGGAATTTGATGATCGCTTCCTTCCAACAATTTAGCTATATGTAGAGGGCTCTCTACTGGCCCAAGAACCATACTTTCCATAATGGTCAGCTTTTCTACACCAATGACACATGAACCAGCTATTCAACAGTGGTCTTAAGGATGCATAAGTAGCTTCCATGATTTTCCATGTACCAAGCACAAGACAAGTAGTTTGAGATTAATTTTGGTATTCATCATTTTTTTAGCTCTGTGACAACTAGCTATATCATAAATACACTGGATCACCCAGCAAGCATAAATAATAGAAAGGCTGTCTTGGGGGCAATAAAAGTGATTGATGCTCCAAGGAGCTGTTAACCCTGCTTCGCCTTGCTCCACAACAAGCTCACTGGCTTCCCTTTGTGCTTGAGCTATGTAGATTGGCATCTTATTTGAGGTAGTAGTGCAAAAGGGGAGAAAAAATCCCTCATACTCTTCTATTTACAAAGGAAGAGAGAGATACATTTAAGAGCCTCAGCTTGGTTCACACCAAGAGACTGTTCTTATTATAGGTGTGAAAATATGAGGTGCCATGTTTGGAATGTTAAAATCACCTTGCTTATGGGATTGGGGAGAGGGCCAGCTTAAATTTATTTCTGTTTCTGTATATAAAGATAAATCCTATACTGAAATGTCTTCTGGGTATACCCATATGTTTCCACATCTTATAACAGATGAAAGGGAGAGGAAAAAAAGAAAGCTAACTGTAAACTCAACCAATGCTTTCATACTTGTGGGCAAAGAGACTAACCTTAGAACAGAAGCTGTTTTCTGGTCTCTTAATTATATTTTAGAATGAAGATGGCCTAGACTCAGTAAGGAACTTTATCATCACCCTTAAATGTCCCCAGTGTGTTTATAGTCATACTACTTTAATCAATATTTTCTGACACTGACATTTAGTATTTCATTTAAACTAGCAAAAAATATGAACACATGGTATGAGACTAAGATAAAACTTTTTTTTAAATAAATTTCTTTATTTATTTTTAGTTTACCATGCACGGTTCTACATAGTTTTGAGTTCCAGTTTTTCTCCCCTCCCTTCCCCCTCCCTCCCCAAGACGGCATGAAGTCTCATATAACTGTCATGTATAACTTCACATTGAATTAATTTATGCACTAGTCAAGTCGTGGAGAAGAATTTTGACCAATGGAATGAATCATGAGAAAGAAGAAACAGAACCAAAAAAAAAAAAACAAAAAAAAAAACCCCAAAAACAAAAACAAAAGAGAAGCAGAAAAGGCGAGCATGTAGTGTGCCTCAGTCTGTATTCAAACTTCGCAGTTCTTTGTCTCGATGAAGATAGCATTCTCCATAAGATAAAACTTTTGATCAGAATGTGACTAACTGCTATATTGTGCTGCAGTCATGAACTCTTGTTTAGCTTTCCCTGAGATCAACACAGGGATAGATAGAACAGCCTCATCTATAGTTCTAACATTTGATATCTGAATGATATGCAAGTAGAGAATAAACTAAGGTCCATCTGACCAAGTTAGAACCTGAGGGGGGATGGATTTTGAATTGCTTATACAAAGGCCTCTTGGCCTTGCTAAATTTGAAGAGGCTTAATATCAAAATGGTCCTTGCAAGATAATGAAATTTACTTATCATTGCAATGTATGAAACCATTAATTCATGGAGATTTTGTAATCAATGTCCATGAATGGAGTACCCATAGTAATTTAGTCACGGATCTTCCAAAGTCTTGGAAAAGCTGTCATGGAATAGATAGGATCTTGATGAGGCCTTTCATATAGCTGCACAGACTATGAATCCATATAGAGCAAATTTAGCAAAACCTGCCTCTGATCAGAGTAGATGTACCCAGGAAATACTCTTTCTTCCTGAGGTTAATGTCATATAAGCAGGGTGTATTTACATAGGAAAAGAACTGAATAGGGCATGGGGGAAAGGCACCATCATAAAGTACATGGATTGCTCTAGCTCATCTCTAAGTTAACAGATCCATCTTAGCATTGGCCTGATATAAGAACATTTCTCAAGTTGAGCTTTCTAACTTGCAGTGTGTACCACATCACAAATAGGAGATGAAACTTGTAAGCAAAGATGTTCCATCAATAAACATATTTTATTTTACACAAACTAGAAGGCATCATGACCTGGAGGAGAACTACTAGACATGGAGTCAGGACACTTCGATTTGAACCCTGGCTGTGCCACATCCTTCAATATATGATGTAGGCAACTCATTTTGTCTCTCTAAGCCTCAGTTTCCTCATCTATAAAGTGGATGTTATAATATTTGTGAAAGGATAGTATTGTATGATACATAGAGGGCTGGACTTGGAGTTCACCCTACTTAGGACATGTTCTAGCTGTGTGACTAGAAGAAATCACTTACCTTCTTAGTGCCCAGGCAACTCTCTAACACTTTGGGTTGTAAACACTGTCAATCTTCATTGTTAGAGAGTGTTTCCACAGCAAATAATCCCTAAAAGTGAAAGAAAACAGCAGGATCAGAATGATAACAAAAAGAATCAAGATCAAGACAATGCCTACCCTACCTACATTATAGGGCTGCTGTGAAGAAAGCACGTTTTAATCCTTAAGGCATTAAACAAATAGAAAGTATCACTATTATTATGCAAAAGTGAGTTATTATAATTGCTGGTGGTTTTATTTTATTTTCATCTCTTTTTGTTGGAGTTCAGAAAGCCATTGGCCAAGGAGGAGAAACTACTATCCTGTCATGCTTTCCTTTATATTCACTGTTCTACAGACATTGCACACAGAGATAACATAACGGAGTTTTGGAATTAGATACAAGTATTGGGATATAAGTCCATCCTCTGATTGCTCCTTGAAGCATCTTTGGTAGAATTCCAACAGAGGGCATTATACGCACCTTATCCTGTGCCTATATGATCTTGATTTCCTCAGCCATGTCTCTTTATTTTAAAGGCTTTTCATTCCAGGAAACTTTGAGATTATGATTATTTGGGATGATCAAATCTATTTAAAAATGTTCTCAGATTTTTAGGAATCAGTTATTATTCATCATCATTATTAAGTCATTAGTATAATAAAGTTATTTTTGCATTACCATTATCATTATTATAAAATAGATGCCATGGAAAGATCACAGAGAGATGAACAGAGGACTCAGTAATTGTTGCTTAGCGGAAGGGTTTCTCTGGGGGTCACAGATTTTGTTATGATAATTGTACCATTTGTCTTGCCCAGAGAACACAGGTGCTTTGCCAGAGAAGTGACTGGAGAAGCTTGTCTTGTTTTCCAGAAAAGGGAAAGGCAATCCTTTCCCACTCCAAGGTCTGCATCATTGCAAGTAACTGTCATAGTGGTTAGAAATAGATCAAAGTGGTTTAGAAGAAGTCATCCCTCATCTGTACACCTATCTGTAGCATATCTACTGACTAAAAAAAAAAAAGAAGAAAAAAAGTACTTCTCAATTTTCTATGGCAACAAAATGATATCTTTGAAATAAAAAGGGGTGCCAGAAAAGTGTAAACCTTTGAACAATTGAACAGGGTTTTCATTTCTTGCCCACAGCCTTCGTCTTAATTTGCCACACAGAATTAATTTTGTTATCTCTTTTTGATGGATTCCTTTTTGCAACTTGGAAATGTTAAAATAGTCCACAACTGTTGGGATTCTCATTTCATTTACACTTAAGGCACATGACTAACACATACACATGCAAATAAGCAGTAATTGGCTTTAATTTGTGTGTATATGTATGCATATTTATGAGTATGTATTTATGTATATGTGTGCATGTGTATGTGTATGTAACAGTTTTCAGTAATAAGGTTCACCTAAGGGCTATCATAATTCAGATTTGAAATAGGATAAAAAATACTTTTTGAATCTAGGTCACTACCTTGCACTACCTTGAAATGAGTCTCTTCTGAAAAGCTCTAGTTTTTCCTCTGCATCCCAGGTGGAGTGCAATTTGGCTTTGTCTAGTTCTTGCAGGATGGAAAACTCATTGATTTCCTCATTACCATTGGTGTGTGGCTTGCATTACACACACACACACACACACATACACACACACACTACATACACACATGTATGCGTATATGTATGCGTATGCATTTATGTGTGTATATGTGTATATATTTCTGTATGCGTGTATATGTGTATGCATATGTATATGTATATGTCTGTGTATACACACACACTAGTACTTGGATAGCACTTTAAGGTCTATAAAGTGATTTTTCATATTATCTAATTTGACCCTCACAACAACTCTTGGAGGTGGTGCTATAAGTAATCCCTATTTCACCAAGAAGGAAACTGAGGATGAGAAAAGTTAAATAACTTGCCCTGAGTCACATAACAAGTAAATGTCTGAGATAGAAATTAAACTTTGGTTTTCTTGACTCCAAGTCTAACATTCTATCTACTGTACCACCTAGCTGCCTCAAAGAATGAGAAGCCTTTCATGTTGTGACGATGGCAAAATAGTATCTCTTTTGTAAGATTCACAGCCCTTCTCTTTGAGAGAAAAGTGGACAGAGTAGATTGAATTTAAAAGGTGATGACAGATTTTTTTCCCTTAAAAAGGATCAAAGAATGCTGTTCTAGAAGGATGAATGACTGGAGTTTAATGACAGAGAGAACATCTACGATAACAATCTCTGAGCAAAGGACTGATGAATCATAGATGGAGACCCTTCTACTGTCAATGTACCAGTTCTTAAAGTGTATTAAGTTGCTTGCCTTGGTATTTCCTACCCCAGTTTTTGTCTTTCTGGGACTTAGAAAATTTCCTCAGTTGCAAATATAGCAGGTAAAGGCTCGACCTCTGGGAAAGTACATCTGTCCTTCACCTTCATGTGCACCTTGAAATAGCTATACATCTCTAATACAATGGGCTAGATTTCTGAAATCCTTTAAACTTTGTGTATGTCCGTGTGTGTGCGCGCGCGCGCATGTGTGTGTGTGTGTGTGTGTGTGTGTGTGTGTGTGTGTGTGTGTTTGGCAGAGGTGGGAGGAATATAATTCCTTTGCCCTGCTAGGAAATAACTGCTTCACGCTCAACAGAGGAGCAACTCATGATCACAGGTATCCAATATAGTTCTTCTCAAATTCTCAGTCTCTCCCAAAGAGAATATCTGGAGATAGTCTCTTTTTAAGTCAGGAAACAAAAGTACAGATTACTAGGCTAGCTCTCTAATGCAATAAATGTCTGGGGAGTTAAATCTCCCAAGAGCTCGACACCTTGTGATTAAAGGGATTTCAAACTTGTTCATATTCAGAGCTGGTAGGCAATAGCAGCCACCCACTGTGCTCTGTTGTCCTTGGATTTCACCTCTTGCATCTTTAGTCTATGAAGGGAAATTTGGCATTTGATGTTGAGAGTGTTCTATCTGGACATTGGTGAAATGGTTTTAAACACAGCTAATTAATTGGCTTAAGAATGAATCAGAGCCTGCCTTAAATTCTCCACCAAAAGGACTTTTAGTCACAATAGAACAAGGAAAATGTTAACAAAGGGGGAAGAGCCACTGACCTATTTGCAACAAAAGATAACTCCCAATTTGAGGCAAATGAAATCTTATGGTAGATGTGAAGCCAGTCAAAACACAGAGACTCCTCACTAAACATATTTAAAATGATGACTGTGGGAACTGGGGATTTCATTATTTTTATGCATATGAGTTGAAATCAAAATGTCAAATCCATATGTTTCCCATATTTCGCATATTCCATGAAATTTAAGTAAGATCCACCATAACTTGAGGAGGGTTATCCCATCCTCTGTAATGCAAAGATCATGAACTGAAAATAATTGACATTCTGCCAATGGGCCAATTAGAATTTGTTCTCGGGAGTATGATTTCCCTGATGAAACTTCCCATTCCCTAGAGCTCAGATACTCTTCTAGATGAGAATCAAATATAGAGATTCAATGATTTTTAAAAAGCTGAGATCGAGACTAGTTAACACAACTTTCTAAACCTTGTCAGTAGGATAGGTATATTGGGAAGAGAAGGGGAACTTTAAAACATTTTGCTGTGTGTTTAGACTAAGAAAAGCAATGATGCTCAAATTGAGGGATTTTTTTGGAAGTACACCCTAATAACCAAGGACTTATAATGAAATTGCTCTCTCAACCATAACTATAGCAGAGCTAGTAAGATGGCATAATACATCATTTATCTGTAAGGGTCCACCTATAATTATCTGGAGCAACAAGAACATTTACTATGATAATTAAAGCCAATTACCTTTACTTCGGGATCAAAAATAAACATTATCTACTGTGCTTACATATTCTCATTTCCATAAATCTGACAAACTCTAGCATCATCATAGTAATTACTGTACCAAGTGTTACCCAACATATGCTTGGGGAAGGGAAATTGAATCATGTCATATCAGTATGTAAGGTGACTGTCTTCTTCAATAGCCCTAGAGGGTGTGCATAATATAGAGTAGTGATATTTCCTTTATCAAAGCTGTTTGTATGTGTGTGGGGTGTAGAGTGGTTATGAGGGGGGGCGATGCCTTCCCCTATTAATGATTTAGCCATTTCTAAGAGGAAAGACAGAGATCATAAAGGAGAGAAATGAGGCCATTAATAATCCTATTAATATTATTTGACTGAATAAAATAAAGTCTGTGTTTCATCCCAACTACTTTTCACCTTTCCATTACTTCTCTATTTTTCCCTTATGATAATTTTCCCCCCCCAAAGGCCTGCCTCATTTGCATCAAATGTGAGACACAGACAAAATATGCCCCATCTGCCCCAAGTTTGTTTTCTGTTTCAATCTCCCATATAGGAATAAAATATTAGTCTGCATATCTTGTGATTGCCTTGTTCAACATCTCTAGTTTATAAAACCACTAACTTGGGCTAGGCTCCATGGAAAGGTGTCCAGAAATAAAAATAGGATATAGCATGGAGAAAATCCAAATCCAACATTTAGCATTTGTGTAAAAACAGCTCTGTAACAGCCAGCTTCCTCAGGAGCAAAGACTGTATCTAATAGGCTTTGTAAAGAGCCTAATGGGTTGTGAAAGGTGACCACGTATTGACCCCATAGAAAAAGGTTTTACTCTTGGTCATGGATCACTATAGGAGTAAGGTTAAGTAGAAATGCTTAACTTTTCAGAACCAGAATCTGAAAAGACCACAGGGATTAGTACTTACCTACTCCTCTCACTTGGCTCTTTGAATATAGGCATTCATATCAAACATGAAATGTTGCACCTTTGTAAAGCTCTTTGAGGAACATGGAAGCTACTGATTGGATTAGTCTCCAAAGAAACATCATTTCCATAAACACTTGATAATACACCATAGTACTTAATTTACAGAAGTCGGTGCTTTGGACATGAAGGCTTGTTGGCTAATGGCTATCCCCCCAGATTGGGAATGTCTATTGTGATTATGTGGCTAGCTAGGCTAATATCTTCTTCCTCCCTCACTACTCAAGAAGTATATTGACTAAAGACATGTGGCCAATGAAATGGCTTTTTATTATAGGTTCACAATGACATGAGACAAGATACAGAGTGCTAGATTTGGATTCAGGAAGATTGAATTAAAATCTCATCTCTGATACTTAATAATTTTATGATCCTGGACAAGTCATTTAACTACTATTAGTTTCAGTTTGCTTAACTGTAAAATAAGGTGGTTGGACTAAAGGCCCCTCAGGTGCCTTCCATATCTAAATCTATTATCTTATGATTATTTGGTTCGGTTTTGTTGTTCAGTAATATTCAACTCTTTGTGTGGTGAAGCCAAGATGGCAGCTGGAAAGCAGGGACTTGTGTGAGCTCCCACCCTGGTCCCTCCAAACACCTATAAAAAATGGCTCTGAACAAATTCTAGAACTTCAGACACACAAAATCGCAGAGGGAAGCAGGGCTCCAGCCCAGGACAGCCTGGATGGTAACAAGATAAGGTCAATCACACGGAACTGGGAATGGAGGGGAGCAGAGCCCAGTGTGGCCTGCTCCACGGATCAACCAGACTGGGAGCAGGGTGGAACAGGACCCCTGAATCAGTGAGCTGTGGCAGTTACCAGACTTCTCCACTCACAAACACCAAAGACAACAGAGAAGGTTAATGGGAAAAGCTGTGGGGACAGAGTGAAAGGAGTTTGGGGTTCAGCCACCACGCTGGGGGTGGTGGAGGTGGTGCAGCTCTGAGGCTGCTTACAGAGCTACAGCTGCAGTTGCTTCTGGCCCCAGGGTCACCTGGTGGGAGGAATTAAGCCCTGGATTAGAGCAGGAGTGTAAAGCCTGTTTTGCCCTGCCTGGATCTGGGCAACAATCCTGGTTGGCGGTTCTTGGGGGAGAAGGAGCACTGGTGTGGCAGAGCTTGCTGTGTAGAAGTAGCTCTGAAAATAGCAGTGTAGCCCCTCAAGCTTGGGACAAAGTACTCTGTACTCTACAAGCAGTCGTACCCTGACAAAAAGCTCAAGGGTCAAGTACTTGGCTGGGAACATGAACAGGCAATGAAAATGGTCTCAGATTCAGACTCAGACTTTGGAATCTTTTTTGGTGATAAAGAAGACCAAAACATACAGCCAGAAGAAGTCAAAGTCAAGGAGCCTACATCAAAAGCCTCCAAGAAAAATATGAATTGGTCTCAGGCCATGGAAGAGTTCAAAAAGGATTTGGAAAAGCAAGTAAGAGAAGTAGAGGAAAAATTGAGAAGAGAAATGAGAGTGATATGAGAAAACCATGAAAAACAAGTCAATGACTTGCTAAAGGAGACCCAAAAAATACTGAAGAAAATAACACCTTAAAAAATAGACTAAATCAAATAGCAAAAGAGCTCCAAAAAGCCAATGAGGAGAAGATTGCCTTGAAAGGCAGAATTAACCAAATGGAAAAGAAGGTCCAAAAGACCAATGAAGAAAATACTACCTTTAAAATTAGATTGGAGCTAGTGGAAGCAAGTGACTTTAGGAGAAATCAAGATTTTATAAAACAGAACCAAAGGAATGAAAAAATGGAAGACAATATGAAATATCTCATTGGAAAAACCACTGACTTGGAAATAGATTCAGGAGAGATAATTTAAAAATTATTGGACTACCTGAAAGCCATGATCAAAAAAAAGAGCCTAGATATCATCTTTCAAGAAATTATTAAGGAGACCTGCCCTGATATTCTAGAGCCAGAGGGTAAAATAGAAATTGAAAGAATCCACCAATTGCCTCCTGGAAAAGATCCCAAAGAGAAAACTCCTAGGAATATTGTCACCAAATTCCAGAGCTCCCAGATCAAGGAGAAAATACTGCAAGTAGCCAGAAAGAAACAACTGGAGTATTGCAGAAAGACAATCAGAATAACACAAAATCTAGAAGCTTCTACATTAAGGGATCAAAGGTGTTGGAATATGATATTCCAGAGGTCAACAGAGCTAGGATTAAAACCAAGAATCACCTACACAGCAAAACTGAGTATTATGCTCCAAGGCAAAATATGGATTTTCAATAAAATAGAGGACATTCAAGCTTTCTCAGTGAAAAGACCAGATCTGAATAGAAAAGAGGACCTTCAAACACAAGAATCAAGAGAAGCATGAAGAGGTAATCAAGAAAGAGAAATCATAAGGGACTTACTAAAGTTGAACTGTTTTGTTTACATTCCTACATGGAAAGATGATGTGTATAATTTATGAGACCTCTGTATTAGGGTAGCTGAAGGGAATACACACACACACACACACATACACACACACACACATACATACACATATATAGAGAGAGGGCACAGGGCAAGTTGAATAGGAAGGGATGACATCTAAAAAAATAAAATCAAATTAAGGGATGAGAGATGAATATATTGAGAGAGGGAGAAAGGGAGAGATAGACTGGGGTACATTATGTCACATAAAAGTGGCAAGAAAAAGCAGTTCTTTGGAAAGGAAGAGGGGGCAGGTGAGGAGGAATGAGTGAATCTTGCTCTCATTGGATTTGACCTGAGGAGGGAATACCATACACACTCAATTGGGTATCTTACCCCACAGGAAAGAAGGAGAAAGGCGATGAAAAGGGGGGTATGATACAAGGTAGGGCAGATAGGGGGAGGAGATAATCAAAAGCAAACACTTTTGGAAAGGGACATGGTAAAGAAAGAAAATTGAATAAACGGGGACAGGATAGAAGGGAGCAAAATATAGTTAGTCTTTCACAACATAAGTATTGTGGAAGGGTTTTACATAATGATACACATGTGACCCATGTTGAATTGCTTGCCTTCTTAGGGAGGGTGGTGGGGCAGGGAAGAGGGGAGAAAATTTGGAAATCAGGGTTTTAAAAGCAGATGTTCAAAAAAAAGTTGTTTTTGCATGCAACTGGGAAATAAGATATACAGGCAATGGGGTATAGAAATCTATCTTGCCCTACAAGAAAGTAAATAAAAAGGGGACAGGGGGTGTTGGGTGACAGATGGGAGGGCTGACCATGGAACAGGGCAATCAGAATATATGCCATCTTGGAGTGGGGTGGAGTGTATAAATGGGGAGAAAACTTGTAATTCAAAATCTTGTGGAAATCAATGCTGAAAACTAAAGATATTAAATAAATAATAATAATTTTCAATTCTTTGTGACCACTTTTGGGGTTTTCTTGACAGAGATGTAGGAGTGGTTTGCCATTTCCTTCCCCAGATCATTCTTCAGATACAAAACTGAGGCAAATAGGGTTAAGTGATTTTGCCAGGTTCATATAGCTAGTAAGGGTCTGAGGCCAGGTGTGACCTCAGAAAGATTAGTAATCCTGACTTCGGGCTTGATGCTCTATCCACGGAGCCACCTAGCTGTACCCATGATCTTATGATACTATAATTTCACAATTTAGAGATGACAATTAGGAGGCCATGTACTGCAAATTCCCTCATTTGACAAGGGAGATAAAGTGAGTTTTCCAAGGTCCCAAATTTATAAGTGGCAAAGGTGGGATTTAACTCAAGTCTCATCACTCTAGGTTATTATTTTCATTGTTGGTCAAAGATAATGAAATGACCATTCCCAGAGTCACACTGATAGACAAATACAGGATTTTCAACTTTCCAAATGGGTGCCTAGGGCAAAAATCTTAAAGGAATATGTTTTATCAATTTGATTTGATTTTCTTCCTTAAGAGGAAGTCTGGTTGTACTCAATAACTCTTTTCCATACTCTGAGGAATAGTGGTCACATCCCCCAAATAAGTAAATATAGGTATCATTCTAGGAGAGATAAAGATGTGACACCAACTTCATGGCTGGGAAAACAGCAGTTCTGCTAGAAGCATACCCATTGAACACAGAGTGTTTCCAATCTTTATTTGGTTAGGCTGTTTCCATCTGTAGGCACCTGTAATAGCTATTGAAGGGAAGATTTGTTTTCTGTCTTTGCAACCTAAGCCATGGTCATTAATTGTCTTCATTTCCACCTGGAGGCTTATTTATGATGATTACAAACAGGCATAAAAAGGGCTCCCCTCCCCAATAAATCTGACATTTTATGTGGTTTGAAACCTGTACTCCAGCCTCAAGTCCTAATGTGACAAATACAGTTTGGAAGAATGAAGCTGTCAGCGAAATGCCCAGGAGGATAATAAACCTCAGTGAGAGAGGGTAATGTGTGTATGAGATGATGGTTCCATGACCTGCAAAACTGATGCTAAATCTTGACCCATCAGTGGTGGAGCAGGAACATTTTTCCTTCCATAATGAGCTTGACACCTTCACATAAAATGGCTATTCCTGCAAACCTGTTAAGCAGGAATGAGGACCTTCAAATCCCAGTTCAAAGTGTGTAAGTCACTGATCATGGGGTAAACCTGGCTGAACACTTGAGGAAGTATCAGTTAAGGGACTGACTATAGAAGCATAGCATGAGAAGGGACTTTAGAAATGTTCTAGACTAATGACCAGTCTTATAGATGCCCAAAGAGGGGAAGAGAGTTTCCCAGTGCCACAGAGCTATTCTATAAAAAATTCTAGAAGTGTAATCTCTCAGGTCTGATTCCCAATCCAATCCTCTTTCTGCTATTGTATTTGGTAGCTGGAATCATTCTTTATAAATCAGAGTAAATCGAAGTTCTTGTGGGGGGTGGGGGGGCAGTTGCCATTAGATTACTATCAGTATTAGCTAAAGGATATTATCAAATTTTGTCAATGAGTATGCCCCCACTTTAAGTACCTACTATGTTCCAGAGACTGTGCTAAGTGCTGGTGACACAAAGGCAAAAGACAGTCTCTGTTCTCAAGGGGCTGACAGACTAAGAATTGTAAGAATTAGGAAGACAACATAGGAACAACTAGGCACAACAGTTATATACACGATAATATGGATATACTCAACACAGGGAAGACAGCAGCATTAAAATGTACTGGAAAACACTTCTTGCAAAAGGTACGATTTTAGCTAGGACTTAGACGAATCTACAGAAGCCAAGAGGCAGAGATGAAGATGGAAGGAATTCCAAGCATCAGGGATAGCCAATAAAATTTTATAGAGTCAGGAGATGGAGTGTCTTGTGCAAGGAAGAGTGGAGATCGATGTCAGTAGATCAAAGAATACATGGGAGTGAGTATGTAGCAAAAATACTGGAAAGGCAGGAGAGAGCCAGGTTGGGAAGAGCTTTGAAGGGTAAATAGAGGATTTTATATTTCTTTCTGGTGATAAGAGGGAGCCACTGGACTTTAGTGAATAGGGAGGTGACACAATCAGAACTATAGGAAGAATAATTTACTAGCTGTTTGAAGGATAGATTAGAGTAGGAAGAGACTCAAGGCAGCAAAAGTAGCTAACAGACATTTGGAGTATGAAGTTATGAAGGTTTATTAGGCAACTGCATGGTGCAGTGGATAGAGCACCAGCTCTGGAGTCAGAAAGATTTGAGTTCCAATCTGGCCTCAGTGTGACCCTGGACAAGTGACTTAACCCTTGTTTGACTCAGTTTCCTCATTTGTGAAATGATGATCCTAATTTCACCTTATCTCCCAGGTTTGTGAGGATCAAAAGAGATAATAACTGTATAGTGCTTACCACAGAGCCTGGCAGATAGCATGCTATGTATAAGTGTTAGCTTATTTATTATTATTGTTGTTAACTTTATTATTTTTATCATTATCATAGTTATCATGATTATTGGCAGGGGCTGAGAGGAGAGAAGGGAGCATATACAAGAGATAATACAAACAAAATTTTAATAAAGTTGGCAAAAGATTTGCTATGGGGTAGTGGCATGATAGAATGAGAAATTGAGGAAAACTCTTAGTTCCCCAGCCTGGGTGATGGAGAACATAGTGGTGGTCTTGAATACAATAGGGTATTTATGAAGGGGAAGAACAATTTTGGGGAATGATAGTGAGTTCTGTTTGGGATATGTTGAGATTAAGAAGTTTTGGGGGCATCTACCATGAGTCCGAGAGACAAGTGAAAGTGTAAGTCTGGAGGTTAGGAGAGAGGTAAGGGCTGGATAAGTAGATCTGAAAATCAGCATAGAAAGGATAATTGAATCTGCTACTGGAGCTGATAAGATCACCAAATGAAATAGTGTCAAGGGAGAAGACAAAAAGGGCCCAGAATAGAGCTTTGGAGGACAACCACTATGAGAAGGCTTGATCTGGACAAAGATCCAGCAAAGGGGACTAAGAAAGAGTGGTCAAACAGCAAGAGAAGAATGAAAATAGAGTAGTGTTATGGAAATTCAGAGAGAAGAGACTACCCAAAATAAGGGGTGAGGGTGATTGGCAGTGTAGAAAGCTGCAGAGATATCAAGGATAAGGAATGGAAAAAGTCCACTAGATTTGGCAGTTGAGTTCTTTGATAGCTTTGGAGAGAGGTTTTGGCTGATTTATTTGTGTCATGCTTAATTGTTTTATCTTAATCCAAGGGTTCTATTGGTATTCATATTGTAGTCAACAAGGGGAGATGATGATCCCTGATGGCTGTCTAATTCTATAAAATTGAAAATGAGATAGATATTTCCCAGTGTTACCTGTTCTTGTCATATTTCCTGGACAGACACCATAGAATCTTAGAGTTGGAAAACATTGACCTTGTAACAACAAACTTTTGGGGAGCATATAAGAAACTTCATTTTTTCCTAAGAAATAAGTATATTTCTTTCTCTTTGTGTGTCACACTGAATGTGCTGAAAAGTCATAGGACTTTCAATATGTCCAAGAAGTCACCCATTTCTCTTTATCCTGTAGACTAAGGCAAGTATTAGGAGCTTAACAAATGATAATTAATGGACTGATAAAGAAGTTGCTGGGCAGCTAGGTGGAACATCAAATAGAGTGCTGGGTCTTGAAAGTTAGGAAGACTCTTCTTCCTGAGTTCAAATCTGGCCTCAGATACTTACTAGCTGGGTGACCTTGGCAAGTCACTTAAATCTGTTTGCCTCAGTTTCCCATTCTGTAGAATAAGTTGAAGTTAATTGCAAAACACTCCTTTGTCTTTGCCAAGAAAACCCCAAATGAGGTCATGGAGTGTCAGATATAATGGAAAGCAACTGAAGAATAAATAGAAGTTTTTGTCTTTGTTGGTCTGGTAAATGACTTTGCTAAAGATCTTTGTAACAATTTAAGCATCCTTTTTCTTTTCCTAAAAATGTACCTTTTCCTATGAAAATAATAGTAAAAAGGTCAGTGCAGGTGGGTTATAGAGAAAGTAGAGGAGATTGAAGTGGAGAAGTAAGGGCTTAAAGAGCCAAATTTAGGATTTTGTATTTGATCTTGGATGTAATAGGGAGCTATTGGAATTCATGGAATAGGGGTAACATGGTCAGACCTGTATTTCAGGAAAATCACTTTGGCTGCCATTTGGAGAAAGGCCTGGAGAGAGAAGAGATGAGACTAGAGATGAACCATAAAGCTATTAGCATAGTCCAGGTGTGAGGTGATGAGGGCCTGTACCACGGTAGAATCAGTGTGAATGAAGAAAAGGACACTTTTTGTTTAGAATTGTAGCATTGTGGGTAGAGCACTGGATTCAAAGGTAGTAAGACTTGAGTTTGAATCATGCCTCAAACTCTTCCTAGGTGACCCTGACTAGGTCACTCTTCCATTTCCAACTTCAATTTTCTCATCTGAAAATGGAGAGGGTTGGACTTCCCTTTTAGCTCCAAATCTATGAGCCTATGCACTTTCAGAATTAATGGTGGCAAGGAGTTTAGCATCTCACAAAGTACTCTATACTATTGTTGGTCAGCTCCAACTATTAGCAAGCCTCTACTTTTACTCACCTAGAATCTCAAGAGGCTGTTCTTTGCCTGACTGCTTATGTATCCTTGATCCCCAAATGGCATTGCCTCAGTCAAACTGAGACCTGGGAAAGATCTTAATTTAAAAAGGTCAAGGTCTCCCACTGTATCCAGGGCCACCTCCAGTCTTCCTGATCTATATGTTGCCATTGGACCCAGATAGCTTTGGAAGAGAAAGTGAGGCTGGTGACTTAGCACAGCCCTCTCCCACCTAAATCCAATTCACTTGCAAATGATAGCATCACCTTCCTGATGTCATGGTCCTCTTCATGAATGAAGGACAAAGAACAAACTCCTTGCAATTTTTATTCATTTCTCCTACTTCTGTCTTAGGAAGGCCCATAGAGTAAGTCTGCTTCTTCATACACATGATAGACTTTCAAATGCATTAGAGTTGTATAAGTGACAACCAAACTGCTCTTAACTATACAGTGGCTTACGGAATTGAAAGCAAAGGGATATTTTTCATTCATAGCAGTTACTGGTGTGAAATATAAAAGTGGCCAAAACCCCAGTTTTCTACCATGAGTATTGCCCAGGATTATCTCAGGAGAGAAATAAGTTCTTTGCCCATAAGCTGATCACTCACTATGACAGAATGCCGCCCAGTTTTCGCTCTCCCTCACATCTATTTCTCAAAAAGATTCCAAAGAAAATATTTCATGGAGAAGAATTGGAAGTGGGTTATCCATTTTGAAACGATAAATAAAGTCTCACTAGCAACAGTGGCAGAAGGCAGGTCTTGGTCTAATGATAAAATTATCCAGAAGCAAGGCAGCATAATTCATCTTGAACAAAGATGGATAATCCATTCCTGGTCAATATCCTTCAATGAACAGTGTTACCTCTTTAGAATCAGGATGGATGAGACAGAGAGAAAAATTTGACAAGATCTGCAGATTTTGAAGTCTGACTACACAATTTCCTTTAATTAAATTATCTGACAACTTTACCTGGTTTTAAAAATTATTTCTTTTATTAATTAGCCACTAATCATCAGTCTATGCTATGATTAGCAAACCATCAATCTCTGAAACAAAGCGCTATGTTACAGTTTTGTCTGAACATAACCCCACAGCTGTCTCCCTCCAGTCTGAGCCCATCTTTCATAGCTTCACCTGGTTTCTTCCCAAGGCTATTTGTATAATGCCTGCCCCCTACTGTAACTTCACCAGTGCTTATTTGAAATTTTGTTTTCTCCTCCTTTCTACAATAAAAATAAAAATAATTAGTTGTTCAGCATCCTTTAAAGCCGCACCTCAATGCTCCTTCATATCATGAAGGTAGCCTACGGCTCTTGGAGGCTGTGACAATGTAATTGAATCTCTGGCAGTTACTACAAAACTAGAAGATTTTCATTCTACATTGGGTGATAGTCTGTCATCTAGCAAACGGCTTAGCTCCTAAGTGTAGAAAGGTCATGATTAGAACATGGGCCACTACATCAAAGGTTATTAGTATTTTTCTCTATCATAGAACACTT
Organism: Trichosurus vulpecula; assembly: GCF_011100635.1. NCBI lineage: Eukaryota > Metazoa > Chordata > Mammalia > Diprotodontia > Phalangeridae > Trichosurus > Trichosurus vulpecula. The sequence goes on along the minus strand of NC_050580.1, from coordinate 107,937,808 downwards.
TGGCAATCTGGTGGTAGAGTCTATAGACAACCCAGAATAATACTTCTTAATGTTTTTAAACACATAAAATACCATATACACAATTAGAAAGGAAAAATATATTGAAAGACAGTCATTAAATGTGTGTAAATATATCACATATGTGTGTGCATACACATATATATGAGATTTGTGGACTTATATATATACACACTATATCGAATATAGTACATATAGATATGTCTGAACTCATGTACGTGTATTAGTATATGTATATATATGTATATGTGTATCAATCGTTAGATTTTTTTTCTTTTTTTAACAAAAATATTTTTGATGTGAGTCAATGAGAACAGTAACTACACTGATGAAATCAGTTGTTTTATAGTATTTCAATAAGAAGAACACCTTAGAAGACAGACCAGATGTTTAGAGAAAGTTTTCTGAGCTCTGTACAAAGTTAGGTACATGGTAGGCTCTCCATAAACCTGGGTTAATTGAAGGAATGAATTCTTGTTTGTCTTTCCTTTTAGAAGAAGACCAATGATATCACAGGATGATGTTTTTCATTCATGCATAACTTAGATTTAAGTGAGGCAGAGTTGCACAAGGTTGTCAGGATCACTCTCTTTTCTAGAGTCATTGAAGTCCAATGGCAAGACAAAAGTCAGGATAACTAGCAATGACTGGGGCTACAGTGTATGGCCTTGGCATCTTTGACATCTGACCAAGCTCTAAGTATTCTACAGGGCCTGCTTCAGCTACCTACCTGGCCATTAGAACAAATTGTTTTCATCCACCAATTCCACAGGGGAAAGTCTTCGATTGCCTTGGGTAGACCCCCCCCCAACTCACTGATGGGTTTGTGGGCCACTGGTTACCTTCAACCTGGTTTTGCCCATCTGCTAAAATGGTTTACTGGGGTATGACCGCTTCTTGGGGTCACAGGTGAAAGTTCAGTTCCAGGTGGACACCAGAGGTGGATGAGTAGCCCAGGGAAAAGGGCTTGGCAAACCATCACACCAGAGGCACTTGTCCTCCTTGAAGACCCATACACCCTGAATTGGGCATCTAGGTGGTGCAAGGGATAGACTGCCAGTTCTATATTTAGGAAGACCTGAGTTTACATCTGGCCTCAAACACTTACTAGCTATGTGACCCTGAGCAAGTCACAACCCTATTAGCTTCAATTTTTTCCTCTCTAAGATGAGCTAGAGAGGGAAATGGCAAACCACTATAGTATTTTTGTCTAGAAAACTTCAAATGTCACAAAGAGTTGGGCATAACTGAAACAAATGAACAACAACAATGAATGAATGAATGAATGATAATCATAAATTACTTTGACATGTTAAAGTCAATATATTGGGGATATACTGTACCCTGCATGCTCAGGATTCCTATCTCAGTCTCTTAACTTTATATACCTACTCATCAAAAGGGCATCCAATCAGTACTCAAGTTCCTTTTACCCATAAAACAGTTATGATAATTCAGATTATTTGGTCAGAGTAACATATCACATATGTTGAACACCATGTTTGCAATACAAGAAATTCTGATCTAAATTTATAATAATGAAAACAAAAAGCTGTGAAAGGATGAGGTTTGAGACTAGACCTATTGAGCTGATAAATTGGTTCTCTAGTTTTTTGCACTTGTTTGTCTCAAAGTAAAATAAATCAAGACCTAATTTAGTAAAAAACAAAACAAAACAAAAACAAAACCAAACAGACAAAAAATAACTCACTTTGCGGGGTCCCTTTAAACAATGAAATTTTGTTACTCTGTAGTAAATTCAGGCCTATCAGAGGAAATGCAGTAAATTATGTGCTAATCTGCATCCTAAGGTACTTTTGCTCTCATCCCAGCTCTGCCACCATCTAACTTTATGAACTTTATGACCTTAGAAAAATCATTTTTCCTCTTTACTTATCATTTTCTTCCTCTGTAAAATGGAGAGGTAGTACTTGATGCAATCTTAAGTCTCATCTAGCCCTGATATTCTCCATGACAAAGGTGGCATGTTTAGTTCCTAGCCCCAGTGTTATACCAGGTTAATCATCTTATAATTATGGTTCAACAGCTTTAGTGAAGTGTACTTCACAGAATTAAAGAAATGGAAGAAACCACAGAGGCCCTCTAGTCTGATGTATAACTGAGTTTCAAATTTCCTCTACAAGATACTCAATGTCATAATGCATCTGATTAAAGACTTAGCATGAGAGAGAACCCACTATCTGCACCCCACCCAAGGCAGCCCATTTCGTTTTGGAAAATGTTTAATTGTTAAGATTTTTCTTTTGCTTATTTCTTCACTCTTTTTTTTCTAATTCTACACATTGCAACTAGATGTTATAACCAGTCCAAATGGAACAAATTTAATGACATAGTCCTTCAAATGCTTAAAAATTACCCATAATGTCCTTGTCCCCACCATCATTGTGGCATGATCTAAATCTATTAACCATCCTGGTTGTCCTGTTCCGATGCTCAGTAGCTTATTAATATCTTACCTAAAATTTACTCCCCAGAGGTTAGCACAATGCTCCAGATGTATTCATACCAGAATAGAGTATAATGGGACTACTATCTACCCATACTGCCTAACTTAATGTAGATTAATGTCACATTTGCTCTTTTGAATGCTACATATCACTGTTGATTGATATTGAGCTTGCAGGGCAATAAAATCCCCAGATCTTTTGAAGAAAAACAATTGCTCACTTACCACTCTCCCATCTCACACTTGGAACCTAAGAATAGCACTTTATTATCCCTATTATTTTTTTTATTAGATTTGGCCCAATGTTCTCACCAGATGTGACTTTTTTGACCTTATCATCCACAGTTGCTAGTCCTCTTAGCTTTATGTCATCAGCAGATTTGATAATTATGTCATGGATGTCTTTGTTCTAGGCCCTGTTAAACAGCACATGAGTAAGTAGAGATTTTAGGGCTCTCCAAAAGCAACCTGCTTACCTCTTCACATGGGATCATTCTGAGGAGTCCCAACATTCAAGCATTACTGAATATACCTGACTGACTATTGTCTAACTCATATCCCTTCATCTTATCCAGAAGAATAGAATGATCAAGACTGCCCAATGTTTGGCCAAAGCCTAGGTAATCTCTATCTATATTATTCTTCTGATTCACCACTCTAGAAACCATGATAAAAAAAGGTAATGGTGTTAATCTGGCATTACCTTTTCTTGATGAAGCCATACTGGCTCTTAGAGAGTAACACCTATTTTCCAAATGCTCATTAAACCTACCTTTAATAGTAAATTCTATAATTTTGCAAGAAGCCTAAACCAAGCTTACTAGCCCTATCCTCTTCCCAATATCAATAGAGATGTCTAGACATTTCAATACTTGTGACACCTTTTCTACTACAGTTAACTCTTCCATGTTGCAACTTTTCCCGTTGTGGTTTCAATATATCCTGGGTTGGCATAAGAAATTAAATGGGAAACTTTGGGGATTTTTGTGGAAGCTTCAGTCAATATGCGAAGGCACAGAAGACTTTTAGAAACTCAGAAAATATAAAAATATCTATATTATTGGATAATATTAACATATTTTACTTATAATGCCATAATAATTCTTACTTCTTCTCTGTTACATAAGGAGAGCCAAAATTATATGCAGATTTTCCAGATTGCAGGGTAACAAGCCCCTAACCCTTGTAATATGGAAGGAATACCTGTACTTGTTATCTTTAAGAAATCAATGACTGATCTCAGTAATCACACACCCATTAAAATAACAAACATTTTTATTAAAACTTTTGAGTTCCAAATTCTGTTCCACCCTCTCTCCCTTTTCTCTTTCCTGAGATGGTAAGCCACCAGATATAGATTATACATGTTCAATTATGTAAGATATTTCCATATTTTGTATGAGAAGACTCAAGTAAAGGGAAAAAATCAAAAAATGAAAAATGTTATTCTTCAGTCTATATTCAAACTCTCATTCTTTCTCTGAAGGCAGGTAGTATGCCTCATCACTAATCCTTTGGGATTGTCTTGTATCATTGTATTGCTGAGAATAGCTAAGTCATTCAAAATTCTTCATTAAACAATATTGCTCTTCCTGGGTACAATGTTCTCCTGGTTCTGTTCACTTCACCACTCTGCATCAGTCCATATAAGTCTTTCCAGGTTTTTTTCTGAAATATGCCTGTTTGTCATTACTTATATCACAATAATATTCTATTATAATTATATACCACAGCTTGTGTAGCCATTCTCCAATTGATGGGCATCCCTTTAATTTCCAATTCTTAGCCACTACAAAAAGAGCTGCTATATATATATATATATATATATATATATATATATTTACAATTAGGTCATTTTGCCCCTTTTTGCATGTCTTTGGGATATAGATCTTACAGTGGTTTTGCTAAATCAAAGGCAATGCACAATTTTTTAAAGGAATCTGAGTGAATTTGTTATATAAAATTTTGATTGGCAGGATACAGAAAAAAAAATCTTTTTAGATGTACAAAACTCTTAAATCTGTACACAAGTATTACAAGTACCAATCAAAATGCAACCGGAAGAACTCATTTCAAACTACCAAAAACTTGAAATTTCTCAAATAACAAAATGTTATGTAAATAAGTGCACTTCAAAATATATATTTCTGAATTTTTAAACAACTAGCAATGTACACACTCATTAATGTGATCATACCTTATTTTTACTTAAAGAAATCAACCAACAAAAATCATGGTTAAATCTTTTAGCAGATTAGTCAAACTAGGGCATAATTCAGGGGATACTGTCACTCACATTGGTTGAATAGGGAATGCACAGTTTTATAATCCTTTGGGCATAGTTCAAAACTGCTCACCAGAATGGTTGGATCATTTCACAACTCCATCAACAATGCATTACTGTCTCAGTTTTCCCACATCCCCTGTAACACCCAATATTTTCCTTTTTTTGTCATATTAGCCAATCTAATAGGTATGAGGTGGTACCTCAGAGTTGTTTAAATTTGCATTTGTCTAATTAATAGTGATTTAGAACATTTTTTTTCATATGCCTATAGATAGCTTTGATTTCTTCATAAACTACCTGTTCATATCCTTTCACCATTTATTAATTAGGGAATGACTTGTATTTATTTTATAAATTTCACTCAGTTCACTATGCATTTGAGAAATAAGGCCTTTATCAGAGATATATGTTTCAATCACACCCCACTAATTTTCTGCTTTCCTTATTATTTTAGTTCCTCTGATTTTGTGAAAAAACTTCTTTTATTTTATTTTATATAATCAATATTGTATATTTTACATTTTGTAATGCTCTCTATATATTCCTTGGCCCTAAATTCTCCCCTTATCCATATATCTGACATATAAACTATTCCATGCTCTCTTAAATTGCTTATGGGATCACCCTTTATGTGTAAATCATGTACCCATTTTGACCTTATTGTGGTATATGGTGTGAGATATTGGTCTATACCTGGTTTCTGTCAAACTGTTTTTTTTTCAGTTTTCCCAGCAGTTTTTTGTCATACAATGATATTTTTCCCAAAAGCATGGTTCTTTAGTTTTATCATATCAGACAATACTATGGTCATTTATTTGTCTATAACTAGTCTATTCCATTGATACACCAATTTATGTCTTAGCCAGTACCAGACTGTTTTGATACTTGCCACTTTATAATACAGTTTGAGATCTAGTACAGCTAGTTCTTTCACATATTTTTTCATTGATTCCTTTAATATCCTTGAGCTTTTGTTCTGCCAGATAAATTTTGGTATTATTTTTCTAGCTCTAGAAAATAGATTTTTGATAGTTTGATTGGTATGACACTGAATAGATACATTAATGTAGGCAGAATCATCATTTTTATTTTATTGACTTGGCCTACCCATGAACAATTAATATTTTTTCAATGGTTTAGATTTGACTTTATTTGTATGAAAAATGTTTTATAATTGTGCTCATATAGTTCCTGAGTTTGTCTTGGCAGGTAAACTCCCAAATATTTTATATTTTCTACAGTTATTTAAAATGGAATTTCTCTTTCTATCCCTTGATGCTGGGCTTTGTTAGTAACATATAGAAATACCCACGAATTTTGTGGGTTTATTTTCTCTCCTGAAACTTTGCTAAATTTGCTGATAATGTCAAGTGTTTTTTCCAGTTCATTCTGTAGAATTTTCTAAGTATAACATCATATCATCTGCAAAGAATGATATTTTTTGTTTCCTACTTTCTTATTCCAATTACTTCAATTTTTTTCATCTCTTATTTCTATAGCTAACATTTATAGTACAATATTAAATCATAGAGGTGAAAATGGGCATTCTTGCTTCACCCCCGATTGTATAACAAAGGCTTCTAACTTACCCCCTTTATAGATAATGCTTGCTGATGGTTTTAGAGAAGTACTATTGTCATTTTAAAGTAAGCTGCATTTATTCCCATTCTTTCAATTTTTTTTAAGAAGAATAGGTGCTCTCTTTTGTCAAAGGCTTTTTCAGAATCTATTGAGATAATCATATGATTTCCATTGGTTTTGTTAGTGATATGGTCACTTAGGCTGACATTTTTCCCAACATTAAACTAGCCCTTCATTCCTGTTATAAATCTTACCTGGTCATAATGTGTGATCCTTGTTATGTGTACCTGAAATCTCTTTGCTGATGTTATTTGAAATTTTTTCATCAATATGCATTAGGGAAATTGGTATACAATTTTCTATGCTTTGGCTCTTCCTGGTTTAGGTATCAACACCATATTTTTTCACAAAAAAGAATTAGGTAGAACTCCTTTACCTATTTTTTCCAAATAGTTTATATAGTATGGGATTAATTGTTTCTCAAATGTTTGCTAGAATTCACTTGTGAATCCATCTGATTCTGGGAATTTTTTTCCCTTAGATAGTTCATTGATGGCTTCTATTTCTTTTTTCTAAGATTGGGTTATTTAGGTATTTTATTTCTTCCTCTGTTCATCTAGGTAATTTATATTTTTTGTACATATTTATCAATTTCATTTAGATTATATCATAGGGCAAAATGGCTCTTAAAAATTGTCTTAATTTTCTCTTCATTGGTGGGGAATTCACTTCTTTCATTTTTTTGAGATTATTAAATTATTATTATTAAACTTTCTGGTTTATAATCAATACATTTATCTTTGAGATGAAGAAACTGAGATCCCAAAGAAATTAAACAACTCATCTAAGGTTCTCTATTTCCCCAGTGGTGATGAACAAAAAATGGCTGTGCTATGTTGTAGAACATGAAAGGGCAAGCAAAGCCTTGAATTTGCTCAACTTTATAGCTGCAGTACTGGCTTAAGGATCACATTAACATCGTAGTACAGTAACTCAAAAGGTATGGAAAGCTAATGAACTCATCTCTGTGCCATTCAATGCCCCCCCAACATTAATATATCTACAAAAGGGGAAATACTGGGAAAAGAATGGGTTTTTACTACACAGAGGAAGAACTGTAGCTAATGACATCCCAGGAGAGATGATCGAGTTGACAAATATTCTCCTCAACACTTCATCACAAAATCATTTGGAGGCCAGGGAAGAGAATGGTGCTGGTGTCCCATCACCCTAGAAGCAGGGGTATGGACAAGATGGCTCCTGAAAGTGCCAGCTCCTCAGTATTCTAAGGATAAGTTCTCTACTTTTTTTAGAATCTTTGGTTACCTTCAATCTTAGTTTAGGTCCCACCACAAATTGCTACCTCAAAATTCCCTTCCTGAATTATTACTATTTTCCAACCCTACTATTACTTTTTATTTTCTTTGTATTTATCTTGTAATTATTTATTTATTTTTTATTTTAATTATTTTTCAATTTAATTTATTTAATATTTTTAGTTTTCAGCATTGATTTCTACAAGATTTTGAATTACAAATTTTCTCCCCATTACTATCCTCCCCCCCTCCAAGATGGTATATATTCTGACTGCCCTGTTCCCCAGTCAGCCCTCCCTTCTGTCATCCCACTCCCCCATACACTTTTCCCTTACTGTCTATGCCCCATTGCCTGTACATCTTATTTCCTAGTTGCATGCAAAAACTTTTTTTTGAACATCTGTTTTTAAAACTTTGAGGTTCAAATTCTCTCCCCTTTTCCCTCCCCACCCACCCTCCCTAAGAAGGCAAACAATTCAACATAGGTCACATGTGTATCATTATGTAAAACCCTTCCACAATACTCATGTTGTGAAATACTAATTATATTTTGCTCCTTCCTATCCTGTCCCTTTATTCAATTTTCTCCCTTGACCCTATCCCTTTTGTTTTTGATTACCTCCTCCCCCATCTGACCTCCCTTCTATCACCCTCCCTTTCTATCTCCTTCCTCCTTCTTTCCTGTGGGGTAAGATACCCAATTGAAAGTGTATGGTCTTTTCACTGAGAAACCTTGAAAGTCCTCTATTTTATTGAAAATCCACATTTTGCCTTGGAGCATGACACTCAGTTTTGCTAGGTAGGTGATTCTTGGTTTTAATCCTAGCTCTGTTGACCTCTGGAATATCATATTCCAAGCCCTTTGATCCCTTAATGTAGAAGCTGCTAGATCTTGTATTATCCTGATTGTGTTTCCATAATACTCAGATTGTTTCTTTCTGGCTACTTGCAGTATTTTCTCCTTGATCTGGGAGCTCTGGAATTTGGTGGCAATATTCCTAGGAGTTTTCTTTCTGGAATCTGTTTGAGGAGGCAATCTGTGGATTCTTTCAATTTCTATTTTACACTCTGGCTCTAGAATATCAGGGCAGTTCTCCTTGATAATTTCTTGAAAGATGATATCTAGGCTCTTTTTTTGATCATGGCTTTCAGGTAGTCAAATAACTTTTAAATTATCTCTCCTACATCTATTTTCCAGGTCAGTGGTTTTTCAATGAAATATTTCACATTGTCTTCCATTTTTTTATTCCTTTGGCTCTGTTTATAATATCTTGTTTTCTCATAAAGTAGCTAGCTTCCACTTGCTCCAGTCTAATTTTCAAGGTAGTATTTTATTCAGTGGTCTTTTGCACCTCCTTTTCCATTTGCTTAATTCTGCCTTTCAAGGCATTCTTCTCCTCATTGGCTTTTTGGAGCACTTTTGCCATTTGAGTTAGTCTATTTTTAAGGTGTTATTTTCTTCAGTATTTTTTGGGTCTCCTTTCCAAGTCATTGACTTGTTTTTCATGGTTTTCTTACATCACTCTCATTTCTCTTCTCAATTTTTCCTCTACTTCTCTTACTTGCTTTTCCAAATCCTTTTTGAACTCTTCCATGGCCTGAGACCAATTCATATTTTTCTTGGAGGCTTTTGATGTAGGCTCTTTCATTTTGTTGACTTCTTCTGGCTGTATGTTTTGGTCTTCTTTGTAGCCAAAGAAAGATTCCAAAGTCTGAGTCTGAGTCTGAGTCTGTTTTCACTGCCTGGCCATGTTCCCAGCCAACTTACTTGACCCTTGAGTTTTTCGTCAGGGCATGACTGCTTGTAGAGTATAGAGTACTTTGTCCCAAGTCTGAGGGACTGAGCTGTTATTTTGAGAGCTATTTCTCCACACCAATCTCTGCCACACCAGCGCTGCTCCTCCCCCAAGAACTGCCAACCTGGACCATGACTCAGATCTAAGCTGGCTCTGCACTCCTGCTCATATCCACTACTTAATTCCTCCCACCAGTTGGGCCTGGGGCTGGAAGCTGTAGCTTTGTAAGCAGCATCAGAGCTGCATCACCCCCGCTGCCCCCAGGGTGGTGGCCGAACCCGAACTCCTTTCACTCTGTCCCCGCAGCTTTTCCCATTAACCTTCTCTGTTGTCTTTGGTGTTTGTGAGTTGAGAAGTCTGGTAACTGCCACAGATCACTGATTCAGGGCACTAGGTCCTGTTCTGCCCAGCTCCCAGTCTGGTTGGTCCGTGGCACAGTTCATACTGCGCTCTGCTCCACTCTGTTCCCAGTTCCGTGTGATAGAACTTACCCTGTTACCATCCAGGCTGTCCTGGGCTAGAGCCCTGCTTCCCTCTGCGATTTTGTGTGTCTGAAGTTCTAGAATTTGTTCAGAGTCATTTTTTATAGGTGTTTAGAGGGATCAGGGTGGGAGCTCACACAAGTTCCTTCTTCCAAGCCACTGTCTTGGCTCTGCCCACACTCCCTTCATTTTTGATTCCAGGAATTTGGTTTTCTCCTTTCATTTTAAAAATCAAATTAACCAAAAATTATCTACTTGATTTTTAAAATAAAATTTGCTTCTACTTTTACTTATTAATTCAATGGTTTTCATACTTTCAATTTCATTAATCTCTGATTTTCAGGATTTCCAATTTGGTGTTAAATTGGGAAATTTTAATTTGTTCATTTTATAGGGTTTTTTTAATTGTATGCCCAAGTCATTGAACTACTTTTTTTCTATTTTATTGATGTAAACCATTAGAAATATGCATTTTCGAAGATGGCGGCTGGTAAGCACGGACTAGAGTGAGCTCCGTACCCGAGTCCCTCCAAAAACCTATAAAAATGGCTCTGAACCAATTCTAGAATGGCAGAACCCACAGAACAGCAGAGGGAAGCAGGGCTCCAGCCCAGGACAGCCTGGATGGTCTCTGGGTGAGGTCTATTCCACACGGAGCTGGGAGCTGGGAGCTGGGAGCTGGGAACGGAGTGGAGCAGAGCCCAGCCTGAGCGGCGTGGACGATCCAGACCAGAAGCCGGGCGCAGGGGGCCCTAGTGCCCTGAATATGTGAGCTGCGGAAGTTACCAGACCCCTCGACCCATAAACACCAAAGACTGCGGAGAAGGTTAGTGGGAAAAGCTGCGAGAGTGGAAGGAGTTCGCGGTTCGGCTTCCAGCCCCGGGGGCAGCGGAGATGGGGCAGCTACAGCTGTTGTTACTTCCGGCTCCAGGCCCACCTGGTGGGAGGAATTAAGTGGCGGATCAGAGCAGGAGTGCAACAGCCTGCTGAAGATCTAAGCCCAGTCTGGACTGGGGGCCCTTGGGGAAGGAGGAGTGCGGCTCTGACAGAGCTGGCACCTCCCCCCCAAACATAGAACATAGAACTCGTTAGTCTACAAGCAGTCATACCCCACTGAAAAACTCAAGGGTCAAGTTAGTTGGTTGGGAATATGGCGAGGCAGCAAAAACGCGCCCAGATTCAGTCTCAGACTTTGGATTCTTTCTTTGGTGACAAAGAAGACCAAAACATACAGCCTAAAGAAGACAACAAAGTCAAAGAGCCTACAACCAAAGCCTCCAAGAAAAACATGAACTGGCCCCAGGCCATAGAAGAACTCAAAAAGGATTTGGAAAAGCAAGTTAGAGAAGTAGAGGAAAAATTGGGAAGAGAAATGAGAAGGATGCGAGAAAACCATGAAAAACAAGTCAATGACTTGCTAAAGGAGACCCAAAAAAATACTGAAAAATACACTGAAGAAAACAACACCTTAAAAAATAGACTAACTCAAATGGCAAAAGAGCTCCAAAAAGCCAATGAGGAGAAGAATGCCTTGAAAGGCAGAATTAGCCAAATGGAAAAGGAGGTCCAAAAGACCACTGAAGAAAATACTACTTTAAAAATTAGATTGGAGCAAGTGGAAGCTAGTGACTTTATGAGAAATCAGGATATTATAAAACAGAACCAGAGGAATGAAAAAATGGAAGACAATGTGAAATATCTCCTTGGAAAAACCACTGACCTGGAAAATAGATCCAGGAGAGATAATTTAAAAATTATTGGACTACCTGAAAGCCATGATCAAAAAAAGAGCCTAGATACCATCTTTCAGGAAATTATCAAGGAGAACTGCCCGATATTCTAGAGCCACAGGGCAAAATAGAAATTGAAAGAATCCATCGATCGCCTCCTCAAATAGATCCCAAAAAGAAATCTCCTAGGAATATTGTTGCCAAATTCCAGAGCTCCCAGATCAAGGAGAAAATACTGCAAGCAGCCAGAAAGAAGCAATTTGAGTATTGTGGAAACCCAATCAGAATAACCCAAGATCTGGCAGCTTCTACATTAAGAGATCGAAGGGCTTGTAATGCAATATTCCGGAGGTCAATGGAGCTAGGATTAAAACCTAGAATCACCTACCCAGCAAAACTGAGTATCATGTTCCAAGGCAAAATATGGAGTTTCAATAAAATAGAGGACTTTCAAGCTTTCTCAGTGAAAAGACCAGAACTGAATAGAAAATTTGACTTTCAAACACAAGAATCAAGAGTAGCATGAAAAGGTAATCAAGAAATGGAAATTGCAAGGGACTTACTAAAGTTGAACTGTTTTGTTTACATTCCTACATGGAAAGATGATGAGTATGATTCATGAGACCTCAGTATTAGGGTAGTTGAAGGGAATATGCATATATATGTATATATGTATATATATATATATATATATGTATATATATGTTTATGTATATTTATAAGTGAATGTGTATGTATGTATATATCTATGTGTATATGTATGTGTATATATATATATATATGTGTTTATATATATATATATATATGTAAAAGAGAGAGAGCAGACACAGGGTGAGGCGAGGATGAAGGGAAGATAGTTAAAAGAAATAAAATGAAATTAAGGGATGAGAGAGTAACATACTGAGAGAGGGAGATAGGGAGAGATAGAATGGGGTGGATTATCTCGAATAAAGGTGGCAAGAGGAAGCAGTTCTATGGGAGGAGGGGAGAGGGCAGGTGAGGGGGGAATGAGTGAACCTTGCTCTCATCAGATTTGGCCTGAGGGGGAATACCATACATACTCAGTTGGGTATCTTACCCCACAGGAAAGAAGAGGGAGGAAGATAAAAAAAAATAAAAGGTGGGGGGATGATGGAGGGGAGGGCAGATGGGGGTGGAGGTAATCAAAACAAACACTTTGGAAAGGGGACAGGGTCAAGGGAGAAAATTCAATAAAGCGGGATGGGTTGGGAAGGAGCAAAATGTAGTTAGCCTTTCACAACATGAGTATTGTGGAAGGGTTATACATAATAATACATGTGTGGCCTAGGTTGAATTGCTCAACTTCTTAGGGAGGGTGGGTGGGAAGGGAAGAGGGAAGGGAATTTGGAACTCAAAGTTTTAAAATCAGATGTTCAAAAACAAAAAAAGTTTTTGTATGCAACTAAAAAATAAGATACACAGGCAATGGGGCGTAGAAATTTATCTTGCCCTACAAGAAAGGAAGGGAAAAGGGGATGAGAGGGGAGGGGGGTGATAGAGGGGAGGGCTGACTGGGGAACAGGGCAACCAGAATATAAGCCATCTTGAAGTGGGGGGGGGAGGGTAGAAATGGGGAGAAAATTTGTAATTCAAACTGTTGTGAAAATCAGTGCTGAAAACCAAATATGTTAAATAAATAAATTGCATTTAAAAAAAAATAAAAAAAAATTAAAAAAAAAAGATGGTAAGTGATCTAAAAAAAAAAAAAAAAAAGAAATATGCATTTTCCCCTAAGTACTGCTTTGCCTGCATCCCATAATTTTTGATATGTTGTCTCATTGTGATTTACTTTAATGAAATTATCAATTGTTTTTATGATTTGTTTTTTGATCCGCTTTATTTTTAGGATTATATTATTATATTATATAATTAATTATATTAATTATATACATAAATATATATATTATATAATATATATATAAATATATTATATTATATAATTAATTTTTAATATTATGATCTGAAAAGGATTCATTTACTTTTTTTGCATTTGATTGTAAGTTTCTTATGTCTTAATAATTGATCAGTTTTTGCGTAGGTGCCATGAACTGCTAAGAAAAGGTATATTCTTTTCTCTTTCCATTCAGTTTTCCCCAGAGATATATCATATCTAACTTTTCCAGAATTTTGTTCACTCCTTAACTGCTTTCTTATTTATTTTTGGTTAGATTTAGCTAATTCTGGGAGAGGAACATCGTGGTCCCCCATTATTATAGTTTTATTGTTTCTTCCTGTAATTCATTCAACTTCTTCCAAAATTTATATGCTATACTATTTGGTACATATATGTTTAGTACTGATATGACTTCATTGTCTATGGTACCTTTTAGCAAGATATAGTTTCCTTCTCAAATCTCTTTTAAATAGATCTATTTTTTGATTTTGTTTTGTCTGAGATCATGATTGCTACCCCTGTTTTCTTTGCTTCGGCTAGAGAATAATAGATTCTGCTCCAGCCCCTTATCCTTACCCTGTGTGTATCTCTCAGCTTCAGATGTGTTTCTTGTAAATAACATATTGTAGGATTCTAGATTTTAATGTACTCTTCCATCTGCTTTTGTTTTATGTGTGAGTTCCTCCTATTTTCATTTATAGTTATGATAACTGCGTATTTCCCTCAATTTACATTGCCATTTTCTCCTTATTTATCCCACCCTTTCCCAGTTCATAATTGTATTACTTTCGATTATTGCCTTCTGCAATCTACTCTCCTTTTGATCAGTCCCCCTCCACCTTCTATTATCCCTGTCCTTTTTTACCTCTTTATAGGGTAAGATAGATTTCCATATCCACCTGTGTGTGCGTGTTACTCCCTCTTTAATCCCAATTTTAATGAAAGTAAGGTTTAAGCTTTGCCTGCTACACCCCCATTTCCCCTCTGTTATAATAGCTCTTTCATTCCTCTTTTATGTGGGACAATTTATGCCATTCCATCTCCCCACCTCTGTCTTCTTCTAGTCCAATTTAATTTCTCACCCCTTTATATTATTTGTTTGGATATCATCCTCAAGAAGAAAATCTGACCATGCCAAATCCCCTAGTCTATAAATTCCTGTGGTTCCCTATTACCTCTAGTATCAAATATAAACTTTTCTGTTTGGTTTATACTGCCCTTCACAATCTGACGCCAACCTATATTTCCATCCTCATTGGACAGAATTATCCCTGATATCCCCTACAAACCAGCCAAATTGATCTCTGCATTCATCATGTAGGATATTTTGTCTTCAGTCTCCACATTTTTTCATTGGTTATTCCCTAGGACTAGGAGATGCCTCTTCATCACTTCTGCCTCAAAGAATCCCTTGCTTATTTAAATGTTCATCTTATGTATTCCTTCTATATAAAGCCTCTCTTTATCCTCACTAGCAAATGGCCTTCCTCCAAAACTAGTTTGCATTTCAATTCATCACATTTATTAAAACATATTTTCTTCAAATTCATTTTATCAATACTCTTACATCCTTGTTGCCTTGCCCAATCCACTGTCTCCTTCAATTTGTGTTGATGGCACAATGGCTAGTTTATAACTTTATGTCTTCTGCATATACTTCACACCAAATGGCCTGTCTAGTGTCTATACATCAGTCCTCTATCTAAAGGTGTGCTAGAGTTGGCTTGTACTAGCTTGAGATAGCCAATTGTTAATTTTTCAGTAAGGATTTACACACCAGAATTTTGCAAATGCTCCAGATTGGGGCTTGATTCATTGTGTTATTGATTGCCTAAACTTAACTAAGTAATGGAGAAAATATTAATAATACAGGTTAAACTTAAATGTGTATTGGATATATGTATGTATACATATGTATATATGTACGTATGTGTACACACATACACATATGTGTATACATATGTATATATGTACGTATGTGTATACGCATACACATATGTATATATGTATGTATTTGTGTACATGTATATAAAAGGTGTTAAACATTTCCAGCAAGCCATTGCTATCCCTATCATTGCAAACCCTATCATCTCTTTTTAGCTAGCAAACATTTAATTCTCTATCTTACATGAATTCCTTTTGAAAGTCAATTCCAATCTTGCTCAAAAGGAATGTAGGACTAATATGTTAAATGAGTTACCTCTCCTCTCCCTTCCCGTGAGTCACATGATGATAGATGAACTATCTGGACAGTGCTCTCCTTTGTCCACCCTCTAAATTTCAGTGCTCTCTTTTTATTGCATTTACTTATCTGAAGAGATATTAACTCTCTTCTTCATGGCCCAGTAAAATCTCATCTCCTTGGGGGGTGTGAGGTGGGACAGTGAATAGAGCACCAGGTCTGGAAGCTAGAAAACCTGAGTTCAAATCCAGCCCCAAACTCTTACTGTGGGATAATGGGAAAGTCATTTAAGTTCTGTTTGACTTGGATTCCTCACTTATAAAATGGGAATAATCATAGTGGCTACCTCCCAGGACTGTTTTGAGGATCAGATTAAATAATAATTATGAAGTACTTAACATGCAGTGCTTGACACCTAATAAGCACTATATAAATGTTGCTGATATAGTGTTGTCATTATTATCAGTATTAACATAATTAGTATTTTTTTGTAACCTGATAATTTACCACAATGCCCTACACAGAGCAGGTGCTTAAGGAATGCCAGTTGAATTAAATTGCATTGAAATCGACAAACATTCTATTGAAAAAAAAAAGCAGAAAGGTGGATTCAAAATGTAGTGCCAGGCCAAGGTCCAGGTAAAAAAAAAACTATAAAACATCCTTGAAGTGATCTCTGTCTTTTCACTAATAGTAACTTCTGTCTTTTTAAAGAGCAATCCAAAAGCCTCCACTAATTTCACCATTTTAATTGATTTTCAAAATCCCTAACAAAGACAATTACAGAGAAAATGGAATGAAATGCACTCAGTGGTTCTATTGCTTTACTGAAGCATCTCTAATAGTCACTGCTCCTGGACCAGCTCATCACTTCCTATCAGAGGTTAAGAAATAATTGTTTGGGCACTGAATAAACTGATAAGAAACACAAGTAAGGGGAAAGAAACACGATTGAAATGTCTAAATCCTATGTTATTTCTAAAGGTTAGGGAAGAATGCATATTTTCTTTTTAAATGTCAATTTAATCTGAATGGCAGTGAACCTCAAATAACATTTGAGTTTAATGCAGAACTTCTGGAAATAAGGCAATTGCTGAGCTAACTGCCTGCTTTGCTTTTGGGTGAGCTCCAAAGTTTGGTTTTCAACTGATTGATGTTTGAAACATCATTTCCATTTGATGGCACAAAAATAATCCTTCTCATTTCTAATCAAAAGGGACAAAAAGAACTTTGATTTCTGGCCAGCACACAACCTGGGAGGAGTGAGGCCCAGTAAGCAACCTGGTCAATGGAACTTCCCAATATAACTAGGTGTCCATTTCTGACTGGAAGGCAGGAGGTAGTTGAGCATTACTGGCACCATTTCTGGATTATGAACATCTGATTTGGTATATGACTTGGTAATGAAACATTAATGAAGGAGAAACAGTGCTAGACTAGAGGTTAGAAGTCAATGATTGAAGTCCTGACTCAAACTGACTTGACTAGTCATTTTTTGTAAACCTCATTTTTCTCATTTGCAAAGTGATGAGACTGATTTTCTGTGGATAGTCTAAAAAAATCCTACTACTATTAACTTTTATGTTATTTCTTTTGTGACTATTCCATGTTCAATGGTTCTTCAGAGTTTTAACTAAGGATAACAGGAATTTTGCCTGAGGACCCTGAATCTTAGAGGGTGCTGACAGTGTTTATAGTCTTTCATGACGGAGAAAGGATTGAGCTTTGGAGCTAGTTAGCAAGAATAATTAACTAAAATAGTAAGCTACCAGATGGTTCTGTTTCCTCACTGATGCTGCCCCACCCCCTACGCTGGCCCGTGGGAGCACCTGAGATGAACTCCTCTCTCATTTGGCCTTTCTATGCTTCTTTCATTTGGTAGGGGTATCTCCATTTCCTTTTTCACATGGGGTAGTGTCCTGAGGCTCTCCCCAACATGCATTTTTGTCTCAAGACCCAAAGTCTTTCATCAAGTTTCCCATAGTCCCCAAAATGAATTCATCTTAATGTTTGGCCTGGGCATATGCTATAATGCTTGTTCCAGTCAATGAGTTACTATCAATTGCTTAATGCTTATCATAAGGGAAGCCTCATACAGATGAACTAAATATACTCTGAAAGTAGTTCAGAATTTCAGGACGATAAGGATGTATTCAGCCTGGGCCAATACATTCTTGCAGAGTCAAGAGTTTGGACCCCTTCTGCACAGTCTCCATGACTGGGTGGATCAAGTAGGTTCAATAATGTTATAATCAAATTTCAAGCAGAGGAAGCAGATGGGCATGATGGTGAGGCTGCCAGCCTGAGTTTTGAAATAATATCAAGGTCTAAGGATAATCAGGCATAATAACAAGAACCGATGTTTGGCACACTGGAAATAAGAATTAGAAGTCAGAGAAAATCATAGTTTAGGCTTATTAATTGGGATAAGGTAATGCCAGAGAGTCAGATCTCAAAAGGAGAGGAGAGGACTTAACAACTCTATGTCCAAAATCTTCTTCAGAGTTGTCCTCTCCAATCTCTTACTTAGGTTTTGGAATTAATTACTTCATACTCTTAACAAAGTCATGAGAGATTTTATTTTGTCTTCCTGAATTATATGGCAAGAACTATAAATCAAATCAATCAAGAAGCATTTATTATATGCTTATTATGTGACAGACACTAGGGATATAATGAATGACAAAAACAGACTCCTTCTTCCATGAGAAAAATTGGTTTGGCATACAACATGTATATAAATATGTACATGCAAGATACATAGAGAGTAAATGGAAAGTAAACTTAGAAGGGAAAGGACTAGTAGCTTGAGGGAAGTGGCAGTGAAAGAGAAAGCCTCCTGAAGAAAGGAGCATTTGAGAAAATCTTGAAGGAAGCTAGACATTCTAAGAGGTGTTGGTGGTGAAGGAGAAGATTCCAAAGATGGAGGACATCCAATAAAAAGGTACAAGACATGTAGTGTCATGTATGAGGAACAGCAAGTAGGAGAGTATAGTTGGATATAGAGTGCATGGTGGGAATAAAGTATACAAAGACTAGAAAGGGAGGAGCAGGCCAGGTGGTGATAACCGAAGAATCATTTAAAGGTGAAAATGACAAATGCTTTTCTATTGTCACTTATGGAAGAGCAAAGGGCATCAGTGAAAGACAATTTTGTTAAGAGAAATGAATTAAAGACCATGAATTAACAGTATACAAACCCCACTACAATATATTGACATATTGATACAATCTGATTAAGAAAGGCTGACACAACCGAATTTTGGAGAGATATCTCATTCAACTGGACCCTTTCTGAGAGGACTATAAGGAGCAGTCAAGTATGTTGTAAGAAAAAAAGAGCAGCTTTTGACACAAAAGACCGGGATTTGAACTTTATGTCTTCCACTTATAATTTGGGTGATTTAGACAGAAGCTTGAATAATTTCTTTGCCTGTTATTTGGTTGTGAGAAAGAGATGCAGGAGGTACACAAAAAAGTCTGTAAACCATTATCTGAATGTTAGCTGCTACTATCATGGAAGAGGAGCACTGAGAATGAGGTTAGATGACAAGCATGGTGCTATCTGGCTATTTTCATGTGAAATATTTTTCTATAATTAAATCATTCTATTTTTTTGCTTTTGTTTTAGTTTTGTTGTTGTTTAGTTTGCTTTTTTGAAGTTGGCATTGAACTGATTGTCATGTCACCTATCTTGGTGACTGTCATTTCACCTATCTCTTCTCAGTTGTCCTCTATGTAGATCATCAGTCTGGCATAAAGCCCAAACGGAGATAAGAATTATGAAATGACAGACTGAGAAAATCAGTTTAGCCTAACCTAGCTTTGTGGACTTTCTCCAAATTAGGTTAAAGCATATTTTAACATGGGACAAATGCAAATCATATGTGCACAAGCCAAACAACAAGCCTGGGTAGTCCAATACAAGGAACATTTAAGTGCCTACAATGTTCAAAGCATTGTACTGAGTGCTGGGGATAAAAAGAGAAAATGAACCATAGTGTCTTCCTTCAAAAAGCTTATATTCTATTGGCCAAGATTACTAGATCTCAAGCACGCTTTTCTTTTTCTCTTCTAATCCACCAAGCCTCCTAAACAGAAGATAACATTCACACACATGTATTTGTGTATATGTGTGTGTGTTTGGTTGGTTGTTGTCTTTTGTTCACAAAGGGGACCAAAATGACATCACCATGGTAGAATCAAGTTTCAGTGTGTCTAACTGTGGCTGGTCAGACCAATAAGACTTTGGAATGCTCTACCATAGATCAGGCACAAATAGTCTGTGTGAACTTTTGGGGTGGATTTTCTAAATTTGTGCATACTGCTTTTCCTTTGAGCTGCTTCAATTATGCTTTGCTCATAAAGCATAGCACCTTCTTTGATGTGTGTGTGTGTGTGTGTGTGTAACAGGGTATCTAGAATAATAAGGTCATTTCTCTAGCCAGGTCTTAGCAAGACTGATGAATGCACAGAGTACACTAAAATCATAGTTTTTGTCTCAGAGAAGAAGGCTAGAGGGCTTCTGTTCAGTTTTTATGTACAAACTTTCTTGGAAATTTTCCACAGACTTACATTTGGAAAAATTCAACAAGAATGAGTTAAGGCATTATACTTCTGGGGAAAAAATACTTTATTGGAAGTGAGTTATCAAGATGTCTTTTATGCACACTTTATTAGATATGTATCAATGACAAATGTGTACTGCTGATAGACTTTCAAATGAATCCCATCTACAATTCATTCTTATCTCTACTGATATTACCATATCTCATCAATGCCATGTCCATTTCTATGCAGTGGCTCATTAATAACCTCCAGGAGAGAATTCCATTATATGGTTGTCTTCCTTTCCCCTCAGCTGCGTGAAAATATCCCAGGAATTAATTAGTCAGATTTGCTCCCACTAATGTCCAGGCTGCCTATCCCCATGTGGTTGGGTGGAAAAGGGTAGGTGATTTTGATTTTGAAGGAAGAGAGAGAATAGTGAAAGGGGGAAAGAGAGGGAAATCCAAGCCTTTATGGATTCCCTTCCATGAATAACAACTGTTGTGACTTGTTTGCTTATCTCTACTTGTCACTGGTCCTTTTTTATTATTAGCAAGCCTCCAATCAAGGAACTACTTCTCAGTCACATCCCTTGAATAAACAAACCCTGGCTCAGTCTGAAGATTAGGCTGAGAATGAGTTTCCAATCAGGACATCTTTATGTTGTCTGGGATTCAAATAGAGTTAGCAGAGTGAGCCTTCAAGGGCTCTGTCCAGGCAATTCATTCAGCTCTGTCAGTTCTGACAGGTAGTTCCCTTCCAGTTTCTTCTTGCCCAGTACAAAGGAAGATCTGAAAAAAAATGGTTTTGCTTATGCACTATGCCTCTCCTGAGCCTACAATTTGGCAGTTACTCAGATTCACACCACAAGCTATATTTCTGGGGGATCAGTCTGCTAAGTGGCCAGCATTAGATCTAAAGTCATTAATTAGTGATTATGGCATTGGGAACAAGTTCAGTTGTAGAGAAAAAGAAACACAGTGTGTACCAGTTGAGTTCTGTCATACCAGAGTAGGGACCGTGAAACCTCCTGCAGAATCCAGTCTAGATAACTTATGGCAAAGCCATGTGTACACCCTAGCAGCTGGGAGTGGGGACAGTGGGAAGTTATGGTACATAGCCGTAGGGGAAGGTAAGCCCAGGAGGAGAGAGGTGTAATGGCAATTAAACCTATAAGATAGTAGGCCAGGGTCAGAAAAGATGGGGGAGAAGGTCTTGCTAAGAAAGGTGTATGACATAAGGCCTATGAAAAGTCAGGGAACAATTGGTCAGAGGGCTACTACAGGGAGAAAGCAATCTGTCACATCAGTGACAAGACAAAGTCAAAGTCATCCTGTCTGCACTATTTATGGCTCTGATTAGAGCTATATAAGAATATAATAGGCTAACTTAGGAATTAGTGAAATCCCTAACCTAAGGAGCAGTGAGATTTATATCACTAGAGGTCTTACCTTCTCAGGAATACTATAAAGGGAACCCCTGCATTGGAGAAGGGAGTGGAACTGAAGACCTTTACAACTCTACTGTTGCCGTTGTCGGTTTTCAGTCTTAATTCTCTACGACCATGTCTGCAGTTTTCTTAACAAAGACACTAGAATGGTTTGCCATTTTCTTCTCAAGCTCATTTTACAGAGAAGGAACCTGAGGCAACCAGACTTAAGTGACTTGTCCAGGGTCACACAGCTAGTGTCTGAGGCCAGCTTTCAATTCAGAAAGATGAGTCTTCCTGTCTCCAGGCCCAGTATTCAGTAATATGTAATATAACGTAATGTAATATAATATAATATTACACTATATTATATTATACTATATTATATTATATTATATTACACTATATTATATCATATTATACTATATTATATTATATTATATTACACTATATTATACTATATTATATTATATTACACTATATTATATCATATTATACTATGTTACATTATGTTATATTACACTATATTATATTATACTATATTATATTATATTATATTATATTATATTACACTATATTATATTATATTATGTCATGTCATGTCATGTCATGTCATGTCATGTCATGTCATATCATATCATATTATATCACAATATAAATTCAGTATACAGGCCCACTGTGCCACCTACCTGCCCTCTAAGATTCTGATAATTTTCATATTGTTCTGGGCAAATCTTTACTCTAGGGAACATGAATTGGCTCTTCTAGCTGTTAAAATTTCTTTCCGTGAACCATAGTTGTGTTGTTCAACAATGTCATGAGTTCTGCCACCTGCACAGTAATCCTGCATTTCCCTCTTATATGTAATCAGTGCAACAGGTCAGACATTTTCCTATAGGATCACTTCACTGGCAATTCTGATCTGCTAACTTTTAAAGATTCATAGGCACTTATAAAAGGCCAGGATGGAAAAGTCACTTAATCAAATGAAAACATTATTTTTAAGGGGCAGCTAGGTGGCACAGTGTCAAGCCTGACATCAAGAAGGCCAGAGTTCAAATCTGGCCTCAGACATTTACTGTTTCTGTGAATCTGAGCCTCACTTAACCCTGTTTGACTCAGTTTCCTCATCTATAAAAGTAGCTGGAGAAGGAAATGGCAAACCACTCAGGTATCTTTCCCAAGAAAACCCCCCAAAAGGTCATAAAGAGTCAGACACAACTGAAAAACCACTAAAGCAAAAACAATTATTTTCAAAACCCACAAACATACTGATCAAATCATGAGATGAAGTTTTCTGGAAAATTAAAGTAAACCAAGGAGAAGTCAAGTCTTTCAGCTTAAATAAAAATAATTTGCCCTTTTAGGATATGGAAATAGTGCATTGTAATGCACAGAAAAATGGACTGACATCCAGGAGACATGGATGAAAGTTCTAAACATAATGAAAGCTTAGTGTGTGACATCAACCAAATCACTTTCCTTCTCAGGGCCTCAATTTCTTCATCTGTAAAATAAGGCTTCTAATACTGGCATTATCTTTCTCAAAGGGTGGTGTTGAAAATCAAATGGTATAGTAAAAATGCAGTTTTATTGAAATTAATTGGAAAATTAACATCATTGACAAGAAATAGCTCTTATGGCTTCTTACAAATTAAAAATTTATAGTAAGAAATCTCTCCCCTTCTTGTCCTAACCACTTCTTTAACATAAATTGTTATAGAGTTCACAAGATTTTGAAGTATGTCCTTGAATCAATCATGATGAAACCACACCTATTCCAATGTTATTTGTCGGTGTTACTGACAAAAATATCCATTTTTTTCAACTATAGTTTGAATCACATCCCATAGGGTTCAACGGTGTTTAAATCAGGCAAGTTTCCAGATCACTGAAACATTTTTAATCTCCATCTCTGAGATAAATTTCTTAACCTTTCTTGACCTGTGATATGGGGCAAAGTTTTGTCAGAGTATCCCATTTTTATTTGGGGATTCCAGTAATTCTTGAACAATTCGACTTCTTAGCATATGAATGAATGTTCATCATTCCTCCACGTAGTAAGTCTTATAGGCTATCTTGAAATATTTTTTAAAAGTCCCCAAATAATTTTTGAGTACATATTTTACAGTTTGACAAAGAGGGCAAGTTCTTCTAAGATCACTTAGTTATTTTCTCGTAAGGTTCTGGCATAGTCTTGAAAGAAAAGTTTTATCATTAAAAAGTATCTTTTGCTCATTATTAGTACTCCAGAATTTATATTGTCTTGCCTATGACAGTCATCATTTTCTTCATAATAATGATTAGTCACTATGTTTTGTACTGGTCTTATAATTTTTCTTCTATCTTCGAGAAGCCTATGCTGAAATGTAGAAGGTATATAAATATTCTTCCTAAAGAAGTCTCCTACTAGGGTTGTTTTACCTGGTGTCAGGTTTTCACGGAACCAGTTAATGTCCTTTTGTAGGATATCACAATTCATGGCACTTTTATGAAATATGACCCAATTTGGACAATATAAATAAAAAACTAGAGTACGCTGCGACAAAATACATCTTGTTTAACTTGGAGAATGGCAGAATCTCTATACCAACTCTAGCCATTGTACAAGAGTGCAGTATCACTGAAATATCTAAGTTCTATTATATTTTTAGCCAGCCAGAACTGATGAATTCAGGTGATTCTTTTATAGGAGCATATATAATAAAGTTTAAAATATGAGAAACAAAATCAATCTGGTAGAACACACCTACAATCCCTTCTACTGGGAGGCTAAGATTCGTATAGACTTGAGCCCTAGAGTTCTGAAGCGTAGTGGGGCTAAAACAGGTTGGAGGTCTGCACTAAGTGACACACCAATATTGTGAGCCACTGGGAGTTGGGGACCATCAGGATACCTTAAGAGAGATGAATTGGTTAAAGTCAGAGATAGAGTAAGTCAAAGCTCCTATCCCCATCAGCGAGATTGAGCTATTGAACTGTAAGTAGTCAGTGCACTTCCAGCCTGAGAGATGGGGAGACCCCATATATACATATAAATGTCTATGTGTAAATACACAGATATGTGTACACACATGTATATATGTACACACAGATATATGAACACATCTGCATATATATATATATATATGTATGTGCATGTATGCTTATAAGCATAATATATATGGAACTTACATGTATATGCATTATACATGTGTATATATATCTGTGTGTGTGTGTACAAATATATCTTTGTATGTATATATCTATGGCACTTTTGAAAAGGTGGGGACATCAAATTCTTTGTCATTTAACCCTTGTGTATTCCTCAGTTGTTCAAAAGAACTCTTAGTTGGAACAGAAAGGGGAATGTGATCTCATGCAATAACTTGTGCTAAATTTTAGTCCAATCCACAAAGATGTTTTGTGGAGTCCTTACAATAAGATATTGAGCAGCACTGATCAGTCAACAGGACACACATTTTGGTTTGTTTGTCTAGTAGCAGAAATGGCATTGCAATGGACCATTGATCGTACATACCTTTTCCTTAACTTATAAATCCTTCAGAGAATGGAGATGCCTTCAATGTTGAGGTGAAGGGGCACATAAGTTGAAGGAGAAGATTCAGCAGAAAGATTATGCAAAGCATAAGACAATTTGCATTTGTCTTAAAGTTATAGTAGAAAAAAGTATTTAAATGTCTGTTTGTCGTGTATGATGTCCCTTAGTTGTAGAGAGATTCCTTTTGTATTAATGATCCATTTAAAATTTGTATTTATACAATACATTAAAATACCTCTCCTGCTTAAAAAATAGTCAAATAAAGTAAGTTTTGTTCTTTTTCTTATGTGACTCATTATAGCTTTCATTTTCATAGTGGAATAGTCTAGTCTTGTTCATTGGATAAATTTGAATTTAGGCAGAGTTCGCTCAATGCAAATAAAAACATCTTACGTCGAGTTGTTTCAAAATGCAACAGACTTGCTTCAGCTGTCCTTTATATACAATCTTCCAGTAGAGATTGGATGATGAATTTTGAGGGATGTTACAATGGACAGTTCTGTTCATTTATGGCTTGTACTTAGATGACGTCTGGGTTCCATTCTGATTCTGAGATTCTGCCATTCTCCCCTTGAAATCCCATTGTTAGAAATGACCACACACAATGAAAGATTCCTTGGTAGAGCAGAAAGGACACTGGAATCGGAATCTAAAACCTGATTTAGAGTCCTGTCTCTGTCGCTTACTCATTATGTAACCTTGTGCAAATCAATCAGCCATTATAAAATGGGAGTGGCAACAACTCACATTTTAGAATATTATTGTATATTTTTCTTTGTGGCTTGTTTCTGGAAAGTACTTTTCTGCCAACAAACCTTTGGGCTATGTAATTTAAGTATCATTAACTAATCCCAGTATAAGGGTAAACAAACTGAAGTTTATGTATCATAAAAATAAGAAATATTTTGTAAGCAACTACAAATTCCAGAAATTGTGATAAATACTGGCAACACAAATACAAACAATCAGAAAATCCCTGTTCTCTAGGAGCTTATAGTCTATAGGGGCAAAAAGCTTATATATAACCATGTTCAGAAAAAAATACAAATACATACAGAGTAGTTAAATACAAGGTAGTTAGGGAGGGAGCACACTAGCAGCTGGAGCATCATCTTGACTTTCTGTGGCACTTTTTGAAGGGAGGGATTTGATGAGGTGGGAAGACATTTAAGACAGGGAGGTAAAAGGCCAGATATGGGAGATGGAGAGTAATACATAAGAAACAGAAAAAAGTAAATTGGGCTAAAATAAACAATATTGGAAAAGAAGTAATGCGCTATAAAATATGGATAGAAAAAATAGCTTGGGGCCAGATTGTGAAAGGTTTAAATAAAGAAGTTCATTTTCTCCTGGAGACCATACTGAGCAACTGTGGTTTATGGGTAGGAGAATGATGAGATAGGTCCTTAGGAAAGTCATTTTTGTTATCTATCTATGTGGACAACAGACTGTAGCGGTTAGAGAACTGAGGTAGGGAAGTCAATTAGGAGGTCTTTGTAATATTCTAAGTGAGAGGTGATGGGGGCTGAATTAAAATCATAGGTGCATAGTAGGGAAAAGTTACTGGATGGCAGAAATGTTGTGGAGATGTAAGAGGTAAGATATGATATATAGGGTGAAGGAGAGTGAAGATCAGAGGGTAACATTAAGGTTAGAACAGTCTTAGAGACCCAAGATGATTTACCCACAGTTGCACATCTAGAAAATGCCCAAATGTGAACTTGAACTCAGGTTTTATGGCTCCTGTTCCAATGTTCCTCCTACTATGCTGTACTGCCCAAACTACTATGTGCAACATTTAAGTCACTAGGTTATTTTGGGGATCAAGTGGGGTAATATAAGTAAGGAGCTATCAAGTATTATATAAATTTTTCTTTTTACCATCTGTGTGATGACTGGCCAATGGATCGAAGTGATGAGCCCAGTGTGTGGAACAGAATTTTCCTGTGGCTGACAGGAATTGCCACATGGAAATCACATTAATTATCTTGGCCTCACCAGTACCATGCTTTAATCTAACTAGACCGGCCAAAACCATTGTAGCACAAAAGTTTGCACTTATCATCGTGAGAATGTCTTAGCATGATTCCATCTTGCATGTGATGCCAGGTAAAATTTCTCTACTAAACAAGATGGAGCGAATTGCAGTGAAGGACAATTGAAAACAAGCAAGAAATGGCACTTAGCTTTGCTGGAGACAGTGTAGATGCTGTCAACAATGAGCAAAACAAACATAAATTAACAAGTTATCAAATTAACTGCAAAATAAGACCGGACATCATCTGTCTGGATCATTTATATATTTTAAACGTTTGTCCTAAACATTGGGTAGAGAACTAAATAATTTCCAGCTAGCTATTTATTTTCAGTCCAGAAGAACACTTTGGAAAGTCCAGAGAAGACTCCCCAAGGATATCTTTTTAAACATCTTCTAAAAGGACTCGATTCCAAAGACTATCATTAATCTTGGATTCTGGCACTTCTGTTCCAAGACAAACTATGGCTGTGTCAGAGCCTGACTGATCAGAGTAGCCCCACTGACAGAGAGAGCTTGAATTATAACTGTGAAGAGAGATCTTTTGCCGTACCTATAATTATGACCTTATCCCACTCCATTGTGTCGCCTGACTGCCAATCCAGGATCCTCACACAATCTCGGAACCAGACATGGAAACTACTGCTCCCTCTGCTCTGCTCTAATGTTTTGCCCCTTGAAACTCCTAGTCTAGACAGTATTGGGATATTGCAAGTCATAGAAATTGTTGTTATACATAACCACTCATAGCCAAGAGGAACAGGATACAATTAAATTAAAAGAACACATGGGTTAAAGCTAGGAGATATATCCAGATTCCATGCAGTTGTTTTTTTTTTTCTTTTTCATGGGGGAAGGAGAAGTTGAATTGAGTTTGAAACACTAAAATATTTTATTTTGAATTATATTTGAGGTTTCATTAAAAGAGATCCTTTCATATTAAACATTATCTTTAGATATCTCGTGTTGTTCATTAACAAACAGCAGAGTACTGGAGAAAGACAGTAAGATTTAATGTTAAAACAGAAATCCAAAACATATGAGGCATCAATCTTGTTGATCTGCCCTAATATGTATATTTATAGGCATAGAGAAGGATAAATTTATGACTCTGTAGACAAATTGTTATAAAGAAGAACTTCTGTTTTGGAGAGTGGGGATCAGGTGGGATAAGTTAGTGTATCGTGGTAGAGATGCCAAAAAAAGAGCATCAATAAAATGTTTTTTAAAAGCACACAGAAGAAAAAATGAAGATCAGAAAGGGCCACGAATAAGGAAATTCTGTTACTATTGTTTTCAATGTAACGTATACTCTTTAAAAAACAAATTGTACATAAGTTTAAAGTTTCATATGCAATATTCTTTTTCATTTTTTAAAATCCTGAAATGTTCAGTTTGTTAATAATTTAGTTCATAGCTAGGTGGTACAGTAGATAGTATATCAGGCTTGGAGTCAGGAAGATAGGAGTTCAAATCCAGCCCCAGATACTTACTAGTTGCATAATGCTTGGCAGGTCACTTGATCTCTGTTTGCCTCAGTTTCCTCATCTGTAAAATGGGAATAATTATAGCCCCTACCTCCTACAGTTATTATGAGGATCAACTGAGATAATATTTGCATAGTGGGTAGCATAGTATCTGGCACATAGAAAGTACTATATAAATATTAACTATCATGATGATAATAAATTTAAAAAATATATTCTTTAGCAAACACATCATTATATTATTTAGGATTTCTGCACATATATTTATGTACATGTGTATAAACAAACATACATATATATGGATATGTGTATTTAAACATACATTTGTACAAATATACATATTTATATAATATATAAAGCTGTGATAATATAATGTATTCACATTCTGATTATTTAATTAAGATAAATCAAGACTCTCACCTATATGCCATGATGTCCTTGGTCCCTCCACGAATAATCTCCAACACAAAATGCCATTCCTCTACTAACTACTTCTTTTCTGGTCCTCATAATTTTCCAGGTAGGCCAATCTATTTCTCTACTGTGGAGGTAATGATTTCCTAAGCAATTGTAAAAGTCACAACCACCCTTAAATGTCTGATAAGGAAGTGATAACTTTATTGGAATGATTCCTTTGGTAAATCAAAATTCCTTTCTTAAGTCAGAAACTGCAAAGCTCTCTGGATGATGAAAATAAACCCATGTGACTCTTCATGCAAGAGAATTCTGTGTTACCCAATCAGCTACCAGGATCTTGATATAGTGAAGCAATGATCATGGTGAAATCTGTCTTTCTTCATCTGCTTTTCCCTCTAATAGCAGAAGTGACAGAAAAGAGCAACCAGGTACTCCTTAGAAGCAACACTACTGATAGTGCTCAACACAGTAGATGAAAGTAAAAAAAAAATGAGCTCCCTTCTAATCAGAAATAGATCAGCTTTTTCTTCAGGTAGTCTTCAAAACAATGCTTTTCTTCAATTAGCAGCCTGTAAACAACAGACTCTAACCTCCTTAGTAAGTTAGGGGAATGACTACCCCAAACACATGAAAACTTCCTCCAGTAGAATGGGCAGATAGAACAATTTGTTCCAATGGCCATTAAGACAGCTGAAGAAAGCTCTGTGGAGTGGTTAGAGCTTGGTAGCTTTGTAAGACACTGAAGATGCCAAGATCATCCACTGTATCCTGGGCCATTGACAGTCATCTTGACTTCTGTCTTGCCACTGGACTTTGATGACTCTGGAAGAGAGAGTGAGGCTAAGGATTCACACTCAAGTCAAGATATCTCTCCTTTGCAATGTCATGGATCTTCTTTGAAAACAAAGGAAGGGGGGGCAGATAGCTGGAAAGCAGGGACTTGCTTAAGCTCTCCCACAAATCCCTCAAAACACCTGTAAAAAATGTCTCTGAACAAATTCTAGAGCTGTGGAACCCACAAAATAGCAGAGGAAAACAGATCTCCAGCCCAGGAGAGCCTGGATGGTCTCTTGGAAGGGCCTATCACACAGTTCTGAGAGCAGAGAGCAGCCCAGCATGGGCCACACTGGGACAGATCAGACCAAGAGTCAGCCAGCCAGAACAGGCCTTGGGGCCATGAAACAGTGAGCTGTGGCAGTTACAAGACTTCTCAACCTACAAACACCAAAGAGCAGGTTGGGGGAAACTAAGAGTTCCAGTTCAGAGAGGTATGGCTACCAGCTCTAGGGGTGGAGGAGGAGGTGCAGCGGTGGCAGTAGAAGCAGCAGGAAGCTCCTGAGGCTGCTTCCAGAACTCCAGCATCAGCTGCCTCCCGAATCCCTGGATCACACAGTGGGAGGAATCTAGCAGTGGATCAGAGCGGAAGTGCAAGGAGCCCTTTGTGGGTACCAAGGCAGATTCTCTTGCTGTGCCCTGCTTGGATCTGGATTGCAGTCCTGGTTGGTGGTTCTTGAGAGAGGAGGAATGCTGCTGGAGAGATGGTGGAGAAGTAGCTCTGAAAACAGCAGTGCTTGGACCCTAAAGCTTGGCACAAAATACTCTCTACTCTACAAGCAGTCATATCCTGACAAAAAGCTCAAGGGTCAAGTAGTTGGCTAGAAACATGAACAGGCAGCAAAAATAAACTCAGACTCAAACTCAAACTCTAGATTCCTTTTTTGGTGACAAAGAAGACCAAAACATACAGCCAGAAGAAGTCAACAAAGTCAAAGAGCCTACATCAAAAGCCTCCAAGAAAAATATGAATTGGTCTCAGCCCATGGAAGAGCTCAAAAAGGAATTGGAAAAGCAAGTAAGAGAAGTAGAGGAAAAATTGGGATGAGAAATGAGAGTGATGCAAGAAAACTGTGAGAAACAACTTGCTAAAGGAGACCCAAAAAATACTGAAGAAAATAATACCTTAAACAATGGACTAACCCAAATGGCAAAAGAGCTCCAAAAAGCCAATGAGGAGAAGAATGCCTTGAAAGGCAGAATTAGCCAAATGGAAAAGGAGGTCCAAAAGACCACTGAAGAAAATACCACCTTAAAAATTAGATTGGAGCAAGTGGAAGCTAGTGACTTTATGAGAAAACAAGATATTATAAAACAGAACCAAAGGAATGCAATAATGCAAGACAATGTGAAATATCTCATTGGAAAAGCCACTGAGCTGGAGAATAGATCCAGGAGAGATAATTTAAAAATTATTGGACTACCTGAAAGCCATGATCAAAAAAACAGCCTAGATCTCATCTTTCAAGAAATTATCAAGGAGAACTGCCCTGATATTCTAGAACCAGAGGGTAAAATAGAAATTCAAAGAATTCACCGATTGCCTCCTGAAAAAGATCCCAAAAAGAAAATTCTTAGGAATATTGTCGCCAAGTTCTGGAGCTGCTAGATCAAGGAGAAAATACTGCAAGCAGCCAGAAATCTGATCCTCTTAGCAATCCATCCCATATTTTATGTGAAAAAATATTTCTTCATACTTGAATTGTACCAATATTTTATAGATGAAAGTTTCCTTTTTGCTTCATTTCACAACCCGTTTTTTTTTTAATGTAGCTTACATATTATTTTGTATGCATTAGGGATAGGGACTATACCCCTGATTTCACTGGCATAAGTAATCCTTGAATGAGGAAATGCCTACTAATTCAAGTCAGCACCTCCTCTGTAATTCGTTGTCTTAGAGAGCGAAATAAAATATAGTTTAAATGCCTTCCCCGGCACCACATAGATAGGATATGGCTGGGGCAGGACTTGAACTCATGGTTCAGGGTTCTGGATTCAGGTGTCTATCTACTACACTATGCTCCCCCTAATATTTAGATAATTAATGTATATGTGACATAAATATTAACATATATAGATGCATATTAAGTTATATTTGTTAGCAAATTTTTATAAAAAGGATTTTTACGTTATAAAATTCTTACTTTAAAACAACTAGGTGAGGTTTAACTATCTGCATGCCAATTTAAAACACTGGATCTTTGATCTCTCTTTCATGGATGAGGAAACTGAAGCTCAGAGTTATAACCCTTATCACACAAGGGTGTAAGTGGTAGAGGTGGCTTATGAGCTCCAAGTGTGGGAGCGTTGTTTTTACTGTGCATATCCTTTGACCCAGCAACAGTACTACTCTGTCTGTAACCTAAAGAGATCAAAGAAAAATATAAAGGACTTATTTCTACAAAAACATATTTATAGCAGCTCCTTTCTTATGGTGGCAAAAAATTGGAAATTGAAGGAATACTCATCAGTTGGAGAATGGTTGAATAAGTTGGGGTATATGATTGTCACAGAATACACTGTGCTATAATAAATGATGAGCAGGATGGTTTCAGAAAAATCTTTCTTATATGAAGTGATGAAGAGAGAAGTAAGTAGAGCCAGAAGAATGTTTTACAAAGTAAGGGCAATATTGTAAGGATGATCAACTGTGAAAATCTTAGCTACTTTGGTCAATACAACGATCTAAGACAATTCCAAAGGACTCATGAAGTAAAATGGTATCCAGCTTCAGAGAGATCTGATGAACCCTGAGTGCAGACTGAAGCATACATTTTTTTCACTATTTTTTCTTGTTTTTTGTATGTATGTATGTGTTTTCTTTTGCAATATGACTAATATAGAAATATGTTTTGCATGACTTCCCATGCTATAATTGATGTTATGTTGCTTGCCTCTTCAAGGGATGGAGGAAAAGGAGAGAGAATATTTGGAATTCAAAATTTTTAAAAATGAATGTCAATTTTTTACGTGTTGGGAAACATATAACAAAATTATGTATGTGTGTGCATACTGTGTCTTTGTGTGTGTGTGTGTGTTTCAAATCATTATGAAAACAATTGCTAGCACTGCTCAGTTTATAGACAAGAGAGAATGAGGGCAGGAATCAAAACTAATTCCACGTTTTTGAGAATCATTTGTAATTAATGTAACATAACCTGGAAGGAAAGGGTAGCTAGGTGGCACAGTGTATAGACTGCTGGGCCTGGAGGCAGGAAGACTCAACTTCCTGAATTCAAATCTGGCCTCAGATACTTACTAGCCATGTGACGCTGAGCAAGTTACTTAACCCTGTTTGCCTTAGTTTCCTCAAACGTAAATAAGCTGGAAAAGGAAATGGCAAACCACTCCAGTACAATTGCTAAGAAAATCCCAAATGGGGCCACAAAGAGGAGGACATGACTGAAATGACTGAACAACAACAAAGAACAAAATCATAGAAGGAAAATGGCAAGTGGTAGGCGGTACTGGGGTGGAAGAACTGCTGCTGTTGCTTTGGGCTGAGTGCACAATTTGCTGAGAAAAACAAACAAAAAAAACCTCACACAGATTAAATAGGTCTCTGAGGGTAGTGATATTTGTATTTGCTCTTTTAAAACTTTTCTTCATTGTAAAGCATCAGGGATTGTCAATAGAATTTTATTAGGACTATTCACTGGAACATAAGGGTGGGTAGTCTTTGCCAGGTGTGTCTGGAAATAATTGCCAGGTAAACTGCTAATAGTTAAGAGCTTGAGGGCAGGAAGCCATTCTATATGAGACTTTGAGTGCAAAATTGGCCTTTTGGGTGTTAGCTAACAAAGATCTCCCAGCCAATGTCCTGACATTTCCTTTTCAAAGACCACTGTTGGAAAAACATTTCTAGAAAGACAACATGGGGACTCCAAACTGAAAAAGAATACAACTTATGGAGAAAGGGTTGAAAGGGGTAGGAGTAGGTGAAGCTTTGAACTCAATAAAATTACATATGATTTCAAGAACATAAATATTAGATTATGGCTCTAAAAGGTTAATACACTCAGTTGAATAAGCTAGGAGGACTTTAACAAACTGGAAATTATAAGTAAGAAAAAATGATGTATACACATTTCTTATATTACCATAATCTAATAAATAAAGCTAACCTGCATCTGAATAGGTCATTACAGAACACAAAGCTAGTTATTAGGAGGAAATCCTACCTTAAAAAGATCAATGCAATCTGTGATCAGATAAGAAGGAATTAGAATCATAAAATGCCAGAAGTACAAAGGCTTTGGAGACCCTCTTGTTCAATCTCCACACTTTGTGAGTGAAGAAACTAAGGCCAAGAGAGATTACATGACTGTCTAATGGTGGCAGGCTTGTGTGCAAATAGTAGGACCAAAAATAGAACCTAGGTCTCCTAACTCCTAGGTTTTTGTACAGGGGTGTCACACAGAAATCTAAGGGTGGGGAGATGCGCAATCATTGTTAGTGACTCCAGGCATTCTTTTTCAAAAAGAGAAGCAAAGAGGGAGCATCACAGAGATATTGAATAGAATTAGGTTTTATAGTCTTTCATCATGGCTCACTCTGTACTATTACAGGGTGTGTTGGTGGTACAAAGAGGAATGAGAGACCAGTAACCTTGTCATCAACTTCCCCTACCCCTGACCCAGCTCAAGATGCTTTATTTCTCTTTTCAGAGCAGTCAGTGAATGTACTAGAATAATTCAAACCTCCAGCTGCACTCACAGTTTCTCTTTCATGACTCCCATTAATCCTAAGCCATGCTCTAAACATCTCATTGTATTTTCTAAACTCCACTGCTCCTCTCATTCTCTAATATTCAAACAAACACCTAGAATACATTCTCACCTCAGTTGCCTACTTCTTCCGTGCTCTGAGTACTTAGCATAGTACCTAACACATAGCAGGCTATGCTTAATAAAAACTCATTGATTAAATTTGTGCTTACGGTTTTAAGGCTAGTCTTCCAATTCACTAAATGACATGTATCAAACCCTGATGCCACATGTTGATATTCTTCCATGTAATGTATGTTCTTGAAAACACTTCTTGTCCAGGTGTATCTTCACACATGCATACAAAGTCACACACCGTCATCTCTCACATGGCAATAAATGACAAGGGAGTCTTCCAATATGGGTCACATTCATGCTGCCCTTCTTCCATTCTCAGTCTTATGGCATGTCAACCTCCTGACTCAGAGGTAGATCCATTTGCCTGCATATGCTGGCCCTCTTGAAAATCTAGAGAAACATGGACATACATTTGATGAATCCCTAGATCACTGAATCCACATATACTTTTTTCTATAGGAGAATGCCAAAATTCTTCAGCCTGGTCTTCAGCAACTTCAGTTACTTGTTTTCAGTCATGTTTGCAACCTAATTTTGCAGCACCAACTATCACTACTCTTTCAGCATGAATTCACACAACAACAATCCATTAAGTACTTGCCCTGTGCTAGGCACCATACTAAGCACATGGAAAAAAAATGAATCAGAGTACGTGTTGCAACAATTTGGCTAGCAGCTGCTTTGGGGTTATAAAACCAACAACAACCAGCTCACAGAATGCTACAAGCCCAGGTTCTTTTGATCTGCTTTACTAAGGAAAGCAATGTTAAGGGGTTAACAATCTCAATTTAATCCAGCATAGAAATATCATTAACTTAGTTCAGTGGAAAATGCCAGCACCTTGAACTTCAGAGCAAATACAAACAAATTACAAGCATGGATTTATAAACAGACCAAATACAATTCATAATTACCAATATCTGAGTTCAGCCGGGAGCTCGACAATGGCTGGCCCAGAATGATGAGTCACTACTGCTGTAGCTCAGAGCTCCGAAAAAAGAAAGCCAACCCTTGGTTTTATATCTTGTTCAGGGTCAAAGGCAATGCTTCTGTTACAGCTGGGTTAGTTTGTCGCATGATCACAATGAGAACTTCCATCAAAAAGGATTCCCAGATTTGAGGTTGTCAGTTTCTCCCCAGATCATTCCCAAAGATCTGCTTTTTTCCCCTAAGAATTCTGGTACAATGCTGAAAATCCCTATCCCTTTTCATCTAATAACTCACTGTGTGACCTTGATTAAACTGCTTCACCTTGGGACTTGGGCTCACTCTTCCATAAAATAAGATTGGACCAAATTAAACAATTTGATCCAATTATACAATCTCAGATTCTATGATGTCCCATAAAACCCATTCAATGTCAATCCCAAAGTGAGCTTCAAAGCTATACATCTGATTTTTTCACAGAGTTCCAGAAAGTTTAGTATCCAGTAATGATGTGACCAATGCTTCTTGTCCATAAAGATACCAGAGCTGCCTCTGTGACTCTGCCATATCAATGGATAATTGAACAGATTTGTGATCTCATTATTATGGTTACTCCCTTTAGTAATGGACTCTGCACCTCCTGGTTGATTCTTTCTTATGTTCTATCAGCATTCCACTATAGGGTGCTCGCCCAAACTGCTGGGGACCTTTGACAGTACATTGCTAAATTAATGTTTATAATCATTCTAGACTTCTAAAACTTCCATGTTGGCAATGACAACCTGGGGGAACCTTTGCTCACCTTTTCACCCCTAGCCCAAGACCCAGAATGCCATTTTAACTCCTTTCTGACCATTCAAGTCTACTGTTCTTTTTGAGACCTATGGTAGGCTTTTTAAACAAATATTTGTTGAATTAACAAATGAATGAATAAAAGAAACAAAGCTTCTTGTATTGCTTCTAAAACAACAGATTGAGATAAAATAGTGTTTTAATGAGAGCACAGACTAAGCCAGTACATAGGTACTTGAATCTTTCAAAGAGAACAAAAGTATCCTTGCAAAGAAACATAGGAGTGCTTATGTTACTGAAGCATTCTGAGACACATCCATTATTATAATAGTACTTCCTAATCACCAAAAGCACGCTGGGCCTGGGTCCAGGGCCATGTATCTAGTAGAACATCCAGCTTTCAGTGAGTGACTGAAAGCACTAGAAAACTCTCTTTATTGTTACTTTCCTCATTTCTAATCTAATCCATGCTTCTTTTGTCCTGATTTTGATCAGTTCAGGCAGAAAAGCACCAAGGGAGAAGCTTTAAGGAGTTTTGGAAGGAGGGGACAGTTCTCTGAGAAAGGAAATTAGATTCATATATCATGAGTGGGAGTTCCTTTGCATTTACCCAGGAATACACAGGGAGGTTCTGGGAGTTGTTTATGTTTTTCATGCTAATACTGTGTCCCAGGGGAGTACATTTTCCTCTTTTCTACTTCCTCCCTTCCTTCCATCCCTCTATCCATTCCTTTCTCCTTCCTTTCCTTCCTGTATCACTCCTTTCCTCCATGTCCTCTGCTTGACTTTATTTTTCCTTTCCTGTCTTTCTTCTTCCTTCCCTTTCTCCCTCCTTTCTTCCCTCCATTATAAACACTGATATAGGCAGACAGAAATGTTCCACATTCTTGTTCTTTCTCTCTAATTTCTTTGATTTTTCAATCACTTTAGTAAAGTTTTTGATGATTGCATAATTATTTATTTTGTTACTTGTGCTGCTCCACTTCTTCGTGTCACTTTAACCTTTTCACTTTTGCTTTCAAAAAGGGAAAAACTCATTTTACTAACTCCTGTAATTTTTAATCTTATTTTTTCTGCCCTGACCCCATCCCCTTGCTTTCCTTATTATTCTCTAAAGCTTAGGAAATGTGATGTTAAACTTCTAAATTTAACCGTACTTTGGAATTACACTCAACCCCAGAATTTCATTTTTTTTTTCCTTCAGTCTTCAGTCATTTACTCTTTTCTTATGCCCCCCATGTTACTTTTGTTTTTAAAATATATACCACCATTGAGTATCACTTCTGTCTTAGTATATGGCAGTCACTCTAACTCAACTGGACAGAGGAAAAGAGTTTCTTAAGGAGTCAAAACTGATAAAAGTGTGTGAGGAATGCTTATCAACATTAATCTATCTTATCTCTTCACAGTGAAATCACTCACATCTGTCAAAGAACCAGACTTCAATACGAAGTGATTAAATTAGTGATTTGGGGGGTTGGTTACAGGGGAATCCTTCATGAATGGTTTTCCATGGTTTGAGGAGACAGGACAAGTATGAATCGTATGACTCCAGTCAGTATAAATCATGAAGAAAAAAGATGATATGATGAGAGAAACTTTAGCAGGAAAGAAAAATAATCGCTGTTAAGATGCACAGATTCTCAAGTCACCACTGGGCATAAAGGTCAATTTGTCATGCAGAGGATACTTGGCAAAGTGTTAATATCAATGGGGGACCTATTTTCAATTGGACAATGACAGATTTACTCTCTGGATATAAGGATTTGAAATATGCTATATGTATAATTGATTGCATTTCATAAAATCTAAAGCCCTGGTTCCCTGACAACATGCAATACATTCATAATGAAGAAATTGAGAGGCAGCCTTATGCAATGGAAAGTATTCTGGCCTTGGAATCAAGAAATACTCACCTCTCCCACTTGTTAGGTACATAACCATGGGAAAGTCATTTAATCTTGTTTAGCTTCAGTTTCATCATCTGGTATGTTGGGATAATAACAACACTTACAAGGTTATTGGGAAGATCAAGTGAGATAAAACATGTAAAGTACTTAGCAGACTTGGACAAGAGCATTTATTAAGTCATTAATATGTTCAAGGTACTTTGGCAGATGTTGGGAATAAGGAGATCAAAATGGTACTGTGCTACCTTCAAGAAGCTTAAATTCAACTAAAAGGACATAATCTCAATGTCTGTTTCTCTCTCTCTCTCTCTCTCTCTTTTCTGTACATACACACACATTTATATACATGGATATATATGTGCATATATATACATATATTGATATATACACATGTGTGTATACACATATGTGTGTAAGGTATATAGACATATACACATATATATCTGTATACATACATGTGGAGAGAGAGGGAACAAGAGAGAGAATGAGAGGGAAAGGAGGGGGAGGGAAAGGGGGGAGAGTTAGGAAAAGAGGGAGAGAAGGAAGAAGAGGAGGAGGGTAGAGGGGAGGGGAAGGGAGAGAGAAAGGTATCCAAGTATCCTCGCCCTGACAAACTGACCTTTATGCCCAGTGGTGACTGGAGAATCTGTGCATCTTATCAGTGATTATTAATCTTTCCTGCTAAAATCTCTCTCATCATATCATCTTTTTTCTTCATGATTTATACTAAGTGGAGTCATTTCATTCGTAATCCTCCTGTCTCCTTGCACTATGTAAAATAATTCATGAAGGAGTGTCCCATAGCCAACCCCCAAAAGGAAGGAAAGAGGGAGGGAGGAGGAGAGGGAAGGATAGAGGAAGAGGGAGAAGGATACACAGGAACTTGGGGGAAGGGGGAGGGTCACTAAGGGCAGAAGAGATCAAAAAAGGCCTGCATAGGAATTGACACCTGATCTGAGACTAGGAGGATCTCTGAGCTTGTTATTAATTACAAGAATGGGGACTCCCTCCACCAAGGCTGCAAATTGCCTGTGATTTAGAGATAAATCTTAGTTTCCTGGAGTTTGTGGATTGACTGGCCCAGAATTATACTTCTAGTAATAGTCAGGGGTAGGATTTGATCCTACCTATCTGCTTCTAAGATGCAACACACTATCTACTATACCATACTGACTTATAAGTACAACATGAATATTAACTATTATTACTATGGAAAAAATAGCTAATGTGAAGATGCCACTGTTAGGGTCCTGTTCTCTCTGACACCGAGCTGGCAAAAAGACTACAGAAAGGCCCAAATGTGCTGTTAATGGCACAAGTGCTATTGGCCTCGAGATACAGAAATACCATTGCCTAGAATTTTGGGGTCTTATGTCCCAGGTCATCATGAGACAAGTCTCATGACACAATGGAAAAGATTATTCCAGGAGTATTATAAAAGAAGGAAATACAAACACAGATAACCAGAGGCAGTCATCTAGGTAACTAGGGTCCCCAGAGCAGGATTGATTTGCCATGCCAATATCTTAACTGCCTCTCTTGCTCCCCTTCATTCCAAAACATGCTTTGGAAACAAAAGAGGGTTTGTTTGGGGGACTGGGATTGGAAAACTTTGGAATGTGGGTATCAGACCTGATATTTTATTGGCATACAAAACTCTGAAGGTGGAAACCGCTCCCAAAGCACATTGTCAACTGCTTTGTAACTCAGTTTTAGAGAGTTTCCTGGGGTCCAAAATGTTGAGTGACTTGCCAGGATTGTAGAGTCCGTATGTGTCCAAGGTACGACTTAAGTCCAGTCGTTCTGTTTCCAAGACTGATTTTGTATCCACTATGCCATACTGTCTCATGATAGATTCATAGCCCCATTATCTAAGTATAATGAGCCAGCCTAAATACTAACCAATTGATTCGGGATCTCTCTATTTTAATATGGTAATTCTGAAAACCTTCAAGTGTTATATGTGAATGCTTTTTCAAAATTTCATTTTTTTTCAATAAACAAAAATCTATTTTTTTGCTCCCTCTCAATTGATGGGCAGGCATCCCCTTAGTTTCAGTTCTTTGCTGCAATAAAAAGAGCTACTATAAATTTTTTTGTGCATATGGATCATTTGGAGGTATAGGCTTAGGGGTATGAGTAATTGTGGTAATTAAATGATGATAATGTTGCTGCTTCTAGCCATCTCAGAGTGGGAGAGAAACTGATGTTTTCTCTTGATTCATGGAAACAGCTTGTCTTCCAAAGAGGGAGCTAGTGGTGCCATTGATAGAGCTCTGGGCCTAGAGTCAGGTTAAACCTGAGTTTCAAACTAGCCTCAGTCACTTACTAGCTATGTGACCATAGGCAAAGTACTAACCTCTATCTGCCTTGCTTTCTACACCTATAAAACAGAAATGATAACAAAAGAGTACTTGTGAGGATAAAATGAGTGAATATTTGTAAAATGCTTTGCCAATCTTAAAGCAATATAAAAATGTTAGATATAACAGCTGCTATTTTTGCCCCAGAAATCAATGACTCTGTCTTCCTGGCTGAAGTATAAGACAATTAAATATTCCTGAATGTAAATAATGTTATTAGAAGACTCTAGAACTGAGTATTTCATTTTATCATGTTTTTTCTAATATATTTGACTACATTTTCTAGGAAGACTGTGGGGTAGAGGCAGGGGTAGGCTAAAGCCAGCTTCTACAAGCTCATCAGAGACAGTCATTAAATTTCCAGTGTTGGCATTTACAGCTTTGTTATCAGCAAATTCTACAAATGAGGGCTTGATATATTTTCTTTAATTTTTCTAGACTTAAGGTGATGAACAAAATGATATTAATGCAGATTAAATGTAAAAGTATGTCCCATGTACATTTTTTTCAGAGAGCCAACTGTTAAACATTTATCAACACACCTCCGCATATCAGGGAGGATATGGTACACAGAATAATTATGCCCTATGGCAGCAAGCAAAAGACTGAACCTGAATAAGGAGATCTTTGCTCTCATCTCAGGTTTACCACTGACTCTTTGTGTGACATTGCTCAAGTCACATAACTTCTCTGGGTTCTTTAAATTAAGAAGACCAGATTAAATTATGCAATCCATCAAAGACCCTGTTTTAAGATTCAATGATGATGTACAAACTCCATTTAATTCAAATGAGCTCCCAAAGCACAACACAATGTTTAAAATATGATTTTCTCCAGAGTTGCGAAGAGTAATACAGTAGCCAACTATGATGTAAATATAGTCCTTTCTCCAAGGAAATGATACCAATAACCATTTCTGTAATGTTACTACCTAAATCCTTCCATATATTTGTGATCTTATCAATACAAGCACCCCTTCTGATAATGGACTCCGTCTATTTTGTGTCACTCTGGTTCACGTTTTCACATCAACTGCCATAGGTGGTGCATCCAATGCAATGGGGATCTTCCACATGACACTGTCAAATTAATGTTTACATTCATTAAAGACCTCTGTAACTATGTTAGAAACGGCAACCTGAGATGAACATGTTCATCATAGCCTTTCCTTACCCTCAGCCCTCGACTTAGAATACCATTTTATCTCCTTCCTGAGATTCCCTGTCTTTCTCATTTTAAGATCCAAAGAGAATATATGCCTTTTCAAGAGTGTTTCTCTGTCTGCCTCCCGCCCTGATGCTTCATCTCTTTCAATTCTCCCAGCATGCATGTAGGCAGCATCTATCACAGATTCTCCCCTTTGCATTCACTCTAAAGCTACTCCTTTACTTAAGTTTTGTCTTTTCACCTATTCACCATAAGGGAAGGGACTTTCTCATAATTTATGTGTAAATATAGAGCTTTGAAAACAGTGGGTACTCACTTAATGTTTCTTTTTGTCTTACTCTCCCCAGAACTTAATACGTATTAAGAACTTAAAACATGAGTATGTAGTCACTTTGAAATGATAGGCTGAATGAAGTTTTCTTTTCTGAACTTGTACGGACTTCACCACTGATGTATTGCCATATTAAGAATTTCAACTGCACATTTTCTGACTTGTTTTAGGTTTACTTGGTGATACCAACCACTTTTATAATCAGTAAAGTCCTGAGCAAAAAAAAAAAGTGTGGGTTGTGAGTCAAAAAACATTATATTCTACTTCTGACTTTGCCCCTGCTGACTCGTGTGGGCTTGGACAAGTGACTTTATCTCTTGACTTCATCTGTAAAATGTGAGTTATAA
Organism: Trichosurus vulpecula; assembly: GCF_011100635.1. Taxonomy (NCBI): domain Eukaryota; kingdom Metazoa; phylum Chordata; class Mammalia; order Diprotodontia; family Phalangeridae; genus Trichosurus; species Trichosurus vulpecula. The sequence goes on along the minus strand of NC_050580.1, from coordinate 107,895,059 downwards.
TACCTATCCCTCATACTTCACAAATTAGAAGGAAGAAATCAAATAATAAATGTGAAAGGGGATTCACAAAATATTATTATATGAAATGCCTTACGTAAATCCAATTTCTTTGCTGGATGTATTGTGTTCTTCTTAATTATATGCACAACAGCCTTGGGTTTCAGGAACATGTCTTGTTAGATATGTTTTATTGCTTCAATTCCACCAGAACCCCAGTAAGAATTTCTATACCAATGTATCCATGAACACACAGTTATACATAATGAAACCTTATGACTACCCTAGGAGGAAAATATTTTAATATATTTAAGGAGTAGTTGCTAACATGTTACAAAAGTGTTTCAAATTCCATCACTAGGAAAAACATAGAGGGTGTGTGATTTCACAATTGTAGAGAACTCTTTCAATGAACAGATTACAACCTGTCTAAAATTAAATAAGGAAGTCCTAAAGAGTTTCCTGAAACATATAAACACTGAGAGACTTGCTCAGGGTCACTCAGCAAGTGTAAGATGCAGGATCTGAAGCAAGTGTTTTATACTAAACTTGTGCCACTTTTCATCTGTTTTGGTATGGCAAAATCTGCCTTATCTGTGCCTAGGGCTCGTAGTTTTGTCCTTTGTGACCAAGAAGAACAAGACTAATGTCTCTAGCTCTGAAAATATCATATGTGTGTGCTTGTGTATGTATGTATGTATGTATGTACACATATGCATATATAAATATATACACATAGCCTATGTGAGGTGTTCTAAAGGTCTTATTATACTTTTAAGTTACAGGTTCATACTGTCTCACACACACACACACACACACACACACACACACACATTGAGAAGGCAAACTAGGCCACTGTTTGTCTCAATTCTTTTTTTTTGTTTTAAATAGTATCTTATTTTTTTCCACAATTACATATCAAGAAAATTTTTAGCATTCATTTTTACAAGATATTGAGTTCCAAATTTTTCTCCCTCCCTTCCCTCTGCTCTTCTAAAAACTGTAGGCAGTTGGATATAGTTTTCTTGTGTGTGTATGTATGTATGTGTATCTATCTATCTATCTATCTATATATATATATATATATACATATACACATTCACAGATAGTATCATGAAAAACAGATTTTCATATTCATCATGGTTGTATAAGAAAAAAAACAAATCAAAAAGAAAAAAAAAACAAACAAGAAAGAATGAAGTGAAAAAATATGCTTCAATCTCCATTCAGAGTCCATCAGTTCTTTATCTAGATATGGATAGCATTTTCTTTCCTCAGTCCTTTGCAGTTGTCTTGAATCAATGTGTTGCTGAGAAAAGTGGAGTCATTCATAGCTGGTCATTACAAAATGTTGCTGATACTGTGTACAGTGTTTTCTTGATTCTGCTCATTTCACTTTGAATCAGTTTGTACAAACCCTTCCAGGTTTTTCTGAAATGTGTCTGTTCATTTCTTGTTGTTCAATAGTATTCCGTTATATTCATATACTGTAGTCTGTTCAGCAATTCCCCAACTGATGGGCATCCCCTCAATTTCCAATATTTTGCCACCACAAATAGGGCTGCTATAAATATTTTGGCACATGTAGATCCTTTTACATTTTTTTGTGATCTCCTTGGGGCACAAATCTGGTAGTGGTATTGCTGAATCAAAAGATATACACAGTTTGATTGCCCTTGGGTATAATTCCAAATTGCTCTCCAGAAAGGTGGGATCAATTCTCAACTCCACCCACAGTACATTAGTGTCCCAATTTTCCACCATCCTCTCCAACATTTATCATTTTCCCTTTTTGTCATATTAGCCAATCTGATTGGTGCAAGGTGGTATTTCACAGTGGTTTTCATTTGCATTTTTCTAATCAAAAGTGACATAGAGCATTTCTCCATATGCCTATAGATAGCTTTGATTTCTTCATCTGAAAATTGCCTGTTCATATCTTTTGACCATGTATCAATTGGGGAATGGTTTGTATTCTCATAAATTTGACTCAGTTCTCTATATATTTGAGAAATAATGCCTTTATCAGAGATATTTGCTGTAAAGATTGTTTCCCAGCTTTCTGCTTTCCTTTTAATCTTGGTCGCATTGGAGTTTGTTTTGGCACAAAAGCTTTTCAATTTAATATGATCAAAATTATGTATTCTACATTTTTTAATGCTCTCCATCTCTTGTTTGGTCATGAATAGTTCGCTTCCACATAGATCTGACAGGTAGACAATTCCTTGTTCTTCTAATTTGCTTCATTGGTATCTTTTTTTTTTTAACAAGATGTAGTTTCCTTCCTTATCACTTTTAATTTGGTCTATTTTTGCTTTTACTTTGTCTAAGATCAGGATTGCACTCCCTGCTTTTTTTAAAGTTTAGATGAAGCACAATAGATTCTGCTCTAGCCCCTTATTTTTACTCTTTGTGGGTCTCTCTGCTTCAAGTGTGTTTCTTGTAAGCAACATGTTTTAGGATATTGGTTTTTTTATTCTTTCTGCTATCCACTTCCATTTTATGGGAGAGTTCATCCCATTCATATTCACAATTTGATAACTGCTTGTGTATTTCCCTCCATCCTATTCTTCCTCTTGTTTGTATTCTATCGCCTTTTACACTTTCCCATCTCACCGGTGGTTTGTCATTGTCTACTGCCTCTTCTGATCTGCCCTCCCTTCTGTCAGCCCTCACCCCCTTTCCCTAATCCCCTCCCCTCCTACTTCCTTGTCAGGTAAGACAGATTTCTGCATTCATCTGATTATGTACATTATTCCTTTTTTGAACCAACACTGATGAACATTGACCTCCCCCATCTTCTCCTCCACAGTAATAAGTCTTTCTTGCCTCTTCATGTGAGATAATTTACCCTATTCTACCTCTCTCTTCATTCTCACACCCATGGTACTCCTCTTTCTCATCCCTTAACCTTTTTTATGTCATTCCCTCAAATTCACTATATACCATATCCTCTGCAGGTATATTCCTTCCATCTGTCCTATTAGTGATAAGGTTTTTAAGAATCACAATAATCATCTTCCCATGTAGGGATATAAAGAGTTTAGCTCTATCGAATCCCTTATGTTTTCTTTTCCCTTTTTACCTATTTATGCTTCTCTTGGCTCTTGATATTGGAGGTCAAATTTTTGCTCTGTTTCTGGTCTTATCCTTATTGAAATCCTTTTATTTCATTAAATGACCATTTTATCCCCTTGATGTATTATGCTTAATTTTTCTGGGTAAGTGATTTGTGCTTGTAGTCCTAGCTCCTTTGCCCTCGGGAATATCATGTTCATATTACCTCTGATCCTTACATGTTGCAGCTTCTAAGTCCTGTCTAATCTGGATTGTGACTCCTCAATATTTGAATTGTTTTGTTTTGACCATTTGTAGTATATTTTCTTTGACTTGATAGTTCTGAAATTTGCCTATAATGTTCCTTGGAGCTTTTCTTTTGGAATCTCTTTTCTTAGGTAATTGGTTGATTCTTTGAATGCCTATTTTGCCCTCTGGATCCAGGACATCAGAGTAGTTTTCTTTGATAATTTCTTGAAATATACTATCCAGGTCTTCCTTTTGATTATGGTGATCAAGTAGTCCAATGATTCTGATATTGCTTCTCTTCAATCTATTTTCCATGTGAGTTCTTTTTTCCCATGAGATATTTTACATTTTCTTCCATTTTTCATCATTTTTAATTTGTTTGATTGTTTCTTGATGTCTCATAGAGTGATTAGCTTCCACTTGCCAAATTCTAACTTTTAAGTTACTGTTTTCCTCAATTAACTTTTGTGCTTTCTTTTTCATGTGGCAAGTTATACTCTTTAAGGAGTTATTTTCTTTAGCAGATTTTTGTATCTCCTCTTCCATTTGGCCAATTCTACTTTTGAAGCAGTTTTCCAAGCTGTCAAGTCTTTTTTGGCATAATTCCCTTGCATCACTCATTTCTTTTCCCAAGATGTCTTCTATCTCTTTTATTTGATTTTAATCCCCTTTTTGAACCCTTTCATGACTTCTTTCTGGGTTTGAGACCATTTCCTATTGGGGGGGGGGTGGAGATTTGTCCATAGGTATTTTGAAATTTTTATCCTCTTCTGATTTTGTGTCTTGGTCTTCCCTGTCACCAAAATTTCTACAGTCATATTCTTTGTTGTTTTTTGTTCATCTTTTTTTTTTCATTTTTCCTTTCTTTTAAATTTGAACTTTGCTCCCAGGGTGCAAAGGGCACTGACTCTGCCTTCTTTTTCCAGAGGCTGCTTTTTACCTGGTGCTGCACTAATATTGTCCTGGGGCCACTGATGACCTTTACATCTGGTGCTTTGTTGAGGAGGTATGGTAGGGGTGGGTGGTCCTGCTGTAGGCTGTAAGGGTTGGCCAGCTCACCTGGTGCTGAGCTTGTGTCCTAGTGGTAGTGTCTGGTGTATTAAGGCCAGGTGGGGTTTTTCTGCATTTTCTCAGTGCTAGACTGAAGCACATGGAGTTCTGGCCCCCAGAAGGCACCTCCCCACCCAGGGCTGCACAGAAGTATGTGGTGGTCAGACTTCAGCAGGACACCTGCCCACTTGGGGCTATGCCAAAGCACATGGTGATTCTCAGAGCTGTACTCTGCTGGGCTAAGGCACATGGACACTCCTGGTCTTGGCTTTTGCTTGCAACACCACACGGGAGATCAGGATCTCCTGCTGGTTTGCTGTGGTGGGGCTTGTGCTGGCTTGCTGGGATGCTCTCTAACCTGGAATGTGGTCCCATTTTACCTCAATGAGGCAGATTTTTCTTGCCAATCTCCACAGTCTCCCAAAGTAAAAGACCACTCCACCCTGTCTTTCAATTTTCTCCACTGTTTCAGGATTTCTTCTGGGGCAATATTTTATGATTATTTGGTTTTTTGGAAGTGAATATGGGAAGACTACAGTAATTTACTGCTTATTCCACCATTTTGGCTTCTGGAAGTCCTCCATTTGACTCAATTTTTACTTAGCCTTTAGTCACTGAATGGGCATTGCTTCAGACCTTAGCTTAAAAAGGCCAACTGCATCCAGGGTCGTTGCTAGTAATCTTCACCTATGTCTTGCTACTGGACTTAGATGACTCTGGAGGAAAGATTGAGGCTGGTGATTCTGCACAGCTCTGCCTCACTTAAATCCAATTTACTTGCAAGTCAAGACATCACCCTCCTGATGTCATTGGTCCTTTTTGAGAATAAAGTGACAACAAAACGATCTATCTACCTATTTATCTGTATCTATATATGTGCACATATGGATATATGTGCATATATGTGTATATATATATGTGTGTGTGTGTGTGTGTGTGTGTGTGTGTGTGTGTGTGTGTATACACTTATTAAATGCCTATGTGCCAGGTATGGTGCTAACTACTGGGGATACAAAAAAAGGCAAAAGACAGTCCTTGCATTTGAGGGGATTACAATCTAATAGGGGAGACAATATGCAAACAAATATATACAAAGCAAACTACAAACAAGATAAATAAGAAATAATTAACAGAGGGAAGATTCTAGAATTAACAGGGGTTGGGGAAATTTTCCTATAAAAGAAAGGATTTTAGTTAGGACTTAAAAAGAAACTGTGGAAGGCAGGAGGTAGCATTCCAGGCATGGGAGAAGGCCATAGAACATGTGTAGAGCCAAGTGTCTCACTTTTGAAATAGTCAGAAGACCACTCTCACTAGACTGAGGTAAACATGGCTGGGAGTAAGGTACAAGAAAACTGAAAAAGTAGGAGGGGGTACGTTATGGAAAACTTTGAATGTCAAAAGAGCATTTTGCATTTTGTATCATGGAGGCAATAGTGAGCTACTGGGGCTCATAGAGTAGGAAAGTGACATGGTCAGATGTATCCTTTGAGAAATCACTTTAGTGGCAGAATGGAGGATAGATTGGAGTAGAGGGAGACTTAAGCCAGGCAGATACACCGGTAGGTTCCTACAATAATCCAGGTTTGAGGCAATGAGGGCCTGTACTGGAGTGATAGCAGCTTCAGAGGACAGAAGAGGGAGTAGTTGAGAGATTATGGAAAGGTGAAATCAACAATCCTTGGCAACAGAATGGATATGGGGATTCAGAAATAGTGAAAAGTTCAGGATGAGTCTTATGCTGTGAGCTTAAGGGCCTGGGAGGATGGCATTGTCCTCTTCAGTAATAGGAAAAGTAGGATGGGAAGGGTTTAATAAAAGATAATGAATTCCATTTTGGACATATTGAGTTTGACACATTTACTGGAGTGCAGTTTGACATGTCTTAAATGCAATTAGAGATTGCAAGTTGGGGGTCAGCAAAGAATTTAGGGCAAGACAGGTAGATCTGAGAATCATTAACATATAGTAAATGTATGGGAGCTGATGAAGAAGAGAAGAGGGCCTGGAACAGAATCCTGAGTGACGTGGTTAGAGAATGTGATCTGAAAGGATCCAGCAAAGGAAACAGAGAAGGAGAATACAGAAAACTAAGAAGAGAACCAGGAGAAAGTGGTATCCTGAAAACCTAGAGATAAGAAGAGTATGATTGACAGTATCAATGACTACAGAGGTGTGTGTGTGTGTGTGTGTGTGTGTGTGTGCGTGCGCATGTGCACACGCACGCACTATAAAGAAACGCATCTGAATATGTACACATACGCAGATGTGTATGTATATATATGCATGTGTACACATATGCAGATATACAGATGTACGTGTGTATATATTCATACACGCATATACATATAAACACATGCATACAAATACACATACATACACACATACGTAAACACACACATCTCTAGCTATCTAGCTATCCCAAGGCATCTTGAACTCATCATGTCTAAAACAGAGCAAATGTGTGTGTATACATATGCATACATGGAACTTCTAGAGATTAAATTCCTGCCATAGATTTTCAACTTATAGTCCTAGACAGTTGCCTTGGGATAATGAGAGGTTATGTAATTTCTCCAGAGTAATACAGCAAGTATGTATCAGTGGTGAGACATTTACAGGGTTTTCTAGACTCTGATGCCACTTCTCTAATCACCATATCATACTGGCTCTGAAGAGTGATATTAATAGCTGAAAGTGGTATTCTTCAGTAAAAATACAGAATTAGTCCTAATCTAAGCTTGCTTTCTTTACCTCAATATTGGGTAGAGAAAAGGTGAGAGTCATGATTTACTGCCACAGCCAAGTACCTCTACAAGCAGAGGGGTCACCAACAGGGTTGAGCAATGTTTTTGGAATGTTACTTGTAGACCTAAGAACAGATGCTTGATCACATTGGGCTGGAGACATCATAGGAAAGGAGCTGGCAGAGGTACAAAGTTTTTTTTTTTTTTATTTCTTGCTCTATGTGTATCTTAGGAATCAAAAGTAAACTTTCAGCTTCTGATACAGCATGTACCTCTTTTCTGGGATACTGAAAGTACTTTCAGAGTGCAGTATAATGACCACTGTGTATCAGTTACAGCTCTTAGTTTATCCTCCATCTTCCCTGCAAGGGATCTCAGGGGAAATGACATTTTGACCACTTGACTTGCCTGTGGGCATGCACTCAAGTCAAATACTTTAGAATTTCTCCTGCTTGGGGAAAAGAAAAATCTAAACTTTATTAATTTTACAGTGAACATTTAGTTTCCTGACTGGTTTGGTGAACTATAGTACATGTAAAGTTTTTTTTTTATGTTTCTGATAGAAAATTCTGGCCTGGTATGCCCTGTGCTACTCAAATGAATGATTAGAACTGATGGTATTCTAAAGGGAAAAGAATTAAACATTTTGAAACTGATATAGATTTGAATAATTGCTGGTCCCATAACTAAAATAGGGATATGTATAATAGGGGTATTTGGTAATTCAGTTTTGTTCAATAAAAAGATCACTGGATTTAGGGTCAGGATACCCAGGGCCAAACACTGCCTCTGCCACTTACCAGACATGTGACTCTGGGCAAGTCCGTCTCTTGCGCCATGACTTCCTCATCTTTAAAAAGAAATGGTTGGAACAGAAAGCCCCCAGGGGCCTTCTAGATTTAAATTTATGATTCTGTGATCCCAGTCATAAATATTTAATGTAGGCTTAATATGAGATGAAATAAAAGAGGCCAGCAAAAGAATGCACTATAGGGAGCCATGCTCTTTCCCTCTCTGCCCCAGCCCACGTACTGCTCAGATAGCTCAGTATACTCAAGGGTCCAGCAAAGTAATCCTAATATGGAACCTTTCTCCCAAGCTGCCTGCAAATGTAACACTCTTCTTTCCCCCTCTAAGCTGTACAATGTCCCACTATCTCCACATTAATGGAAAAGAACCCAGAGCCTTCTATTCACTATGATCTTCAGGCCAATCTCCCTTTTCAAAGGTCATGAGAGGACTCCAGCATCCCCTGACACCGCCCCCCCCCCCACTCCCCACACACATACATAAACACCTACTAGCTATGGACAGATATGCTTACTCATTTCATTTGGAAGAGCAAGACATCACTAACCACAATCTTTCTGGTAATAGGTAGGACCACAGGAATTTTTATCTGTCCTGCCACTGTAATTACAGGCACTTGCATAGCCATTTGACTGGACAATGTTTCCCAAGGAAACCTGGACCTTGCCACCTACCCTGTCAGTGCATCTTAAGTACCACTATGACTTTCCGTGCATCCTACAGATGAACTTATCATTACATGGGCTAATTTCCCTAATTAAAAAGTGAAATTTTTCATTCAGTCATTCATATGCTCATCCATTGAGAGAAGCTATTTTCTAGCCTAGCCAATGATTTAATATATGAGAACTATGTTCTGCTCCTTTTTTAACCCTCACAAAAATCAGTATTTGCCAGGAAAAGTAAAGTTTCTGCCCCTCAAGTGGGTATTATAGGATCAGGACAGAACAAGAACCAGCCCATAGTACAAAGAATGTGGCATAAGGAGGCAAAGTCCTTACTCCTAGTGTGACAACCACATAAAGCAAATTTAAGTTCTCACATAATGCTGGGCCTTCTTCTAAGTCCCAGGAATTCAAAGACAAAAATGAACAGGAGCTAACCTCAGAAGCCTACATTCTATCAGAGTAGATGACATGAACATATAGAACCCTTAAAAGTATCTAACCCATTCTTAAAAACCTCACAGGTCATAGATTTTGAAAAGACCATTTCTTCCAGAACAACCTGGCACTGGAATCATGAGTACACCCCATGGAGTCTCCCAAATCCAAAGGAAGAATCATTCTTCCCTCACCAAAATTATGAAAGATGCAGTGTCACATGAGTAGTGTTTTCTAGGATCTTTGGGATATGGACTACTGAGGAACAGGGAAAAGCAGAGATCAGGATTGTATTATTGCAAGGGCCTGTTGTATCCCAACGTACAGATTAGAACATCACAGGATTGGAAAATTACAACCTGAAGGGGCCTTAGAGATCATGTATGCCACCTCACCCTCCATACTATACAGCTGAGGAAACTGAGGTTGAAGAGGTTAAATATCTTGCTCAAGGTAACAGAGGTAGCAAATGACAGAACTATGAATTGAACTCAGGGTCTCTGACTGTGTCCATGATCCTTTCCAGTAAATCACACTGCTCATATGAACCAAGGGGAAAACAGATGGCTGTTCAATGCTAAAGTTTCTGATCTTTGTGATTTCCTATAGTTGTTATACTCTCATGATTCAGGGTAGAGCTTTGCAGCATTAAAGCTCTGTCATCTTGAAGGTCCGTTTGTACCTTGCCTATTTTTTGCTGCCATCCACTATGGAACTTTTAGTATTTGTTAAACCAAAGAATGAAGGGGAACTGTTTCAGCCATGCTGCCCAATAAGCTCTTGGGGGCAGCTTTGACATATCAAATGGAACAGCAGCTTTCCCATATTTAGGCATTTATATTTTCCTCTACATTTGACTCCCTATTTGTAAAGCTTTTGCATGCAGATCAGAGCACCTGATAAAGCCCACACATTTCTCTCATGGTCTGTGTTCATAGGAAAACTGTGTTGCAGACAAATGCTCAATTTATTTCTGACATGAGATTTACACAGTGTCATCAACTAAAACTTCAGCATCTTTTGCCTGCCTTACACAATTACATCAGTAATACACTTTGCCATGCTCCCAACAAATCTATTCTCTGATTTTGCAGAGGCACATATCACTGAGTGACAAAGATTCATAGAATATTCGATGCTACAAATCCCATCCAGTTACTCTCCAAATTGTCTCTTGGGTCATCTCTTGGGAAATGTAGAGAGGTTAAAAATACAAAAAAAAAAAACAAACAATTGGCTGATAAGGATTCTGATAGGCTGCATCTTGCTTTATTCTCTTCCTTCAATCACTCCTTGAACTTTTCCTGTTTCTGTTCTCTGACTACAATCCTTTATTTCCAACAGTGGGTAGCAAACATGGATATGCATTTGGTGGCTCTTTGTGGGGAGGAGCTGCCTCCCTTGGAGAGAGCTCACTATAGGCCATAGCCTGCTAGGTGACTAAGCTACTTCTTCAGTGAAAATTAGGCACAGTTGGAGGAAAATAACTTGTTTTAGGCTGGGAAAGTACTGAGTATAAGTATATAAATATTGATTTATTCAGGGCTCTTGTCTATGCATTTTCTCCATGTCTACTCAACTCTTTGACTATAAATGCCGACTGCATGTGGGCTGTGTTTATGTTGACTGTTTTACCTTCTAAGTCCTCCAGGGAATGGATCATGTCTATTTATCTTATTTTCTCAATGACCAGCAAAGTGACTAGAATATGTGGTCATTAAATAAAAGCACGTATGGCAATGAATTTCCTATGAATTGTGGCTCATCCAGACGGGATCCATATAATTAATACAAAATCAGTGCCATTGACAGAGTGCTTGGACTTCAGTCAGGAAGAGTGAAGTTCAAATTTCACTTTAGAAACTAGCTGTGGGACCCAGGGCAAGTCACTTAACTTCTCTTTGCCTCAATTTCCTCAATGTAAAATGAGGATAATATTAGCACCTACCTCACAAGGTTGTTGTGAAGATCAAGTGAGATACTTTTAAAGCACTTAGCACAATGTCTGGTACATAGTAGGTACTATATAAATCCTAATTCCTTCCTTCCCTCCCTCCTCTTATTCCAGTCAAAAGCGCTCTTTACTTTTCAAACTTAAAAATTTAGAATCACCACCACAACACACTATATACTATATTCTAATTGCTAGTTTTCTCGACAGTCATTAGTAGGAATTTTTGCACAATGGACAGGGGGAAAGTCAGAAAGAGTATGGCCACAAAGGGAAAACAAGGCTACTCTGGGACAACTTGATTTTTCTATGCTGCTGAAGGCCTCAAAAGTGATAGAGAGAGTAAGGAGTTGGGAAAGCCCAGAGGGTAGGGTAAAAGGGGGGGAGGTAAATGTGCTTATGTTGCCCTATATATTTTAAGCTCTTTGGGAAATCCTAATAGATTTCTGTTAACTATTGCACAAGCATAATAGAAATGCCCAGATATTCTTTTTTTAACAGTATTTTATTTTTTCCAATTGCACATTAACACAATTTTTATCATTCATTTTTACAAGATTTTAAGTTCCAAATTTTTCTTGCCCCTTCATTCCGCTCCCCTCTTCCTAAAATGGTAGGCAATTTGATATATGTTCTACATGTGCTATCATATAAAACACATTTCCATATTAGTCATAATTGTGAAAGAAGAACAAAAGAAAAAAACACAAAAACGAATGAAGTAAAAAAAAGAATAGGCTTTGATCTGCATTTAGAGTCTATTACTTCTTTATTTGGATATGGATAGAATTTTCCTTCATTATTCCTCTGCCCTGATCTTGGATCACTGTGTTGCTGAGAAGAGCTGAGCCATTCATAGTTGATCATCACACAATGTACTATGTATAATGTTTTCCTGGTTCTTCTAATTTTACTTTGCATCAGTTCATGCAAGACTTTCTAAGTTTCTTTTTCTGACATCTGTGTGTTCATTATTTCTTATTGTACAATAGCATTCCATTACATTCACATACCACAGCTTGCTTAACCATTCCCCAATTAATGGGCATCACTCAATTTCCAATATTTTGCCACAAAAAGATTGGCTAAAATACTTTTGCATGTGTATGTCCTTTTCCCTTTTTTATGATTTCTTTGGCATATAGACCTAGTAGCTGTATTGCTGGATCAAAAGGTATGCTATGCAGAATGATTTGATCAGCTTACAACTCCATCTACAATGCATTAGTGTCCCAATTTTCCCACGTCCTCTCCAGCATTTATCATTTTCCTTTTTTTCTCATATTAGCCAACCTGATAGACGTGAAGTGGTACCTCAGAGTTGTCTTAATTTGCATTTTTTTGATCAAAAGTGATTTAGATCACATTTTCAGATGCCTATAGGTTGCCTTGATCTAGATATTCTGATTATTAATTTTAAAAATCAGGAAAGAGGAACAATTGCATTTCATTTTGTCTTTGGGATTACCCAATGTAGAAGTATATACATATATTTTTGTACACATAAATCTACTGTATGTGTTCATAAAAATATGAAAAAGAAAAAAAAGATTTAGGGTCTATAGATCCTCTGTATTTAGATATTTGCAGGCTGTCAAGTTGAAAAGAGTATTTAAATTTATCCTGCTTATCTGTATAGGACAGAAGTCAAAACAATGGGTAAATACATGGATATAAGTTTTCACTCATTTTTTAAATGTTGGAGGTGATATGGAAGAAAAAAACTGAGACACTAATTTATTGTTGTTAGTACTCTGAACTGATCCAACCATTTTGTAGAGCAATCTGAAATTGTGGCAAAGAGTTATTAAACTGTCTATACCTTTTGACCCAGCAATACCACTACTGGGTCTGTTTCCAAAGATGATTAGGGAAAAGAATCTATATGTTTTAAAATATTTATAGCAACTCCCTCTGTGCTATCAAAGAACTGGAAGTTACAGGGATGTCTGTCAATTGGAGAATGACTAAAAAAGTTGTGGTTTATTATGGTGATGAAATATTACTGTGCTATAGGAAATGATGAACTCTGCAACCAACAATAGAAGGAAAGCAGAAAGCTGGGAAACAATTTTACAGCCAGTCCTTCTGATAAAGGCTGTGTGTGTGTGTGTGTGTGTGTGTGTGTGTGTGTGTGTGTGTGTGTATCGCGAGAGAGAGAGAGAGAGAGAGAGAGAGAGAGAGAGAGAGAGAGAGAGAGAGAGAGAGAGAGAGAATGAGAACTGAGTTAAATTAATAACAATACAAGTCATTCCCCAATTGATAAACGGTCAAATGATATGAACAGGCAATTTGCAGATGAAGAGATTAAAGCTAGCTATCATCATAGAAAAAGTGCTCTAAATCACTATTAACCAGATAATACAAGTCAACACAACTCTGAGGTACCACATCACACATATCAGATTGGCTAAGATGACAAAGCAAGAAAATGATAAAAGGAGATAAATTAAATTGGAGAAGATGTGGAAAAATTGGAATACTAATGCATTGTTGCTGGAGTTGTGAACTGATCCAACCATTCTGGAGAGCAATATGAAACTATGCCTAAAGGGCAACCAAATTTTGCATACCCTTTGATGCAGCAATACCACTACTAGGTCTATGTCCCAGTGAGATCATAAAAACAGAAAAGGGACAACCATGTGCAAAATATTTATAGCAGCTCTTCTTTTGGTTACCAAGAATCGAAAATTGAGTGGATGCCATCAACTGGGCAATGGCTGAACAAGTTGTGGTATATGAATGTAATGGAATACTATTGTGTTACAAGAAATGATGAGCAGGCAGATTTCAAAAAAACCTGAAACGTCTTACATGAGCTGATGCTGAGTGAAGTGAGCAGAACCAGGAGAACATTCTATATAGCAACAGTAACACTGTGTGATGGTTATGATAGACCCACCTCTTCTCAGCAATACAATGATCTAAGACAATTCCAAAGGACTTGTTGAGGTCCTCTGCCCCAACAACTAACTTGAAGGGGTCTGTTACCCCCAAGACCCAGGCCTTTGCCCAGCAAAGGGCCTGATTTCACAGACAATGAATGGGGCGGGAGCCGAAGGTGGTGAGTGACTCCGTTTATTGTTTCAGCAAGCAGCATTTTTATATCTTTGGTTAAATAGGCATTAGGGCCACCCTGGTTCCACCTACTCTCCTCTCCTCTTCCCACCACTAACCCGAAGTTTCCTGAGGACGGGCAGTCCAGGCAAAGAACTGGAAGTTCCACATGCTCTGGCAAGCCCAGACAGAGAGCCGGAAGTGCCATGTGGTCAAGCAGGTCTGGGCAAAGACCTGGAATTGCTAGGGAGGCAACAAAGGTGAGACCCCTCCTCCTGGCTCCACCCATATCTCTGAGCCCTGAGATTACCTCAGCAGGCCCTGGGCATGGAGGTCCGAGGAGGGCAGGGATCGGCTCTAACTCACCCCATAACAAGGACTCATAATGGAAAATGCAAACCACATCCACAGAAAGAACTATGTAGTCTGAATGTAGATCAAAACATACTATTTTCACTTTTTGTTTTTTCTCTCATTTTTTTTTTTACATTTTGTTCTGATTCCAACTCCTTCATGTTACAAATGATGAAATTGAGGTACAAAATGCTTAAGTGACTTGACCATGGTCACACAGCTGGTAAATAGCTACTGTGGAATTCAAACTCAGATATTCCTAACTCCAAATCCAGTGCCTAATCCACCATACCATAATGTCTCCACTTGAAATTTGTTGTCCTTTCCAAATCCAGAATTCTATGGTATTCCCCAAATCACAATAGGAAATTAACATTTTTCCTTTCATATTAGAGGGTATTCACTTGTTTCCTGACAGAATCATGGAAAGTTCCTATACTATTCTGCTTCAAAGTAATTGATCTTTCCTAAAGTTACCATGGCAAATTTTTGTCTCTTGTATGTATCTACTGTGGCCTAATAAGAAAAAAACAGCTTATGTTGTTCTTTGACATCAAGAAAATTCATCAGCCCAACAATTTCTATTACCCATTATATTATAAAAATACATTATCATCATCATTACTGTTATTGTTATTAGATTTACCACCCCATGAGATTCAAATACTGTAAGTTTTCAAATTGAACTGATCCTTCCTAACTTTTTTTTCAGTTTATTCATATTTTGCCTTAGGTTATCTACCACTTAGAGCATGTTGAGTACATTTAGAAGCTAAATGTCTGTCTTGGACAGCTCTTTGCCCATACGGTTTAAGGGAATTTTCATTCCCAAGTCTCAAGGTAGGTGCTTGTATTTTTGAATGGCCATTAGATTAACGATGAAAAAAAATAAAATATGCATGATCCACTGATGTAACATATTAATGTTCTCTGGTTCTTTATTCATGTAAAGTGTCTCCCTGGGGAATTTTAGTTGTGTCTGCCTAATGTAGGAGATCAATCTCCTCTGTGGAGAAGTGCTTTGAACTTCAATGCAAAACTTTATTTTTGTGGCTTTTCAGAGGGCGGATGATCAAAAGTCTAGTGTTAAAATCATTGAAAGCAGTCATACCCCGCTGAAAAACTCAAGGGTCAAGTTAGTTGGTTGGGAATATGGCCAGGCAGCGAAAAAACACCCAGATTCAGTCTCAGACTTTGGATTCTTTCTTTGGTGACAAAGAAGACCAAAACATTCAGCATAAAGAAGTCAACAAAGTGCAAGAGCCTACACCAAAAGCCTCCAAGAAAAACATGAACTGGTCCCAGGCAATGGAAGAGCTCAAAAAGGATTTGGAAAAGCAAGTTAGAGAAGTAGAGGAAAAATTGGAAAGATAAATGAGAAGTATGCAAAAAAAACCATGAAAAACAAATCGATGACTTGCTAAAGGAGACCCAAAAAAATACTGAAAAATACACTGAAGAAAACAACACCTTAAAAAACAGACTAACTCAAATGGCAAAAGAGCTCCAAAAAGCCAATGAGGAGAAGAATGCCTTGAAAGGCAGAATTAGCCAAATGAAAAAGGAGATCCAACAGACCACTGAAGAAAATACTACCTTAAAAATTAGATTGGAGCAAGTGGAAGCTAGTGACTTGATGAGAAATCAAGATATTATAAAACAGAACCAAAGGAATGAAAAAATGGAAGACAATGTGAAATATCTCCTTGGAAAAACCACTGACCTGGAAAATAGATCCAGGAGAGATAATTTAAAAATTATTGGACTACCTGATAGCCATGATCAAAAAAAGAGCCTAGACATCATCTTTCAAGAAATTATCAAGGAGAACTGCCCTGATATTCTAGAGCCACAGGGCAAAATAGAAATTGAAAGAATCCATGGATCACCTCCTCAAATAGATCCCAAAAAGAAATCTCCTAGGAATATTGTTGCCAAATTCCAGAGTTCCCAGATCAAGGAGAAAATACTGCAAGCAGCCAGAAAGAAACAATTTGAGTATTGTGGAAACACAATCAGAATAACTCAAGATATAGCAGCTTCTACCTTAAGAGATCAAAGGGCTTGGAATATGATATTCCGGAGGTCGATGGAGCTAGGATTAAAACCTAGAATCACCTACCCAGCAAAACTGAGTATCATGCTCCAAGGCAAAATATGGATTTTCAATAAAATAGAGGATTTTCAAGCTTTCTCAGTGAAAAGACCAGAGCTGAATAGAAAATTTGACTTTCAAACACAAGAATCAAGAGAAGCATGAAAAGGTAATTAAGAAAGAGAAATCATAAGGGACTTACTAAAGTTGAACTGTTTTTTTACACTCGTACATAGAAAGATGATGTGTATGATTCATGAGACCTCAATATCATAGTAGCTGAAAGTAATATGCATATATATATGTATATATATATATATATATGTTTACTTATATATATGTATATATATGTTTATGTATATATATATATATGTTTATATATATAGGTGAATGTGCATGTATGTATATATGTATGTGTAAATATATATATATATAGAGAGAGAGAGAGACAGTGAACACAGGGTGAGTTGAAGATGAAGGGAAGATATCTAAAAGAAATAAAATCAAATTAAGGGATGAGAGAGGAATATATTGAGAGAGGGTTATAGGGAGAGATAGAATGGAGTGGATTATCTCGCATAAAGGTGGAAAGAGGAAGCAGTTCTGTGGGAGGAGGGGAGAAGGCAGGTGAGGGGGGAATGAGTGAATCTTGCTCTCATCAAATTTGGCCTGAGGAGGGAATACCATACATACTCAATTGGATATCTTACCCCACAGGAAAGAAGAGGGAAGAAGATAAAAAAGGCCCCGGGGGGGAATGATGGAGGGGAGGGCAGATGGGGGTGGAGGTAATCAAAAACAAACACTTTGGAAAGGGGACAGGGTCAAGGGAGAAAATTAAATAAAGGAGCAAAATATAGTTAGTCTTTCACAACATGTGTATTGTGGAAGGGTTATACATAATGATACACATGTGGCCTATGTTGAATTGCTTGACTTCTTAGGGAGGGTGGGTGGGAAGGGAAGAGGGGAGAGAATTTGGAACTCAAAGTTTTAAAAACAGATGTTCAAAAACAGAAAAAAAAAGTTTTTGCATGCAACTAGAAAATAAGATATACAGGCAACAGGGCGTAGAAATTTATCTTGCCCTACAAGAAAGGAAGGGAAAAGGGGATGGGAGGGGAGTGGGGTGACAGAAGGGAGGGCTGAATGGGGAACAGGGCAACCAGAATATATGTCATCTTGGAGTGGGGGGGAGGGTAGAAATGGGGATAAAATGTGTAATTCAAACTCTTGTGAAAATCAATGCTGAAAACTAAATATGTTAAATAAATAAATTTTTAAAAAATCATTGAAACACTTACAAATCTCTCGTTAGAGAAAAATGGTCTTTTCTCTCCACTTTTGCAAGCTAGATAATGGTGGAGATATGAACATGGGCCAATGTTCTAATCAAGGCTGAATCAGCCTGCAACTATCTTAATGGATCCTTCTAATATCCTTAGAGGAAGAGAAATGCTTAGAAATATGGTTGCGAAATATTAACAGATGGTATATGGAGATTGGAAATAGCAAAGAGTATACTTACATTCAAATTCATTTCTTTCCTTTTCCTTCACTGCAAAGGCTGAATTGCAGGCTTTTTCTGACCATTCCTTATATAATTCATGGAAAGGGGAATTTTGTCTCTTAATACTCTGGAAACAGTAGGCTACACCAGGTTAAATTTCCCAAAATTACATATTTTCCACCAAGTGACAAATGAGAAAACCTATTGTTAAAAATATGTGAAAAATCTATTGGTTTTATCAATGTGACAACTCCCTCCAACAAAACAAAATATAATAATTTGTAACTTCGTTAATTAATCCTAGGAAGCTGGCTAAGATGCATGGAGATTAAATGATTTCCTGGGAGTTACAAAGCTAAGTAAGTTTTAGATGCAAGACTTGAATCCAGGTCTTCCTGACTTGAAACTCAACATGCTATCTTCTAAACCACACTGCTTCTATCTTTTTAGGAAGAGAAAAAGAAATCCTAAAACACATAAATATATGGGATGTGTGTAAAAACTAGGTAGCTAGGTGGTATAGTGAATAAAGTACTGGATTTAGAATCAGGAAGAAAAGAGTTTGAATCTTGGCCAGATGTGTGGATAAGTATTTCAAGTGTCAGCCTTCATTTCCTTAACAGTAAATGGGGATAATAATTATACCTACAACACAGGGTTGTTGTAAGGATAAAAAAAACCATAAAAAGAGTGTTGCTATTAAAACACAATGTGTTAGCTACAATACTGTTCATAATAATGACAGCAATCTTGCATCGGTCTGTAAGGTTAAAGTTCTAAATGTCATTTTTGATGACCAAAAAGTAAGTGTCAGTGGGTTCTGATTTTCTCCAATTTTCACAGTAAGTTACAATGGCTTGGTATGATATAAACGATATTGATAATGACTAAGAACATTGAATATGTCCATTACACAATATTGGAGAAAAAAGTGCTATCTCTATGGCGTTACTAACCTTAAACCACAAATTTGCTGGATAATAAATCTTAAGAGAACTAATAAATGAGAGAAAATGTGGTGGCTTTTTAAGAAAATTTTACCAGGAATCAGTTCATCTAGGTTTTTGTTTCAAATCTGCCATTTACTAGCTTAATGACCTAGGACAAAACATTTGACCTCCATGAACTCATCAACAACATGTCACTAAATGCATATTGTCTTTGTTTCATATATGGTATCATTGACAGGATAAAATAGAATAATAGATGTGAAAGTGTTTTGAAAGTCATAAAGTACATTATAAATGTAATATGAAATTGTTATTATTAAATTTGGGATTGCAACATTTGCTGCTTTATCTTTAGCCAAGTGGTGGTATTTTTTGTATTGATCTCTTAAAATAGCTGGTAGGTTTCAAGAAGTAATTAGATATGAAAGCACTCAAGATTCTTGAGATCTTGGTGTGTGTATATGTACTTTTATTTCCTTCTCTAAGAAGATGTAGAGATTTGTATTCCAGGAACAGCAGACACATCAGATGAAGGTCTATGCTTTACTGTAACCTTTACAGAGACATTATATTCCATCCATCTTGCCACTATGAAAACTGCCAGTATCCACCTGAACTCAGATACTAAACATTCACTGTGAGGAGGCCATCAATTAAAATTCCTGTTGCTGGGGAAATGAATGGAATACTCTCAATCTGCCTAGCATTTATTTTTTATACTTATCTGCATAAGCACCTATCATATTCTGTTCATCCTCATTCAATGCAACGTAGCCTGGATCTCAAAAAACATACCATTAGGCCTATAACTGTGGTCCCATGGGAAACTTGTTTCTGAAAATTGTGCCAGACAACCTAACTCTGATAAACCATAATGACCAATCATTGATCCAGAGGACACATGAGAAAATATACTGCTTTCCTCTCTGTAGAGATATAAGGGTCTGTGGGTTTATAATGCTGCTTACATGGTTAAACAATTTAAACTATGTCAATTGGTTTTACTCAACTCTAAGAAGAGTTCAGTGAGACAGGAAGTATATTGGGAAATGACAGGTGTAAAAACATAAGACATCAATAAAACTTCTTAGAGGATATGCCTGAATGGCTCTTTTTCCTTCAGTTATGGATGTTAAAGCTTTATTTCCAGCATAAAAGACCTCATATACCAGCCCAGTCAGCTTCCTATTACTCTGTATCTCACCACTCTTACAATGCTCTTCAAAGTTTAATCTAGACTTGTCTTTCAGGTTGGGCACCAGTGAAAGCAGTCTTGTCCACCTCCTGAAATTATTAAATCTTAAAGACACTCTTGAACTTTATCAATATCAGGGGTAATTGTACCACTGGGCTTTCTGAGTCTATATCCCACTGTGGGGAAAAGAAGGGAGAAAGAAGAGAAAGAGAAAGAGAAGAAGGGAGAGAGGAGAAGGATGAGAGAGAGGATTAAGTACTTACTATTTGGCAATCACTTTGACAGCCAAAGTTCTTAAATCTGTCTCTTCATTCCTCCATCACAGGATTATCATATGCCTTAATTAATTACTAATTGACATAGTCTTTGATGAACAGACATGAAAAGTTGGAAGTACATTTTTGTTTTCCTTAAAGGTCGAAGTTTGATTTTCTCCTGTATCTTCTCCCTTCCCTCTCCTGATTCCAAGAATGGAAATGAATGTGACATCTAAGTAGGATGAAAGGTTCTTTGTACTGGTTGCTTTAGTCCAGTCTATCACAACCTGTATGCTTAAAATATCATTTCCATAAGAGTGTTTATATTCACCATGATACCACTGTGACTGGAACTAATTACTTTGATTTCTGAAAACCCTAGAAAAGAAGAATTTATTCTCTCTCATGCAAGTACCCTCTTAACACAACCTTAATTACATCATTACAAGAAACATGATAATAGTGATCCCACAAGATTAATTTTTCTGGAGGTAGTTAATGTAATAGTTAAAGGAATGGATGGGGCTCAATGAAAATTCAGGGCCCTGTATCAGCCTGAGCTGAGTAAACAATTTGGGGAAATGTAAACTAAAAGAAATTTACAACAAGGGCTTTAACTGGATTTCACAGAAACAAATTGAATAAAGCCATTTAACAGAATGGGTATGGGCATACAAAATTGGAGATTAACAGAGATTTTAGTCTCATGCCATGTGGTCATGACTCTTGAACTTTTGCTGCAAGAAATGAGTCAACCTAGCATTCAGTTTGGCTCCTTCTCATTCAGTCCCTTACTATAGGCCCTGCCATTGTAGTAATCAACCTTTAGGGCTTTCCATCTGTCCCAAAGCTGCCTGCCCTATTTGTGATATTGCCCCCCTTAGAATGGGGGATCCTAGAAGGTAGGGACTTTCTCAGTTTGTAGTTAGGTCTGCAGCACTTACCACAGTGCTTGGACCATATTCAGAGGTTGATCAATGCTTTTTAATTCACCGATTTCCTGGGGGTAGAGGAATATAGAATTTGATATTTATCAGGTGATTACAATTGATTGGGTAATTAAAATTGTTGAAGAAATATCACATTACCTAAACTATTTTGGGATATGACCCATATTGAGATCTCCAAGAACCTACATATGGTTGAATCCTCAGAAAAAGATAGCATTCCCAACCTCTTAGCCAAATATGCACTTTCTTCCTCCCCTCCCCAAGCCAGAGAATACATTACCACAGATCCCAAGTATTCTACCATGAGGATCTATGATCTGGTCACCAACTTAGCAGTAAATCATTACTCTCTTGTTTTCTTAACAACTCCTGGGCAGTATAAGGCAATAAGGAGTGCCAAGAAGAATAATCAACCCTATATTCAATTTGAATCAAGGGATATTTGTTGTGGCCAACTGTGTATCCCTGTTCCAGCTCATGGGAAGACCATCCACAACCTGTTTACTCAGTTCTAACAAATCAGGATATGCAAAAATAAATAAAAATATGTCCACTGTCTTTGTACAGACTAATAGAAGTATAAAATACAGAGGATAATTAAAACACAAGGCAAGAATGTGATAAGTACCATGTGATAGCTACAAACAAAGGGATTTCAGAGGAGAACCGTATTAGATTTTATTGAGGACATCATCAAGTGCTTTATGGAGGAAATTACATTTAAATATGGGCTTGGACACATAGTTCTAGGAGCCAAGATGGTGGAGTAAGCAGTAAACCACTGCAACTCTCCCATACTAACTTCCAAACAACCATTAAATAGAGCCCCCCCAAAAAATCCTGGAACAGCAGAATGAGCAAAAAAGAAAGGGTAAAACAATATTTTAGCCCAAGAAACTTGGATGATCAGCAAGAGAAGTCCATCTCACTCAGGTGAAAAGGGAGTGCAGCCCAGGACAGGAAGAATCCCGCCAAGACAGCATCAGGCCCCACCTCAGCCAACCAGTGGGATATTCTGAGCCCCAGTGTGATGGAACAGGCAAACACCAAGACCATAACCTCCCTCCCCTCATGCCCTAGCATAATCAGAGAACTGGCAGATTCCGGTTCCTTGAATCACCACATGCTTCACTGTAGCCCTGGGCAAATAGGAATACTCTAGTGGCTAGACCTCCATGTGCTCCAGCAAAGCCCTGGGCAAACTGGTAGACCCCAACCCCATGAGTGCCTAAACAAACAGGCAGCTACCAGACAGCATTGGCCTGCCATGCATCAGTGTAGCCCTGGGAAAACAGGCAGCTTCCAGAGGCCTGTTCAGCTGCTGGGAAACACAGATACACTCCACTGGGCCTCAGCAACCACCAGACACCATCACTAGGACCGCAGCTCAGCACCAGGTAAACTGCCAGACCCTTATAGCCTCCAGGAGTACCAGCCAATCCTTACTCCAAGCTCTCAACACAGCACAAGACATGAGGGTCCCTGTGGGCCTCAGGGCAACATCTGTACAGCACCAGGTAAACAGTCAGGGCCTGTAGCCACTAGCACAAGAAGCCAGAGACAGTACCTCTGCCAGCCTGGGAGTAGAGTTCAAATTTAAAAGAAAGGAAAAAGGCCAAAAAAGGATAAGCAGAAAATAAGAAACAAATCTGACCATGGAAAGTTATTGTGGTGAGAGGGAAGACCAAGACACAAACTCAGAAGAGGACAAGAATGCTAAAACTCTTATGTGCAAAACACCAAAGAAAAATGGGAAAGGCTCTCAAGCCCAGAAAGATCTCATGGAAGAGCTCAAAAAGGAGTTTAAAAATCCTATAAAAGAGATAGAAGAAAAATTGGGAAAATAAATGAGAGTGATGCAAGAGAATTATAAAGAAAAAAGACAATAGCCTGGAAAATTACTTCAAAAGTATAATTGGCCAAATGGAAAAGGAAGTACAAAAACTAAGTAAGGAAAACAATGCCTTAAAAGCTATAATTGAGCAAGTAGAAGCTAATGACTCTATGAGACATCATGAATCAATAGAAAAAAAATGGAAGAAAATGTAAAATACTACATGGGAAAAAACAACTGATCTGGAAAATAGATCCAGGAGAGACAATATCAGAAACATTGGACTACCTGAAAGTCATAATCAAAATATGAACAGGAAGTTTTCAGATGAAATATTCAAAGCTATCTATAAGCATATGAAGGAATGCTCTAAATCACTTGTGATTAGAGAATTGCAAATTAAAACCATTCTGAAATACTCCCTCACACCAATCAGCTTCGGTAATATGATAAAAAAAAAAACTAAAATGATAAATGTTGGATAGGATATAGGAAAACTGGGACATTGTAGGTGGAGTTTTGAATTGATCAAACCACTCTGGAGAGCATTTTGGAACTATGCCTAAAGGGCAACCAAAGCGTGCATACCCTCAGATCCAGCAATACCACTACTAGGTTTGTATCCCAAAGAGACCATAAAAAGGGAAAAGGACTTAACGTGGGCAAAAATGTTGATAGCAGCCATTTTCATGTTAGCAAAATATCAGAAATTGAGGGGATGCCTATAAATTGGGAAATGGCTGAACAATCTGTGGTATATGAATGTAATTGAATACTATTGTTTAATAAAAATGATAAACAGGCAGATTTCAGAAACACCTGTAAAGACCTGTACGAACTAATGCAAACTGAAATGAGCAGAACCAGTTAAACACAGTATCAGAAACATTATGTGATGATCAATTATGAATGACTCAGCTCTTCTCAGCAACACAATGAGCCAAGACAAGTATAAAGGACTCATGAAAGAAAATGCTATTCATAACCAGATTAAGAAATGATGGACTCAGAATGCAGATTGAAACATTTTTCTCGCTTACTTTATTCTTTCTTATACTTTCATTTCTTTGTGTTCTGTTTCTTCTTCCACAACAGTGACAAATATGGAAATATGTTTTACATGATAGCAGGTGTATAAACTATATCAAACTGCCTACCATTTTCAGAAGAGGGGTAGTGAGGGAGGGAAAAAAAAATTAGGAACTCATGGTGCAGTGAGTATAGTACCAGCTCTGGAGTCAGGAAGACCTGAGTTCAAATCCCAACTCAGACATTTGACAAAGTTGCTAGCTGTGTGACCTTGGGCAAGTCACTTAACCCCAATTGTCCTGCCTTCCCCCCTCAACAAAATAAAGAAAAATTTGGAACTCAAGGTCTTGTAAAATGAATGCTAATTTTTTTTTCTTTACATGAAATTGGAGGAAAATAAAATACTATTTTTAAAAAATGTATTTTTTAAAGAAGGGGCTTGAAGAATGGGTAGTATCAGAGAGGTAAAGCTAAGATGATGGAGTAAAGATAGAGACTCTCCAGAGCTCTCCCTCAAGCCCCTCCAGCTTCCTTTCAATAATGACTCTAACAAAGTCTAGAAGGGCAGAACCCACAAAAAGACAGAGTGAAACCATTTTCCAGCCCAAGACAACATAGTAGGTTGGCAAGAAAAGTTTGTTGCACCAGGATGGGTGAGGAGTGCAGTCTAAGCCCTTGCAAACCAGGAGCAAGTTTTGGGGCAACTGAATCAGTGGCAGCAGTGGTAGTTTCCAGACCTCTCAGGCCACAGACATTAAGAGGATTGGACAATGGTTTAGAAGGCAATTTACAGGAGTCCTTTTGCTGGCACCAGGGGCAGAAGATTATAATTTCCTGTACTTGGATCTGAGCCACAGTCCTGCATCTTATTCCTAGTATGAGGAGGGGC
The DNA here is from genome assembly GCF_011100635.1 of Trichosurus vulpecula. Classification (NCBI taxonomy): domain Eukaryota; kingdom Metazoa; phylum Chordata; class Mammalia; order Diprotodontia; family Phalangeridae; genus Trichosurus; species Trichosurus vulpecula. The sequence goes on along the minus strand of NC_050580.1, from coordinate 107,869,972 downwards.
ACTAGCACAAAAAATGGAAAAAAAAGAACCTACATGGACAAAAATACTTATAGCAGCTCTTTTAGCGGTGGCAAAGAATTGGAAATTGAGGGGATATACATCAATTCAGGAATGGCTGAACAAGTTGTTGTGTATAATTGCGATGGAATATTATCGTGCTTTAAGAAATGATGAGCAGGATGCTCTCAGGGAAAAAAAAAAACATGTAAAGACTTAATGAATTGATGAAAGTGAAATAAACAGAACCAGGAAAACATAGTACACAGTAACAGCAATATCATATGATGATAGCTATTTTCAGTAATATAATGCACCAAGACCATTCTGTAGGACTTATTTTTTAAATAAATTGATTTAAGTTTTCAATGTTCACTTCCACAAGATTCTGAATTGCAAATTTTCTCCCCATCTCTCCCCTCCCCCCACCCCAGGTTGTTTTGATTACCCCTTCCTTTGAACTGTCTTCCCTTCTATTACCCCACCCCTTCTTTTATCCCCTTCCCTTCTATTTTCCTGTAGGGCAAGATAGATTTCTATATCCTATATTCTATATCTTATTTCTCAGTTGTATATAAAAACAATTTTTAATATTCATTTTTAAAGCCTTGAGTTATATATGTTCTCCCTTCCTCCCTCCCCACTCACCATGATTGAGAAATCAAGCAATTTAATATGTTATGCATGTGTAGTCATGTTGTGAAAGACTATTTTTCCCTCTATCCTGTCCTGCCCTCCATTTTTCTATTCTCTCCTTTGACCTGTCCCTCCACAAGTGTTTGCTTCTGATTTCCCCTTCCCCCATTCTGCAGTCCCTTCTATTACCCCCCTCTTATCCCCTTCCTCCCTGCTTTTCTATAGAGTAAGAAAGATTTCCATACCCAATTGAGTGTGTACCTTATTGTCTCTTTAAGCCAAATCCAATGAGATTAAGGCTCACTTATTCCCTTTCACCTTCCCCCTTTACCCCTCCATTGTAAAAGCACTTTCTTGCCTCTTTTATGTGAGATGATTTACTATATTCTACCTCTCCCTTTCTCTTTATCCCAGTACATCCCTCTCAACACTTAATTTTATTTTTTAGATATCATCCCTTCATATTCAGCTCACCCTGTGCCCTCTGTCTACACATAAACACACACATATGTACACATACACATATACACATACATACAGGCACATACATACTTATACATAAAACACGCATGTATGCACATATATCTCACATATGTACATACATACACATACACACATACATACACATACATACACACATACATACATACATACATACATATATTTTTTCCTTCTAACTACCCTGATACTGAGAAAGGTCTCTTGAGTTATAAATGTCATCTTTCCATGTAGGAATGTAAACAGTTCAACTCTGATAAGTCTCTTATGGCTTCTCTTTCCTATTTACCTTTTCATGTTTCTCTTGATTCTTGTATTTGAAAGTCAAATTTTCTGTACAGCTCTGGTCTTTTCAACAAGAATGCATGGAAGTCCTCTATTTCATTGAATCCCATTTTTCCCCTGAAATATTATATTCAGTTTTCCTGGGTAGGTGATTCTTGGTTTTAATCCTATCTCCTTTGACCTTTGAAATATCATATTCTAAGACTACTAATCCCTTAGTGTAGAAGCTGCTAAATCTTGTGTTATCTTGATTTTGCTTCCACAATACTTAAGTTGTTTCTTTCTGTCTGTTAGTAATATTCTCTCCTTGACCCAGGAACTCTGGAATTTGGCTACAATATCCCTAAGAGTTTTCTTTTTGGGATCTCTTTCAGGAGGTGATTGGTGGATTCTTTCCTTTTATATTTTAACCTCCAGTTATAGAATATCAGGGCAGTTTTCCTTGATATTTTCTTGAAAGATGATGTTTAGGCTCTTTTTTTGACCATGGCTTTCAGGTAGTCCAATAATTTTTAAATTATGTCTCCTGGATCTATTTGTCAAGTCAGTTGTTTTTTCCAATGAGATATTTCAGATTGTCATCTATTGTTTTTCATTCTTTTTGATTTTTTATATAGTTTCTTGATTTTTCATAAAGTCGTTAGCTTCCATTTGCTCCATTCTAATTTTTAAGGAATTATTTTCTTCAGCAGTCTTTTGGACTTCCTTTTCTGTTTGGGCAATTCTGCTTTTCAAAGCATTCTTCTCCTCATTGGTTTTTTGGACCTCTTTTGCCATTTGGGTTAGCCTATTTTAAAGGTGTTATTTTCTTCAGCATCTTTGGGGTCTCCTTCAGCAAGCTGTTGACTCATTTTTCATTATTTTCTTGCAGTGCTCTCATTTCTCTTCCCAATTTTTCCCCTACTTCTCTTGCTTGATTTTCAAAGTCTTTTTGAGCTCTTCCATGCACTGAGATATTTTTCTTGGAGTCTTTGGATGTAGGAGCCTTGTCTCTGGCTGTACGCCTTGATCTTCCTCTAAGACTTATAATCAAAAGTGCTGTCCATCTCCAGAGAAAGAATTTCCAGAATATGAATTCAGATCAAAGATACTTTTTCTTTATTTTCTTAATTTTCTTGGTTTTTTCTGTATTTTTTTCCAGAATGACTTACATAGAAATATGTTTTGCATGACTAGACATGTATAACCTATGTCAAACTACTTGCTTTCTCAATGGGGGTGATAGGGGAGGGAGGGAGAGAATTTGGAACTCAAAATTTGAAAAAAGAAGTTACAATTATTTTACATGTAATTGGGAAAATAAAATATTAAATAAAAAGAGTGGGTAGGATTTAAGAAGTGGATTGGTGGTGGGGGAAGGAATTAAAGGGAAACAATGGGTTATTCAGAATCTGTGGGATGTGTTTAGAAAAAATGAATTAGTACAATTTGATGAGAGGGCTAATTACAAATAAGAAAATAGTGGGAGATGATTTTGGGAGAAGACACATCTCTATCACTTCTGATATAAGAAGTAGCCCATAATCATGTTTGGAGGGAGCGTAGTATAGGGTAATACCATTCAACAGTTGATACTATAGTTTGGGATACACATAAAGTGCATGAAGAGAGTAATGTGAAATAAAGCTAGAAATTTTGGTTGGAATCAGTTGATGAGATTATGGAGAGTCTCCATAAGACAGGATAAAAAGTTTGTGATTTTGCCACTGAAAATAGAGAGATACGTAAGGTTCTTAAACAGGATAATGACATAATTTACTGAGGTCAAACTCGAGGCAGAGAGACCAGTTGGGACAATAAATGAAGGTGATAGGTGACTAAGCCTAAACAAAGTTGGTAGCAATGTGAGTTGACTGGAAGGGACAGATGTGGGATAACTTCAGAAACAGAACTAGGAGAGCTTGTTATCTTACTAGAAATTAGAGAGAGGGAAAAGTCAAATAAGACTCCAAGGTTTTGAGTCTGGGTGACTGGGAAAATTGTTGTTTCCTCAAAAGACTTTTGGGGCAGAGAAGGTGATAAGTTCCATTAAAGCACATGTTGAGTTTGGGGTAATACTGATGGTCAGTCATAATTGGAAGAGTGATATAAATGCTTATTAAATCAAATACAAGTGATCAGGAAACCATGGAGTTATAGGACCTAATTATACAGATTTGGAAGTGGTCATCAGGGTGAATAATGTGAATTCTGAAAATAAATTTCCACTTGACAAACTTTAGCAAAATGTAGTAATTTGGTAGGAATGAAGGTAGCAAAGAAGCTAGAAGGGAAGAGAGTTAAGGATAAGCTGTGGTGAATACACACATGGTATAACAGAAGGAAAATGTACAAGGAAATGAGACTAAGAATAGTCAGACAAGCAGAAGAACTAACAGAAATTTAAAAGTTGAAGAATAGATATCCAACAGGTGGGTGACAGATATTGTCCACATGTCAAGGAGGCTGATAACTTAGAAATGAAGTTAGATGTTCATATTAAAAGGCCCTTGTTGGAGATCTTAAAGAGAACAGTTTCCCGGAGTAGAAAACAAGGAAGGGTTCATTCAGGAGCTTTAGTGGTCAGTGGTTGAAGAAGTTAAGACAATGATTATAGTATTTAGTATAGCTCTAAAAAGAAAGGAGAAGTATAGAGCAGTAATTTGAAGAGGTAACAGAGTCAAGTGATTGATAAGTTTTTTTTGAATTTTTAAAAAATATTTAAAAATAAGGGAGACTAGAATATATTTAGAGGTAAAAACAAACAGGAAAGAGCCAATGGGCAGGAATTACAGACTTGAGAAAGTGAATGTGAAATGGAATAATCTCAGAATGAGTAGGACTAATGGTAAAGGACAAGTTGGGTTTGAGAAAGAGGTAGCCCATTATATTCTAAGAAACTGGAGGAAAGTCCAGTATTGTCAATGGGGGAATTTTGATGTATGGAGGAAGGGAGATAAGGGATCTTCAAAAAGTTGGCAGATGGTCTCAATCCTTTTTAAGTTCACTTGGGTGAGTATGGGATGAACATTGCAGTGGCTAAAAAAAAACTTCAGAAACATGGTCAGTGGTTATACTCAAAAAGTTTAGTTAAGTGATTCAACAGAGTGGACACATAAAGTGGATTGGAGAAAATATATGGGTAAAGATCAATGAAAGCAGAAACGGAAGCACTGTTCCCATGATAGAACATTTTTGAAGAGCAGATTTCAAAGTGTTCAGAGAAAGGCTAAATAGGATCACAAAATCATGGTATTTCAGAGGTAGAAGAGATCTTTGTGGTATTCTAATCCCAATCAATGCATGAAAAGAGAATTCTCTCTTTACATAACTGACTTTTTTGTAGCATAATTCCTTTTTGTTATGTAGTCTCATGACTAAGTGTGCATGGGTTGGAAAAAAAGCATTACAAATGACTGACTGGGATGAGGCAGAGAGAACATCCTGAGGTGTGAGACAGCATTCAAGCCATTTTCAGCTCTGCATACTTAGTCTATTATTGGAATCAATTCATAAAAAGTGCTACTGCCCTCATCTCAACTCTTTCTACAGGGTCAGAAACTTCAAGAAGCTATAAAACACAAGGAGCAGGCATAATGGACCACCTCCCCACTGCTAGAGCCAGGTGAGAGGATAAAAGTCCATACTTTGACAAGAGGATGGTTAATTGGAAAAAAAAAAGAAATGGAGGGGAGAAGCAGATTTATTATCCAATATTTTATGGGGCCTCAGGTTTAGAGTATAAGAGAAAGGACTTCTTACAAAATCAAACTCTTTAGACCTCTGGGTTTTTAGTGGGATGATGGGGAAATAGGTCCCTAGTTGGACCTTCCTTCAAGGGCAAAATTTCCTTGGGGGAAGGGGGAAAGCCTATCTCATAAATCAGGTCTTTCTCTCTCTCTCTCTCTCTCTCTCTCTCTCTCTCTCTCTCTCTCTCTCTCTCTCTCTCTCTCCCCCCACAAATTGTACGCACACATATGCATATATAGTCCTTCTTTCCTCCTTCCCTCCCTGTCTTCCTTCATTACTCCGTTCTTTCCTTCCTTTCCTCCTTCTCAGCCTCATTCCTCATAGAGTATCACATCCTCACCTGCAGATGCTCTGTCCAAAAGAACATAAATGTAGATCACTGAACCCTCACAAAATGTCTTAGGGCTTACAGGCTACATATATTTTTTAAGGACCATGACTTAAACCCAAATCACTCTAGCTTTAGATAGATTACATAGATAGATAGATAGATAGATAGACATAGATATGATGTAGATATATATCTATATCATATATGTACACGCACTGGTGAACTTGAAAATATCGTTAGACTATCCATTAGCTCTAAATGTAGAGACATCGGGAAGGAAGACTCAGTATACTAGAGCTGTATTACAACTTTGATGCCTTCATTGTTGTTTTCAGTGGTGTTTTTCTGGGATTAACAAAAGTGAGCAGAGACTTATTATCATTTAATCTTTTCTTGAAGATGTTGTTTTTCCTTCATTCTCAAATGGTGCCGTGACATCAAGAAGATGAAGTAATGGCTTGAAAGTGAATTGGATTTAAATGAGGCAGGGCTTTGCATAGTCCCAAACCTCCCTCCCCCAGAGTCTTCAAAGTCTAGTTGCAAGATATAGATCAGGATGACTGGAGATGGCCTCAGATGTAGTGGGAAACCGTGGCCTTTTAATGCTAAGGTTTCTGTTTATCTGGGGTTATGCCCATTTAATCATTAAGGCTAGGTACGAAATAAGGTGAAGAATGTCCTCTTTTACCCAGCCAAAAAATTAATCAGGAAGGGGAAGACTCTCAGCATTTCTGGGCAAAACAGAAACAGTTGCAATTTACACTTGCTCTGAGACTTCAGAGACCAAACTCTGACTAAATGAAGCTTGGGTTCGGGCCAATTGTTGGCCAATCAATGAGAACCAAAGTGATTTTGGTTTAAGGCATGGTTCTTAAAAAGAAATCTAGCCTTTGAGACTCAATATATCTGGAAAGGTTTCAGCAATCAACATTTATATTCCTTTGGGCAGATCATCCATAGGTGAGGATATGCTTCCGTATGTGGATAGAGGGAGAAAGAAAAGGAGGGAAGGAGGGGAAGATGGAGGGAGGGAGGTAAAGAGGGAGAGAGGGAGGGAAAGAGGAAGGAAGGGAGGGAGGGAGGGAGGGAGGGAGGAAGGAAGGAAGGAAGGAAGGAAGGAAGGAAGGAAGGAAGGAAGGAAGGAAAAAGCTGCCCAACTGGACAAAAAGGGTCCCCTGTGGAGCAACTACTTCTACTAACAAATTGTTAACTATTATTTGTCCTTTGTCCTCGAGGAGGACCATGACATTGGGAAGGTGATGCCATGACTTACAAGTGAATTAGGTTTAAGTGAGGCAGGGCTGTATGAACTCACTATTCTCATTCTGTCCTCCAGAGTCAACTTGGTCCAGCGGCAAGATATAGATCAGGCAAATGGAGACATCCCGCTGCTTGATGATATTAACTGAAGGAATTCTTGATCTTTCCAATGGGAAGAAATTGCCCTTTTGGAAACTCTGATTTCATGGTGAGAACCTATCACCTGTAGTGAAAATCTTACCTATCACTTCTTTGTAAATGTGATTGTGAACCAAAATTGTTTTTAATATATTGTTTCCTTTTTTGGTGGTTGCTGTGGTGGTGATAGACAATGACAATGCTATTTTTTTGTTGAGGAGAAGGCAGGGCAATTGGGGTTAAGTGACTTGCCCAAGGTCCCACAGATATTAAGTGTATCAAGTGTCTGAGGCCAGATTTGAACTCAGGTCCTCCTGTATCCAGGGCTGGTTCTCTACTCAGTGTACCACCTAGCTGTCCTGATAACTCTAAATTTTAAAGGAATATCACTTAAAAGTGATATTAGTCCTATTTTTTAAAAAAATGACAATGGAGTCACCAAATATCAGATCACTAAAGGTTGATTTTGGAATAATGCCAAAATTCCAGAAATTTTCCTAATGTATTTAAATATTTCATATAAATTCTAGCATTCATCTTAAATAAATTATTTGTGAGTATGCCCAACATGAAATTCCACTCTAATGCTTCATTATGGCGTGAAGGAGTCTCTATGTTCTCAAAGATATGCTAGTGGAGTGTAAACTCTAGCAGATTTTTTATTATACCCGAAAGTTGTAAGTATGACCCCATGAACAGATCAAATTTGAAAACAACCTAGCTAATCACAGGGAGAAATGTCCATCACTAACAGAATGACTTCCTATGGAGGAATTTTTTTAAACATGAAAGTGGGAAAATTAAGAAATGTGCCACAGTCCTATGTGAAGAGTGGTAGCAAAAATGGTAGAAGTTTCTAATTAGTATATTTTCTTAGAATTTCAAGAAAATTTAAGTTAACTCTTGGTATTTTAAATGTGAGATCCTATTCTAACTACTAATGAATGCACTGATCACTAGAGAAGTTAACTCATAAAACTGACAATCCCTCTATAAACAACTCTATAATGAAGAAGTGAAGAAAGTCATTCAGTTATCCTTTGTAGTGTCACAAAAGAGTTCATAACGTGGGTTTTATAACATACCACCATACTTCAAGAAACACATTTCATAGGTCCTTTGGTTATCACATGTTACAGTACTAATGACAAATCTTTTCCAAAATGACCTTGATGAAAATTATGCCATCATATGCAGCAAAACCAATTGCTGAGGAAAAAGTGATAGAGAAACTATTTTAATATTTTATAAGATAATCAACATAAAAGTAGCCTATATCCATATTTGCTAACTTAAATACAAAAGTGACTAAAGAATGGGTATAGAAGAAATATATTGGCAAGTATGGTTCAGGAGAATGAAATGAGAATAGCTGAAGACTCACAGATTTATAGATCATGCATTCCTCTGCATGATACATACTTTCTACCCCTTAAAAAAACAAAAGATGTTGTGTATGGCAAAGACTAAACAAAACCCCCAAGATTGAAAATGGCCATATTTAAAGTGAGAGAAAATTACTTATTTAGTGTTCATTACATAAGCCATGAATTCAGTGGAGTTAAGATCAGAATTTATCATAAACAGGAAGAGTAATGAGAAAAAAATATAATGGAAATAAGATTTAACCCCAAGTTATTTAAACACTTTTTGAAACTAATAAAAAAGAAATGCACAAAAGAAATGACTATTGACATTAACTATACATATTTCATCTAGAAATCAAACTAATGAAATAAGTTGCTACAATAAAGAGATAAAAAGGAGATATAAACCACGTTAGTTGGGAATGAATTGACTTTCCAATTTAGAGAGATGATTTCCAAAGGCAACAAAAAGGTGATGATTGGTTAAAAAATAAACTTGTCAATGAAATATTATGAAGAAGTCTAACTGGCTATTATTAGCAATACATCTCATAAGGCGGAGAAAAGTAGTGGAGGGTAAAACCAATCTAAAAGAAAAATAGGCAAGATGTCCAATTTTAGCAAAATCATCCAAAGGTCATTCAAGGATCAAAAAAGAAAGAGGACTAGAACAAAAGGAAAAGGAAAACATTTGTAGAAATTATTATAACTATTTTCTCTTTCAAAAATAGTGAACCACCACTTTTGAGTCCTAAGATCATAGTCATTGAAGTGTTTATCAAGGAAGTACAAATAGCACTAAAGAGAACAAAGATGAGAAAAGCAGCTTGTTTTGTCTAGTCTTCAAACTAGCATGTGTATGCTGCAGGTATCAAATTGAAGTTTTTAGGACTTCTAATCTATCACACTAACCATAATAGCACCTATATCCCTCATATATCACATTACAGGTTCTTTTACAATGAGGTATGCTCTATGCATTATGTGAAGACAATTCAATATTCTTTGAAAGAACTATACAATAAAAAATACTATTCAATAAGTTTCTCATAAGAAACATCAGGTGAGGAATCAATCAGGATATGTATGCTCAACAAAAGTATTTCCCAATATGGTAAAGGAGATTTACTTGAATGTCGAGGTAGAGAAGGGCTTCTCTGTGGTTGGTGAAGTCCCCAAGAGACTTCAATTTTGAATATCATGATTGTGAGTGTATATAGCCCCATGATATTATAGTATCTTTTGGAAGAGATCAGTAGTTATTAAAAAAATTGTTTCTGTACATATCTCCCCAATTGATTGAAGCATGTCCATTGCCTAGATTTTAACATGCATGTAAATGGATATAGTATATTTATTATTTTATGTATGTCTGCAAAAGACAATACAAGTGCAGAATGCACTGAGTACAAGGAAAAAAAAAAGAGTATGTACGTGCCGTATTTAATCAACAAAGATCTCCAATGAAGAATAGGAGAAAGGGATATTAGTAAAGATTTCTATAACTGAAAGTTAGAATGGGCTGTCCAAGTGGCAAGAGTAAAGAATAACTAGTGATTGGTGACAGTGCTCCAATGGTACCCTCATAGTGCCAGGATAAATCAAAGAAGGCATCCAGCTTGGTGAATAGACCTGTTATGGAGAACTCAGGGAAGGACATGAATAAGATTTATACAGGATAAGTAAGCAAGGATGTGAATTGTGATCTGCACTGTTGGAAGAAATTCCTTAATCAATGTGATCTTATTTATATTTGTGTATTTTTGAGTGGCTAGAAAATAAATCGATGGCCATTCCCAACCAGGATGAACAGCTTATGCCAAACTAACTCATTTGCTTTTTCTTCTTCTGAATCATTGGAATGAAGGAATAGGGGAATTATGTAGATTTTTTTATAGATTTTAGCATAATGTTTCTGATAACTTTTCATTGTGAGGGGCAGAGCCAAGATGGTGGCTGGAAAGCAGGGACTTGCGTAAGCTCCCTGCCAGGTCCCTCCAAAAACCTATAAAAATGGCTCTGAACAAATTCTAGAACTGCAGAACCCACAAAATAGCAGAGGGAAGCAGGGATCCAGCCCAGGACAGCTTGGATGGTCATTGGATGAGGTCTATCATGCACGGAGCTAGGAGCGGAGCTCAGCGTGGGCGGCGGCAGGACCAACAAGATAAGGAGCCAGGCGGTACAGGCCCTAGCACCCTGAATCAGTGAGCTGTGGCAGTTACCAGACTTCTCAACCCATAAACACCAAAGACAACAGAGAAGGTTAGTGGGAAAAGCTGCGGTGACAGAGGGAAGGAGTTTGTGGTTCAGGATCAGAGCGGGAGTGCAGAGCCTGCTGAAGATTTTTGTCAGGTCCGGGTTGGCAGTTCTTGGGGAAGGAGAAGTGCTGGTGTGGCAGAGCTGGCTGTATAGAAATAGCTCTGAAATCAACAGTGCATCCCCTCAAGCTTGGAACAAAATACTCTTTGCTCTACAAGCAGTCATACCCCGATGAAAAACTCAAGGGTCAAGTAAGTCGGCTGGGAACATGGCCAGGCAGCAAAAACACACTCAGATTCAGTCTCAGACTTTAGAATCTTTCTTTAGTGACAAAGAAGACCAAAACATACAGCCAGAAGAAGTCAACAAAGTCAAAGAACCTATATCAAAAGCCTCCAAGAAAAACATGAACTGGTCTCAGGCCATGGAAGAGCTCAAAAAGAAGTTGGAAAAGCAAGTTAGAGAGGTAGAGGAAAAATTTGGTAGAGAAATGAGAATGATGCAAGAAAACCATGAAAAATAAGTCAATGACTTGCTAAAGGAGACCCAAAAAAATACTGAAAAATACACAGAAGAAAACAATGCCTTAAAAAATAGACTAACTCAAAGGGCAAAAGAGCTCCAAAAAGCCAATGAGGAGAAGAATGCCTTGAAAGGCAGAATTAGCCAAATGGAAAAGGAGGTCCAAAAGACCACTGAAGAAAATACCACCTTAAAAATTAGATTGGATCAAGTGGAAGCTAGTGACTTTATGAGAAACCAAGATATTATAAAACAGAACCAAAGGAATGAAAAAATGTAAGACAATGTGAAATATCTCATTGGAAAAACCACTGACCTGGAGAATAGATCCAGGAGAGATAATTTAAAAATTATTGGACTACCTGAAAGCCATGATCAAAAAAAGAGCCTAGATATCATATTTTTAAGAAATTATCAAGGAGAAATGCCCTGATATTCTAGAGCCACAGGGCAAAATAGAAATTGAAAGAATCCATAGATCACCTCCTCAAATAGATCCCAAAAAGAAAACTCCTAGGAATATTGTTGCCAAATTCCAGAGCTCCCAGGACAAAGAGAAAATACTGCAAGCAGCCAGAAAGAAATGATTTGAGTGTTGTGGAAAAACAATCAGGATAACACAGGATCTAGCAGCTTCCACATTAAGGGACTGAAGGGCTTGGAATATGATATTCTAGAGATCAACAGAGCTAGGATTGAAACCAAGAATCACCTACCCAGAAAAACTGAGTATCATGCTCCAAGGCAAAATATGGATTTTCAATAAAATAGAGGACTTTCAAGATTTCTCAGTGAAAAGACCAGAGCTGAATAGAAAATTTGACTTTCAAACACAAGAATCAAGAGAAGCATGAAAAGGTAAACAAGAAAGAGAAATCACAAGTGACTTACTAAACTTGAACTGTTTTGTTTACATTCCTACACAGAAAGATGATATATGTGATTCATGAGACCTCAGTATCATAGCAGCTGAAGGGAATATGCATATATATGTGTATATGTATATATACATATATACATATATGAGTGTCTATGTATGTATATATGTAGGTGTGTATATATATATACATATATATATAGAGAGACAGAGGGCACAGGGTGAGCTGAATATGAAGGGATAATATCTAAAAAAATAAAATAAAATTAAGGGATAAGAGAGGAGTATACTGAGAGAGGGAGAAAAGCAGAGATAAATGGGGTAAATTGTCTCGCATAAAAGTAGCAAGAAAAGGCAGTTCTGTGGGAAAGGAAGAGGGGGCAGGTGAGGAGGAATGAGTAAATCTTGCTCTCATTGGATTTGACCTGAGGGGTTGTGCCATGCACACTCAATTGGGTGTCTTGCCCCACAGGAAAGAAGGAGGAAGAAGATAAAAGGGGGGACGATAGAAGGAAGGCAGACAGGGGGAGGAGGTAAACAAAAAAAAAACACTTTCGAAAAGGGACAGGGTCACTGGAGGGGGATAGGTTGAGAAGGAGCAAAACATAGAAAACATAGTTAATCTTTCACAACATGAGTATTATGGAGGGGTTTTACAAGGTGATGTGCATGTGGCCTATGTTGAATTGCTTGCCTTCTTGGGGAGGGAGGGCAGGGAGGGAAGAGGGGAGAGAATTTGGAGCTCAGGGTTTTAAAAACAGACATTCAAAAACAAAAAAAAAAGTTTTTGCATGCAACTAGGAAATAAGATACACAGGCAAGGCGGCATAGAAATTATCTTGCCCTACAAGAGAAGAAGGGAAAGGGAGATGGGAGGGCAGTGGGGTGACAGATGGGAGGACTGACTGGGGAATGGGGCAACCAGAATATATGCCATCTTGGAGTGGGTGGGAGGGTAGAAATGGGGAGAAAAATTGTAATTCAAACTCTTGTGAAAATCAATGCTGAAAACTAAATATATTTAAAAAATTTTAAAAAAAATAACTTTTCATTGTGACCTTGTGGACAAAATAAAGTTTTGTGGTATAGATGACAGTACATTTAGGTTCATTTGGATCTGGTTCTGTAACAAAACCCAAAGAGAAGTCATTAATGAGATAATGTAAACTTCAATGAAGGTCTCAGAGAGCCATAATAGCTGAGTCCTTTGACGTCTAACATGTGTGCCAAATGACTTGGATAAAGGTAAAAATATCCTATTCATCAAATTTGTAGATGACACAAACATTGGATGGGTAATCAACATGTTGGGTAACAGGATAAGGATCTATAAACAACTATAGGCTAAAATTATGAACTTAATAAACTAGGACAATATTTAATGAAATAAACTATATGTCTCAACTTTCAACAAAACTAAGTATAAAATGAGGGAGGTATAGCTAGACAATATTCTAATTGAAAAAAACCTGAGGATATTAAAGGACTACAGTTAGGTAGCACATTGTAGATAATATTGGTCTTAGATTCAGGAAGGCATGAGTTCAAACGATGCTTTAGATATTTATCAGTTCTGAGCAAGTGACTTAAACTTTTTCAGTCTTGATTTCCTCATATATAAAAGGGAGTTAATAATACCACTTACCTTACAGGGTTGTATGAGGATCAAATGAGATAACATATATAAAATGCTTTACAAATTTTAAAGTACTCTATGAATGCAATCTATTGTAATTACCATTGTCATTACCATCACTACCACCACAATTCAGTATAAGTACAGTACAACAAGCTGCTAGAATGAATTCCATGAGATTTCAATTAAGAGAAACAATGCCTAGATCATAGAAGGTGATAGTCCTGCTATAGCCTATACTCTTGTCTAGCCATGCTTGTGCTCAACTCTGGACCCCATATTTATTAAGGACTTTGACTACTGGAGAGTGCCTAGAGTAAAGAGACCAGAATCATGAAAAAGCCTTAAGACCCTCCCATAGACGTATCTGTTGAATGGTCTGGGAATACTTAGTATGGGAGTGTAGCAATAATCTGGCTAGTAGCTACTGTAGCTGTGAAAGACCAACAGTAACCAGCACACAGAAGGCTGCTAACAGAGGTTCTTTTGATCTGTTTTACTAAGGAAAGTAATGCTAAGGGGTTAACAATCTTCTTTAATCCAACATAAAAATAACAATCACTTAGTTCAGGAGGAAAAGCCAGCAACCCAAACTTCAGAGCAAATAAAAGCAAATTACAAACATACACAATATAAACAGACCAAATCACAATTCAGAGTTACCACAAAGCATTAACATCTGGGTTTATGAGCTGGGAGGCTCTTAGAGTGGCTGCCCAAATCCCATGCCACTCTTCCAGTTGCTGAGAGCCCCAAGGAAGAACCTCTGGTTTTATATATCTTGTTCAGGGTCAAAGGCGAGTCACACATGAGACTTAAGACTCTTCCACATGACCTAAAAGCATCACTAAAGTGGGCCTCAAACCCATGCAAACCAGGCTTTCCCTTGAGGCAAGGAGGTTATCAAAGACACCTAATTTAATGAAAGGAACAAAGGCCAAACTCTTCAAGGGCACTTGATTAAATAAATGATAAATGCCCACCTTAATTACCACCAATACAGCTGTTCTTTGGGTATTTGAATTTTAAATCAAAGAGGGATAAGTCTTTTTCTTCTTGGTACTATAAGACAGAGCTAGAAAGCAAGTTGCAGATATAGACCAAGGTTCAAGATAAGGAAATAAATTCCTTGATAGCAAGAACTATGGGAAAACTGAATGGGGGATAATGTGTTGTCCCTCATTTGAAATCTTCAAGAAACCAGTGGATACAGCCCTAATGATTAAATGGCATTATTTGGATACATTATGATTCTTGGCCACTTACGCATTGGACCAGATGGCTCTCAGTTCATTCTCCTTCTAAGACCCTGGGATTCTTCTTACAAAATGTTTTGTAAACTATTTAAATTGTAGAATTAAGTAATTGCCCAATTAGTTTTCTTGAACTTACTTTTTCAGGTTATCACTTTTGAATTTGTTGATGCTTTTTTTTTATACCCAGTCATTTCCAGATATAGTTGCCTCTCACTTTTAAAAATGGTTAAAAATGATGAACAAAACACTTTCTTCTGGTAAGGTATGTAGCATTCCACAAATACATTCTCCTTTGTTTCTATAGAAGAGAATGAGGTATGATGGATTTTCTTTTCTTAGGGTCCATGATTGGTCATGTGGCTTATCTAAACCCAGTTCTTTTTAGCTACTTGTGTTTACATTGTTATATTCATTGTCTCCTGAATTAGCTAATTTTTCTCTGAAGCCATTTACACAAGCATTCACCTTTATCTTGTATTTAGGACAAGTAAAATGTCTCCTGAAACACTCACAAATCACCTTGACTTTCATCAGAACATTCCCAGGTTGGGAAGTTTATAAGTGCCTTTGAAACTAGGTGGGTTTCACAAAATTCTACTAATTAGCAATTCTCAGAACCATGTCATTAAATGTATTTATAAGTAGAAAGCTCTTTCTCATGATGGGAACAGGGATAGAAAGAGATAAAGTCCTGGTATCTATTTCTGGCTCTGTCACTGACTCACCCTGCATTACACAGGGAAGCCAATTAACCTCCCCCAGTTTTCCCATTTGTCAAATAAAAATTTGTTCACAGAGATGTTGGGAAAATGGAGGTTTGTGGAGTGTTTGAGATGTGTGGATAAAAGGTGTCACGTAAATGTGAAATCTAATATTTCAACGGATGGGTTTGAGCAAAAAAAACACCTCTTGATAACCTTCAAAGCCACTTGTAGCAAGATTCAGAATTAAAAGAAAAAAAAAGATGCAATCTTGTATTTCTATTCCATCTTGCCTCTGAAGATCCGAAAGCATCTCATAAATATGTATTTGTATGTATGTGCAGCACAGTGTAGGGAAGAGAAAATTCATTTGAAAGCCGATATTTGAGCCCTATCTACTTCTATACTGACTGTGTGGCCACAGATATTCTATCTCACCTCTTCAAAGCCTTAGTATCTTCATTTGTAAAATTCATTTATCCATCTTACAAGATGGTTATGAGGATATCTTGTGATGATGCAATGTGCTTTGTAAATCATAAAGGTTTAAACCCTGAGAGAGAAAGGAGGTAACATGCACCATGTGATTGAAACCACTTCCACCACCATGATCACCATCTCCTCATAGACACTAATGAAGACAGTCTAGGACCCTGAGCCCAAGACCTTTGGAAACAGCACTGCTTATAGTCCACTACCCTCACACATCCTACTAGGAAACAGTCACTATTGAGATACAGCCTAGCAACTGCTCCTGCAGGTGCTCCAACCACAGCTAGCTAAAGACCCAGAAAAGAAAGCTCTTGTCATTAAAGTCCTTGGCACTGTCAAATGATTCAACATCAAAAACTGATATGCTTTTTTTGTCAGTGGAAATGACATTTAAAAAAAATCATTAACATCTGCTTTGTTGCTATATTATAAGAACCATGGGGCTTTTCCATATGACTTGCAGCTGAAGGCTTCCATATGTGCTGCCTCCTCTATTAGAATGTGATCTCCTTGTGAGCAGGTACCATTTGCTTTTGTATTTGTACCCCTAGCACTAAGCAGAATCCTTTGCACATATTAGGTGTTTATCAAATTTTTAATCCATTCAATAAAATACTCTGTAAATGCCAGCTGTCATCATTATCATCATTGTGGAAATCATTACCCAATTTATATTCCAAATTCCCAGGAGATTGATGAGATCAAGTGAAAGATCTAACATAGTGCCTTGAACATAATATGAGTGTAGTAAATGCTTATTCAATTGAATTGACTCTTTCTGCTTTTGTGATTTCCTTTCCAGAATTCTTTTCATTACTTTCCTTTTCCCTACTTCCTAAATTCTGATACCAGTATAATACTATAAAGACAGGTGACAGCGGGAAAAAACAACTAACCCATTGAGGCAAGAGTGTCATCCATCAAATCTGTACTGAATGTTCTTGATCCAGTGTCAGAAAGAAATGAGATAAGCTCTGAATTGTTTTCTCAGTTGGGTAGATCTCTTCTCACTTGTTTTTCACCCCCTTTCTGCCTTAGGACTCAGGACAACATATCTCACCAAAGTTAAAGATCAATGTGTGACCATGAAACTTTCAAGCTAATTATCCCACATAGAGCTCATATATCTTGTCTTGTTTTTATTAACTCTTTGATCTAAGCAAACAAACTAACTTGGTCACAGACACTAATCATAAATTCAAGCAGCTGCTCCTGGTGATCCACATTAAAGTGATCACATGGATGGTTATATATCTTTAAAACACTGAACATCCTAACATAAAATGTTCATCTAGCTCTAAGCAGCAACAAAATTAAAATTTAAGAAATCCAATTTTAGGAATGGTTTAGTAGGAAAATGATCAAACAAAAAGATTTAATCAAGACCTTTATTATGATGATGTGTATGTTGGAGGGTAAGAGTCACTTGAATTCGGCGGTGGGGGGGTGGGGTTGTACAGTTTCTCATAAAAGTTTGACCAAATTGAATAATAATTACATTAGTAAATACCTCAAGGATACTTACAGGGGCAAACACTGTTTTCTTCTTTGACTAAAAGCAACAGTTTCTTAATTATAGTCATAATGGAAGTGATTTCTTACCGATGGATGATCAAATGTGTTTCTGTGAATCAACTAACTGGATCCATTGGGGTTCTTGCGATTGGGGACTTTGCCTTTCATATTGTCAATGTTCAGAAATGGAATGGGCATCTTGTTCCTGAACACCAATCCTTGCTCCCTTGACATTACAGAATTAATAATGATTCACAATTCTATACTTGTGATTTCAATGGTTTGTGGAACTCCTAGCAAGCCTGAAAGATGGAAATATTTTCCCAGATTCACACATTCAGGACATGTCAGAGTTGGGTCTCCTTGAATCTGAGGCCAGATCTCCAGACACTACTACATGCTACTTCTCAACTCACATTTGTATATTGGGCTACTAGGTGGCACAGTGGATAAAATGCCAGACCCCAAATCAGGAAGATCTGAGTTTAATTCCAGTTTTAGACATTTCCTAGCTGTGTGACCCTGGGTAAGTCATTTAATCTCTGTTTGCCTCAGTTTCCTCATCCCCAAAATGGGTTAAATATAGCACCTAGCTCTCAGGGTTGTTGTGAGAATCAAATGAGATCATAATTTTAAGGTGCTTAGCACAATGTCTGGCACATAGTAAATGCTTTAGAAATGTTAGCTATTAGTGCTCCAAGGCTTGCAAAAAACTTCCCATGACCATGTCATCTAAGCATCGTAATAACCCTAAGAGGTAAATTCTATAAACATTATCATTTTCATTTTGTAGATAAAGAAACTAAGGTTCATTGAGGCCAAGTGACTTGTACATTATCAAATAGACAGTAAATATAAGAGACAGGATTTGGACTCAGGGTCTCTCTGATTTGGCATGTAGTGTACTATCCATGATATCACTATTCATTATATCACTGTGCCTTCCATCAAAGCAGGCTCTCAAATCAAAATTCAGCCTGAGTAGGTATCGTCGACTATAGAATTCAAACAAAACCCAACAGCTGAGAAAGATTTGAGTTCAGTAGCATAATGTCTAAGTGGCCCCAATTTAATAACCCCATTTCTGGTACCTCAAATACCCTTAGAAAGACATTTCAAATTGTGTCAGATGAGGCATAGAATCCTACATAATTCTTTCATCATCATGCACTGTGCCTCAATCACTGTAGGAGCCCAGCTACATTTGTGCCCAATTCTTGATGCTCACATAAGATCTGTGACTGGACAAATCATATTTTGTCAGTTCGTAAATTTGTCAGTCAACAAGTGTTTATTAATTACTATGTACTAGGCACAGAGCTTCTAGCCTGTATTTCTAGTCTCCTTGTCAGGGCCACCTTGTTGTTCTTGAGTAGTGTCTGACTCTTTGTGAATCCATTTGGGATTTTCTTGGCAAAGACACAGGAGTGGTTTGTCATTTCCTTCTACAACTAAGCTCTTCCTTCCTCTAAGCCTGGTGCTCTATCCACTGCCTCACCTAGCTACCCCAGGGGAAACTTGGTGGGTATATATTAGTGATGATGATGCTAACTTCATATAATGAAAAATTCATGTTGGGAGTTTCTGTTTCATCAGATCACAGATTTAGAGCTTAAACGGACCTTAGAAGTTACAATTCAATCCCTTCATTTCACAGATTGGAAAAGCAGATTATAGAAAATATAAATTACGTCACAAGTGGCAGAGCTTGGATCTGAACCCAAATATTCTGATTTCATATTTGGTATTTATTTTCTTTTTTCAATATTCTGGCTTGTATAGGAAATTGCCATTATCTTTGCCTCATGTCTCGCCTTCTTTGTGGCGAGATTGAGTACACTTATTCTTTTCTGCTGTAAGGGACAAGTAATTGTAACATTTGGGGGTATGGTTAGGAAATGGGAGTGTGGACAATGAATATTTTCTTCCCTGTAGGTATACTGAGTAAAAGCATAGTAACCAAGAGTTCTTGACTATCAGACCAGTGTCTTGGCACCTGTCACCGAGTAATGACCCAAACAACATAATTTAAGATCTTAAGAGTGATTACAACAGCATAAACCACCTAGTTTGAAAGGCAACAGAACTGTTTCAGGATCACTGAAAATAAAGACAGTGACATTTAGGAAGCAGAAGGAACCCACTACTTCGTGACAATATTTCATTCCACTGACAGGTACATGCTCAATCATGTGCCGTGTGCACAGAAAATGCCAGCCAGTGCAGCTTCCTGAAGCTGAGTGCCTTTGGGATTGTGATGGAGGGTGACAGCTACATCACCATGCCCCACCTTGGTTATGACACCTACAATGACAGGGTGTGATAGAACACAAGATGGCTCACCAGCAACACCTCCAACAGAAAAAGGAAATAATGAAGGCTAATGAGAAACAAGTGTTGTTGCCAAAGTCCACACAGACTTTGCCTACTGAAAAAGCTCACTGGTGGCTTTCTGTCTTATGCTGGGTCCTACCTCTCCAGTAGTCCACCACAAATATGGAAGGAAAGAAGAAATAAGCATTTATATAATGCCTACTATGTATCAGGCACTGTATTAACTACTTTTATTTTTAAATGCTTATTATCATCCTAGGAAGTAGGTGCTATTATTATCCCCATTTTACAGGTGAGGTAAACTGAGATTAAATGACTTGTCCAGGGTCACACAGATAGTGTCTGAAGCTGAGGCTATACTCAGGTCTTCTTGCCTCTAGCCCCAATGCTCTATCCATTATGCTACCAGCTACATAGAGAAGCATATGGTACAACAGTAAAAGAAAGCCAGTATCTTGAGTGGATAGATGTGAATGTTTGATTGCTATGATGTGAGATTACTGATCCTATTCAGGATCTAAGCAGCCCTCTGGGTAAAGGATGTTTTCAATACTATCTACAAATGACCACTGAGTTCTCACAACCATTTGGAAATCAACTCAGTTCAGTCACTGTTGAAACAACCTGCTCATGCTGTAATCTATGATCTTGCATACTGATTTTACTGACCTTGGCTTTAGACAAGCTGCTCCACTCTGGTTAGCTCTCACTTCAGCTTTTTGCACCTCTGGTAATTACTCTCTTGCAGGCTTTGATCCTGGAATTCTGGAACATGGAAATCATGAGTTTACCCCTCACCGTAATCATGTCTTTGTGTCTTTATGTGGCTTATTTGTGTTCTTCTTTAACTTCCAAGACCTGGTCCCCAACCTGAAATGTTTTCCTGGGTCTCAGAAAACACAAGACCCAATATCTTCTATCTTGACAGCTGCTTCTACTTAATACAGTTTGATGCTCACTTAGCACCTTACCTTAGCTCTCATCCACCCTCTCAAGGCTGTTTGCAGAACAGCTCCACCTGTATTTTAGGTTGAGCCTTTATGTGCTGGAACAATTGCATGAACCCCCAAGTAACCTTCTGTCAAATTTTGATGATTCTGTGAAGGAAAAAAAAAAGAAAGTAGGGTGGAACACCACTGTAAACATCATCCTGCTGTTAAGAAAGGGCATGAGGACAGAGGAATTCAGCCAGGCCCACACATACAAGATGAACTTTGGAGGATCCACCTGAAACTAGGTCTTGGAAAAGGTGGCATTTAAAGTAGCTTCATGCTCCATTCAGTTCTGCCTATACACTGATCAAGCTGACCTGCCTTTTGTGAGGCTCATGAACCAGTATATGGCAGAGGGTGGGAGTGAAAGTGCTCTGGGAATTTTACAGCAGCTCAGCTGCAGTGCTCTGGATGTTCCTTCATGTTTCCTTTCTTCATTTTTTAAATACAAATATTTAGCCTATACCTATTCCGAATTGAGCATTCTATTTGGCCCTGGGAGGGGAAGATAAGGTATGGTCACTTTATGGAGAATGACATTAGAGCTGATCTTTAAAAGATGGTTGGGAAATCAGCAGGTGAAAAGGAAGTGAAAACCATTTAAAGCAGTGGTCTCAGACTCAGATAGAACCAAAGCTACTAATGCAGACATAAGGATCCCTGGGGGCAGCATATTGATTTATTCGTAAAACGTAGTATTATCTATTGTTATTGTACTTTTATTTTTTTGTTGTTAAATATTTCCCAATTACATTTTGACCTGAATCAGGCCATACTCAGGAGTGCTGTGGGCTGCAAGGGGCCCCAGTGCTGAGTGTCTGACATTTCTGATCTAAAGAATAAAGAGATTTGTTTGTCCAGAGGTGTGCTGGAGTTGGCTCAAAGGTGCTTTCCAGCTGATTGTTAAATTTTCAGCCTGAACATTTACATCTCAGAAATAGCATACACTCCAAGTCAAGGCTCATTTTTTGTTTGTTTTATTGATTCTCTAGACTTATGAAATTGATCAAGAAAATGTTAATAATGCCAATTAAACTTCAAAATGTGTAGCTTTGGAGAGTTGATTGTTAAACATTTGTGCACATACCCCTTTATGTGCCTCACTTAGGTACTCACTTTGTAATATTATTGAGGTAGAGTGCCTGAATAGAGCTCTTCTGGCTACTATATTTGATTGAACTAACAGCGCTACAATCTCTGAGCCAAAACCAACTCCAATTACTACAGGACCTAGTAGCCCTCAGTCATGAGTCCTTTTCTATCCCTGTATACAAATTGGACCTTCCTTTCCTCTTTCACAGGATCCCTGCACTCCTGTCTAGATTAATGGTATGATTTCATACCATCTTAATGTGTAATTTGCTTGGCTCATTTTGCCATTCCCAGAGGATCTTAATCTTTTTCCTGACTTTGAGTGACCAGAAAGGATTATTCATTCTGTCCAGGTTACAATTTACTTTTGCAGTCATTTCTCAGTTGTGTTTGACTCTTTATGACCCCATTTGGGGTTTTCTTGGTGAATATATTGGATGGGTTTGCCATTTCCTGCTCCAGTTCATTTTACAGATGAGGAAACTGAGGGAAAAAGGGTTAAGCGACTTGCCCAGGATCTCACAGCTAGGAAGTATCTGAGGATAGATTTGAACTCAGGTCCTCTTGACTCCAGGGCCGACACTATCCACTGTGCCATGTAACTGTCCCTTTTAGGGCCAGTACATTTGTTAAATAAAATGAAAAGTGAGAGTTACAGTAGTAATGCCATTTGTGGCTTGAGCAAGCCACAGTTGCTCTAGTTTCCAATTTCCAACCT
Source organism: Trichosurus vulpecula (assembly GCF_011100635.1). Taxonomy (NCBI): domain Eukaryota; kingdom Metazoa; phylum Chordata; class Mammalia; order Diprotodontia; family Phalangeridae; genus Trichosurus; species Trichosurus vulpecula. Next base: position 107,847,334 of record NC_050580.1, on the reverse strand, counting down.
TCAGGCTTCTCTTCTTGCTTTCTGACTTATACTAATCAGTATTTGGCCTCATAATTATAAGTGTGTAGAGGCAGGTGGAGGAAGGAGGAGAAGTAGTTTTCTTTTATTACTATCCATTTCACCTTTTCTCTTTGTGTAGCCAGTGATGGACATCCACTGACCACTCAACTCTTGTGTTGACAAGCCTGGAGAAACCTATTTTCTGATGCTTCAGTAAGCTGGTAACTGGAGGTTCTGCGTTTAGTTGATGTAATGGTGTCTTCTCCCAAGGATTATTGCCACAGCTTCTTATCCATAAAGCACGTGCTTATTATAGAATGACATTAGAACTAATTTAGGGACTCTGTCTTAACATCAAAAACAAATACTGCCTGTTCCATCAGGGCCTTCAGGCAATACAATGAAAATGTACCATCTGCAAACATGAAGCTATTACAGAAAAGGCTATGCAGGTATTGGAAACAACTTGAGAATAAGCAGAAAGGCAAGAAATTGTAAGGCATATTAATGAGACAAAGAGTGGTCTAGTATGGCTGGAACAAAGTGTCTATAAGGGAAAGGAATATGACAGAACAGAAAGGTATAACATCAAATTAGTGTGCTCAGAGAGGGCTTGAATTCCAGGAAAGAAGGCTTTGAATTTTTACTCAGACAGTAGGTAATAAGTAACTACTGTATGATTTTGAACAGCTGACTAGCATAATCATGTCTGTTTCTCTTTTGTGTAGCCATGACTTCACAACTTATTGAGAAGTGGATCAGAAGTGTCCAGGTCATGTATTCAACAAGATGGAGGAATAGACAGTTACTCCAATCCTTGTTAATTCTTGAAAACTCCCCAAAAGGAGGAATTAGGCAAGAAAAGAAAAACAATTACAACTGTCTGTGCTGCCCAAACACCAAAAAGCTTAACAAGGTAGGACTCTTACTAATTAACAGAAAAGACAATAAATGTAAAACTCACCCACTTGGCATGTCTGCTACCAACTCACACTCTCCAACAGTCTAAACAGACAAACCCTTTGGCTTGTGCTCTGGGATCAATTCAGCATTTTCCCAGCTACTGTTTCAGCATCTATCAGTAGACCTTTCTCCTGTACTTACCCCATCATGCTGAGGCAACAGGTAGCAGACATCAACTCTGCCCACTCCCTTGAAGAAATATAGGAAAGTGTCAGCATGCTTTTCCTGGACCTACCCCGAATGGGGCAGCAGCAGTCATCCAAAAAACCAAAGAATAATTAACTGGATCAGGGTGTCATTACGCACAGAGGACTTTTCCAGACCTTGGGGAAAAAAAAGAGGACTCACATGAAGCTTGGATGAATCTTGTTCCCCTCGGTGATTAAGACCAGTAAAAAGGGGATTTCCAGAATGAGAGAAGTTTTAGACTACTCTGAGATTCAACCCTGAGAGGACCTTCTGTTAAAGGGAGTCAGAAAGTGAGCAAAGGGGAAGGAGGCGGGGGTGGTGGTGGTGATAGTGGTGGGAATAACACTTCCAAAGATCACAGGGGGAACAAATTTTTGTTGTAAACCTAGAATACAAGCAGGAAGGTCAACAAGGAAAATATTAAAACAGAAGTGAAGATGGCTGCCAAGCTATCTAAATGAGAAAAAATCTCTGTAAATAAATATTGCGAAACAAATGAAATTTCACTGATACTTAATGAGACAGATGAGCCTATGGATTACCTAAAGAGCATAAAGCCCTTTTGGGATGTTCTTTAATTGTTCAAGAGAAGAAAAAGTATCTTGAAAAAAGCTTTAAGTCACAAATTGCAGAACCTATGGCCTGTGCAGCAGAAATTTATTTATATGTGTGTGTGTGTGTGTGTGTGTATAATGAACTACCTATATATACTGTGGCGACTTTCTTCAAAGAAAGCAAAGAGAAGTCATTTAGAGATAATAGGGTGTGTCTCTGCTTTCCCAAGGCCATCTGTAAGTAGCATCAAACACGATTTCTGTTTCTGACAGTACACAAAGGACCCAATGTCCTTTATTATTGTCTGCTTAGAAAATGGCAGTTAACTTTCATGACTTTGGCTGCAAAAAGTTAGGCCCAGTCTCATAAATCTGTCACTTCTAAATAATCTATAGCAGATATATCATACATGGATTTACTCAACCCGTATTTAACCTCATTTACATTTTCATTCTAAATAACCTCTAAAATAAGTTTCCTGTCCACTGTCTAAAAGAAGATTTCAGAATCTTTTCTTTTTCTGAAATTTTCTTCTTTCTTCCTCTTCTTTTTCTCTTCCTTGTCCTCTTTTTTCCTATTCCTCCTCCTCTTCTTTTTCTTTCCCTTCCTTTTTTCCTTTCTGTCTTCCAACATCACTGCCATATCACTACTGTACTACTACCAACACTACCACCACCACCGCCACCATCACTACTACTACCTCTACTTACAGCCACCACCACCACCACTACTGCTACTGCTATTACTACTATTAATAATAATTATAACAATAATGATGATGATGATGATGAATAACTAGCATTTTATAACACTTTAAGAGTTCTTAATTTATATATACATATATACATATATATATATATATATATATAATATCTTATTGTATCCTCACAACAACCGTGGTGGTGGTAGGGATTATTATTTCTATTTTATAGATGAGGAAACTGAGGCAGATAGCTGTTAAATGACTTTTCTAGGGTCACGTACCTAGGTAGCATCTAAAGCTAGGATTGAATTCAGATCTTCTTGTACTCTACTGTACCAAGTACCTGCCTTCAAGCTTCTGCTAGTGCTTCCTAATGCCAGTATTACTAGAGTTGATGAGCAATATATACTTGTTTTACTGATTCCTCTTCTTGAATTTACTTACTACTGTATTATTATCATATTTTTGTTGTTTTCTCTTATACTAAAATATTCAAACCATCATATTCTACTCTTTACCCTAGTTTGCAACCCACTCCACTCTTTCAATCCCTCTCAGGCGCCCTTCTCTATATGTTGAGATGAATCATAACCATAACTGTAATTACAATCCCATTATTCTGAAACAGTTGTGCTCCCTTGGAATGCATATATGAAAAAGAATTTGCACCTCTTCCAAGCTTGATTATTTCTCTTGAAGTTACTAACCTTTTATAGTCAGCCAGAAGTGTCTCAACCTCCACATCTTCCCTGACCCCCCTCCCCCACTCTACACATGGTCAGTATCTCCAGTCATTTGCCAGGATTATTTATTCTACCTCAATATCTCTCATATTATTCCTTTTTCTGGTCACACCAGAACCACACTAATTCAGGTCTTAATCCCCAATTTCCTGAATGAAAGCAATAACCTTTTAACCATTTTTCCATATATACAATTTGCCTCTCCTTTTCCCTTTCATTATTACGTTAACACCATTTATATTCTAGCCAAACTGGTTACTCTCTCTCTGTCTCTGTCTCTCTCTCTCTCTCTCTCTCTCTCTCTCTCTTTCTGTTTCTCTCTTTTTATATATGTATATATACAAAATTAATTTTCTACTTATGTACATACTTTTTGTCATTGAATCCCCAGTGCTGAGTACAACATGCTACTTTACACATTGATTTAAAGTTAATAGCCTCCTACCCAGTTTCTCTGCCTCCAGACTCACCCTCTGCCTTCCATCTACCATAAAACTATCAAACTGCTGTTCTGAAAATACAATCTAATCCTGAGAGCATCCTACTTAAAAATATTCAGTGATTCTTTACTGTTTCTTGGATAAAATAAAATTTAAAAAATCTTTAGTCTGTCATTTAAAACTTTCCACAACATCACTCCCAACATTTGCACTCTTATTTCCTATTATTCCCTTTCATGCACTCCCTGTCCAGGCAAATTGGCCTTCTAGATGTTCCATTTATGCAAAAATACTTTGTCACTTCCCCAGATCTTATACCACATTCCTTTTTTCAGCCTTCTGTCAAAAAATTTCTTATTTCCTTGGAAGCACAGTTCAGAGACTCCCTCCTACATGAGTCCTTTTCTGATGCCTAAGTGGTTCATGATCTCTCGCTTTTGAAACTGCTTGGTATTGCCTTGTATATACTTCATATTTACTTATCTATGTACATCTTGTCCTGACCTCCTCCTACCTCTAGTGTAATGTAAACTTTTTTAGGTCAGCTCCTAATTTATTTCTCTCCTTGTGTTCCCAGTACTCAGAATAACACATTTTACATAGCAAGATCTTAAAAAAGTGTTTATTGAATTAAATTTAATTGCATTCACAATTCTAATAATAATGCTAATGATGATAACAACAGAAAGATAGATCTTAGATCCAAAAACTGTAACATGCAGTTCTAAGTTTGCAGGGTAATTCTATTTGTTACCATTTTAATCTTTCATTTCTTTTGATTAAACATAGCCCCATATATTAGTGATCTCCTTCCACCATGCTTAACCAAATTTTTACTGCCAAGGCAGTCTCTTGCAGACCACCGAAGGACATCTCCCAAGAGATCCTGAGAAATTATGCCTATGATTTTTTTGGTCAACTCATCATTTAAGGGGCACAAGGAATTCTGCCAGGCTACTTAGGCAGACCCTTCCTTCTGTAAATTCATGCAGACCATCATTAATCAATTTCCCTCTCTCAGAAAGTGTTCCTTAGGCACGTCTCCGATTAAGATAAAACTTGATTTCCTTCTGAGCCAACTGTATTTCCATCCCCCATTTGTCCATGATTAATACCTAACAAGCTAAGCACTTTATTTGTTCAAGTGCTAATTTCAATGTGGAAGGCTCCCTATAGTCTACAGCCTTTTGCCAGTAGAGGATCCAAAGCAAAAAGAATTTGGGGATAATGAAGATTAACTGTTTCTTGTTTCTTCAAAACTGACTGAATAGGGCTAAAGGAAGAAAAATGATTCTCTTTTTCTTATTTATCTGATAGTAACTTTCTCTGCTAAATATCTGGGCACAGGCATATTGTTATGAATATTCAAAAGATTTTTAATGGCTTAATAATTTTTCTTCCTTTGTTTCTACGAACTAGAAAGTCATAACACACTCTGAAATAGAGGATCACACTTGTCAGAAACTGATAAAGTAATTTATCATTTGGAGATCTCTGTATCTTGAAATTGTAGCACTAAGGGCAGTCTAAGCACCAAGTAGTGAGTCACTTCTTCCATATGGGTGAACAGAAGAAAAATCAGGCAGATGCATGTTAGCATGGATTTGCCTGGTTGATGTTGCTGCTTCTCAGTTCTGAGAGGGTATTATTTAATTAGCATTCTCAATAGCACTTATTAAGGACTTATTGAATATCATGCCATGCTAGGAACTTTTCTTCAGGATCTTGTCTTCCTGTTCCAATCTTCCTGGTAGTTGTTGTTATTGTTGTTGTGGTGGTTATTCAGTCATTTCAGTCATATCTGACTCTTTGTGACCCCATTTGCGATTTTTCTAGCAAAAAAGGGCTTGCCAATTCCTTCTCTAGTTCATTTTACAGATCAGGGTTAAATGACTTGCTCAGAGTCATTCAGCTATTAAGTGTCTGAGGCCAAGTTTGAACTCAGGGAGAAAATTCTTTCTGAGTCCAGGCCTGTCAATCTATCCACCTAGCTGCCCAATATTTTTTTTTTAATTTCCACATTAGTCATATTGTGAAAGAAGAATCAGAATAAAAGGGGAAAACCACAAGAAAGAAAAAAAGAGAAAATAGTATGTTTCAATCTGCATTCAGACTATCCATAGTTGTTTCAATGGATGTGGATAGCATTTTCCATCATGAGTCTTTTGAAATTGTCTTAGGTCACCGTATTCCTGAAAAGAGCTAAGTCTATCAAAGTTGATCGTCACACAATGTTGCTGTTACTGTGTACAACATACTTCTGGTTCTACTCACTTCACTCAGCATCAGTTCGTATAAATCTTCCCAGGTTTTTCTGAAAGTTGCATGCTCATCATTTGTTATAGCACGATAGTATTCCCTTACAATTACATTCATATACCAGAACTTCTTCAGCCATTCCCCAATTGATGAGTATCCCTCAATTTCCAATTCTTGGCCACCACAAAAAAGCTGCTATAAATATTTTTGTATGTGTAGGTATTTTTTTCCCTTTTTCATGATCTCTTTTGGTTACAGACCTAGTAGTGGTATTGCTGGATTAAAGGGCATGCACAGTTTTATATCCCTTTGGGCATAATTCCAAATTGTTTTACAGAATTGTTGGATCAGTTCATAATTCCACCAACAATGCATTGGTGTTCCAATCTTCTTACATCTTTTCCAACATTTATCATTTTTCTTTTTTTGTCATATTAGCCAATCGGATAGGTGTGAGGTGTTACCTCAGAGTTGTTTTAATTTGCATTTGTCTAATCAATAGTGACTTAGAGCTTTTTTATATAACTACAGATACAAGCTGCCCAATCTTACAAGTAGGCATTCAGTAAAAGTCAGATTGAATTTTATATTAATATCCTTCCTTCTTGAGGCTATGTGTAGTACTAGAGAGCCAGCCTCAGCATTAGAACTACCTCTGGTACATATTGGTTATAAGAACCTGGACAAATTATTTAACCTCTTATTGTTCTCTTTTGTCATTGTTGTGATATTTCAAGCATGTCTGAGTCTTCATGACCCCATTTGAGGTTTTCTTTGAAGAGATAGTGGAATAGTTTGTCATTTCTTTCTCCAGCTCTTTTTACAGATGATGAACTGAGGCAAAGAGGGTCAAATTATTTTCCCAGGGTCACACAGCTAGTAAGTATCTAAGAGCATATTTGAACTCAGGAAGATTTCTTTCTGACTCCAAGCCCAGTGCTCTATCCACTGTGCCATCTAGCTGCTCCACTGTTCTCTAAGAGTGCATAAATTGCAGAGATAGCACCAAGTTGCTTTGATAGATGGAATTTCTTCATCTAGGACTTCCCTGATGCAATGAAATAATAAGTTCAGTTTCTATCCCTATGTCTCCTTGTACTTAAAGAGTACAAATAGAAATTTGCTGATTGTCTCCTAAATATGTAACAAATTTATCTGGAAATGTGAGGCAACTGAAAAGCTTTAGTTCATAAGTTTCAAGATCCTTCACTTTTTGTGTGGTCAACATGAAACCATGCAGTTCTTCATTGCTATAAATAAACTGGATATGATTAAGCATGAACTGAGAGGGAGTAGGCTTTAGTAGAAGTTGCAGACAGTGTCAGGGAACTTGACTTCTAATCGGGTCCCTAATGAGCAAAGTCATCTTATACATAATGGTCCAAATGTCCCTATCTCTCAAATCAGCTGGTTGGATTCTATGAACACTTAACTCCATTCTGGTCCTAGGATTTAGTGGAACATAAAGTATTTTGATGGTGAAGATTTTTGTTTTGGTGAGGCAATTGGGGTTAAGTGACTTGCTCAGAGTCACACAGCTAGTAGGTGTCAAATGTCTAATCTGAGGCTAGATTTGAACTCAGGTCCTCCTCATTCCAGGGCCAATGCTCTATTTGCTGTGCCATCTAGCTGTCCCAAGATATTTTTTTTTAAATACTGTGTGCCTAGTGCATTGCCTGGCTTGTAAAAGATGCCTAAAAATGCTTACTGAGGTAAATTAAATCAGATTCTATTTAATTTGTTTGTTTCAGGAGCTCACTTTCTCTGAAGTAGATGCCCACCATAGCCCTCCTACATTTTTGGGGGGGCATCTGTTGGTTTTTATTTAATATTTTTAGTTTTCAGCATTGATTTTCACAAGAGTTTGAATTGCAAATTTTCTCCCTACTTCTACCCTCCCTCCCACTCCAAGATGGCATATTTTCTGATGGCCCCATTCCTCAGTCAGCCCTCCCTTCCGTTACCCCACTGCACGCCCATCCCCTTTTCCCTTACTTTCTTGTAGGGCAAGATAAATTTCTATGCCACATTGCCTGCATATCTTATTTCCTAGTTGCATGCAAAAACTTTTTTTTGAACATCTGCTTTTAAAACTTTGAGTTCCAAATTCTCTCTCCTCTTCCCTCCCGACCCACCCTCCCAGGAAGGCAAGCAATTCGACATAGGCCACATGTGTATCATTATGAAAAACCCTTCAACAATGCTCATGTTGTGAGAAACTAACTATATTTTGCTCCTCCCTACCCTATCCTCCTTTATTCGATTTTCTCCCTTGACCCTGTCCCGTTTCAAAAGTGTTTGATTTTGATTACCTCTTCCCCCTATCTGCCCTCCCATCTATCATGCCCCCTTTTTATATCCTTCCTCCTTCCTTCCTGTGGGGTAAGATGCCCAATTGAGTGTGTATGTTATTCCCTCTCAGGTCAAATCTGATGAGAGCAAGATTCACTCATTCCCCCACACCCTGTGCCCCCCCCTCTGTACACACACACACACACACACACACACACACACACACACACACATGTATTCCCTTCAGCTACCCTATTACTGAGGTCTCATGAATTATACACATCATCTTTCCATGTAGGAATGTAAACAAAACAGTTCAACTTTAGTAAGTCCCTTGTGATTTCTCTTTCTTGTTTACCTTTTCATGTTTCTCTTAATTCTTGTGTTTTAAAGACAAATTTTCTATTCAGCTCTGGTCTTTTCACTGAGAAAGCTTGAAAGTCTTCTATTTTATTGAAAATACATATTTTTGCCTTGGAGAATGATACTCAGTTTTTCTGGGTAGGTGGTTTTAATCCTAGCTCCATTGACTTCCAGAATATCGCATTCCAAGCCCTTTGATCTCTTAATGTAGAAGCTGCCAGATCTTGGGTTATTCTGATTGGGTTTCCACAATACTCAAATTGTTTCTTTCTGGCTGCTTGCAGTATTTTTTCCTTGGTCTGGGACATCTGGAATTTGGCAACAATGTTCCTAGGAGTTTTCTTTTTGGGATCTTTTTCAGGAGGCAATCTGTGGATTCTTTCAATTTCTATTTTACTCTTTGGCTCTAGAATATCAGGGCAGTTCTCATTGATAATTTCATGAAAGATGATATCTAGGCTCTTTTTATGATCATGGCTTTCAGGTAGTCCAATAATTTTTAAATATTCTCTCCTGGATATATTTTCCAGATCAGTGGTTTTTCCAATGAGATAGTTCACATTGTGTTCCATTTTTTACATTCCTTTGGTTCTGTTTTATAATATCTTGATTTCTCATAAAGTCACTAGCTTCCACTTACTCCAGTCTAATTTTTAAGGTAGTATTTTCTTCAGTGGTCTTTTGGGCCTCCTTTTCCATTCGGCTAATTCTGCCTTTCAAGGCATTTTTCTCCTTATTGGCTTTTTGGAGCTCTTTTGCCATTTGAGTAAGTCTATTTTTGAAGGTGTTATTTTCTTCAGTATTATTGGGTCTCCTTTACCCAGTCATCAACTTGTTTTTCATTGTTTTCCTGCAACACTCATTTCTCTTCCCAATTTCCCCTCTACTTCTCTAACTTGCTTTTCCAAATCCTTTTTGAGCTCTTCCATGGCTTGAGACCAGTTCATGTTTTTTCTTGGAGGCTTTGATGTAGGTTCTTTGAATTTGTTGACTTCTTCTGGATATATGTTTTGGTCTTCCTTGTCACCAAAGAAAGATTTCAAAGTCTGAGTCTGAATCTGAGTCCATTTTCACTGCCTGGCCATTTTCCCAGCCAACTACTTGACCCTTGAATTTTTCATTGGGGTATGACTGCTTGTAGAGTATAGAGTACTTTGTCCAATGCTTGAGGGGCTATGCCATTGTTTTCAGACCTTTAACTACACAGCAAGCTCTGCCACAGCAGCACTCCTCCTCCCCCAAGAACTGGCAAACCAGACTGTGACTCAGATCTGAGCAGGCTCTGCACTCCCCCTTGGATCCGCCACTTAATTCGTCCCACCAGGTGGGCTGGCGCCAGAAGCAACTGCAGCTGTAGTTCTATAGCTGCACCACCTCCGTTGCCTCCAGGGTCAGTAGCCGAACCATGAACTTCTTTCACTCTGTCCCCTCAGTTTTTTCCTACTAACCTTCTCTGTTGTCTTTGGTGTTTGTGGGTTGAGAAGTCCGGTAACTGCCACAGCTCACTGATTCAGGGCACTAGGGCCTATTCTGCCCAGCTCCCAGTCACATTGGTCTGGGCACAGCCCATGCTGGGCTCTGCTCCATTCTGTTCCCAGCTCCATGCGATAGACCTTACCCAGAGACCATCCAGGTTATCTTGGGCTGGAGCCCTGCTTCCCTTTGCTATTTCGTGGGTTCTGCAGTAATAGAATTTGTTCAGAGCCATTTTTATACGTATTTGGAGGGTCCTGGGGGAGAGTTTTAGATCGGTCCCTGCTTTCCAGCTGCCATCTTGGCTCTGCCCCCTCTACCTTTCTACATTTTTTACCAGTTGGATGCCCACCCAGCTCATTCATTGACTGGTTTTGCAGAAAGGCAACACCATGCTCTTTAGAACCATGGATTGATTAACAATCCTTGCCCCACATTGGCTCCTAGCATAGACTGGTTTGAATCAGCTGTATCTCTGCAATCATTGTTTTGGTGGCTTATAAGATCTATGCCAACCTTCAGGTCAGAGTAGATCAACACATGTCTTTAACACTGGGCATTATTTGTTCCATCAATAACACGAAAAAAAAGTAGTGATAAATAACAGAGTAAATCTAACTACCTAGAATGTCAATCTAAGTATCAGCAAATCAAAAAGCTGAAATAATATGTTTGACCTAAGAAATAATCTAGTTTGATAGATGAAAAAACAAATGCAAATAGCTGAAATCTCTTGCTCATAATTCTAGTAGTAATGAATGCTGGAACTGCCACTTGAGCCCATATCTAAAACCGAGATCTACAGACTCTTCATCTTGTTTTCATTGCACTAAATCAAAATGGCTCCTCAGGAGGGCTGAGAGCCAAGCCTGTACTTGTCATTGCCCACACTCACTAAAGTTCCTTCTGGGGCCACAGGATTAAAAATTAAGATAGAACTACCCAGAACAGTTTTTTTTTTAAATTGGCTCCATAGATCTCCAATGAGTCCATGCAGAGATTGAATAGGAAAAGTATACCTTTATTTTTCCTATGCTATGTTTCCTTTTCAAACTTTATTATTTGGAAATATTATTCTGAGAAGGGGTCCATAGGTTTCTTCTAATTACCAAAGGGAAACATGAAACAAACAAACAAACAAAGCTTAAATATTTGTGACACAGAGTCTAAAATGTTTCATCCTAAATCAGGAACCATACATCATATCATATATTTAGAGCTAGAAGGAACTTTTGAGATCATCACGTTTAACTCTGTCATTTTGCAGATGGTATCATTTGAGTACAGCAATATATGGAGAAAGTAGGAGAGGAATTTCCATTTTCATCAGAGCAGGATCTCAGGGGTGGTAATACAGTAGAAAGAAAACTAGATGTAAAATCAGAGATGCTGGGTTCAAATCAGACTCTGCCACATAGAACTTGTGTGAATCTGGGTACTTGGCCTCTTTGGGACTCAGTTTCCTGATCTGTAAAATAATCAAGTTTGGTTGAAATAACTCTAAAGCCTCTTTATATTCAATGACCCTATAAATTATATTTTCATTTTTCAATATCATCATAAGCCTTTTTAGCTTCATATTTTAGACTTCTAGCAGACGAAATGTCTGACCTCCCCCCAAATCCTAGCAGCCTGGAAATTTCAAACATAAAACAGTACTGATGGTATTTCTTTCTCCAAAGAGTTCATATAAGCCTCAGATAACCATTCAGACTTGCACATATTTGTCTCCCAAACTTTTAAATTCACCATCTGTTCACCATATTATGACTAATTAGGAAAATCATCACATACTATATTTTGAACCACAAAAACCCCAGCATGTTTTGTAAAGACCTGGCTTGGCAAATCAATGGATATTGCTAAAGTTAACTGCTTAGGCTTAATGGGTTCAACATTGCATGTATATTTCAACAACTTTACAGATGAGCTGTAAACTGGGAGGTGGGGATTAAAATTAAGTAAGTCCCCCTTTTCCTAGATGCCTCCCTCTCTGTGACAGTCGCAATGATGTAAATGAAAACCCCAAACTCAGCATTGCCACAAAAAACAAATTTGGACAGCAGAATAAATTAAACGGTAATTTATAGTGAAATCCCACATGGCAATATCTCTGCAAAATTCACACTAAGAAGATCAGGGTAGAACTGATGGCAAAAACCATCAGTTAGTCAACAGACTTACAATGGAGCCTGCCTAATATTTATCAAATGGTTCTTTTAAAATGTGGCAGGTCCTTTCAGTTCCAAAGGGATGATTATGTCAAATTTAATGGCCCTTTTTCAAACCTCATCCTTCTTAAACTTTCTATAGCTTCTGGTACTGCTGATCAGCCTCTCTCTGCTACTCTTTCTTCTGACCATTCTTTTTCAGTATCCTTTGCTAGATGTTTATCCCCACTAAGCATTCATGTCCCTTAAAGGTCTGTCCTGGGCATTCTCTTTATCTTCTATTCTATCTCATTTGGTGATCTCAACAACTCATGTATAATTACCATGACTGAGAAGATGATTCCCATATAGACACACATCCAGCCCTAACCTATCTCTTGAGATCCAGTCTCATACAGCAAACCAGTTTTTAGATGACTCAAGTTAGATGTCCCCAGATATCTCAAATTCAGTATGTCCAAAACAAAATTCATTAACTTGACCCCTAAATCCTTCCTTCTTCTGAACTTCCTTATTTATGTTTAGGGCTTAACTATTCTTCTTCTAGTCATCTATATTTTCAAGCTGATACTCATCCTTGCCTTTTCCTTCTCTCTGACACCACCACATTCAACTAATTGCCATGTCCTGTTGATGTTACTTCTATAAAATCCCTTGCATCTATCCCTTTCACTAACACAGTTCTAGTTTAGCTTAGCTCCCTCATTAACTTTTACTGCAACAGAATTTCTAGTTGGAATACTCCTAGTTTGATCTTTCTCATCTCAAAAACATCCTCTAGGCATCTTTCAAAATAATCTCCCTGAAGCAGAAATCTGATCGTTCACTCACCTTCTCAACAAGCTCCAGTGGCTCCCTATTTCATACTAGGATAAATTCAGACTCCTCAGATTGGCATATAAAAAGCCTTCACAATTTGACTAGTGTCTGTTTTTCCTTGTTTATTGAGTATTAACCCCCTTCATTTCCTCTATATTTCAGCTAAACTGGCCTATTTTCTGTGCCACATAGGACATTCACTCTTCCATCTATATTCCTTCTCAGGTTGCCCTCCATACCTGGAAGGCCCTCTCACTTTACCTCTGTCTTTTAGAATTTTTGGCTTCCTTCAAAGCTCAGGTTACATGACAAATCCAACTGGAATCCTTTCTTGATTCCCTTTGGTATTCTTTCCTTCCATTAAATTTTCATAATCTAACATTGCCCAGTAGAATAAAAAATGGATAAAGAAAAATTTGTGCTTTTTTGTTGCTATTGATGCTTATTTTGTTTTTGTTTTCATTGTATGTTCTAGGCACAGCACAACGATTTTTACATAATGGCTGTTTAATAAATGCTTGTTGAATTCAAACAAATTTGATTGGATAAGCTCAATACTCATTCCATATAGTTTCATTATATTATTTTATGTTTTATTTACATTGTATACATGTTCTTTTTTTAAATTGAGCCACCATCCAATGTGTTGTTATTGTTGTTGTTGTTTTAATCTAGAGAACAAGGCATTCACAATACAATACATCCACACAGTGAGTGTTGTTCAAACAATCTGATACTCATAATCATGACACATTTATAAATGTAACCATATATTCTAACAAGAAAGCAAAAGAAATAATAGCATGGATACTAATATGTTAAAGCAAATTCATAAATAAGAAAATACAAGACAACATACAAATACATCCACATTACACTCTCCCAGAAATACAAATAATATTTATAGGGAAAAGTGAGCATAAAATTCCAAGAACTTGACTGAGAAGCACACATGCTTAGAGTAACTTATAATTCTGACCTGGATGTTTCAATGTCCATTCACTAACATCTGAACCATATGAAACCACTTCTATGTTCTCTGCTTGCTATAGATCCTGATATTCTTCAGCTGAAGAAATTCTCTTCACTTCCTTACCAGGACATAGTATACAGAAGCTCTTTATTTAACCATCACCCTTAAAAGGTCATTTACAAAGTTAGTTCTTAATAGGAATAACAATTCTCTTTAAACTAGAGAACTGCACAGCTCTTCAAATTGTCTATTTCTGGGACATAGATTGGCTGACAGTGCCCAGATGCTTCATTGTCCAATAAGAAAAGAAAGTTCAAAGTAACACAGCTCAGGTTGACTCTTTAAGCCAGCTCACCAGGATACCAAAGGAACTGAAAAGTTTCCTCTGCTTTTCCTTCTCAAGCCAGAGGTGGCAGCAGAAGTGATTATCTCCCACAATAGGGGCAGAATCTCTACATAATTCCTGGTTCTGGTCTAGCAGTCAGATGAAAGGGCAAGACAGGCATCCTGATGATCAAAGCCAGGTGTAGATCCTGGCTCATTATACTTTAGTGAAACATAAGGTAAGGGAAGGGAAAGGAATATGTGTGTGTGTATGTGTATATGTATGTGTACGTAAATGTGCATGTAGATAGGTGTGTATACATATACACACCTATCTACATATATGCGTATCTGTATACACACGTATATAATCTTATTATATGATTGAGAATGTGCTAGTGCTTTACAAAAATCTCATTTAATCTTCACAACAATACTACAAAATAGGTGCTGTTATTAGCACTATTTTAGAGTTGAAAATGGCCTTTTATTTTTTTTTCATTATTTCAGTGTTGCTTTTATTGTTCACATAGTTTTCCTGATTCTTTTCACTTTACTTTCTTTTTTGTTGTTGTTGTCTCTTTTCAAATTTATTTATTTTTAGTTTTCAACATTCACTTCCACAAGATTTTGAGTTTCAAATTTTCCACCCCTCCTTCCTCTCCTCCCTCCCCAAGATGGCATTCAATCTGATATCGGCTCTACATATACATTCATATTAAACATATTTTCACATTACTCATGTTGTAAAGAAGAATTAGAACAAATAGGGAGGAGCCATGAGAAACAGGAAACAAAACAAAAGTAAAAAAGAGCGGAAACAGTATTATTTGATCTGTATTCAGACTCCATAGTTCTTTCTCTGGATGTGGATAGCATTTTGCATCATGAGTCTGTTGGAGTTGTCTTAGATCCTTGTATTGCTGAGAATAGCTAAGTTTATAAAAAGTTAGTCACCACACAATGTTGCTGTCACTGTGTACACTGTTCTCCTGGTTCTGCTCACTTCACTCAGCATGAGTTCAAGGAAGTATTTCCAGGTTTTTCTGAAGTCTGCCTGCTCATCATTTCTTATAGTGCAATAGTTTCCATTACATTCATATACCACAACTTGTTCAGCCATTCCCCAATTGATGGGCATCCCCTCAATTTCCAATTCTTGGCCACCACAAAAGGAGCTGCCATAAATATTTTTCAACATTTGGGTTCTTTTCCCATTTTTATGATCTCTTTGTGCCTTTTATTGTTCTTCAAACAGGGTACTCTATCTCTGGACCCCAGCCATTTTTACTGGCTCTTCTTCATGCCTAGTAAGCTTTCCCTTCTCATCTCCTCTGGATTTCCTGGCTTCCTTAAAGTCCTCAGCTAAAGCCTCACCTTCTGCAAGAGCCTATCTTAGTCCTCTTTATTCTTAATACCTTCCTACTGAGACTAGAGACTATCCCCCATTTAGCCTATGTGTATATGTATACTTTCATAGGTATGTGTCCAAGGCGATTCTCATCATTCACAGTAGATATATTATATAAAGTTACCACAAACATTTAATTATTGAAGACTGAATCATTGTTCCTAGTGGAAATATAGAGCTATGTGCCTGCAAGCCTCTGGTCACATTTATTTTAGCACTTTCCAGAATCAACTAAAATAGAGTTGTAAAAATTTCCTCCTCCTTTTTTTTCTGGATGTGCCATATTGTTGATTCATTTATATTGAATTCGTGGTCAAAAGCAGTATAATTCATGACTGAATGAAACTTATCTAACACACCTATTTTCTCCACAAGGCATATCACAGTCTTCTTGCTTGGAACATTACACAGCACTTTAGCCCTATATTTGGGAGCCATTTTAAACAACATAATCATCAACAAAAAAGTACAAAAATATGAAAACATGGCATTAAATATAACTCAAAAAGGACACTTGTTTACAGTATGAAAGCTGAAGCAAAAAGACAGAGCATGGCCTTGTTTTACATCAACTGGGAACATCTATATAGGGTGACTCAAAATTTTCCCTGCTCTGTTCATGCTCATAAATGACTACAAAAACACTGTAAATATTGATTTGGGGGTTAAAAAATAAATTTTAGAGAGTAGGCAAATTCACAAATATGGAAAATCCCAAATAATGAAGATCAACTCTGTTTATTTATATACCCACATATATTTCTACACATGCATGTGTGTATACATGTAAAATGTCTTATTTGTATATAGTCTTTTTCTTGTATTTTATATCTCTCATTGGTCTGTGAACTTCTTGAGGGTAGGGGCTATCTTTTG
Organism: Trichosurus vulpecula; assembly: GCF_011100635.1. Lineage (NCBI taxonomy): Eukaryota > Metazoa > Chordata > Mammalia > Diprotodontia > Phalangeridae > Trichosurus > Trichosurus vulpecula. The sequence goes on along the minus strand of NC_050580.1, from coordinate 107,830,780 downwards.
TCTATGTTTGCATCCTCTAGATGGAGCATAATGTCTAGTACATAGTAGACACTTAAAAATGCTTGTTAACTGACTGCCTTCTGTCCAAAGGCAGGATTTGAACTAAAGTGTATTTCACTAAAAATTCTAGCATTCCATGTTAGATAGTATAACACTTCCTTCCACAAACAAAACAAAATAAAAAAAACATGTTAGGTACATCATTACATTTGATCTTCACAACTGTTTTGTGATGATCTTGATCTTGCCTCAATGAAACTGGATTTGAAACCTGCCCCTCATTCGGTGTGAGACTTTGCAAAATTTATTGAACTTACTTTGCCTCAATTTCTTCTTTTGTAAAATGAAGGGATTGTACTAAGTGACCTTTAATGTTCCTTCCAGTTCAATGATTAAGTGAGAAGCATCTGAGCCAACTCCCAATAGCTTGACAGAAAGGCCCTTTATTAGAGATGACAAGGCTCTGACTAATCAATTTATCATAGATCCAAAAGTAATGATAGCCTCATGTGATTTGTTAAAAGGTGCGTTGGATTTATAGTACACAGAACAATCATGGCATTTTTACAAAGCCATCTTTGAGTAATGTAAAATTCCTAAGTGAGAGAACACCTCCAAAGAGGAAGCAACAACATCCTAGGCACCTTTGGAATGTGGTATTCCCTTTGGAGAGCTGAGTGTTGGCACATCTTTGGTAATAGTATGAGAAGATGTTGGCTGACTATATTCATTTGTGTAAATTAGAAAAGCTACGTGTTGATGGTGTGACCAAAGGTAATGATCAATTGAGCCAAAGTGTTGCCTGGAGTACATCCATTAGTATCAAAGCAAATTTAAGCTACTAATTGGTTTGGTCTAATGATTTTGTGAAAGTCAGTTTTCCAGAAGACATGCAGAGAGATGTCACCTTGAGTAACTGAGGAAAGAAAAATTTTGTTGTCTACACAACTGAGACACTTAGATTAACATGGTGCTACCCCTTATAGTTACTCTCCATCTACTCTTTGTGCATCTTGTATGTAACAATTCCTGTTTGTTTTTTATTTCCTCCCTTAGAGTGTACGCTCCTTGAGGACAAGAATTGTCTTTAGTTTTTTTTTTCTTTGAACTCACAGCACTTAGCATGGTCTGGTACAATTAGTATTGAATAAGTGTTTGCTTGTTGATTGATTGATACTTGTCTAAGGCATAAGGAAAGAGCAAGTGAGGGTTGGGGTAGGAATGTGTAGTAAGGTCATTGCATGTTTTAATGCACTATCCAACTAGATTGAAGGCAAATGGTCAGCAATAATCAGTACCTGATCTGGAAGAATAAAACTTTTTTGTTACAAATGTCAATCTGATGAACTTCCTAAGATTAGGGAGACCCATGAAAATAAAACAGGGCCTTAAGGAAGAAAAGAAAAGGAAAACACATTTCTGTTAACAAGCCAGTTCCTCAAAGGCCTTTCTCTTTGAATCTAAACTGAGGTTGGCATTTTTATTGGTATTACCAGCAGTGGACCTGTGTGCCTCAAGGCCATCATTTCCACTTAAGTGCACCGACTACTGAGGAGGCCACCCACCTGATTAGAAATGTTGGAATCTATTTAATTTTAAAATTATTCAATTTTGTGCAAGAATTGCTGTAAGTCAGAGAAAAAATAACTCATGAAGAAATGAGTAAATGCCCTTCAAAGATATTAGAAGCTAGTACTTGCTATTCACTGCTGAGTAGAGTGAAAATAACTATATACTGAACATCGTGTTCCTCAGAACATTAATAGTGTTGGTTTCATCAAAGACACATATACAGAATTTGAGGTTGTTTTACTTTAGAAGATTAGAAGCATTGATGGTCTCTTTTTATTGCCCAAATGAGGAAAGTGTAACACATAGCTATTTTATCACAAAAGAGGCCCTATGTAGGAAATGCACAAAGACTTTTATTCCCTAGGTGTGCAGTAATCACATGTAATTGTTGCTGAACCCAAATGAATACAAGGATGAAGAAAGAGCTGCTTTTCTTTCTGCCTCATTTCAGGGATACATTGGTTCCTGATGAGTGCTAATGTATTTATTTAAAGGTCACAAATACTTAATTAGTATATAATGGTGGGAAATAAGTACAAGAAATGGCATTTATATTGTGTTTTAAGGTTTCCAAAGCTCACTCAATATATTATCACCTATGAATTTCATGACAACCCAGACGCTTACAAAGATTAAATGACTCGCCCAGGATCACAAAGCTTCTAAAGGCAATTAACTCTACTAGGAAGCAGGATTTGGATATATCTTCTCAACTTCAAATCCAACACTCTACCCAATATTACAAACTACTTTTCACAGTCTGACATTCTACCTCAAATGAAATAATGCTGTTCTAAAATCTATCCAAAGACAGGGTTGATGTCCCAGTAATTCTACTTTTGGACCGTCATCAGGTAGTGTGATTTACAAAGAGAGGAGAAGCCTAATCTACTTCCCCAATTAAATTATCATGCTATAAAAATTCCACTTTTAGAAAATCTTTCCTTAAAATAACATACTTTGATGCTCCATCATGGCATGGATAAGGCTATGGATTTCCTAAGAATGCCAGCAAAATTCAAACTCTGAAATTCCTATCAAGTTTCAAAGGATTTGTGCATGGTTCTGGTGATAGATTTTCTACTTTCTGAGAATCAGGCTACTTAGGTGTAGACAAGTTCATCAGCTTTTATTTGACTTTTGAATAAGAACCTTTTTGCTACTTAACTCAGGAAACAGAAAAAAATTACAAAATGGCCCTCAGTCCTATCTATTGCTCTCCTGCTTTGACAGTGTAGTAGTAAGGTGGTACAAAGTACAAAGAATGACACAGTTTTTTGAGTGCCTGTAAACGCTGATTTAGCTATTGCTTCTCTAAATGTGAAATATTTTTTCTAATTACCAATATGTTCATAGAGCTCTGGAGGAACTGAACCAGAAAGATACTGAAATTCCTATAAGAAAAAATGAAGAAATCATTGCTAAAGGAAAGACAGTTTACATGTTTTCGGGAAGGTAATAAGGAAATTGGAAGTACCGGTTTTGTTGTCACCCAATGGAAGCAAAGATAAGATGTCATGAAATATTTCTTTATTTTGCCTTAAATATTCACAATGAGTCCAGTTAAGAAGACCACCATGGAGATGTTGCAGCCAACAGCTGTTGGAGAGGAATATGTAGAGAAATCCTATGAAAAACTTCCCAATTTCATCAATATTAAGTCAATCAAATAATAAGTAATGATGAGTCACTAATTGTGTGTCTGACTCTGTTTGCCAGGTGCTAGAGATAAAAAGCAAGAGAGCAAACTAGCTAGAAAGCAACCAGCAAAGAAAAAGCCCTTGCTCTCAAGGATCTTACATTCAATTGAGTACAGTTATCCCTTCTACATCATGACTTTCCCCACCATGGTTCTGATGTCTTGCAGGTTGGCATAAGAAATTAAATGGGAATTTGGAGGGAGTTTTGAGGAAGCTGTAGATGACACACAAATGCCAGAAGATGATACAGAAGAAGTTTTGAAACTCAAAAATATGTATATATATATGTATGTATGCATGCATGTATGTGTATATACATGCATGTGCATATGTATATGTATACATGTGTATATACATGTGCATGTATATATGTATATGAACATATATTATTGTATAATATCAATGTACTTTATCTTTAAATACCATAATCCTTCAGAATTTGTCTCTGGTACAAAGGGAGGTCCAAAAAATTTTATGTGGATTTTCCAGATCATGGGAGCACAGTACCCCTGACACCCAGGATGTGGAAGGAATAACTGCATATAATTATAAAAAACCAACCTATACCTTAATACTTGATGCCTCCATTATGCAAGAGGGCAGAGATATGGGTGACAAAAACCATGTTGAAAAATATAAATTCAGGAATAAGAAATAACAGAGAACATAGAGTTATAGATCAAATGGAAATACTTTTATAGAAGTTTATTGGTTGTCTCTGAAGATTAGTCTTTATACAGATTATCTATTACAATTAATCAATAAATCAATCACCAAGTAGCTAGAGATAATGAAATTGAAACCCAGAAATGTGAATTGACTTACACAAGGCCACAAAGATGATTGGAGGAAAAATTTGAACTTATGACATTTGATGCTAAATCCAGAGTACTCTTCCCCTATATAATGCTTCCCCTATACATTCTATTTTCTTCAAGAAAAATGTTACAAAGCATTAGACATAGAGAAAAGCAAATAATGTGACAAAAATGAAATTGAATCAACACTTAATTGAAAGATAATTACTCGTTACTGATATAACAGTCATTTTAATGCAACTCATTTTTCTTTTTTTTGGCAGGGCAATTGGGGTTAAGTGACTTGCCCAAGGTCACACAGCTCAATTGGGGTTAAGTGACTTGCCCAAGGTCACACAGCTAGTAAGTATGTCAAGTGTCTGAGGCTGGATTTGAACTTAGGTCCTCCAGACTACAGGGCCGGTGCTCTACTCACTGTGCCACCTAGCTGCCCGTTTTAATGCAACTCAATTTAACAAACATTTATAAAGCAACTACTATGTATAAAATTCTCTCTCTCTCTCTCTCTCTCTCTCTCTCTCTCTCTCTCTCTCTCTCTCTCTCTCTCTCTCTCTCTCTCCTTTCCTCCCTCCCTTCCTCCCTCCATCCCTCCATCCCTCTCTCATCCAAGGGTCAAAAGAGGTGATGTCTACACATAAGTAGAAATGAAGTAAAGTAAAGTGTCTTTTGGAAATGATAACTGTAGCCAAATTTTAAAGCACTTAAATGGCAAGTTGAGGAGTTTGTAGCTTATTTTTGAAGCAATAGAGAGCCAGTGAAGTTTCTTGAACCAAGAGTGATGTGATCAGACTTGTGTTTTCAAAAAAATTCTTTGGCTGCTATGTAGAGGATGAGTATGGCAGAGAAGAGACTGAAAGCAGTGAAACCAATTAGGGTGATATGTCAATGATTTAGAGAAGAAGTGTAGATAAATTAGAATCTTGAATAGATGAGTTAAGGGAAAGGGAAATATGCCAGAAATATTATCGATGCATAATTTCGGTCTTCTCAACTGATTGGTGATCAGGGGTAAGAGAGAGACAGGGAAAATCTGGGAAAACCTGAGGATGACATCAAGTATGAATCTGTGGTCTAGAAGTATTGTGGTATCCTCAACAAAAATAGGGAAATCTGAAGGAGTGATGGATTTGATGTGGGATATAAGGAGTTGTATTTCAGTCTTTCTGATTTTGAGATGCTTTCAGGACAGTCATGTAGTGCTTTTCAATAGTACTTGATGATATGGGACTTATGCAAAGCCAAGATTAAATAGATCAGTAGTCATTTGCATATAGATGATTTTTGAACCAATGATAGCGGGTGAGATCATGGAGAGAAAATATCAAGTCAGAAAAGGAGAGGGCCCAAGGCAGAGACTCAAGGCTTAACATTCTTGGAAGTTGGGCAATGGATGATATTCCAGCAAAGAAGACTGAAGAAGAGAATCTTACAGGTAGATAAAATACAACATCCAGTTAATATGATCAAACATTATGCTTAGCCCATTTGTTTAAACCATTGAAAGTGCCCTTCTCAAATATATTTACTGTTGATTCAACTTACTAAACTCTCCTAATGAAGGTCCTGGCCAAAGAAGGCTGGATGAGCTACCAAGTCAAGATATACTTGAATGGAATTTGTCCATTAGACACACTGGATATTATAGATGTGGAGCTGGAAGGAACCCCAGTGTTTATATCCCCAAACTTCTCACTTTAAAGAGGAAGAAATTCAGACCAAGCAGACAAAGTGTCTTTCCCAAGATCAGACAGGTTAGCATTATCAGAGTTGGGATCTGAGCCAATGCACTTTCCATCTTACCCAACTGTCTTCCAAACTCAGTTTAACCCAACTCCTATCCTCTGAGCTTTTGCCATGCCCTGTGGATATTCCCCACTTTTATTCCTTACTATATAATTCCCAATACATTGGGAACTTTTAATACAATTGATATTATTATGAAGCTTATTATTCATGCTCCTGTATTTAAGGGAAGGGGAAGAGAAGTATGGAGTAATTATAAGCAATGAGAACCATTAGGGGCAAAAAGCTGGGAATCATACAATTCAAATATTCAAAGTGTCCCAGTTTTCTTGCATTCTCTCCAACATTTATAATCAAATTTATAATTTTCCTGGGAAAAGGATTTTGAAGTTCACAGAGGTAAACAATTAACCCTAGTCATCATAATAACTTATAGAAACATTTGGAAAAAAGTTGAAATTGCAATTCTGAATATTAGCAAAGGTGACACTAATACCAGTCAATAATTTATCTGAGTGGACTGTGAGACTTGAAAAACTTGATTTAATTCCATCTTGCTAGATTAAACCCTCTTCCTAAAACATAGCTGAAATATGTTATTCATTTTTCTGAAACCCACCTGAGTTAAACAAAATAATTATGCAAATGAGAATCAAATTTGGGCTGTTTTTGGAAGAGGGTAAAAATATGAATGTGCAGCCCATACGCTCTAAAGAGGACATTCAATACCTCATTCCAAAAAGAACTGGTCATCAAAACCATTTACTTCTCAGCAAAAAGGCTAAACACATTTAGCCCATGATTAGCATTTAAGCCTATGGCAAAGATCACTTATTCCCACCTTGCTCCAACTGACAATCTCTCAAAATCATAGAGCACCTGGTCAGTGCAGTGCATCCAAGCATGAGGACAGTACTACTATATTTATTCCCTTCACAATCCTCCTTAAGAAAGTTAAGTATTAAAAATGTAAATCTTTGGACATTATTTGAACTCTAGCAATACAATATATGTGGTATTTAGAATATTACACACTTTACGTTGTACCTGCAGGCTGCTGTTTATACGTAACTAGAATTCGGTCGACTATTCAATAAAGTCAACAAGCATTCATAAGGTGCTTACTATGTTCCAGGCACTGTCCCATGTGTGAAAATCCAAAGGAAGAACACAAAATCAATCCTTACCCTTAAAGAGCTCATATGCTAATGATTGAGACAAGAGGCAAACAACTGTGAATACAAAATAAATACCAAGTAAATGGAAAGCATTCTCAGAAGGAAGGGGAGTAAGAGGGTAGAGGTCTCCCACAGAATGTGGGACGTTAGCTGAGTATTGAAGAAACCAGGGTAACTAGAAGGTAGAGGTAAAAAGGGATAAAATTGTAGTATGGGTGATAGCCATTTAAAAGATATGGGGTGGGAGACGGCGTGTCCTATGCAAATAAAACAGCAACGAGGTCAGTAGTGCTGAATTATAGAGTATGTGGAAGGCAATAAAATATAAGAAGACTGGAAATTTTTGAAGGATCCACATTGCTAAAGGGTTTAAAGGGAAGATATTGTAATAGATACAAGAGGTAAAGAAGTTCCAGTTGAGTTGATTAAGTGGGGGAACTCTGCTTTAGGAAAATCACATTGTCAGCTGAGTGGGGGTTAGATTGGAGAGGGCAGAGAGGAGATAGGAGATCAACCAGAAATCTATTGCAATAGTACAAGCCTGCAGTGATGAAGGTCTACACCACAGTGATGACTTTGTTAGTAGACATAAGAGGATGTATACAGGGAATTTAAAAGTACAAATGACAAAAAGTCAACAAATTGAATATGTGAGGGAAGTGTGAGTAAAAGGTCAAAGACGACACCACGATTAAAAGCCTGGAAAAGTGGGAAATTGTTCCCTCAAGGGTAAAAAAGATTTATAAAGGGAAATGGGAAACATCCGGGCTCAGGTATGTATGGATAATTCACAATAGAAAAACAGAAGGTATAGAAAGACAGGTATAAGGAGAACCAGAAGAAAGCATATTCGGAGAAGCCAATGGAGTAGAGAGCATCTATAAGAAGAAGGTGATGAACGGTATCAAAAACTACAGAGAACTCAGATAGGATGAGATTGAGATAAAATCATTGAATTTACTAGGTAAGAAATGATTGGGATAGCACCAAGAGTGATTCCCCACTAAATTAACAGTCAAAGGATATAAATAGTTTTCAGAAGAAGACTTTCAAACTATAATATTTAATATATATATACATATTTATACAAATAATATATGAATATATACATATATTCAAACTATATGACTAAAAGAATATACACATAAAATCACCTATAGTAAGATAAATTTACATTAAAGCAACAGATTGTACCTCAAATGATTCAAATTGAGGAAGATGGGAATGATTAGAAATGAAGAGACTGAAACTACAGTTACACTTCTGTAATGTTAGTGTAGCTGACTTTGATTGGGTAAGATAACTATTCAAATCTTACCTATTATACATCTTAGTTGTGTGACCATGGACATATTACCTTAACTGTCTGAATTTCAGTTCCTTTTTCTATAAAATAGAGGCTAGGTGGTGCCTAGATAGAGTGGCAGACCTGGAATCAGTAAGACATGGACTCAAATCTGGCCACAAGAACTTAACATTTTTGTTATCCTTCATAAGTCATCTATCTTCTATCTACCTTACTTTCCTCATCTTTAAAATGGGAATAATCATAGCTTCCCATTTCCCAATGTTGTAAGGATAAAATTATGAGATAAAATTTTTATTTATTTTTTAATTATATTTAGATTCTCTCCTTTCATCTTACTTTTCTCCAGAAAGCAAGCAATATGACATTAATTGTATATGTGAAGTCATGAAAAACATATTTCCATATGAGTCATGTTGGAAATTTCTTTAAAAGCAAGAAATATAAAGAAAATGGGAAAAGGATGACTCACTCTGTACAAAGAGTTTATCAGTTCTCTCACAAGAGGTGGATAGTATTTTTCACTGTGGGTTCTTTGGAATTGTTTTGGATCATCATCTTAATCAGAGGAGCTAAGTCTTTCACAGTTGTTTATCATTACAATATTGTTATTCCTGTGTGCTAAGTTCTTATGGTTCTGCTCACTTCACAGCAATACTTCATAAAAGTCTTCCCAGGTTTTTTTACACCATTCTACTCATCATTTCTTATAGCACAATAGCCATATATCAAATAATCATGTGTCAAAACTTGTTTAGCCATTACCCAACTGCTGGGCATCCCCTCAATTTCTAATTCTTTGCCACCACAAAAAAGCTGCTATAAATATTTTTGTACAAATAGGTCTTTTTCCGTTTTTTGGTTTTCTGTTTGGGATGCAGACCTAGGAGTGGTATTACTGAGTCAAAGGGTATGCACAGTTGTATACTCCTTTGGGCATTGTTCCAAATTGTTCACTAGAATATTTGGACCAGTTCATCACGCCTCCTCCAACACACTATTTTCCCATTTTTTTTCACATTCCTTTTCAGTATTCATCATTTTCCTTTTCTGCCATATTAGCCAATCCAATGGGAGTGACTTGGTTTCTCACAGTTGTTTTATTTTATGTGTTTCTAATCAGTAGTTGTTTAGAGCATTTGTATGTGACATTATTTCCTTTTGTTTCTGAAAACTATTCTTACAAATTTGACTCAGTTATATATTTGAAAGATATGGCCTTTATCAAAGAAACTTGTAATTTTTCCCCCAGATTCCTGCCTACCTTCTAATTTTGGCTACATCAGTTTTGTTTGTACAAACTCTTTTTAATTTCATGTAATCAAAATTAGCCATTTAATTCCTGTGATCCTCTCTGCCTCTTGTTTGGTCACAAATCCTTCCCTTGTTAGTAGATATTATGGGTAAAATTTCCCATGTTCCCCTAATTTATTTATGATAATACCCTTTAGGTCTGAAAAATTTACCCATTTTGACCTTGTTTTGGTATATAGTGTGAAATGTTGGTCTATGCTTAGTTTCTGCCAAACTGCTGTGCAGTTTCCCCAGCAATTTTTGTCAAACAGTAAGTTCTTGCCCTGCCCCCCCCCATTTCTGTATCTCTGGGTTTATTAAATTTTAGATTATTATAATAATTTTTTACTATGTATTATGTACATAATCGATTCCCCTGACCCACTACTCTATTCTTTAGCTGTATTAGGCTACTTTAATGATTAATATTTTCTAACAGTTTGAAATGTGGTAGTTATGCCACCTTCTTTCATATTATCAAAACTGATTCTCTTGATATTCTTGAATTTTTGTTTTTCTAGATAAGTTCTATTATTTTTCTTGCTTTACAAATAATTGTTAGGTTATTTGATTGGTATGGCACTGAATAAGTAGGTTAACTTAGGTAGAACTATCATTTTTGTTATATGGGTGGGCCTACTCATAAGCAATTAATATTTCTCCAATTATTTAGATTTCTTTTATTTGTATAAACTGTTTTGTAATTCTATTCATATAACACCTGGGTTTGTCTTGGCAGGTAGGCCCGCAAATAGTTTATACTGTCTATAATTATTTTAAATGAAATTTATCTTTCTATCTCTTCCTGCTGTGTTATGTTGGTGATATATATATAAATTCTAATAAGTTATGTGGGTTTACTTTATATCCTGCAACTTTGCTGAAGTAGTTAATTATTTCAACTCAATTTTTGTTGATTCTCTAGAATTCTTTAAGTATACCCTCATATCATCTGCAAAGGGTATTGTTTCTTCATTGCCTATTTTTATTCCTTCAATTTCTTTTTTCTTGTCTTACTGCTATAGCCAGAATTATTAATACAATATTAAATAATAGTGCCAATAATGGACATCCTTGCTTCACCTCTGATTTTATTTGGAAGACTTCTAATCTATTTCCACTTACAGATAATGCTTACTCTTGATTTTAGACAAATATTACTTATAATTTTAATAAAAATTCGGTTGATTCCTATGTTTTATAGAGTTTTTAAAAGGAATAAGTGGTATATTTTGTCAAAAGATTTTTTTCCAAATCTATTTATATAACCACATGATTCTTTTTTATTGATTTTATCAGTTACGTTTATAGTTTTCTAAAGGTGTAATCAGCCCTGTAGTCCTAATACAAATCTATACTGGTTATAGTGTATTATCTTTGTGATACAGTGCTATAATCTCCTTGCTAGTATTTCACATATTTTTTGCCTTAAAATTCATTAGGAAAATTGGTGTATAGTTTTCTTTCCATTTTTGCTCACCCTTCTTTACATATCAAGACAATATAAAGGAATTTGGTAATACTTCTTTAACAATTTTTTTCAAATAGTTTGTGTGGTATTGATATTAATTAATTGTTCTATAAATATTTGTTAAAATTAACTTGTAAATTCATCTGGTTCTAAGCATTTCTATTATATGAAGCTCATTTATGGCTTGTTAATTTTTTCTAAGATAAAGTTATTTAAATATTCAATTTCCTCTTAATTTGAGCAATTTATATTTTTATAAATATTCATCCATTTCACTCATATTTTCAGTTTTACTGGCATATATTTGGGTAAAATAACTCTTAATATATGCTTTATTTTCATCTTCTTTAGTGGTTATGTTCACCCTTTTCATTTTATACACTGGCAGTTTGGTTTTCTTCTTTCTTTTTATAAATTGGATTAACCAGTGGTTTGTCTATTTTTTTCTCCATAAAGCCAACTTTTCGTTTTATTTATTAGTTCATTTTTAAATTTTTAATTGTATTCATTTCTTCTTTGATTTTCAAGATTTCCATTGTGATGTTTAGTTGGGAGTTTTAATTCATTCTTTTTAGCGTTGTTGGTTTTAGTTACATGACCAATTCATTGATATACTCTTTTTCTCTTTGTTGATGTATTGTTCAGAGACAGAACATTTCCCATAAGTCCATTTTTGGCTACATCCCACAAATTTTCATATGTTGTCTCATTGTTGTCATCCACTTTAATGAAATTATTTATTGTTTCTATGATTTGTTCCTTGACCCAATTATTCTTCAGAGTGAGATTAATTTCCAATGAATTTTTAATCTGTATTTCCCCAATTCTTTGTTGAATATATTTTTATTGCAATGTGGTTTAAAAAGGGAGCATTTAATATTTCTGTTTTTCTGCATCAGTCCATTTTTTATATATACCCTAATATATGGTCAATTTTATTGTGAAGGTGCTATGAATGAAAAAATACACTCCATTATCTTTTCATTTGTTTTTGCCAGAAATCTATCCATATCCAATTTTTCATGAATTCTATTCATCTCATTAACTATTTTCATTATTTATTTTATGGCAAGATTTATCTAGCTCTGAAAGAGGAAAGCTGAGTTCCTTTGCTAGTTTAGTTCTATTGTCTATTTTGTCCTTTAATCTATTTTACTTTCCCTTTAAGATTTTGGTGCTATGCTTTGGTGCACATTATTTAGCATTCATATTATTTTATTATCTGTGAGACATTGTGCAACATACAATTTCCATGATTATTCCTTTTAATTAGGTCTTTCTTTTTTGCTTTTGCTTTGACATCATGACTGCTACCTCTATCTTTTTTTACTTCAGATGAAGCATAATAAATTCTGCTCCAGACTCTTATTTCAAATTTATTTGTCTCTGTTTCTTGTAAATAACATATTTTTAGGTTCTAGTTTCTAAGCCATTTGGATATTCACTTCCATTTTATTGGTGAGTTCATTCCATTCACATTCACAGTAATGATTACTGTGTTTCCCTCTATCCTACTTTCTTCTGTTTATCCTTCTCTTTCTTTTTTTATCCAGTTCCTCCGTGAAAGTCTTCTTTACTTCTCATGGCTGTCTTCCTTGATCTGTCCTGCTTTTTATCACCCCATCCCTTTCTCTTACCTCCTTGCCCTTCTAGAACTCTTAGAACTGTGGGAGGTGAGGTTTTGCTTTGGGGGCTCACTCATTGGAAGACTGTATCTGTATGATCTGGGGAAAGGGGTACTCACTGCTCTCCTAGGCTCCCTTCTGTTTCTTATCCAGGAATGACCCAATATCTTTTGAAGTCACCATAAACACTGTTCTTCATGACCCTTCCTCCCTTGGGATTGAAAGTGATACCCTAGATAATTTTGTTAAGTTATTGGAAGATCATAAATATTAACTGTAGTATAAAAGAGGGAGATGCATACTAAAAAAGTTTCCATCACTGTCTTATAAAATGCCTACCACAAAGCCTAAATAGAAGAAATATTTTTTTACATCTGGTAAAGTGATATAAATAGTTGCTTCTGCTTGTATATAATGTTAACATAAGTGTGTCAAAATAAAAGTCTTAGAATACTGTTGATCTCTGTTAATGAGATACAAGAATAGTTCACAGATATTGTTTCATTAATCTATATAAAACAAAAAAATTGAATCAAAACTTCATTTTGCCCAGATTAGGACATGGAGCTTGAATTGACAGTTCATATAATATTATTATATCAGCGTATGTTTCTTAGAGAGGTGAAGAAGGTGGAAAATGAATCATGCTCAGAATTGCAGAGGAGAAAGAGAATAAGAAGATCATATTTTGGAGACATTGTGTACTTTCAATCATTCCCTAGCATCTCCTCTCAACAAATATCATCTTTGTAAACCAATATATTAACATTGATCCTGAGAAACAATGACCTCTTAAGAATTAAAATTTCCCATGATCCAAATGGCAATGGAAAATTTCTTGATGAATTCAAATAAGGTAAAAAATAAAAGAGAGAGAGAGAGAAATAATGGGTAGGAAGTTTGAGAGTTTCATTAGCATCTATAGAACACTATATTTAATACATATGTACACCTAAGTGGGCATATGTAAATAAATATATGCATACATACACACATATATGCATACGTATACATTGGAGAAGGAGGGAAGATAAAGAGAGAGAGAGAGAGTGAGAGAGAGAGAGAGAGAGAGAGAGAGAGAGAGAGAGAGAGAGAAAGAGAGAGAGAGAGAGAGAGAGAGAAGGGCATGGAAAAGATTTACATAGAATGAGAAGTTATGAAATGGTTGTGGGAAGGATACATGGATACCCACAGTGACAAGATCAAGGATACACTGAAAAATTAAGATACTTTTGGAATTAAAAATTTACCTGGAGAAGCCAAGAAAAATGTAAGTGGTATTTTGTTAGGGGTCCTTGACCAGCAAGTAGCCCTATCTCAGTACGCAATGATGAGGTGGGAGCCAAAGATGGATACAACTCCAATTTATTGGCAGACATTATCCAGTTTTATAGAGTTTTGCACTACATAAGCAGAAGCAGGTGTTCAAGGGGTAAGGGGATGAGAGCATGGGAAAATCGATATCTGGTGGGAAGAATCTGGGTTGTAGTAAACTATGATTCCTACAAGCGTATGGGAAAAACTAGGGCTGTGGTAAGGTAGTTTCCATAGGAGTACAGGAACAGGAGGGGAGTGCTATTCTACAGTAACAGGGAAGGCTGGGAACAGGATACAAACTGGTATCAGTATTGTATGACCTATGTGAGGCACGGGTCAGGATGCCCTTGTAAAGTATCCAAGAAGTTCCCATTAATTAAAGCATATTTGTGTTAGGCACTGGTTCAAGAGCATTCGGTAATGGCCAGCTGGGTTCCTCCCACTGGGCTTGTGAGTCCTTGGTGAATGGACTCTGCCTGCATGAGAAAGGATGGCTATCAGAGCAGGAGGGGGGTGATGTTAGGGGGGCTGCTAGGGACGGAAGTCTTTCCTCCAGGCACCTACCATTCCAATGCCTACTAAGGCTGTCTGGTATTACCCAGGAAACAGGCCAAGTGCTAGGGTCCGAGCAGCCCCAGGGTCCGCACTAACTCCCTACAATTCCCCCCTTTCGATTTACTCCCTACAGTATTTAGGAAGCATAATGTACCAAACCCCTAACACCAATGGTTAATTATTATCACTTAAGTGTTGATCAACAGGACTGGAACACAAGACAGTTAACTAATACATGGAAAGGGGAGATGAAAAGTTTCACCGCATGGGAGGAGACAAGTACTGGGAATCTAGTATGATGGAGCAGCTACTCTGTGTTGAGCTTTCTGCTAGGCTTTGATAGGAAATGTAAAGATGACTAAGGCTTGAAATATTCTATTAGGTACATTTAAAATAAGCTATTTGTACATGCATGCTACTATTTCTAAATTTTTGTTGGAAGAATGAATGACTATGAACTGTTTTGAATAAATGACTTTTTCGAGCTCACACAAAATAACAATAACAATAATAACACAACTTTAGTACCTCATAAACATTCAGGAATAATTTTAGTGAGGATTTATATTGTTCCTATCAAAAGCTTTCCTACTTTAAATAAATATATGGTCCTGAGATGGTTGGGATATAATCTTCCATGGGACACTATAAACTTATCTAGAAAAGATAATGACATATATCATTAAACCATAAAATATTGGCTTCAGAAAGGAACTCAAAATTTATCTATTTCAATCCTCTATCATTACAGGTGAAGAAAATAAATAAGATAAAATGCAGCAAGGTGTCACAGTGGATGGAGCACTGGACATAGAGTCAGAAAGACCTGTGTTCAAATTTGGTCTCTAGAAGATGACAGACTACAGGCAGCTGAACTCTTCCAACATTCCCCTCAAAACAACTTTAAAGTAATGCTTCAAATCAAATTTTGGAGTGGTGGAAGTGCCAACAAAAGGTCACAGTGATATATTTTAGCAGACTAAGAAAACTTGGGAAGTAGAAAGGAGAGATCAAGAGTCATCCCAGAGCAATATATTACAGCCTCAGTGGGGGGCCTTAAAAGAGCTGAAAAAGCAGCAGCAGCTTTGGAAGCTCTTAGTCCAAAGTCAATAAGGGCATTGGACAACTGCTCAGAAAGAGCTTACAAGGAACTCTATGCTGGCACTGGGTGCAGCTGGCCCTGACTGACAACTCTATTGTCATAAGCAGTTCTAGGTTACAGTCCCTGGATAGAGAGGAGTGCTTGTGTTTGGTCACAAGGGAACAGGAAACCCTGTCATAATTCCAGGGCCAAGAGGAGTGGTAGTGCTTATAGCTACAGGGGGGCAGAGGAACTTCCTGGGGAAAGACCAGAGAACAGACCAATAGAGCAGTTACCACACCTCTCCCGAGATTACAATGCCTTAAAAGCACGTAAAACTTTCAGACCCCTAGAACTAGCTTTGAAAACAGCAGCAGCCTTTCCCTCTTCTGCTGCTCAAGGAGCCAGCTGCCACCATGAATGAGACCATAACCAACAGAACCAGGAATTTCATAACAAACAGACTTCTTCAGTGTAAACAGATGGTTATGGATGTCCTTCATCCTGGAAAGGCCACAGTGCCCAAGACTGAAATTTGAGAAAAACTTGCCAAGGTGTACAAGACAACTCCAGATGTCATTTTTGTCTTTGGATTCAGAACCCATTTTGGTGGTGGCAAAACAACAGACTTTGGCATGATTTATGATTCCTTTGACTATGCAAAGAAAAATGAACCAAAGCACAGACTTGCAAGGCATGGCCTGTATGAGAAGAAAAAGACATCAAGAAAACAGTGAAAGGAACACAAGAACAGATTGAGCAAAGTCAGGGGTAATGCAAAGGCAAATTTCGGTGCTGGCAAGAAGAAGGAATAAAAGGCACTATGGATGATGTTTATCCATGAAGGTAATTTTTCATCAGAGCATAAATAAACTATGTAAAAACTTCCAAAAAAAGAAAACAGCAGCAAACTCCCCCCACAAAAAGCTTGAAGATTGGGACAGTGACTCCCAACCTCCAAATGAGCAGAGTCCACCTTTAATATAAAGTTTAAAATCAAGAAATAGACTGGAAAATGAGCAAATAAAAAAGAACTTAGCAAAAAAAGCTATTATGATGGCTAGGAATATCAAGACACAAAGCCAGGAGACAAAAACATTACAACAGCTACAACTAAGGCCTGAAAGAAAAATGCTAATTAGATGCAAGACCAACAAGAATTTCTGGAAGGGATAAAGAAAGAGCTAAGAGTGGTAGAGGAAAAATTGTGAAAAGAAATGAAAGTAATGCAAGAAAATTAAGAAAAAGAGAATTAATGGCTTGGCAAAAGAGGCACAAAAACCCCCAAAGATCCAAGCATTTGAAATAAAAAACTCACTATTTCACAAAAACTGCCGGGAAAATTGGAAAACAGTATGGCAGAAACTAGGTTTAGATCAATATGTCACAAAGATATACCAACATAAGTTCAAAATGAGGACATAATTTACATACATACTATCAGCAAATTAGAAGAGCATGGAATAGTTTATCTGTCAGATATGTGGTTAAGACAAAAATCTATGACTAGATAAGAGATAGAGAGCATTACAAAATGTAAAATAGATAATTTTGATTATATAAAATTGAAAAGGTTTTGCACAAATAAAACAAATGCAACCAAGATTATAAGGAAAACAGAAAACTGGGGGGGGGGCGGATTTCCCAATAAGTATTTCTGATAAAGGCCTCATTTCTGAAATACATAGAGAATTGAGTCAAATTTATAAAAAATACAGGGGCAGCTGGGTGGCACAATGAGTAGAACACTGGCCCTGCAGTCAGGAAGACCTAAGTTCAAATCTGACCTCAGACAATTGGCACGCTTACTAGCTGTGTGACCTTGGGCAAGTCACTTAACTCCAATGGCCCTGCCCCCCCCCCAAAATAAAACCACAACAAATTTATAAAAAATACAAGTCATTCCCCAACTGATAAATGGTCAAAAGATATGAACTGGCAGTTTTCAGAGAAATTAATCAAAGCTATCTATAGTCATATAAAAATGCTCTAAATTAGTATTAATTACAGAAATGCAAATTAAAACAACTCTGAGGTACCATCTCATACCTATAAGATTGGTTAATATTACAAAAAGAGGAAAATGTTAAATGTGGGAGGTGATGTGAGAAGACTGGGACACTAGTGGGGTTGTGAACTGATCCAATCATTCTGAAGAGCAATTTGGAACTATGAAGGTCTACGAAACTGTGCATACTCTTTGATCCAGCAATACTATTGCTAGGTCTATATCCCAAATACATCAAAATAAGGGTGGGGGGAACCTATATTTACATAAATATTCATAGCAGCTCTTTTTGTAGTGGCTAAGAATTGGAAATCAAAAGGATGCCCATCAGTTAGGGAATGGCTAAAGAACCTGTGGTATATGATTGTAATGGAATATTATGCTATAAGGAATCACACACAGGATGATTTCATAAAAACCTGGAAATACTTATAAGAACTGATGCCAAGTGAAGTGAACAGAACCGAAGAGAATGTTATACACAGTAACAGCAATATTGTTTGATGAAGAACTGTGAATGACTTAGCTATTCTCAGCAATATCATGATCCAAGAAAATCCCAAAGGACTAATGACGAAGCATACCACCTGCCTCCAGAGAAAGAATTGAGAAGAGGGAAAGAAGAGGAAGAATAGGGAAATCTGATCACATAAAAGAGGCATGAAAGGAAGAGTAGAGGGGAAAATGGAAGGGTATCAAACAAAGCTTGAACCTCACTTTCTTTGGAATTGATTAAAAAAGAAAGGGACTCATACATACAAATGTATTTATGGCAGCTCTTTTTGTGGTGGCAAAGAATTGGAAATTTAGGGGATGCTTATCATTTGGGGAATGGCTGAACAAGGTGTGGTACATAGTTATGATGGAGTACTGTTGTGCTATCAAAAATGATGAGGGGGTAATTTCAGAAAATTAAATAAAAATGGCAAGATGTATATAAACTGATACAAAGTGAAGTGAGAACAACCAGGAGATCATTGTGCACAATACCAGCAATGTTGTAAAATGGTCTGCCGTGAAAGATTTGACTGCTCCAATTGATACAGTTATACAAGACAATTCTGAAGGACTCATGATGAAAAAATACCTATCTACCTCTCTAGAGAAAACGGATAAACTCTGTGAAAACTGAAATGTAGTTTTCCCACTTTTTTTTGCTTTTTTGTGATACAGTTAATATTAAAATTTATATTCACATGTATACCTGACTTCATTTTGCTTGTCTTCTCAGTGGCTGAGGGAGGGTATGGGAGCAAGAGTGAATTTGCAACTCAAAATTCAAAAAGAAGAGAATGCTATAAGCAAATTAATAATTTGTTTGAAACATGATTTTTTTAAAAAAAAATCTGGCCTTTGACACTTACTGTGTGAAAATTCATTTAATATCTCTTTGCCTCAATTTCTTCATCTGTAAAATTAGGTAATAATAGCATCTACCTGCCAAGATTGCAGTGAAAATCAAATGGGATAAAAATTGAAGAGTGTTTAGCATAGTACACATAGTAAGTACTATATAAATGTTGTTGCTATTAATAAAAAGGGAAGTAATATGCTCAAGGTCAAATGGTGAGTCAGTTGCAGAGCCAGAAAAAGCAGCAGAAATGTGAATGTTCAGAGTTTAGTGTATCCAAGGGAAGATTTTTAGTTATAATCACTCCATCTGCAAGAACAAACTGATAGCATGCTCTAGGATAAAAAAAAGAATATCTGAAAGGCCATACTATATTGTATTGATGGGGAAACATCACTACACTGCATCCTAATTACTCTCTGATAGATAATTTCACTGCTAGTCATGCCTGTTCACATCACATAGCACTTTTCACCTTTATTGTAATGTTGGGTTTTAAATCTAAAAAGATAGTGTCTTGTTTTCTTAAAATTCAGTTCTTCTTAGTTAATTAAACTCAATTTCCAAGCTTATGATGGTGTGACAAATGATACCATTTGTCATTTATGCCATTTGACTTCCTACTTTTTTTCCATTGGAGCTGACAGAGAAGAAAGCGCCTAAAATCACACATTGAGAAATCAAACCCCTTTCTTATTAGCTTTTACCTTTTTATAATAATTCCTTATTTCAAATTATTATGCAGGCTTCATGATGGTCAAATGTGAGCCCACTTGCTCAATTGTAGTATTGGAATACTTTGAAAAGTGATTGCCATTGGTAAACTAGAGAGTATTCAAAGGAGAATGACCAAGATTGTGAAGGTTATTGAGTTCATGGCACATCAAAATCAGTTGCAATAATTGGGAATATTTCAACTATAAAAAATAATATATGTGCATTTGTGGGTGTGGGTGTACATGTGCATACATATATGGGCAAAAGCTGTTTTTATAAATATTAAGGCCTGTCATAATAAAGAGAAAATATGCTTCTTTTTCTTCTTGAGCGTGTAAAGCAGAAGGAATAGTAATCAGTAGAAGGTATGAAAAGGCAGATTGGCCTTGATGCAAGGAAAAACTTCCTCAGACTTAGTTATCTGAAAGTGGCATAGTCTCCCCAAGGTAGCTGGGTCCTTCTTATTAGATATCTTTAAGGAATAGCACAATATCTAATCGCATTTATTCCTTCCAAATCTGAAATTCCTGTGTTATGATTTTAAATTGGGTCCCCTGTCCGTACTTGGAGCCTACATGAACTCTTCCCTGGCCAGACTACAACAAGAGTACTTTGTTCAGTTCTGGATGCCAGATTGAAATGTGTGTGTGTGTGTGTGTGTATACATATATATAGATAGATAGGTAGATAGATAGATAGATATAGATATAGATATATACATACATATGTATATATTTATATATATGATATCAAATCATATGGGAATAAGTTAAAATAAAAGAATATATTTGGCCTGGAAAAGAGAAGACTTATGGGGTATTATGACCATGATCTTCAGGTATGTGAAGGGCAGGCAAGCAGTGCATAATTTGAAGCCCACTTCTGATACCTCCTATGTATGTGGCTAGGGAAGACATTTCAATATCTCTGAATCTCAGTTTCTCTATCTTTAAAATGTGGATAATTATGCTTACTATATCAAAGAATTGTTATCATTACATGAAATTATTTACATAAAATTTATTAGAAATCTTAAAATTATATATAAAATGAGCTATAATTATTAATAAAAACCAAATGCCCATGTGTCAGGGAGATGATAGATTCTTGTTTAAGTCTGAGTTAGATTGGATCTATGATGTCCCTTTCAATTCTGAGATTCTATGAAACTGTTTGTGTGTGTATGTGTATGTATATATGTACGTACGTATGTATGTATGTATAAATATATGTATATATTTGGAATATATGGGTATGTTTAGAATTCAATCAGACAGGTGCTTTTTGGTGCAGTGATAATGAAAAAAGACAGGTTTTTTGTTTTTGCTAATACAAGTTGAATTAATTTCTCTGGGAGTCTAGAAAGGCAGCTACTTGGAGTACCAAGCATCGTCTATCTGGTTTGAAAGTCACTTTATCCCCACATTGTTCATGATTGGTTCTTTGCTTTTTTATTGAAAAGTGAGCTAGCTATCTATACTAATCAAAAGATGATGGAAAATTTAAAAAAAATATAAAGAACAAGAGTGGAAGGTCTTGAAGAAAGAAACCTGAGAGTGATCAAACATGCACTTCTGATACTGAAAGACCTGATTAAATGCCGGGCAGAATTTGGTTTTCAATATGTTAGTGCCAGGACAGGTTGTTGTGTGAATGGCTAAAGCTCTAGG
The DNA here is from genome assembly GCF_011100635.1 of Trichosurus vulpecula. NCBI lineage: Eukaryota > Metazoa > Chordata > Mammalia > Diprotodontia > Phalangeridae > Trichosurus > Trichosurus vulpecula. The sequence goes on along the minus strand of NC_050580.1, from coordinate 107,809,375 downwards.
TAGTCTATGCATCACAGGTTATAAACCATGATTGAGGCAGGGCTCAGACATGTCCCTTCATTACTTATTTATCCAGTGCCCAATTCAAACCAGGCTGGCAAGTCTTCAAGGCTTGCCATCCACTGCAATTCTATTTACTCAAGTGAAGTTTCTACAAAACACCCTATTCAAATCACAAGCTCCTCCCAGGCATTCAAACCCTTCCTGGATATGTGGCTGAAATGTATTTCTGTTGGGAGGGATGCACACATCAGATCTTATTTCAAAATGAGGGAAATTCAATTATGGTTACAAAGCTACCATAAAAAGACAGATATTTCTCTCACTTTTGAAATGTTGTTACATGTGACTTTCTCCTTCCCAAGGGTATCATACAGACAAGATTGAGTGTGTGTTTCCAAAGTGGGGGCTATTTATAAAGCCACTCATTTGAAGGTGGCAGAAGCTGAGTGAACAGTTGTCTCTGACAGTTGTTGTGATCCCTTCAGCAGATTTGACAAGGACCTACTTATCAAGGATGGCATTTTTGATGTCCCTCATGTAAATGGCTATAGAGCCTTGGAGGAGAAGCCCCACATGTAAGAGAACTTGTCATCTGCAGATGTTCATGCTACTTCCTTCCTGAGCTTGTGGGGGAAAAAGACATGATAGATGGTTTGAAATTAACTCTGTCTTTGTGATCTGTCAAAGACAGATATGAACTGAATGCCCTTATATATCATTGGCATGGATCCTAATCCCCCTTTCTTTGCTTACACATTTTAATATTTCATTTCCTGCATTCACCAAAACAGTGCAAGCCCATATGGATTGTTGCAAAATAATAATACTGTTTTGAAAGAAGGAGAGTACCGACAGGCTGCTGTCTAATAAGTGTGTACCAAATACCTTAGCTGATGCCGAGGCTCCTAAGTTGTGTCTCTGTAGAAAATAATAATGTGGGGGAAGCACAACAACAATAAAAAATGCATTTCTCATAGAAACCAAAAAGCGTCAATAGAAAAAGTGATTCTACATATATAAAAAAATTCTAGACGTGGAAACTGAGTCCCAAAGAGGGTAATTTGCCCAAGTGCAAATGGCCTAATGTGTCTTCTTTTTTAGACACCATTTAGATAGCTTTAAGGTCTTATCTATATCATCTAAAATGGAAAGTTTTTTTTTCAAAATTTCCTTTGTACTAGTTGAATCAACTTGCAATCCTCTAAGAAATCTGATAGATGTCTGAGAATGGATGAGGAAAGAAAAGAAAATACACATTTATAAAGCATCTACTATTTGTCAGACACTGAGCTGAGCACTTCGCTAATATTATCCCATATGAAATGTATATTTAATGTCCTTCATAAACTTCTAGATCTGTGTGTTTGTGTGTGTGTGTGTGTGTGTGTGTGTGTGTTTTAGTGTTCTCAAGATATTTTGCAAGGCTCCTTGTATTGGCTACCATTTATTTCTCTCTATATAAGCAGGGTTAAGAATTAAGCTTTTTACCTAATTTTCCAGTTGACTGGAAATGGTAGATCTCTGGACCTTACTTTGTCATATGTGGAATTTTTGCTTGGTTAAAAAATGTTATTTATTAAAATATAAAATAATAATGATGATAATTATAACACATACTGGCACAACATTCTTCAAATCTATTTTTTAAAGGTCATCTGTCATAGGTAGTGTGATTATTTTCTTTCATTTTATAAATTATAGAACTACAGCCAATGGAAATAGAATGATATGTCCAATATTACAAAGCCAGTACATGACTGAGCTATGATTTCAACTCTTTTAGCCATGAGTTTGATGTAATTTTATAACACAGAAATGCCAATTTCAGGAATTAGGCATAATCATACAAGTGTTGAATTCTCCTCTGGACACTGTTATTTAACTGCAATTCCAGCTTGGTATATGAGAGAAGTAGAATAGGGAGAGATAGCACTTTATTAGATTTTTACACACACATGTTTTCTTAACCGTAACATCCTAATAACTGGAAGTATAAAAAAGCACAAATACGTAAGTGCATTTATGCTGATACCCAAAATATTGTTGAAAAATTTAATCCAAACCATCTCTGGGATTTTTTAAAAAAAACAATCTTGATGTTCCACAATGCTTAGCATGAATTTCCTCTTTCTTGGGAATTGTATCTATGCCCTTATAAACATGCTCATTGAGTGGGAGCTCAGGGGATGCTACACAAGAGGAGAGAGTGATAGTATTTGAATTGCAAATAGTTACTGCAACCATTCGTCTCCCTCCAACATTTTCCAGGGTGAAAAAAAATTGGAGTTTTTCAGGCACTTGCTGTTGAAATACATTTTCTTGACCATGAGCATCATGAAACATAGCTAACAAGAACCTGACCAAAGGTAGATTTCGCTAAAACATAAGTCTATCTCCGAAGCAATCTCAATTATTATACATTTACTTATTTTTACTTCCTTGAATATGAGAAAATAAAAAAAAAATAAAGAGATTTCGTAGAATAATAGAATTCATTATGGAAACACCTTTTGTCACTGTGAAAGCTTTTAATACTTGTTTCATCATAATGTGAAATAAAATATGGCAACTTGCCATTTTGCTGTTATCACTGAGCTAGAAATATCAGTTGTGCAGGGCAATCTGGGTAGAATGTGAACCATGTAGTTTTAGACGTATGTTTTCAAAAAAGCATCTCTTTTGTTATACTGAACAGAAAAAATGGTATTAAACTACCTTTATCTCTGTGATAGACTATAGTACATAAGAGCCAGTGATAAGTGTTTGGCCACTAGGAATATCAATATCTTCTTTGGACTGAAATATTGAAAGAGAAGTAAAACAAGAATTAATAGAAACACAATGAATGGCTAATGAGAGCAACTTTCATCCATTTGGTCTGTGGTTATTCATTATGGTTTTGAACTGCTGCACAAAATATAGGATTGCTCTAACTAATGCAAAAATCACCCATATATGAGAAGAAAGGAACAGCATTTATGGGGCATGAACTGCTCTTTAATGCTATGATGCTTTAATAAAGTTACAGAGACAAACCATGTAAAGAAAGAGTAAATATCTGTACCTGATGATTGAAATTACCTTTAATTTCATTTCTTAGTGTGTGTTGACTGGATAATACTAAAAGTATTGAACCTACAGTAACAACCATTTTGGGGTATATAGCAACTTGGGAAATTATCGGTGTCTATAAGAATAAAACTTTCATATTATCTAATGTGCAAATGTTATGCTAGATGTTGCATTCTGTACCTAGAGATGCAAGAGATAGGGAAATGTTTAGAATAGAGGGAGATACATGTCTGTAGTTTTTGGAGTATTTATTGGTGGCACTACAGATAGTCAGAGGGGGCTATGGGAAGTCTCCAGGGCCCTGAATTACATCACACATCTATGTGTCCTTTAAGCAACAATAATAAGGCTTTCATTTCTACAGCTCCTTTCAACTGAAGATCTCAAAACACTTCATAGATATTGACTTTTTCTCGGTATATCACTATAAAATGGAGAGAGAAGTTAGAGTTTGATAATATCTGTATTTCCATTTCATAAGAGTAACCACACAGGGAAAAGTACAATGAGACTGACCCAGCTGTAGGTTATGTTCATATAACACTATTGAACTGGCCACACGAGGTAGATTTATCTATTTCTAAAGAAAATTTTTGGATCAGCCATACTGCAGCACAAATAAAATAACTGAAAATACAGAACAGCTGTGCACCCCCTGGGAGAAATTTAGGCATTTGGGGAAATGAATTCCTTTTGGTCGTCCTCTGGAAGGTCATTTAATTTGCAAGAATAATTCAACACCATTATTGTGTGGAGAGAATGGGGTAGCTGTCCTTCGTACTGATTTTAGTTAGCATGAGGTTGAAAAGAGGGGAAAGACAATCCCCTCTTTGGAACTCCATTTTTCTTAGATGGGCTAATCACAAAAATGGTATTTTCTGAAGACTTTGTGAGGGATAGCTCCTTAAATATAACACCCACACTAAATAAATCACAGGTCTCAAGTTCTGTTCCCAGAGCTTCATGTAAAATGAATGCTGTCATGGAAGAGATATTAGTTCGCATATTCCTTCAAAGGATGAATGGCCTGTTCTGTGGTGCAACTTAAGCATGGGCTTTATAAAATGAAGCTTTATGCTTCCTGAGCTATAGGATAAGACTAATATGAGAAGTGCAAGAAAATATCAGGATCATGGATGTAAAAAGCTAAGAAAATAATAATGTAGACATGGGGGTCATTTTAAAACGATAAAATTTATCAACCTATCTTAAAATGAGGTTTCCACTGTCACACTTCACTTGTCACAAGCCCTGTTGTGTTATAGGTGTTATAGCAGTGAGGAAGGACAAATGCAATTCTGTTTAAGTCTTTAAGCCATGTATTAATATATTTTCCAACATTTCCATCTACAAATACACAATTCATTTTCACAGAGTTGATCAATGAGATAGTATGGCCAGCTTATTAATACTATTCCAGTTGATGAACTGAAATCTTCTGTCCTTGTCTATATACTCCTTCCATTATGTCTTCACTCCTAATTATCTCATTTCTAATTCAATCTTTCCTCTGAAGGATTAACACTTTTATTTATCTATTCAGGTCAGCCCTTAACAATCTTTTTTAAAGCTTCCTTAATCCTTTAGTATTTAACATACATACAGAATCACAGAGAATATAAAATGCCGAAGATTTTAACATGTACAGAAAGGAGTGCAATTGTTTCTTTGACATCTTCTGCTCTGCATAGTGCAATTGGAATAAATGGACATTCTGATTACATTAATATTGGTGAGACATTTTTAAACTAGAAATGGAGGCATATGGATGCACTATAGTCTATATTAATATTATTCAGCTGGTAAGTGAGATGTTTTCATGTCAACCTTATAGGACTCTTTCCTCATCCTTCTTAGAGATGAGCAAATAGATCTGGATACCCACTGCAGTAAGAAGTCTAAGTAGATGGAAAAACATTTACATCTTTAGAAATTTCCATACATATGGAATCCAGTGGGATTCACTCTAAAGATTGAAGTGTGGGAGAATACAAATGGCATTAAACACCCCAGTTCTTTTCTAAGGCAATGGATATGGCAAAAAAGGTGGTCAGCTGGAGGGAATGCTAATGGATGTCTGTTTTCCCATGAATATTGCAGTAAAGGACTACAAATAAAGAGTAATCGAATCATTGTTATAGTTGTTAAATAATCACAAAAATGGAAACCTAAGGACTCCAGAGGAATCATTATTAAATAGGTAGAAATGAAGATCACAAAGACTGAGAGAAGTAAAAATATGAAAAGCATTTTCTTCCGAGGGACCAAATTGTCAAATATTCAGTTCATTCTCTCATAAAATGATACAATGGCACATCTTTTAAATGGGAAGGGATCTATGTGATCATCGAGGAAAATATTGGTTATTTTATAGTTTGGGAAACTCAAATTAAAATGAATTTTGTCAAGACTACAAATAGTTTTAACCTGTGACCTGACTCTCTGGGTTGTTCTCCTACCCCACCACCCCATTATAAACACTTGTTATGCACCATCCAATCCCAGCACAGGGAGTAAGAACCAGGAAAAGAGAGACAATTGGAATGTATCAGTTATCCCCAGTTGAACATTTCACAATAAGTTATCTATAATGCCCTTTAAAGCTTAATAAACATTTTCTTCACAGTAATCTTTTTAAATACACATTATCCTTATTATCATCCTAATTAAAGACAGATTAAAATTTAAAGAAATTAATTAACCAATTCAGGGTCACAGAACTAGTATGTTGATAGAGGCATGACTCAAATTTTTAACTCCAACAAACTTTCCTCTATACCATCAGTAGTTATATTGCCAGTAAATAAGTCAGTTGAATAAGCCAGCACATCATTCAAACAAAACCCAGAGAGCTTGAGTTAGCAGGTGAAATAGTAATCATGGTCAAAATCCAAGTTTTCAAATGGAGCAGTAATAAATCCAAGACCTTAGCACAAAACATCATCATTTTCCAGGGTTAATAGGCCCCAAACTAGAGAGGCCAGCACTCAGAAAGCTAGCAGGAAAGTATATCCAGATTTCATAAGTTACAGGCTGAGATCCTATCAGAAGTAGGGCCAGGAATGGGAACATAAGAAAGGAGTTAACTAGAATATGGGAGAACAGTACATCGAAGAAAACATTTTTGTTGTATACATTACATAGACCTCCACTTAGCTAAAGACAACATGACTGTGGGCTCTGATAAAATTTTAGGGGATGAGTCATGGGTAGAAAAAACTTATAATGAGATATAAAAGCAATGCCCCAATCCTGGGTCTTGCCTACTGATATTAGGAATTCTTCCACACTTAGGTCTTTATACAATAGGTGAAGAGCACTCATTACTCATGCAAATATTTGGGAATACAAAGATATATAAAAATAATCTTGGTTCTTGGGAACTTCACCATCTAATGGAAGAGAAAATATTGTAAAAAAAAAACACAAAATGGGGGCAGAGCAAAGTTGACAACTGGAAAGCAGGGACTTGCATGAGCTCCCACCAAGGTCCCTCCAAAAAACTTATAAAAAATGGCTCTGAACAAATTCTAGAGCTGCAGAACCCACAGAATAGCAGAGGGAAGCAGGACTGCAGGCCAGGACAGCCTGGATGGTTTCTGGGTAAGGTCTATTCCATGGAACTGGTAGCAGAGCAGAACAGAGCCCAGCATGGGCTGTGCACGGACCAACCTGACCAGGAGCTGGGCAGAACAGGCCATAGCACCCTGAATCAGTGAGCTCTGGCAGTTATCAGACATCTCAACCCACAAACACCAAAGACAACAGAGAAGGTTAGCGGGAAAAACTGCAGGACAGAGTGAAAGGAATTTGTTGTCAACCACCGCCCCAGGAGCAGCAGAGGTGCAGGTTTGAGGCTGCTTCCAGAGTTACAGCTGCAATTGCTTCCAGTCCCAGGCCCACCTGGTGGGAGGAATTCAATGGTGGATTAGAGCAGGAGTGCAGAGTCAAAGAAGACGAAAACATAAAGCCAGAAGAAGTCAATAAAGTCAAAGAGCCTACATCAAAAGCCTCCAAGAAAAACATGAACTGGTCTCAAGCCATGGAAGAACTCAAAAAGGATTTGGAAAAACAAGTTAGACAAGTAGAGGAAAAATTGGGAAGAGAAATGAGAGTGATGCAAGAAAACCATGAAAAACAAGTCAATGACTTGCTAAAGGAGACTCAAAAACACTGAAGAAAATAACACCTTAAAAAATAGACTAACTCAAATGGAAAAGAGCTCCAAAAAGCCAATGAGAAGAAGAATGCCTTGAAAGGCAGAATTAGCCAAATGGAAAAGGAGGTCCAAAAGACCACTGAAGAAAATACTACCTGAAAAATTAGACTGGAGTAAGTGGAAGCTAGTGACTTTATGAGAAATCAAAATATTATAAAACAGAACCAAAGGAATGAAAAAAATGGAAGACAATGTGAATTATCTCATTGGAAAAACCACTGACCTGGAAAATAGATCCAGGAGAGATAATTTAAAAATTATTGGACTACCTGAAAGCCGTTATCAAAACAAGAGCCTAGATATCATCTTTCAAGAAATTATCAACGAAAACTGCCCTGATATTCTAGAGCCAGAGGGTAAAATAGAAATTGAAAGAATCCACTGATCACCTCCTGAAAAAGATCCCCAAAAGAAAACTCCTAGGAATATTGTTGCCAAATTCCAGAGCTCCCAAATCAAGGAGAAAATACTGCAAGCAGCCAGAAAGAAACAATTTGAGTATTGTGGAAACAAAATCAGTATAATACAAGATCTAGTAGCTTCTACATTAAGGTATCATAGGGCTTAGATATTCTGGAAGTCAATGGAGCTAGAATTAAAACCTCGAATCACCTACCCAGCAAAACTGAGTATTATGCTCCAAGGCAAAATGTGGGCTTTCAATAAAATAGGGGACTTTCAAGCTTTCTCAGTGAAAAGACCAGAGCTGAATAGAAAATTTGACTTTCAAACACAAGAATCAAGAGAAGCATGAAAAGATAATCAAGAAAGAGAAATCATAAGGGACTTACTAACGTTGAACTGTTTTGTTTACATTCCTACATGGAAAGATGATGTGTATAATTCATGAGATCTCAGTATTAGGGTAGCTGAAGGGAATACACACACACGTATCTATGTGTGTGTGTGTGTGTGTATACATACATACATATATATATGACATACATTTATATATATATATATATATATATATATATATATATATGTATACACACACACATAGAGACAGAGGGCACAGGGTGAGTTGAATATGAAGGGATGATATCTAAAAAAAATCAAATTAAGGGAGGAGAGAGGAATATATTGAGAGAGGGAGAAAGTGGCAAGAAAAAGCAGTTCTATTGGGAGGGAAGAGGGGGCAGGTGAGGGGGAATGAGTGAATCTTGCTCTCATCGGATTTTACCTGAAGACGGAATAACATACACAAACAAGTGGACATCTTACCCCACAGGAAAGAAGGAGGAAGGAGATAAAAAGAGGGGATGATAGGAGGGAGGGCATATGGGAGAGGAGGTACTCAAAAGCGAACACTTGAAAAGAGACAGGGTCAAGGGAGAAAACTGGATAAAGTGGGATAGGATAGGAAGGAGCAAAATATAGTTAGTCTTTCACAACATGAGTATTGTGGAAGGGTTTTGCGTAATGATACACATGTGGCCTATGTTGAATTGTTCACCTTCTTAGGGAGGGTGGCTGGGGAGGGAAGATGGGAGAGAATTTGGAACTCAAAGTTTTAAAAGAAGATTTTCAAAAAAAAGTTTTTACATGAAACTAGGAAAGAAGATATACAGGTAATGGGGCACAGAAATCTTTTTTGTCCTACAAGAAAGTAAGGGAAAAGGGGATGGGGGGGAGTGGGATGACAGAAGGGAGGGTTGACTGGGGAGTGGGGCAACCAGAATATACACCATCTTGGAGTGGGAGGGAGGGTAGAAATGGGGAGAAATTTGTAGTTCAAACTGTTGCGAAAATCAGTGCTGAAAACTAAAAATATTAAATAAATAAATAATGATTTACATAGAAAAAAACACAAAATAAAAAAGTGGATACAAACAAAACACAAATAAGTTATCTTGGAGGTAATCATAGGAAGAAGGTGTTAGAATTAAGGGTAACTGATGAAGATGGTGGGATCTTAGCTGAAGCTTGAATGAAGTAATGGAAGACCAAAAGTAGCAGTGAGGAGTGAAAGCATTCCAGGCAGATTTAGAGGAGCCAAGATGGAGGAGAGGTCAGGAAGTTGCCTGACCTCTCCCTAGTTTCCTTCAAAACAACAATAAATCAAGTCTCTAAGTGGATTCTACAGCAAGAGAACCTACGAAAAGACAGAGTGAAAAATTTTCCAATTTAAAATAACTTATAAGGACATCCGGAAAGGTCTGTCTCACTTGAGGAAAAGGGGAGCACAATCCAGAGCAGACAGTGTCTGTGCAAGCCAGCAGGAAGATCTTGGCTACAGCACATATCAAAAATCAAGGCCCCTCAGTCCTGGATCATCAGGTTGATGGCACAGAAGGCCAGTTGTGAGAACTCCAGCCTCAGCACAGAAGGTAAATTGCCAGCCCCAGAAACCAGGCAATGACAGGCATGACTAGGCTGGGCCATCCTAGAGCAGTGAGCAAACCACCAGTACCTGAGGCCTCAGCATACAATGCCAGTGACCAAGCCCTGATTGCCAGCACAATAAGCTTGGGGCAGTGCTCCAGGAGCACTAAAATTGAAAGTAAGAAAACTATTGAACTAATGAGTAAAACTAAGAGCTGGTATAAAAACAGTAAAATAGATAAACCTTTAGTCAATTTGATTTAAAAAAAGAAGTAAGAAAACCAAATTACATCAAAAATGAAAAGGATGAATTTACTACCAATGAAGAGGAAATTAAAACAATAATGAGGAGCAATTTTGCCCAACTGTATGCCAATAAATCTGGCAATCTAAATGAAATTGATGAACACTTACAAAAATAGAAATTTCTCAGATTAACAGAAGAGGAAATAAAATACCTTAATAGCCCATTAAAAAATTAATTTAAACAAGGCATCAAAGAACCCCTAAGAAAAAATCTTCAGAGCCAGATGGATTTAAAAGTGAATTCTACCAAACATTTGAAGAATGATTAATTCCAATAATTTATAAACTATTTAGAAGAATAGGTGGAGTACTACAAAATTCTTTTTATAACACAAATATGATGCTGATCTCTAAACAAGGAAGAGCCAAAAATATAGATGCAAAAAATTTTAAATAAAATATTAGCCAAGATATTACAGCAATGTATCACAAGGATAATACACAATGACTAAGTAGGATTTATGCTAGGAATGTATCAGTGTAGGACAAAAATTAACATAATTGACCATATCAATAACAACATTAAGAAAAATCATATGATTATCTCAATAGACAGAAAATTTTTTTGACAAAATACAGCACCCACACCTATTAAAACACTAGAGAACATAGGAATCAATGGATTTTTTTTCCCTTAAAATGATAAGCAGCATCTATCTAAACCAATCAACAAGTATTACATGTTATGGGGGCATGCTAGAAGCATTCCCAAGAAGATCAGTGGTGAAACAAGTATATCCATTACAATTACTATTATTCAAAACTGTACTAGAGATTTACTTGAGGAATAAAAGAAAAAAAATAAATTGAAGGAATTAGAATAGTCAATGAGGAAACAAAGCTATCAATCTTTGCATATAATATGATGGCATACTAAAAAAATTAAGTAAATTAAGTAAAATTAAGAGAATTAAGTAAAAAAAACTACTTGGAATAATTAACAAATTTAGGAAATTCGCAGGATATAAAATAAACCCACATAAATCATCATCATTTCTATATATTATTAACAACTAACAACTATTAACAACTACCATAACCCAGAAGGAAAAGATAGAAAGAGAAATTCCACTTAAAGTAACTGTAGACATTATAAAATATTTGGGAACCTAGCTGCCAAGACAAACCCAGGAACTATATAAATACAATTACAAAACACTTTTCACACAAATAATGTCACATCTAAATAACTGGAAAAATATCAGCTGCTCATGAGTAGGTCAAGCTAATACAATAAAAAGACAATTTTACCTAAATTAATCTATCTACTCAGTGCCATACCAATCAAACTACCAAAGAAATTATTTTATAGAGGTAAAAAAAATAAGTTCAATTTTCATCTGGTAGAACAAAAGTCAAGAATATAAAGAGATTTAATGATGAATGCAAAGGAAGGTGGCCTAGGCATACCAGATCTAAAACTATATTATAAAGCAGCCATCATCAAAACTATTTACTAGACAAGAAATAGAGTGATGGATCAGTGGAATGGGTTAGGTACACAAGATGCAGTAGTAAATGAATATAGTAATCTACTGTTTGATTAACTCAAAGACCCCAGCTTCTGGGATAAGAATTCACTATTTGAAAAAAAACTGTTGGGAAAACTGGAAAATAGTATAGCAGAAATTAGACACAGACCAATATCTCACACTGTATACAAAGATAAGGTCAAAATGGGTAGATGATTTAGACATAAAGGGTGATGTTATAAGCAAATTAAGAGTGCAAGCAATAATTTACCTGAAAGATCTATGGAGAAGGGAAGAATTTATGACCAAACAAGAGATAGAGAATATTATGAAATGCAAAATGGATCGTTTGGATTACATTAATTAAAAACAGTTAGCACAAAGAAAGCCAATGCAACCAAGATTAGAAGGGATGCTGAAAGCTAGGAAATAACTTTTACTGCTAGTGTCTCTGATAAAGAACTCATTTCTAATAGATAGTTAGATAGATAGATGTGTGTGTGGAGAGAGAGAGACAGACAGAGAGAGAGAGAGAGAGAGAGAGAGAGAGAGAGAGAGAGAACTGAGTCATGTTTATAAGAATACTGTCATTCCCCAGTTAATAAATTGTCAAAGAATATGAACAGGCAGTTTTCAGATGAAGAAATTAAAGCTTTCTACAGTCATATGAAAAATGCTCTAAATGACTATTGTTTAGAGAGATGCAAATTAAAACAACTCTGCGGTAGCACCTCATACCTTTCAGATTGACTAATATGACCAAAAAAGAAGGAAAATGATAAATGCTTGAGTTGTGGGAAAATTGGAACACTTATACATGTTTGTGGACTTATGAACTGATGCAACCGTTTTGGAGAACAATTTGGAACTATGCCAAAGGAGCTATAAAAACTACAGAGTCTTTGACCCAGCAATACCAATACTTGATCTGTTATCTCAAAGAGATCATAAAAAAATGGAAAAGGACCCACATGTACACAAATATTTATAGAAGCTCTTTTGTGATGATAAGGAATTGGAAATTAAAGGGATGCCCATCAACTGGGGAATGGCTGAACAAGTTGTGGTATAGGAATGTAATGGTATACAATCATGCTGTAAGAAATGATGAACAGGTGAACTTCAGAAAAACCTGGAAAGACTTCCTTGAACTGATGTTGAGTGGAGTGAGAAGAACCAAGAGAACACTGTATACAGTAACAGTCACATTGTGTGATGATAGACTTATCTCTTCTTAGCGATGCAAGGATTTAAAACAACTTCAAAAGGTTCATGATGACAAATGTTGCCCACATCCAGAAAAAGAACTATGGAGTCTGAATGCAGATCATAGCATATTATTTTTTCTCTCTCTCTCTCTCCCTCCCTCTCTCTCTCTCTCTCTCTCTCTCTCTCTCTCTCTCTCTCTCTGTGTGTGTGTGTGTGTGTGTGTGTGTGTGTGTGTGTGTGAGTGTTTCTTCTTTCTTGTGGTTTTTCTTATTGGTTCTAATTCTTCTTTACAGCATCACTAATGTGAAAACAGGTTTAATATGAATGTATATGTAGAGTCCACATCAATTGACATGCCATTTGGGGTGCAGGGAGGAGACGGATGGGGAGAAAATTTGGAACTCAAAATTTAACCAAAGTCAATGTTGAAAACTAAAAATAAATAAATAAATTTAATTTAAAAAAAGAAATGATGAGCAGGCAGATTTCAGAAAAACCTAAATGGTTCACATGAACTGATGCTGAGCGAAGTGGGCAGAACCAGGAGAACATTGTACACAACAACATTCAATTTATGCATTGATCAACTTTGACAGACTCGACTCTTTGCAGCAGTAAGATGATCTAAGCCAGTTCCAAAAGACTCATGTTGGAAAATGCTATCCATATCTAGAGAAAGAACTATGGAGTCAGAATGCAGATAACAGCATACCATTTTCACTTTTTGTTGTTTTTTTTCTTTCTCCTGTTTTTTCCTATTTGTTCTGATTCTTCTTTTATAGCTTGACTAATGTAGAAATATGATTGTACATGTACAGCCTATATCAGATCACTTGCTGTCTTGGGGAGAGGTGAGGGGAGAGTAGGGGGACAAAGAAATTTTGGAACTCAAAATATTATAAAAGTGAATTTCAAAAACAAAACAATAAACAATTTTTAAAATTGTGGGGGAGAGAGTGTCAGGGGGAAGTCAGTGAAAATATACTAAGTAGGGAGATGGAATATCTGGTGTAAGTAACAGCAAGAAAGCTAGTATCACTGATTCACAGAGTACATGAAAGCAGTGAAGTGTGAGAAGACTGGACAGTGAGCTATATAGTTCCCAAAATTTATAAGATTACTGTAGCACTGAGTATTTCATGCAAGGGGAAATCATTCATTATCATTGGGATATTGACACCTTTTCTACTTGGAATTTTATAGTCCACTTAAGAATATTAATGAGGTATTGGTTCTTCCATGTTTTGGCTCTATCACTAGTACTCCTCCTTGACTTCACTACTCTCCCCATTTGTTTGTTCTAGACATTCAGTATTATCTAAGAGTTCACCCTTTGTATCCTATAATTATTTTGCTGATCACTGATTGACTCCTTTGGTTCTGCCATTGCCACTCCACTAAGGCCAACCTTATTTCCTTCGACTTCTACCTTGGCACAGAAATTTCTTACTATTCCACTGATGCCTTTATCTGTTGCCATCTCTTGGGTTACATGGTTCCTTACTTTCCTTGGACCATGATTACCTTGTTAACATAATTCCCCAAAGGGGCCATGGGACCATGCCAGGTTACAGGGAACTTTGTAGTGTCTGTGTTTCTTTGGTCAATTTCATCTCATTATCTCATATTTGTTGTCTTCTCTCTTTTCTCCCTTTTGGAGATCAATCCCAAATCCATACATTTTCAATGAAATGTCATCAATGTCAGGACAAAAATCCTCAATGTGGTATCAATGGAGATGTTCACAGATTGCAGAGGGAGACATCTTTCAAGCCAAAGAACTCATGCTTTAACCTTATGAAAGTATTAAATTTCACCAGACTTGATCTGCCTACACTATACATCTCTTTGTTCTCCTCTTTCTCCTCCTCCTCCTCCCCACCATCATCAAGGCAACATATCAAAGTACATAGAGAACTGATTTCAGGGTCATGAAGAACTAAATTCAAATAGAAACTTTTATGCACTTTGGTTGTGTAGTCCTTGTTATCGCACAAACAAAAGTACTACAGACAATTCCCTAAGCCTTTAAGTCACAGAAAATTGGGAATTAGCATTGGCTAAGATTTTTTTAACTGGGAGTTCCCTAAATCATTATACAGGTGGAATCACAGGCTTAGCAAATGATCATGACAACCAATGATAACAGGAAAAATAATAACTGACATTTATTTATCTATTCTGATGATCCGGTATATCCTCTTGCTTCTGCTTGCCTGAGCAGTGGAGATGATTATTGAGTTAAAGTGGTGTCCTTCACAACTGAATTATTTACAAGACTGCTGGGCAGCAATGAGTTGATTTATATCACTGGAACAATGTCTCACGTTGTTCATTTTTTGTGAATCTTTTTGTCTTCTTTGGAGTGTGTGCATTCAATTTGGGTGTTCTTGAGAGAATAAAGGCCATCTCATAAATGATCCTATAATCCCTGCCTGTGGTAGAATATTTGAACTAGGTGCTGGACTAAATCAATTATGTTATTAAAGGAAGTTACTAATAATGAAACATAGCTCTAAGACAGGTCACATCTGCTTTTATCTGAGTGAAGAAATAATAAGTGATGGTGATGACGATGATGACGATGATGATGATATAATGTTTAACCTTGTGATTTCTTCAGTATACGGAACATCCGCTGGGGGAAAAAACAATGCAGATCAGCAACTGTTCTACAAGTTCTCTTTTTGTCTTAGAAATTTACTTGGGTCACTGAGACATTAAGTTATTTGGCTGGCATCAAACAGTTAATAAGTACCTGAGACAGGATTTGAACCCAGGCCTTCTTCTCTCTAAAACTGTCTCTCTATTCATTGGACTATGCTACCTTTTGCCAGAGACACATAATTGTTACCCCTAAATATGCCAATCAAAGAATTCCTACGTAAAGAGTGCTGTGCAAGGCACTTTTAATCATCAATCAATAAGCAACACTACATGAACATGATGTACTTAGCAATGGGAATACAAAGAAAGGCATGACATATGAGAGGCGGACTGCATTCTCACAGAGATTACAATCTACTAGGTAATATCATACATACAGAAATGTATAAGACTAGATGCGTATTAGTAAGGTGCTAAGGAGGCATTATGGCAATTTAGAAGAGGTAGAAAATTCATGCTTAATCTATGGCTAATGTGGCAGCTAGGTGGCCCAATGAATAGAGCACTGGCCCTGGAGTCAGGAGGACCTGAGTTCAAATATGACCTTGGATATATGATACTTACTGGCTGTATGACCCAGGGCAAGTCACTTAACCCCAATTACCTTGCCTCTCCTCCTCCAAAAAATATCTGAGACTGAGGGATGGTGATGGAGGAAAATTAGGTCAAGCTTCAAGGAAGAAGTGATATTTGAATTGAGCATTGAAAGGTGGATATGTTTTCAACATTTAGCAACAGGGGAAGGAAAGTCAATATATTGTAGGAAGAGGAAAGGATACGGGCAATGATGCAGAGATTGGCTTAGCTCCTATTTTACTGATGTGAAAAGCGACCATTAATATATGAATCCACAGCCAGGGAGTGGAGTGAGCAATAATGGGAGCCTTTAGCCCTTATCTGTATCTCTTACTAGCACATATGGTACTTGATGTTGTCATATTTCTCTGTGTGTGTTTGTGCATCCATGTGTCTCCCAAATTTTATTGTAAGCTCTTGGATGAAAGAAGTAATTCATTTATTCACAAACATTTATTTGGTGACTATTAAATTCAAAGCATTGTGCTAAACACTCAGGAAAAAGAGAAGTGACATCATCCTGCCCCTTGAGGAACACAGGATGCAATAGCCTAGGTGGAAATACAGTGTGTTATCAGGTATTCACTAACCATCTCTTAAAGTTCTAGGACTTTCTGATATACTTGCCACAGCATCTAGGAAATCTTTAAGCAAGGTTCGGATACTTTTAAAAATCATAAAATTTAGAGTCAGAAAGGACTTAAGAGATCTTCTAGTCTACCCACATCCTGTTTAGAGATGAGGAAATTGAAGCACAAAGAGATTAAACGACCTACCTCAAAATCACAAAACAATGATTAGAAGGCATGGTTCTAATTCAGATCTTCTGATTCCAAACCTGGTACATTTTTCACTACACTTTGCTTGACCTATTATATAGGCAATAAGAGCTTTCATCACCAGCCAAGGTCATTGTATTCATCAAGTTTTCTCACCTGTCCATTATATTTTATATCCTTATTTCACCATTCATGTTGAAATGGCCACTACTTAAACCCTAGATTCACTCCCACAGGAAGAATTAGACTCCACAGGCACTTAGGTCTTAGAGCAATCAACTACCCTGAACCTAGCTAAGTTCGCCATTTATCCTGAGGACGCTTTATGACCTTCACAAACAAATGCCAAAGACTGATGCATGCATGGAGATGGAACTCCTGATGAGGTAGGAAGTTGCCTTGGATAAATAAAGAAATGTGGGTACATAAGCCCCTTTAGAATCTCTCAAAACTTTTATCTCAGATTCTGATTTCTGCTTCTACTTTGCCTGACATTTTTGTAACTAATTGCAACCCTACTGATTATCCTGTCATATATCGTTATAACTTGCTATCCTGAACATTCCCCATACCTGAACCGAAGGCAGCCCAAGCCTTTTATAGGGAAGACATAACAAAAGCATAATTTTATGATGGAAATAGCACTCATCAATTCCTTTCACCTCTCAGCCTCTATTTCCTCATCTGTAACGCAAAGACATATTCGATCATCTCACGTAGATGTTATGAGGAACCATGGATAAACCTCTTTGCCCAAGCAGTCTCTATCTCTTCCTCTCCCTCTGCCCCAACCCAAGGGTTTTCACATTCCACCCAGGTAATTCTCAAACAAAGCCTCTGAAAAACTAGAAAATAACATGAATTATATATTGTTAGCTACGAGATAAGGTTATAAAAGTACCTACTCAGGAAGAAGGGGATGCCAGAAAGAAACATGGCCACATGGTATTCATTTCCCTTCCATGTTTCTTGTGTGAAAGTCTACGATACCCAGTACACAGAAGGGTGTCCCTGATTAAAAAATACTACTTGGCTATTTGGGCCCCAATAATAAATCTCACTTTCCCTGGAATCTATTGTTAGTCAGCATTACCCTGGATCTCATTCGGGAGCTTATAACTATTGAAGCTGGAGCTAGCCTAGGTAATACCAGAGAAACTATAAATAGCACTTAGAGGTCGCTATAAGAGCTTTTTAATTTGTTACTCTATAGCTTATTTACATTGTGTACTGTGTGTCAAAAATAGTGCTTTCTATAATGTGTGAGAGGGGGAAACAGGCAAAAGATTACACATGTAGCAGTATGTGTTACAAATAGGTCTTTTTCTCCCCCAGCACCATTGGGCTACATCCAGCATGCAAAATACCAGAGAAGCTTAGACACTGTGCATAATTCCAGAGAACTCACAGATGATTCTGGGAAGTGGGTGTGTGAGCATGTGTATAGTTAACAGTTAGCCAGTCATTTAGAGAATAATTGAGGCAACTTGGTAGCTTCCAGGCAAAGGCAGGTAGTAGTCCAACACTCACCTGGAGAGCCACTCCTGCCTTCCTTTTCTTTCCTCTGTGACCTGCTAAGGAGCATAATGAGGTGGAAACTATTATGACTTACTTTTTCCTCATGGAACAATCCAGGTTCCAGGAACCACAGATGAAGGAAAATAACAACTTTCAATCACCATTCACCATAAATTCTGCCTATAAATCATTCTGATTTATTCCTAATAGTGGGTTTGTGGTTTTATAGATGCTTTTACCACACAGACCTCTGAAGGTAGGAGCTGATTGTGAATGCTAAGCCACACTGCTTTTCAGCAATCTGAGAGGAATACAGTTTCCAAACCCTTCAATTTGCACATTCCAAAGAGGCTCCCCAGGAGCTTTATAAATTCTCCAACTTTTACAATCTTATGACTGATTCCCTTGTCCCCTGATATAGTTACCTACCCTTTAACAACTCTCTAATAATGCCAGTGCTTCCTAGATTAAACCTACGGACTCATAAATCATTATTTTTCAATTACAATAGAAGCTACCACTAAACCCTGAACATGGAAGGAAGTGGCACTATAATGGAGGTAATGTTCTACTGGCGATCCATTGGAGCAGGCCCTTCAATGTTTATCTCCTTAACTGGAGACCTATTTCTATAATAGGTATTTTAATCATGATTTTCTATTTTTTTCAACTTTCCCATCAATAACTTTATTTGCAGGTCTTACCCTCTTCCTTTAGCCCCAAGACTATTGTGTGCCCCATACCTTAAAAGTCAGCAGAGGGAAGGAGTTAATATTTGTACCCAGTAATTTGATGAGAGTGGTGCAGCACCTACTTTTAAAAAGCTGTCATTGGATCCTCAACTTTTTAACCTTAACCTCAGAGCCTGAAATATATTGTTTTGCTTTGTTTTGTTTTTTTCTGCATTTGAACCAACCTTTTCACACAGCAGGTTGCATATAGGCTGGCTAGGCCCATAATGAGATAAACTCAATTCATCATAAATGTACTTTGTCATTGTATCCAGGGTCTTTTATTTCCTTTGGTTGAACTTAAAACCACACAAATATCATATGATGGCTGGGGGTTTAAAGGTCATCTAATCCACTCTCCTCTCATTTTACCGAGGAGGAGAGTGAAGCTAGAATACAGAAGTCACTTGCCAATGCCACACAGTCTGCTAAAGAACTAGGATTCGAACCCAGATCTCATTCGATAACGAATCCTATTTGCACTGACAGTGCTATATTGTTGCCTAGATAGGTATCCAGTCATGCTCCACTCGCATTAGAATTTTTTTGTACATTCTTACAATTCACTATGAACCACTTCCACTTAAACCTTCACGCACCATCATCACCATGACCAGCGGCAGCACCACCACCACAACCACTAAGATCATCAATAAGCTAAGGTTCTACGATAATCAGAATCTTCCTTGGTGAATTAAATTAAGAGAAAATAATAGCTCAAAATTCAGGGACCTCCCCTATGTGGACCCAACCTCTCTTACATCTTTATCTCACAACATTGACCAATTTATACTCTATTCTATAACCAAATTACTTGGAAGTCCCCGAGCAAAACACACGTTTTTTGGAGGGGGGAGGGAAGGCAGGGCAATTAGGGTTAAGTGACTTGCCCAAGGTCACACAGCTAGTAAGTATGTCAAGTGTCTGAGGCTGGATTTGAATTCAGGTCCTCCTGACTCTAAGACCAGTGCTCTACTCACTGTGCCGCCTAAGTGACTCGAAACCTCACATTTTCAACAAAAGCCTTTTCTCATGACATTTTTTCCTCCTGGTACATATGTATCTCCTCTCCCATCTGGCCCCAATAAGACTTACCCATTTTGAAGGACTAATGCAAATCTTACTTCATTCCTGAAGCTGCCCTTCATGAACCCAACCAGAAGAGAATCCAAAAGGGACCTTTCCATCATCCAAACTCTCATACCAGTTTCTATAAATTTCATGTGACACATAGTATAACCTGTCTTGTATTTTAGTTATTTGCAGTCTTCATCTTCTGCCCTGTAGTACATTATATTCTTTTTGAGGGCAAATAACATGTCATATACCTCTGTGTGTCTTTTGTCAGCAAACTGCAAAGAGTCTCTAGGGAGATTCTCAAATACTGTTTTTTGAATGGAAAAGTAGATAAAATAATTTAGCTTAGACAAAAACAAACTTTTAAGTCGTTATGGTCAACAACAAACAACAAATGACCTGAATTCAGACTTTATCACCACCTTTTCCCTACACACACACACACACACACACACACACACACACACATTCTCTCTCTCTCTCTCTCTCTCTCTCTCTTTCTTCTTCTTCTTCTTCTTCTTCTTCTTCTTCTTCTTCTTCTTCTTCTTCTTCTTCTTCTTCTTCTTCTTCTTCTTCTTCTTCTTCTTCTTCTTCTTCTTCTTCTTCTTCTTCTCTTTCTCCACACACACACAGGCACACACACAGACACACACACAGACACACACATACAGACACACACACCACCACCACCACCACCACCACCATTACCACCACTAACAACAGCAAAATAAGAACAAAAACTTTGAGGGTACATTATCTAAAATAGCTATAGAACTCATTGGTCTTTGAACATCCTCTAGGGATCACTAAAGTTTTACAGGATTGATTTCATATAGTATAAACATATCTAATATGTGTCAATTTTGTTTTGAAATCATTTAATAAAGGATTTAATATGGCTCAATTAAAACCAGATATCAACTTATTATTTCATCCAGTGCAGTCAACAACCTTCTTTCAATTTTGAACAGGTTATGTTCCCAAGTGGTAATTGGAATGAATGGGGTACAACCTTGCTGCATGAAGACAGCAAATATTTATCCCAAGCACTTAGTATGTGCAAGGAATAAGACTGTTTCACCCTTAAGAAATTGGGCAGTATAATATTCTATGTTATCAATGATCCAGGCTTCACTACACTAATTAACCAGAAAGTTTTTCTGATTCTTATCACTCATGTGGGCCATCTCAAGCTAGGTGCTGAGGCAGCTAAGTAGCTGAGTGGATAGTGTGATCAGCCTGGAGGCAGGAAGACCAAATTCATCCTCAGATACCTGCTGTGCAATTCTAGGCAAGTCACTTAATATAGCTGCCTCAGTTTCTTCAACTCTAAAATGGGCATAATAATAGCATCTGCCTTCCAGGGTTATTAAGATGCTCAAATGAGATAATATTTGTATAGCAATTAGCACATCGCCTAACAAATAGTAAGCATTGAATAAATGTTTATTTTCCCTTCTCCCTCCTCCTTTTTCTAGTTTTTGCATAGGACAGAGTTGTGTACTATTGATAAGACTAAAGTCCTTTCTCTGTTGCTGAAAAATCTATTTAGACTGGAGGGTGGATGTGAGGGTCAAAAGAGGGCATTTTAAGAAGAAGATACAAACTGACAGATTTAGGGAGCTCGGGAAAGTGCTGGAGGAAAAAGGAATTATTGGCAATGACTGTAATGTGCGGTAATGTATTTTATTCTACTGGATTCTGCCAAGAGAAATTCATATGTGGAGCCAACCAAATGGACTATAGAATACAAACCAAACCAGCTTTTAAGAAGATTATTACTAAATCTGAATTTTAGAGAGAAGAATCAGTTCATTTGCTTAAAAAAAGTAACTGGGTTGACAAAATAAATGTGAGTACTAAACAGAATTTATGAACTTGGTGAGAATGGAAGGCCATTTCTAATATAGTAGGTACAATAAAAGGATTGTTAAATGAATAACTATCTCATGTGTTATTTACCTGTACTCTTTTACTGCAGGGCAAATCCATATTTTGTCTGCTAATGAATGACGTGGACAGCACATAAATTATTTTCTGTCTAGTGTTCAAAAAATCCATTGCATAAAAATAATTTCAGAATGAAATGATAACAATTTGATCACAACACTGTGTCTATGGCCAATGAAACGTACAAGAGCCACCATGCCTACCTAAGTGACTCTCCCCTATCTCTGATACTTACTAGTAATGTTACTACAACCAAGTCATTTAACTACTTTGAAGCTCTGTCTTCTCATCTGTAAAATGGGGAAGAGAGGCAACATCATTTACTAGATAGAATATTTGTCTAAGAAATCCAGAAGCCCATTGTTCAGGCCCTTCTAATACACACTAGATATGTGACCAAGACCAATAACAATACACAGTACCTCCTGAGGATTCTTTAAGATTATACTGGGAGCTTCTCACACTGATAAAATCACAAGTGTCTCCCAAAGGGGGAAAGTAGGTAGAATAATCCTTGAGTTATCTAACACAGAGGATTTCTGTGAGAAAAAAGTTTTTTTTTATCTTTTTTTTAATTTTATTTTATTTAAATTTATTTATTTAACATATTTGGTTTACAGCATTGATTTTCACAGCAGTTTGAATTACAAATTTTCTCCCCATTTCTACCCTCCCCCCCACTCCAAGATGGCATATATTCTCGTTGCCCTATTAGTCATCCCTCCCCTCTATCACCCCCCTCCCCTCTCATCCCCTTTTCCCTTCCTTTCTTGTAGGGCAAGATAAATTTCTACGCCCCATTGCCTATGTATCTTATTTTTTAGTTGCATGCAAAAACTTTTTTTTTGTTTTTGAACATTTGTTTTTAAAACTTTGAGTTCCAAATTCTCTCCCCTCTTCCCTTCCCACCCACCCTCCCTAAGAAGTAGAGCACTTCAACCTGGGCCACGCATGTATCATTATGTATAACCCTTCCACAATACTCATGTTGTGAAAGGCTAACTACATTTTGCTCCTTCCCAACCCATCCCGCTTTATTGAATTTTCTCCCTTGACCCTGTCCCCTTTCCAAAGTGTTTGTTTTCATTACCTCCACCCCCATCTGCCCTCCCCTCCATCATCCCCCCCCTTTTATTTTTTTTATCTTCCTCCCTCTTCTTTCCTGTGGGGTAAGATACCCAACTGAGTATGTATGGTATTCCCTCCTCAGGCCGAATCTGATGAGAGCAAGGTTCACTCATTGCCCCCTCACCTGCCCTCTCCCTTCCTCCCACAGAACTGCTTCCTCTTGCCACCTTTATGCGAGATGACCCACCCCATTCTATCTCTCCCTATCTCCCTCTCTCAGTATGTTGCTCTCTCCTCCCTTAATTTCACTTTATTTCTTTTAGATATCTTCCCTTCGTCTTCAACTCACCCTGTGTCTGCTCTCTCTCTTTTACATATGTATAATATATATATATATATATATACACACACACATATATATGTATATAAAACACACGTATATATATACATACATACACATGCATTCATATACACATAGATACATACATACATACACATTCACTTATAAATATACATAAACATATATATATATGCATATTCCCTTCAACCACCCTAATACTGAGGTCTCATGAATCATACACATCATCTTTTCATGTAGGAATGTAAACCAAACAGTTCAACTTTAGTAAGTCCCTTGCAATTTCTTTTTCTTGATTACCTTTTCATGCTTCTCTTGATTCTTGTGTTTGACAGTCAAATTTTCTATTCAGTTCTGGTCTTTTCACTAAGAAAGCTTGAAAGTCCTCTATTTTATGGAAAGTCAATATTTTGCCTTGGAACATGATACTCACTTTGCTGGGTAGGTGATTCTAAGTTTTAATCCTATCTCCATTGACCTCTGGAATATCGTATTCCAAGCCCTTCGATCTCTTAATGTAGAAGCTGCCAGATCTTGGGTTATTCTGATTGGGTTTCCACAATACTCAAATTGTTTCTTTCTGGCTGCTTGCAGTATTTTCTCCTTGACCTGGGAGCTCTGGAATTTGGCTACAATATTCCTAGGAGATTTCTTTTTGGGATCTACTTGAGGAGGTGATCAATGGATTCTTTCAATTTCTATTTTGCCCTGTGGCTCTAGAATATCAGGGCAGTTCTCCTTGATAATTTCTTGAAAGATGGTATCTAGGCTCTTTTTTTGATCATGGCTTTCAGGTAGTCCAATAATTTTTAAATTATCTCTCCTGGATCTATTTTCCAGGTCAGTGGTTTTTCCAAGGAGATATTTCACATTGTCTTCCATTTTTTCATTCCTTTGGTTCTGTTTTATAATATCCTGATTTCTCATAAAGTCACTAGCCTCCACTTGCTCCAATCTAATTTTTAAAGTAGTATTTTCTTCAGTGGTCTTTTGGACCTCCTTTTCCATTTGGCTAATTCTGCCTTTCAAGGCATTCTTCTCCTCATTGGCTTTTTGGAGCTCTTTTGCCATTTGAGTTAGTCTGTTTTTTAAGATGTTGTTTTCTTCAGTGTATTTTTCAGTATTTTTTTGGGTCTCCTTTAGCAAGTCATTGACTTGTTTTTCATGGTTTTCTCGCATCCTTCTCAATTCTCTTCCCAATTTTTCCTCTACTTCTCTAACTTGCTTTTCCAACTCCTTTTTGAGCTCTTCCATGGCCTGGGACCAGTTCCTGTTTTTTTTGGAGGTTTCTGTTGTAGGCTCTTTGACTTTATTAATTTCTTCTGTCTGTATGTTTTGGTCTTCTTTGTCAGCAAAGAAAGAATGCAAAGTCTGAGACTGAATCTCGGTGCATTTTCGCTGCCTGGCCATATTCCCAGCCAACTAACTTGACCCTTGAGTTTTTCAGTGGGGTACGACTGCTTGCAGATTACAGAGTTCTATGTTCCACGTTTGGGGGGGAGGTGCCAGCTCTGCCACACCAGCACTGCTCCTTCCCCAAGAACCCCCAACCCGAACTGGGCTTAGATCTTCGGCAGGCTGTGCACCCCTGCACTTAATTCCTGCCACCAGGTGGGCCTGGAGCCGGAAGTAACAACAGCTGTAGCTGCCCCACCTCTGCTGCCCCCAGGGCTGGAAACCGCGAACTCCTTCCACTCCCGCAGCTTTTCCCACTAACCTTCTCCGCAGTCTTTGGTGTTTGTGGGTTGAGAAGTCTCATAACTGCCGCAGCTCACTGAATCAGGGCGTTAGGGCCCCCTCCTCCCGGCTTCTGGTCTGAATGGTCCACGCCGCTCAGGCTGGGCTCTGCTCCACTCTGTTCCCAGCTCCCAGCTCCCAGCTCCCAGCTCCCAGCTCCCAGCTCCCAGCTCCGTGTGGGATAGACCTCACCCAAAGACCATCCAGGCTGTCCTGGGCTGGAGCCCTACTTCTCTCTGCTGTTCTGTGGGTTCTGCCATTCTAGAATTTGTTCAGAGCCATTTTTTGTAAGTTTTTGGAGGGTCTCAGTATGGAGCTCATACTATTCCCCGCTTACCAGCCGCCATCTTGGCTCTGCCCCTGAGAGAAAAGTTTTATAACTGTAAAGTGCTATATAAATGTGAATAAGTTATACATATGTTTTTATACATGCTAGCAGAGCACTGTGCTTTTTTAATACCTTCAGATGATCTATTAATGCCGTCACTGTGAATTCAGTTGCTGATACTCCAAGATGTAGTCATGGACATAACACTGACATACATATGTCTTTTTGTTTGGTGGGAGGAGGATTTTAGCTATGGTCTAACTCAAATTTTTTTCCCATTTACTTAACTACATCTTTGCTTCATTCTTAACAAACATTGCTAACAGTTACAGTTACATTTGATCAAAAATTATGCACATAGTATTACCTCTACCTATTATAGGATAGTACCTGCAGAATATATTATTATTTATATAGCATAGAATATTACACATAGCAGAATTAGTACCAGGCATGGAATTTCATTGGTGTAGGCCAAACCTTCCTGGATAAGTAAATTCCCTCTATGCTGCTTATCAGCACTTTCTCTGAAACTTGCAGCATAGCCTCAGTAAATAGACAAGGGCACACAAAAGTTAAGTGAGCCACCCTAAATTTCATAGCCACTATGAGTAAGAGGAGAGACTTGAACCCAAGTGTTCTTGACTTTCAATCTACGGTTCCTCTCTGAGTCTGTCAGATTAGAAACCTAAGAATCTTTTCTGTTGTTGTTGAGCTGAACTGAGATGGAAAATTTGAACCTGTCTGTTGGAAATAGATGATTCAATTTAGCAAAAGGCAAAATTTTGAATCAAGATGTTTGAAAGTCTCTGAAAGATTTTTCTGGAGCGGCTCACCACATCTCTGATAAAACACAAATTTTAAGAAGACAAATGTATTCCCTAAATTGAGTATTGTCATCATATATTTTCATACTTCCAAAAATATTTCAGTTGAAAACTTCCTAACAAAATTAAAAGTGTCAAGCATAAAACACCAGCCAGGACGGTGTTCCTTCCTTTGGACTGGTCATGAAATAGACTGAACTTAAGGATGTGATGGGCAAGATAATAAACTTCCGTTCTATGCTCAGAATTACCCTAAATCACTTAATTTGTTTTATTGTAAGTCATGTGGAAGTCCAATCTTTCCTTGATTTCCCTAGACAATCTTCCTTGACTTTTGGCATTCACATAAGCTCGCTCTGAAACCAAATTTCCTTTGTAGGACTGAAAAGAAAAGAGGCCATCATTTTCTTCTATCCTAAGTAGAGGTTGCCCACCACTAGTCTGACAGTGCCTGCCATATCTAAACTTAAGTTGGAATATATGGATGGAATAGGTTTATGCAGTGAACTATTAAGCTTTAACAAGGTATGACAGATTCTCCATCAATGCCTTTATAATCTTATTGTTTATCACTGAGGGAATATAGTGGCATTGTAGAGGATCAATTCCATAGACTAAAAAAATAGTAGATAAAAAGAAGCTACTTCTCCTTAAACAACCATAGAACCATGACAGGTATGTAACATGACAGTTTGCACTTCCTTTCTTCAATTAAGTATTGCAATATTTTTAACAGGATGGATGGATGGATAGATAGATGGAAAAAGAAAAAAAAAGAAATGTAGGAAGGAATGAAGGAAAAGAGGGAGGGAAGAAAGAAAGAAGAGAGGGAGAGAGAGAGGGGGAGGGAAGGAGTGAGGGAGAGAAAGAAAGAAAGAAAGAAAGAAAGAAAGAGAGAGAAAGAAAGAAAGAAAAAAGAAGGAAGGAAAGAAGGAAGGAAGAAAAGATAGATGAGAGAGAGATGGATGGGTGGATGGATAGTTGAATGTATAGGGACTGGGATTGGGACTGGAATTTCATTGCTATAAGGAATATTAAGGTAAGAAAACTTCATCTACTACTGCAGGTTGGGACCTTCTCTGAAATTTGTAGACTTATAAAATTGTCTGGGACACAGAATTTACCTGACCTGAACATGTTCCATGTTAGGGGCAGAGGCTAAACTTAGGTCTTCATGTTTTCAAGGCTATTTGTCAACCCACCACACAATCCTGCCTCTAATTGTTTATTTTTTGGTTGTATGATCATTTAAAAAAATCATTAAAATTCATGGAATCTTTGTTGTTTTTTATCTATAAAAAGATGATGTTCTTAGGTTTATTAGGAATTTACAGAGTTGTTTCATAACTCAAATTAACTAATGTATGTGCAATACCTTTAAAAACATTAAGACACTATATAAATGTTGGCTATCGTTTTGGTAAGCTACCTAGTTATCTTAGATTTGTTCATTTTACTGAAGCTCATTTTACTGAATATAAAGGAAGATCCTCTGTTTTCAGGATGAATTCTTTTCTCCTATGAATGTCAGAAAAAAGAATAGCATGATGATGATGAAGAAGAAGAAGAAGAAGATGATGATGATGATGATGATGATGATGATGCTACTGCTAACTGAGACTCAGGAAACACGAATTTTATTTCTTTGGCACTACTTGGGTGTGATATCAAGCAAGGGCCTTCACTTCCCTAGGCCTCCATTTCCTCATTTATATAACATGAACTCTAATGGCTCTATAAATTCAAAACTATATGATTTACAATGTTGTTGGGGCCATGTTTCTATGATTGATAAGTGGCTTCACTGAATGTTGCTCCATTTAAAAATAAGACCTAGAGACCACTGATGAGTTTTGGGAGCTCTTAAAAATGGGGAATCTTGTGAAAAATGAAGCAATCTATCCCCACTTTATGAAGACTCCATCCAAGGAACAGCTATGTTTTGGCCACAGGTTTTTCATTAGCTCCATTAACCCAAGGTGGCCCAGCCCATCTTGGCTCACTGTTCTCAGCTAAAATTTTTCAATCATTCTGTATTCATTCTCAGTCATCCTGGATGCTTGCAACACCTCCCTATCTGGTGTCTTCTGCAAATATATTGAATGTGACTGTTTTTTTTTCTATTATTCCATGAGATTAATAGGGGTATTAGATTTAGCTAGATTTTAGCTGGTTAACAAATCGAGAAGCAAGGGCAAATGTGAAGGGAAAAGTTCCAAAGAGTCAGTGCAAACTATATTTCATACATATACAGATACAGATACAGATAGACATGTAATGTTATATATACACATGTATGTATGTATATGTGTGTGTTCACATATGCATTTGTATACACATATATTATATTGTTGTCATTCAGTTGTTTTCAGTCATGTCCAACTCTTCGTGACCCCACTTGAGGGTTTTTTTTGGCAGAGATCCTGGAGTGGTTTGCCATTTCTTTCTCAAGCTAATTAAAAAGGAGAAGAATCTGAGGCAAACAGGGTTAAGTGACTTGCCCAGGGTCATACAACTAGTAATTGAGGTTAAATTTAAACGCTAGAAGATAAATCTTCCTTTCTCCAGGCCTGGTACTCTAAAAACTGTAGCACCTAGTTTCCCATCTATTAGCTAGCTAGCTACGTACACAGATAAATATAGATATATAATATACATGGATGTATAGATGTATACATATGTGTAAATATGCCCTTGTTTATATGCATACAACCCCACACCCATACACACATGTGACCCTATATATTTATATACACACATATGTAGGTATAGATAAGCATAAATGTGTGCATACGTATTTATCAGGATTATATATCTAGAAATGTATATGTATGTGTGTATACATATACATATGTATGAATGTATAGAAACATAAATATTTCTTAGTATATGTGAATCATTTATATGTCTGTATAAATTCATATATGTGTTTATATATACATATGCACATACACATTTCTAGATATAAAATCCTGATAAATAAATATATACATATTTATATATATATATATCTACAAAACATATGTATGTATGTAAATATATAGTGACACACATGTGTATGGGCATGGGATTGTATACATATAAACAAGGGTATAAATATATATATACACACATATATATATACATGTGTATTATGTATCAATATTTATCTTTGTATCTATGTATCTATCTATCCAATATATAGAAAGCTAGGTGCCACATATATATTTAAAGGCTTAAAAGGGCCAAGGTCTCCCACTGTATCCTGAGCCATCTCCAGTCATCCTGATCAATATCTGGCCACTGGACCCATATGGCTCTGGAGGAGAAAGTGAGGCTGATGAGTTTGCACAGTCCTCCATCACTCAAATCAAAGTCAATTGCAAGTAATGTCACCATCTCCCTGATGCCATGGTCCTCTTTAAGTACGAAGGACAAACCACACATATATTAGTACAAATTTGAGAATCAAGTACCAGGTGCATGTATAGTGAAACATAAACTAAGCATAGAGTGATGGTACTAATGCCAGGAAGAGGCACAATGAATTTCGGTAGTTTTTCTACACATGGAGATAGTTTGTGATTAATCAGTCTACCAGTCACAACTATTCTTTTCATTTTTGATCTCTTACTTGTCTGGGCAAGGAGAGAGTTTGTTGTCATAGAACCAAAAAAATACCAACTCTAACATACTTCTTTTCCATTATCATGAAAACCACAGTAGTTCAAGCCTGCATCACATTATAGCTGGCTGGTGAGAATGACTTCCTCAATCAGTAAATTAGAATTTATCCATTTTCCTTTATTAAATTGCCATTTTATGTCAGTCTATATTAGTCTACTCCTTAATCATGACCCATAATCATTTTCTTCATCCTCACCATATCCTTCAATATTTCAGCCATTCAGTTTTTTTTTCACAGGCCATTAACCTGGCAGTAGCTACATTCTCTATCCTTCCCTACTTCAAGCCTTTGATGAATCAATTGAACTCTACAATATTCTTGAGAAATTAATCCTTTGTTCCCTTTCCCTACTGTGATCATGGTTTTCCAAACTGCAACCTTTGATGACTCACAAGATTACTCTGCCAACTTGTCTCCTATTCATATACTGCTAAATAGTGCTAGAAAAAACAACACTGTGTAACTCATCCCCTACAAATTTACACTATATAACCTCAACTGGGTTCTCATTGGTTCCTGGCAATCTGTTTACACCTCTCTAATTTGACTTGTAATCCCACTTTTCACAGCTATTCTAAATCATTCCATTCCTCTTCAAACCTTCCATATTGTCCCATTCTCCCACCCTCACAGGTAAGGATATTTCCTCATTCTTTTTACTAAATACTTGTAGACCATTTGCCAAGAGTTCTCTCTTCATCTCATATCACTCAAATATCTTCTTCCAGGAGCTTCTTTAATGTCTGGCATCTTGCCAATTTGCACACTTTGACATTTACCTTTGATCCCTTCCCTTCCCGTCTTCTCAAATATATCCCTCACTCTTTCTGCACCCTGAATCTTTCTGCAGGAAGTTGGTAACATGCTTCATCATTGGTCCTCTGGAATCATAGTTAATTGTTGCATCAATAAGAATTCTTCAGTCTTTCAAAGTTGCTTCTTTCTATAGCGTTGTCATGATATACACTATTTTCATGGTTCTATTTGCTTCGCTCTTCATTAGCTCATACATTTTCCCAGGGTTCTCGGAAACAGTCCCTTTAATAATTTCATATAGGTGAACAATACATTCTATTATATTCATATCCCATAATTTGTTCAGACATTTCTTGATAAATACTCTTTCTACATAAGCAGAAAATTGGTCCTACAGAAAAGTATTAATAAACAGAATCTTGGTAGATATTGGTGAGAAGTGGGTTGGTTTTGGTTTTTGTTGGGTGGCGGGGGTTGGTGAAAATGAGTAAAACTATGGGAGAGTGAGAGAAAAATTTAAATGAAAAGGAAAAAAGAAAACTTTTTCTAAGGTAGTTTGTCACAGACCAACAATGCCCACAGTAATTTTATATCCCCCAACCCTTTGCTTTCTTGGTACTCTCCACCAAGCTTCTATCTACCAACAGACATTTCTTAGCCTAATACATCAGCTTCACACATGGGCATTTCATGTTAAGACTCATGCTTCAGGGAAGATGTCTATTATGTTTTATTTTTTCAGGTGAAGAGAGGGGTGCCAAAGGCAGAAGGGTCATAAGAGAGAAAATCTCACATTTTGATGCCAGGTTAAATTTCTCTCCCACCATTACCCTAGCTTTCCAGGATTGTCTATAGTTATCTAAAGCTACAATACATCTTTTCCTGTGAATATTTGAAAACAATTTTCACAGACCAATAAACACAGGATCTGTGAATGATGGGTTCTCTTCAGCCTTTGAAGCTATATGGTCTGGTCAGTATAACGACAGTCCATATAATGGAGATGTGTTCTATAGAATATAATGGGGCAAAAACATTAATAATGCCCCTTTCCAGATAACTACTCTGAATGACATTGTAAGATGGTCACTCTTTATCTTCTTGCCATTTTATGTTATTGAAATGAACAAGAATTTATTGAACATCTACTTAGAATAGATGCTTTTTAAATTAAGGCTTGTCACTTTTGCTCAGAAACAGAGAATTGGGGGCTGATTCCAACCCCTATTCTTTTCTCAGGAGCATGGGTACATGTGAGGGGATGTGGAAATGAGAAAGGTATTCAAAATCATCATGATCACATGGCAAAGGGTTATTTTCGCTGTGCAATGCTGACACTAATTCTTGATGTGTTGTAAAAAAAAATAAAAATAAACAAACACCTATTCCAAGAAGTATTTTATGTCCATTTTTCACAATTTGCTTAAGACTTATTTAAAGAAAAATATGATGTATGAAATTTAATTAAAATTGTTACATTTAGAATCACAGTAAAGGTCAATGATGTAGATGAAATAGAATCATGGAGTAAACCCTCTAAAAATTATTATGAATATTTAAAGAATTTCAGAATACACGGAAAGGTTGGAGAAATATTTTTCGGTGGTAAGATCAAAGGTATGAATGTCATTGTAGATGGTGTGGGGTGGAAGAATAAGGACAATTGAACAGACTGAAGTACTGGGGAATGAGGGTTTTTTTAAAAATTTTATTTATCTACTTAGTTTTAGTTTTCAATATTTGCTTTTTATAAGATTTTAAGGTCTAAAAGTCCCCCCTCTCATGTCTCCCCCTTCCCAAAATTGGCATGGAATCTGATACAGGCTATACATATACAATCATATTAAACATATTTCCACAGTGGTCATGTTGTAAAAGAAGAATCAGAACAAGAGGAGAAAACCATTAGAAAAGGAAAAAATGAGAGAAAATAGTATTATTCAATCAGCATTCAGACTATAGTTCTTTCTCTGAATGTGGATACCATTTTCCATGAGTCTTCTGGAGTTGTCTTAGATCTTTGCACTGCTAAGAGGTGAGGCTATCAAAGTTAGTCATCACAAAATGTTACTGTTACTTGGTACAATGTTCTCCTGATTCTACTCCATCAGTTCATGTAAGTCTTTCCAAGTTTTCTTGAAATCTACCAACTCATAATTTCTTAGAGAACAATGATATTCAATTACATTCAAATACCACAAGTGGTTTAGCCATTCCCCAACTGATGGGCATCCCTTCAATTCACAATTCTTTGCCACCACAGAAAGGGCTGCTGGAATTATTTTTGTACATATGAGTCCTTTTCCCTTTTTATGATTTCTTTGGGATACAAACCTAAGAGTGCTATTGCCAGATCAAAGGGCATGCAGTTTTATAGCCCTTATGGCATTATTAAAAATTGTTCTTCAGAATCGTTGAATCAGTTTACAACTCTATCAACGATGCATTAGGGTTCCAATTTTCCCACATCTTCTCCAACATTTATCATTTCCTGTTTTTTCATGTTAGAAAATCTGATAGGTGTGATGTGGTACCTCAGAGTTGTTTCAATTTGCATTTCTCATGATTTAGAACATTTTTTCTTATGAGTATTGATAGCTTTAATTTCTTCATCTGAAAACTGCCTGTTCATATCCTTTGACCATTCATCAATTGGCAAATGACTGGTATTCTTAAAAAATTGACTCAGTTCTCTATACAGTTCAGAAAAGAACCCTTTGTCAGAGACATTAGCATTAAAATAATTTTGGTTGCATTGGCTTTGTTTATGCAAAAACTTTTTAATTTAATGCAATCAAAATTATGCATTTTGCATTTCATACTGTTCTCTATGTCTTGTTTGGTCATAAATTCTTCACTTCACCATAGCTCTGACAGGTAAACTACACCTTGGTCTCCTAATTTGCCTATTGTATCATTCCTTATGTCTAAATAGTGTACCTATTTGACCTTATCTTGGTATAGGGTGTGAGATGTTGGTCTATGCCTAATTTCTGCCATACTATTATCAGTTTTCCCAGCAGTTATTGTGAAATAGTGAGTTCTTATCCCAAAAGCTGGAGTCTTTGGGTTTATCAAACAGTAGATTGCTATAGTCATTGACTATTGCATCTTGTGTACCTAACCTATTCCACTGATTCACCACTCAATTCTTAGCCAGTACCAAGTCATTTTGATGATTGCTGCTTTGTAATATAGCTTTAGATCTGGTATGGGTGGGCCATCCTCCCTTGTATTTCTTTTCATTAATTTCCTTGATATTCTGGAATTTTTATTCTTCCAGATGAACTTTGTTATTATTTTTTCTAGCTCTATAAAACAATTTTGGTAGTTTGACTGTTATGGCACTAAATAAGTAAATTAATTTAGGTAGAATTTTCATTTTTATTATATTAGCCCGGCCTACCCATTAGCAGTTGATATTCTTCCAATTGTTTAAATCTGACATTATTTGTGTGAAAAGTGTTTTGTAATTTTGTTCATATAGTTCCTGGGTTTGTCTTGGCAGCTAGGTTCCCAAATATTTTATAATGTCTATAATAACTTTAAATGGAATTTCTCTTTTCATCTCTTGCTACTGGGCTTTGTTCATAATATATAGAAATGCCAATGATTTATGTGGCTTTATTTTACATCCTGCAGGTTTGCTAAAGTTGTTAATTATTTCAAGTAGTTTTTTACTTGATTCTCTAGGATTCTCTAAGTATAACATCACATCATCTGCAAAGAGTGATAGCTTTCTTTCTTCTTTGCCTATTCTAATACCTTCAATTTTTTTTCTTCTCTTATTGTTAAGGGTAACATTTCTAGTACAATATTGAGTAACAGTGGTAATAACGGACATCCTTGTTTTACTCTCAATCTTACTGGAAATGCTTGTAGCTTATCCCCATTTCATATAATGCTTGCTGATGATTTTAGATAGATGCTATTTATCATTTTACAGAAAATTCAACTGATACCTATACTCACATGTGTTTTTAAAAGGAATGGGTGTTGTATTTTGTCAAAAGATTTTTCTACATCTATTGAGATAATCATATGATTTTTGTTAATTTTGTCATTGATATGGTCAATTATGCTTATAGTTTTCGTAATATTGAACCAACCCTGTTTTCCTGGTATAAATCCCATTTGGCTATAGGGTATTATTTCCATGATAAGTTGTTGTCATCTCTTTGTTATTATTTTATTTAAATTGATTACATCAATATTTATTAGGGAAATTGGTCTATAATTTTCTTTCTCTGTTTTGTCTCTTCCCAGTTTAGATAACAGCACCATATTTGTATTATAAAAAATTGGTAGATCTTCTTTATCTATTTTTTCCAAATAGTTTATATAGTATTGAAATTAATTGTTCTTTAAATGTTTGATATAATTGACTTTTAAATCCATCTGGCCCTGGGGATTTTTTTTTTCTTAGAGAGTCCATTGATGGATTGTTCAATTTCTTTTATGGAAATGGGGTGATTTAAGAATTTTATTTCCTCTTCTGTTAATCTGGACAATTTCTGTTTTTGTGAATATTCATCCATCTCACTAAGATTGTCAAATTATTGGCATACAGTTGGGTGAAATAGCTCCTAATTATTGTTTTAATTTCCTCTTCATGGCTGGCAAATTTACCTTCTTCATTTTTGATACTGGTAATTTGGTTTTCTTCTTTCTTTTTTTAAATCCAGTTAACCAAAAGGTTTATCTATTTTTATTGTTTTTTTTTCATGAAAGAAAAACTTAGTTTTATTTATTACAGAATTTCTAATTTTGTATTGAATTAGGGAATTTTAACCGTTCTTTTTCTAGCTTTTTAGTTGCATGCCCAATTCATTTATCTCCTCTTTATTTTATCCATATAAGCATTTTCTCCAAAGATCTACCATATCTAACTTTCTAAAATTCTATTCACCTTCTTAACTTCTTTCTTGTTTATTTTGCGGTTAGATTTATCTAGTTTTGAGAGGGGAGGTTCAGGTCCCCCACTAGTATAGTTTTGCTGTCTACTTCTTCCTGTAACTCCCTTAACTTCTCCTCTAAGTATTTGGATACTATACTACTTGGTGCATGTATGTTTAGTAGTGATATCACTTCAGTGTCTCTCTTATTTTTAGCAGGATGTAGTTTCCTTCCTTATCTCTTTTAATTAGATCTATTTTTGCTTTTGCTTTCATATCAAGATTGCTACCTCTTTTTCACTAATTTCAGCTGAAGTATACTCTACTCCAGCCTTTTACTTTTACTCTATGTGTATCCCTCTGCTTTAAATGTGTTTCTTGCAAACAACGTATTGTAGGATTATGGTTTTTAATCCACTCTGCTATCTGTTCTATGCCAGTTCACCATATTCCCATTCACAGTTGTCATTACCACCTGTGCTTTTCTCTCCATCCTATTCCTCACCTTCCACTCCCATTTATATTTTTTCTCTCTCCTTTCTCTCTTGCTCTCCTCAACAGTGTTTTTCCTATGAGCACTGCCTACCTCAAGTTGCCATCCCTTCTATCAGCCCCCCTCACTTTTCTTTCACTTCTCCACTACTACTTCTTCACTCCCTTCTGCCCTGCCTTCTATCCACCCTCCCTTTTTTTCCCCTTTCCCCTCCTTTTTCCTATAGGGTAAGATAGATTTATACATCCAACTGAGTGTGTTTGTTATTCCCTCTTAGAGCCAAATCTCATGAGGGTAAGGTTCAAATAATGCTCACCTCTTTCCCTCTACTGTAATAAGTCTTTTTGTCTCTTCATGTATTTTAATGGAGAAAGGAAGAAGAGAAGAAAATGTAAAATATGGTTGTGGTTTCATGATGTGTTTTGGTGGAACTGCCTCAAAGAATTCAGTCTGACCAACTCTAATCCAAGTATGGGCATTTATTGAAATTGATGTCTCTGAAGAAGCAGGATAACTTCCAAGAGGAACCAGCAACTTCAGAGAATCCAGGACAGATTTTTATAGGGTAAAGACGCAATTACATAACAGACATTTTGAATATTAAAAAGGTAAAAAAGGTGTGTTAAGAGATTAAGTAATAGGGGAGGGGTTCCGGCCTCAGTGGAATTGCACATGCAATTATCCACAAGGCCTACAGAAAAACCCACTGGGGGGCTATTATGATAATGACATTATAATAAGCCTCTCTACATCATTCATAAGCTCTCCTAAAGGACAGCTTTTACTATTACTACCCAGGTATGTACTTAGAGAAAGACCTTTCTATTGTTTTGGGGTACACATGTTGCTTGGGCATCCTGGTGGTGCTGCTTTCTGATTGGCTGAGTATTGTGGTCCTATCTGAGACTAGATGTATGTAGTTGTAGTTGAGTGCATGTACATACATGTTATTCCTGTGGGAAATATGAGGAATGAGCATGGGGGCAGTGGCTAGCGGGGGGCAGTGGCTCAGATCCTCTCACATGCATACACCTGCTGTTTCTGCAAGAAATGTGAGTTCATGGACAGATCTGTTGTTCTAGTGAGCAGTGAAGCATATATGAAGAAGTTAGGATATTGAGTGTGTAGGGGGTGAGTGGCTAGGTAGGTGCAGTGGACCTGCTTTTCAGTGGGGTCTATAAGGAAGTTAGGGTATTAGGGCTGGAAATAGCTTTATTAGGATTCTATTAATACCTCATCAGAAAAACAACTGACCTAAACAATAGATCCAGGAGAGATGATTTGAGAATTATTGGTCTGTCTGATAAGGGTGGCCTCATGATAAAAAACAAAAAGAGACTGGACAGTATCTTTCAAGAAATTATCAAGGAAAAGGCCCTGATATCCTAGAACCATAGGGTAAAATAGTCACTGAAAGAATCTACCAGTCATATCCTGAAAGAGATCCCAAAATGAAAACTCCAAAGAATATTGCAGCCAAATATCAAAATTATCATGTCAAGGAGAAAATATTCCAAGCAGCCAGAAAGAAACAATTTTAATATTTTGGAACCACAGTCAGGATTATGCAGGACCTTGCAGCTTCTACATTAAAAGATCAGAGGATGTTTATTATTTAAAGTAGTTTTTTACTTGATTCTCTAGGATTCTCTAAATAAATCATCATATCATCTACAAAAAGTGATAATTTAGTTTCTTCTCTTCCTATTATAATTCCTTCAATTTCTTTTTCTTCTCTTATTGCTACAACTAATGTTTCTAGTACCAAATTGAATAATAGGGGTGATAATGGACATCCTTGTTTCACCCCTGATCTTATTGGGAATGCATCTAGTTTATCCCCATTACAAATAATGCTTGTCGATGGTTTTAGGTAGATGCTATTTATAATTTTAAGGAAGGTTCCACTTATTCCTATACTTTCTAGTGTTTTTAATAGGAATGGGTGTTGTACTTTGTCAAAGGCTTTTTCTGCATCTATTGAGATGAAATAATAAACAACTTTAGCAAAGTTGCAGGATATAAAATAAACCCACATAAATCCTCAGCATTGCTATACATTACTGACAAAGCCCAACAGCAAGAGATAGAAAGAGAAATTCCATTCAAAGTTACTGTAGGCACTATAAAATATTTGGGAGTCTATTTGCCAAGACAAACCCAGGGCTTATAAGAATATAACTATGACACAATTTTCACGTGAATAAAATCAGATCTAAATAAATGGAAAAAATATCAGTTGCTCATGGTTAGGCCGAGCTAATATAATAAAAATGTCAATTTTACCTAAATTAATCTATCTATTCAGTGCCATACCAATCGAGCTACCAAAAATTATTTTACTGACCTGGACAAAATAATAACAAAATTCATCTGGAAAAACAAGAGGTCTAGAATATCTAGGGTTTTAATGAAAAGACATGCTAGAGAAGGTGGCTTAGCCATACCAGATATGAAACTGTACTACACAGCAGCAGTCATCAAACTGTCTGGTACTGTTTAAGAAACAGGGGTGTGGATCAGTGGAATAGGATAGGTACACAAGAAGGAGAAATCAACAAGTTTAGCAATCTACTCTTTGATAAACCCAAAAAGACCAGCTTCTGGGCTAATAATTCACTATTTCACAAAAAACTGTTGGGAAAATTGGAAAATGGTAGGGCAAAAACTGAGCATAGACCAATATCTTATAGCATATACCAAAATAAAGTCAAAATGGGTTCATGATTTAGGAGTAAAAGCTGATACTCTAGGTAATTTGGGAAAGCAAGGAATAGTTTACTTATCAGATTTATGGAAAAGTAAAGAATTCATGACCCAACAAGAGATAGAGAGCATTACAAAATGCAAAATGGATAATTTTGATTATGTCAAATTGAAATGTTTTTGTACAAAAAAAGCCAATGCAACAAGAATTAGGACGGAAGCAGAATATTGGTAGAAAATCTTTGCAACTAGTATCTCTGATAAAGGCCTCATTTCTAAAATATACAGGGAACTGAGCGAAATATATAGGAATACAAGCCACTCCGCAATTGAGAAATGGTCAAAGGATATGAACAGGCAGTTTTCAGAGGAAGAAATTAAAGCTATCTATAGGCATATGAAAAAATGCTCTAAATCACTACTGATTAGAGAAATGCAAATCAAAACAACTCTTAGATACCACATCTCTCCTGTCAGATTGGCTAAAATAACAAAACAGGAAAATGATAAATGCTGGAAAGGATGAGGGGAAATTGGAACATCGTTGCATTGCTGGTGGAGTTGTGAGCTGATTCAGCCATTTTGGAGAGTGATTTTGAACTATGCCCAAAGGGCTATAGAAGTGTTCATACCCTTGGACCCAGCAATACCACTTCCAGAGTTGTATCCCAAAGAAATCACACAAGCGGGAAAAGGACTCATATGTACAAGGATATTATAGTGGCTCTTTCTGTGGTAGCCAAGAATTGGAAATCAAAGGGATGCCCATCAATTGGGGAATGGCTGAACAAGCTGTGGTATATGAAGGTGATGGAATACTATTGTGATATAAGAAATGGGGATGATGCAGACTTTGTAACAACCTGGAAAAACCTACACGACATAATGCTGAGTGAGTGGAGCAGAGCCAGGAGAATGTTGTGCACAGCCACAGATATATGGATTCCGTGAGGACCAACCCTGACATAATTCGCTCTTCTCAGCAACCTAACATGCAAGGACAACTCCAGGGGACTCACGATGGAGAATGCTATCTTCATCCAGAGAAAGAACTATGAAGTTTGAATACAGATTGAGGGGCACTACATGCTCGCCTTTTTTGCTTCTCTTTTGTTTTTGTTTTTGGGGTTTTTTTTTGGTTCTGTTTCTTCTTTCTCATGATTCATTCCATTGGTCATAATTCTTCTCCACAACTTGACTAGTGTATAAATTAATTCAATGCGAAGTTAT
The DNA here is from genome assembly GCF_011100635.1 of Trichosurus vulpecula. Taxonomy (NCBI): domain Eukaryota; kingdom Metazoa; phylum Chordata; class Mammalia; order Diprotodontia; family Phalangeridae; genus Trichosurus; species Trichosurus vulpecula. The sequence goes on along the minus strand of NC_050580.1, from coordinate 107,769,406 downwards.
ACATGGTAGTTATATGAGATTCCATCCCATCTTGGGAAGGGAGGGGGGAGGGAGGAGGAGAGAAAATCTGGAACTCAAAATTATGTAGAACTGTGTGTGGCAAACTAAAAATAAATAAATAAATTTTAAAAAAAGCAAATTAAAATAAAAGATCAGAGGGCCTGGAATATGATATTCCATGAGGTGAAAGAGCTTGGCTTACAACCAAGATCAACTGCCAATTAAAATTGAGCATAATTGAGGAGATGGAAATTCAAGAAAATTGGAGGCTTCCAAAGCTTCCTGTCCAGGGCTTAGCAGAAAATTTGATCTTTAAATACAAGACTCAAGAAACTCATAAAAAGATGAACAGGAAAGAAAAAAAAATATGTTCATCATTAAAGGCAAACTGTTTACATCCCTACATGGGAAGATGATACTTATAAGTCTTGAAAACTATATCTTTATTACTACATTTAAAATATGTATTCACGGACAGAGGCTTGGATATAAGTTACTTTCATGAGCTGATAAAAAAAATCTAATTAAGTGGTGAAAAGGGATTGTACTGGGAGAAGAGGGAAGAAGGAGGCAGAAAAGGATAAATTACATCACATGAAGAGGTATAAAGATTTATTAGAATAGAGTGAAAGAAAGGGGGAGGGGAAGATGAGCATTGTTTGAACTTTACTCTCATGGGATTTGGCTCAAAGCAGGAATAATAGACTCAGGTATAGAAATCTAACTTACACAATAGGAACTATGAAAGCAGAAAGAAAAGGAAAGGGATGGGCAGAAGGTTGGAAAGAAGTAGAGTGGGAAAAAGGAAAGAAAAGGAAGTGGGCTGGTAGAAGGGAGAGCAGGTTGAGGGAGTTGGTAGTCAGAAGCAAAATTTTATAGGGAGGAGGGAAAGGGAGAAAGGAGAGAGAAAAGCCTAAACAGGAGAGGGGCAATAGGATTGAGAGAAAGACACATATCATAATCACAGCTGTGAATGTGAATGGGGTCACAAAAAAGGAAAAAGTATCCACATGTACAAAAATATTTATAGCAGCTCTTTTGGTGGTGGCCAAAAATTGAAAATTGAGGGGATGCTCATCAGGTGGAGAAAGGCTGAACAAGTTGTGGTATATTAATGTAATGGAACACTATTGTTCCATAAGAAATGGTGAGCAGGCAGACCTCAGAAAAACTTACAAAAACTTACATGAAATGATCCCGAGTGAAGTGAGCAGAACCAGGAAAACATTGTACACAGTAAAAGCAAAATTGTGTGAAGACTAATTTTGATCAACTTTCCTCTTCTTAGCAGTACAAGGATATAAGACAACTCCAAAAGAATCATTATGGAAAATGCTACCCATATTCAGAGACAGAACTAAGGAGTATGAATGCAGAATGACCCATACTATTTCCTTTCTTTCTTTCTCTCTCTTTCTCTCTCTCTCTCTCTCTCTCTCTCTCTCTCTCTCTCTCTCTCTCTCTCTCTCTCTCTTTCTCTCTTTTGTTTCTTCTTTCTTGAGGTCCCTCCCATTGGTTCTAATTCTTCTTTACATGACTAATGTGAAAATATCTTTAATATGAATGTCTATGCCATCTTGGGAAAAGGGTAGGGGAAGGAGGGGGAAAAATTTGGAAATCAAAAACTTCCATTTAAAGTTACCATAGCCTAGCCATACCAGATATTAAACTGTACTATAAAGCAGCTGTCATCAAAACTACCTGGTACTGGCTAAGAAACAGAGTCATGGATCAGTGGAATAGAATAGGTACACAAGATGGAGAAGTCAATGACTATAGCAATCTACTCTTTCATAAACCCAAAGAATCCAGCTTTTGGGCTAAGAATTCACTATTTCACAAAAACTGTTGGGAAAATTGGAAAATGGTAGGGCAGAAACTGGTGATAGACCAATATCTTACACCATATACCAAAAGAAAGTCAAAATGGGTTCATGATTTAGGAATAAAGGCTGATACTATAAGCAATTTGGGAGAGAAAGGAATAGTTTACCTATCAGATTTATGGAAAAGAAAAGAATTCATGACACAAGGGATAGAGAGCATTACAAAATGGATAATTTTGATTATGTTAAATTGAAATGTTTTTGTATAAAAAAGGACAATGCAGCAAAGTTTGGGAGAAAAGCAGAAAATTGGGAAAAAATCTTTACAAACAGTGTCTCCGATAAAGGCCTCATCTCTAAAATATACAGGAAAGTGAGTCAATTTTTAGGAACACAAGTCATTCCCCAATTGTGAAATGGTGAAAGGATATGAACAGGCAGCTTTCAGAGGAAGAAATTAAAGATAACTATAGGCATATGAAAAAATGCTCTTAATCACTATTGATGAGAGAAATGCAAATCAAAACAACTCTTAGGTACCACATCTCTTTTGTGAGATTGGCTAAAATGACAAAACAAGAAAATGATAAATGCTGGAGAGGATATGGGAAAATTGGAACATTGTTACATTGCTAGTGGAGTTGTGAACTGATCCAGAAATTCTGGAGAGCAATTTGGGACTATGCCCAAAGGGCTATAAAAATGTTCATAACCTTTGACCCAGCAATACCACTTCTAGGGTTGTATCCCAAAGAAATCACACAAGTGGGAAAAGGACCCATATGTACAAAAATATTTACGGTGGCTCTTTATGTGGTAGCTAAGAATTGGAAATCAAAGGGATGCCCATCAATTAGGAAATGGCTGAACAAGCTGTGGTATATGAAGGTAATGGAATACTATTGTGATATAAGAAATGGGGATGATACGGACTTCATAACAACCTGGAAAAACCTACACGACATAATGCTGAGTGAGCAGAGCAGAGCCAGGAGAACATTATTCACAACCACAGATATATGGATTCTGTGAGGACTAACCCTGACAGACTTTGCTCTTCTCAGCAACACAAGGTGCAAAGACAACTCCAAAGGACTCATGATGGACAATACTATCTACAACCAGAGAAAGAACTATGAAGTATGAATGCAGATTGAGGCACACTTTATGCTTGCCTTTTTTTCCCCTTTTTTCCCTCTCTTTTGTTTTTGTTTTAGGGTTGTTTTTTTTTTGGTTCTGTTTCTTCTTTCTCATGATTCATTTCATTGGTCATAATTCTTCTCCACAACTTGACTAGAGTGTAAATTAATTTAATGTGAAGTTACACGTGGAAGATATATGGGATTCCATGCCATCTTGGGGAGGTAGGAGGGGAGGGATGGAAGAAAATCTGGAATTCGAAATTATGTAGAACCGTGTGTTGTAAACTAAAAATAAAAAAGTCAAGAAAAAAAAAAGAAATGGGGATGATATGGACTTCATAACAACCTGGAAAAACCTACACAATACAATGCTGAGTGAGCAGAGCAGAGCCAGGAGAACATTATACACAACCACAGATATATGGATTCTGTGAGGACTAACCCTGTTTGACTTTGCTCTTCTCAGCAACACAAGGTGCAAAGACCATTCCAAAGGACTCACTATGGAGAATGCTGTCTACATCCAGAGAAAGAACTATGGAGTCTGAATGCAGATATTGAGGCACACTCCATGCTTGCCTTTTTTCCCTTTTTTTCTCTTTTGTTTTTGTTTTCGGGGTTTGTTTTTTGGTTCTGTTTCCTCTTTCTCATGATTCATTCCATTGGTCATAATTCTTCTTCATAACTTGACTAGTGTTTTAAACATAGAAGATATATTGGATTCCATGCTGTCTTGGGGAGAGAGGGGGGAAGGGGGGAAGAAAACCTGGAACTCAAAATTATGTAGAACCAAGTGTTATAACTAAAAATAAAAATTCTCAAAGAAAATAAAGTCACCATAGACACTATAAAATATTTGGGAGTCTAACTGCCAAGACAAACTCAGGACCTAAATGAACACAATCACAAAACACATTTCACACAAATAAAGTCAGATCTAAATAAATGTAAAAAACATCAGTTACTCATAGTTAGGCTGGGCTAATATAAAAAAATGACAATTTTTTCAAAATTAACTTACTTATTCAGTGCCATACAAATCAAACTAAAAGACATTTTACAGAGCTGGACAAAATAATAACAAAATTCTTCTGGGAGAACAAAAGTTCCAGAATATCAAGGGAATTAATGAAAATAAATGCTAGGGAAGGTGGCCTAGCCATACCAGATATTAAGCTGTATTATAAAACAGTCATCAAAACTACTTGGTACTGGCTAAGAAATAGAGTGGTGGATCAGTGGAATAGGTTAGGTACACAAGATGCAGTAGTCAACAACTATAGCAATCTAATCTTTGATATTTCACAAAAACTGCTGGGAAAACTGGAAAATGGTATGGCAGAAACTGGGGATAGACCAATATCTTACACTATATACCAAAACAAAGTCAAAATGCCTTCATGACTTAAGAATAAAGGCTGATGCTATAAGCAATTTGGGAGAGCAAGGAATAGTTTACCTGGCAGATCTGTGGAGAAAGGAAGAATTCATGATCATATAAGAAATAGAGAGCATTACAAAATTCAAAATGGATAATGTTGATTGTGTTAAAATGAAAAGTTTTTTGTTCAAAGTCAATGCAACAAAGATTAGGAGGGAAGCAGAAAATTGGAAAAGAATCTTTACAACCAGTGTCTCTGATAAAGGCCTCAAATCTAAAATTTACAGGGAACTGAGCAAAATTTATAGGAATACAAGTCATTCCCCAATTGAGAAATGGTCACATGATATGTATAAGCAGTTTTCAGAGGAAGAAATTAAAGCTATCTATAGTCATATGAAAAAAGTACCCTAAATCACTATTGATTAGAGATATGCAAATCAAAACAACTCTTAGATACCACATCTCTCCTGTCAGATTGGCTAACATGATAAAATAGGAAAATGATAAATGCTGGAGAGGATGTGGGAAAATTGGAACACTGCTACATTGTTGGTGGAGTTGTGAATGGATCCAGCCATTCTGGAAAGCAATTTGGAACTATGCCTCAAGGGCTATAAAAATATGCATACTCTTTGACCCAGCAATACTTCAACTAGTTCTGTATCCCAAAGAGATCACACAAGTGGGAAATGGACCAGTATGTTACAAAAAATATTTATAGCAGCTCTTTTGCAGTGGCAAAGAATTTATAATCAAGGGGATGCCCATCAATTGGAGAATGGCTAAACAAATTGTGGTATATGAATGTAGTGCAATACTATTGTGCTGTAAGAAATGAAGAGCAGACAGACTTCATTATAACCTGGAAAGAATTATATGAACTGATGATGAGTGAGGGAAGCAGAACCAGGAGAACATTATACATGATTACAGACACATGTAATGACTAACTTTGATAGACTTGGCTCCTCTCATCAATGCAAAGTTAAAAGACAGCTCCAAAAGACTCATGATAGAAAAAGCTATGCACATCTAGAGAAAGAATTACAGAATCTGAATGCAGATTGAGGCAAACTATTTGCTCTCTTTTTTTCCCTTCTTTTTTGGTTTACTTTCTTCTTTCTCAAGATTCATTCCATTGCTTATAATTCCTCTTTAACACTTGACTATTATGTAAATAAGTTTAATGTGAAGGTATATGTAGAACTTATTTCAGATTACACATCATCTTGGGAGAAAGGGGGAGGGGAAGGAGGGAGAGAGAATTTGGAACTCAAAAACTTGTGGAACCGAGTGTTGTAAACTAAAAATAAAAAATAAATAAAAAACATGGAAATGAATGTTGAAAACTAAAAACAAATAAAGAAATATTTTTAAAAATCACTTCCTAGGAGGAAAGGAGAATAAAAGGAAAATAAGAAAAGAAGAAATATAAGATATCAAAAATAGCTGACCTAGAAAAACATGGCAAAAAAAGATAACTAAAGAACCTTTAAAATCCATGATTGGAAAAAAAAAAAAACCAGGACACTGTATTTTGAGGAAATCATAATAAATGAACATAGCTACCTAGTTTTTTATATACCCACAGACACTAGGTATTAGGGCAAGAACTCACTCTTTGACAAAAAATAAACTTCTGGGAGAACTTCAGCAGAAAATAGGCCTAGGCTAACATCTCACATAATATAGCAAGATAAGGTCAAAATAGCTACATGATTTAGACATAAAAGGTCATATCATTAGCAAATTAGGGAAACATGGAGCATATTGACTGTCAGATATATGCATTGGGAAAGAGTTAATGAGCAATCAAAAGAGAGGATCTTGGGAGGTAAAATGGATAATTTTTATTACATTTTTTAAATTTTGCATAAATAAAACCAAAGTATTTAAATGTGCCATAAAACTGTCTAAAATCAATCCTCACTCAACTTTTGTAGGGGGTAACAATCCTAGGACAGAGCTGAAAGTAAAAAACATGAATGTTGATACATGAATCTATAGGAAATACAGGGTTAAATGTCTGCTAACTCAAAATGTATTACCTTTCATTACAGATTGCCAAAAGCAGATCTTTCTGCATATAATTCATTATAACAAAACATTAAATCTGATAATATACACTGTTCCCAACACAATAACCATGAAATAATCCATAATATGCAAAGGAGAGGAGAGGAGAGACAACGTATTTGGGACAGAGAGAAGCAGGAAACGTCAAGGTTAAAAAGTAAAGGGGGAAGCTGCCATCTTTAAACTCCCTTTCAGCTCTGTGTTAGAAGTATTCCTTGATGAAAACCACATGCCTCAGGGTGAATCACTGGTCCCTAGTCCTAGCTTAGAAGTCTTGCCCTGGGAAAGCAAGACCTAGCATAGTCCAACCTAGACCCAATAAGGAGGGGTAGAGCAGGCCTGGAGAGGAGCTTTCAATGTGCCTCTCATTTGTTTCTCTACTATGCATAGCTGGGAATGTGCATAGTTGTCAATATGAAAGTGAAAATGAGGTTACTAATTAAACCACCCATGTTTGAAGTTATGGAAGTTAAAGATGTAAATATTGAAGATTCATCACATATCCTTTTACCCAGAAATACTGCCACTAGATCTATGCCCTCAGGAAAAGAAAAAGAAAAAAAGGACTCCAGTGTTCAAAAATATTTTTAGGACCATATTTTATGGTAGCAAAGAATTGAAAACCAAGAGGATAGCACTCAGTTGGATAATGACTAAACAAATTATGGTATATGATTATGATGGAATATTATTGTGATGTAAGAAATGATGAGAGGAGGCAGAGTCAAGATGGCACTGTGAAAGGAGGGAAATACTGGAGCTCTCTCACAAATTCTATCAGATGCATCTAAAAAAGTGAATCTGACCAAATTTGAGAGAGTTAGAAGCCACTAGTAGAGTGAATGGGGCAGTAGCACCAAGCCCATGGAATGGCACCAGACCAAACAAAATGAGAACAGTAGAGGAATCCAGCCAGCATGTGCATCTGGGAGAGTGCTGGGTGCACAAACAAGGGGGGCAGGAGCAAGCCCAGGGCAGAAGTACTGACTACGACAGTGATCGATCCCCAGGCCTCTCAGCCCAGGATGGGAGTCTGTCAGAGCTATGGGAGACACCAGCACAGAGCTTGTGGAAGTGGGAGCAGCTATGCCCGAGGCCTCCAGTCCACAGTCTAAAAGCTTGAAACTTGCCTTCTTGAACTTCTGGGGGCCATGATGACCAGGTAAAAGAGCTCTTATCCCTCCCCTCCTCACCCAGATAACACTCCCTCAGGAGAAACCCTGAAATAGAGGAGCCAGAAGTGGGGCTTCAGTAGCCTTTTAGTGAGAGAAATTGGGGAGAGGGCCCTTCTTGTGGTGGTAGAAAGAGACTAGTGCAGGAAGAAAGGTGTCTCAGCAGGCCCCACCTTAGCAGAACAATGGGAATTCCTGAGCCCCAGAGGGGTGGAGCTAGCAAACATCAACACCAGGACTACAGACATGCCTTCGCACAGCCAGGGGAAGTGGCAGACACCAGTACAGACAACATCTGAGACAATCTGTGTTGTAGAGCAGCCCCAGGGGAAGAGGAGACTTCCAGCAGCCAGACCACCCCTCCCCTACACCTCACAAAACCAGAGGCCACAGCACACAAAGCCAGTGAGCAGGCCCACAGTTTCGAACACAAGAAGCTTGGGGCAGAGCCCCCTGATCTCCAGAAGCAGAGATCCACTTTAGAAGCCAGGGGAAAAAAACAGACTAGAAAACCAAAGAGTATTGATTACTATTATGAAGATAGGGAATATCAAGATACCAACTCAGAAGAGGACAGCATTGACACTAGACCCACATCTGAAACCTCAAAAGGAAATGTGAACTGGTCTCAAGCCCAAAAACCATCCCTGGTAGAACTCAAGGAGGACTTTAAAAACCAAATTAGAGAGGTAAAAGAAAAAATAGGGAAAAATGGGACGAAATTCACTGATGAGAACAAATCTTTAAAAAGTAAAATTGGTGAAATGGTTAAGGAGGTTTGGAATATAAATGGAAAAAATGTCTCATTGGAAAGTAAAACTAACAAAATGGAAAAGGAGGTAGAGAAGTTAAATGAAGAAAACAATACTTTAAAAATTAGAATTGGGCAAGTAGAAGCTAATTTGTCTATGAGACATCAAGAATAAGTCAAAATCTAAAGAATGAAAAAATAGAAGAAAACATGAAATATCTGATTGGAAAAAAACTGGCCTGGAAATAGATACAGGAGAGACAATCTAAGAATTTTTGGTCTACCTGAAAGCTATAATGAAAAAAAGAGCTTGGACAGTATCTTCCAAGAAATCAATAAAGATAACTGCCCCAAGGTCCTAGAACCAGAGGGTAAAAGTCATTTAAAGAATCTACCAGTCATCTCCTGAAAGAGATCCCAAAATGAAAACTCCAAAGAATATTGTACCAAATCCCAGAATTATCAGGTCAAAGAAAAAATATTGCAAGGAGCCAGAAAGAAACAATTTAATATTTTGGAACCATAGTTCAGGTCCTACATTAAAAGAAAGGAGGAATTGGAAAATGATATTTACTCCAAAAGGCAAAGAAATTTGCACTCAACCAAGAATCAATTACCCAGCAAAACTGAGCATAATTTTTCAGTCAAGGAGATGGACATTCAATGAAATAAGGGAATTGCAGAGCTTCCTGATGAAAAAGCAAGAGCTCAATGGAAAATTTGATCTTCAAATACAAAACTCAAGAGAGACATAAAAAGGTAAATGGCGGGGGTGGGGGGGACTATGTTATTCAATAAGGGAATATTGTTTACATCCTTATATAGGATTACATTTATATATATATATATATATATATATATATATATATATATATACACATATATATGTCAATCTTGAGAATGGTACAGTTATTACGACCATTGAAAGGGATATACATAGACTGAGGAAGTTAGTATAATGTAACTGCTGTGATGATAAAAAAAAAACATAAGGAGTGCAAAGGGATTGTTCTGGAAGAAGAGGTAATGAGGAGGTAGAAAGGGTAAATTATGCCACATGAAGGGGCACAAAAACAAAGGGAAAGAAGGGAGGGAGAAAAGCAGTGTTTGAGCTTTACTATCACTGGATTTGGTTCAAACAGGGAAAAACACACTCTGATAAGTATAGAAATCAAATTTGTCCTACAGGCAGTAGGAGGGGAAAGGGAAAAGAAAAGGGGTGGGGTGGATAGAAGGGAGGGAAGAAGTAGCAAGGGGAAAACAGTAAGATAAGGGAGGGGTGTCATTATGGAGGGAAAACTGAGGAAAACGGTGGTGAAAAGCAAAACTCTTTTGAGGAATTGAAGGGAGAAGGGAGAAATAAAGGCATCAATGGGGGAAAATAGGATGGAGAAGACACAGATAGTAATCACAACTGTTAATGTTAATGGGATTAACTCTCCCACAAAAAGGAGGCAGATAGCAGAATGGATTAAAAACCATAATCCTACAATATATTGTTTACAAGAAACACATTGGAAATAGGGGGATACACACAGGGCAAAGGTAAAAGGCTGGAGTAGAATATATTATGCTTCAGCTAAAGTAAAAAAAAAAAGCAAGGGTAGAAATCCTGATCTCACACAAAGCAAAAGCAAAGATAAATCTAGTTAAAAGATAAGGAAGGACACTACATCCTGCTAAAAGGCACCATTGACAATGAAGCAATGTCATTACTTAACATATATGCAACAAGTGGTATAGCATATAAATTCTTGGAGAAGAAGTTAAGGGAGTTACAGGAAGAAATAGACAGCAAAATTATACTAGTGTGGGACCTCAATCTCCTACTCTCTGAACTTGATAAATCTAACCTCAAAATAAAAAAGAAAGAAGTTAAGGAGGTAAACAGAATTTTAGAAAAGGGAGATATGACAGACCTCTGAAGAAAACTGAATGGGGATAAAAAGGAATATACATTTTCTCAGTGGTACATGGCACATGCTCAAAAATTGACCATGTACTAGGGCATCAAAATCTCACAATCCAATGCAGAAAGGCAGAAATAATCAATGCATCCTTTTCAGATCATGATCCAATTAAACTTATTTTTAATAAAGGACCATGGAGAGACAAACTAAAAATTAATTTGAAACTAAATAATCTAATTCTAAGGAATGAGTGGTTCAAAGAACAAATCATAGCAACAATTAATAACTTCATTCAAGAGAATGACAATAATGAGACAACATACCAAAACTTATGGGATGCAGCCAAAGCATTTCTTAGGGGAAGTTTTATATCTCGAAATGCTTACATGAATAAAATAGAAAAAAGGAAATCAATGAATTGGACATGCAACTGAAAAAGCTAGAAAAAGAAGAAATTGAAAGTCCTCAATTAAATAACAAATTAGAAATAATCAACACCAAAGCAGAGATTAATAAAATTGAAATCAAGAAAACTATTGCACTAATAAACAAAACTAAGAGCTTGTTTTATGAAAAAAACAATAAAATCGATAAACCTTTTGTTAATTTGCTTTTAAAAAAAGAAAGAAGTAAACCAAATTGTCAATATCAAAAATGAAAAGGATGAATTCAACTCCAATGAAGAGGAAATTAAAACAATAATTAGGAAATATTTTGCCCAATTGTATGACCATAAATGTGACAACCTGAGGGAAATGGATGAATATTTACAAAATATAAATTGCCCAGATTAACAGAAGAGGAAGTAATATGCATAAATAACCCCATCTAAGAAATTAAGCAAGCCATCAATGAACTCCCTAAGAAAAAATCTCCAGGGTGAGATGGTTTTACATCTGAATTCTATCAAACATTTTAAGAACAATTAATTCCCATAGTTTATAGAAGATTTGGGAAATTAGGCAAAGAAGGAATCCTACCAAATTCTTTTTATGAAACAAATATGGTACTAATAACTAACCCAGGAAGAGTCAAAACAAAAAGAAAATTATAGACCAATTCCCATAATGAATATTGATTCAAATATTTTAAATATAATATTAACAAAACGATTGCAGCAACTTGTCATGAGAATACACTATGACTAGGTAGGATTTATTCCAGGAAGGCAACGGTGGTTCAATATTAGGAAAACTATCAGCATAATTGATCATATCAACAACAAAACTAACAGAAACCATATGATTATCTCAATAGATTCAGAAAAAGCTTTTGAAAAAATACAACACCCATTCCTATTAAAAACACTAGAAATCAAAGGAATAAACGAAGTCTTCCCTAAAATTATAAGTAGCATCTATGTAAACCATCAGCAAGCATTATTTGTAATGGGGATAAGCTAGATCCATTCTCAATAAGATCAGGGGTGAAACAATGATGTCCATTATCAACCCTGTTATTCAATTTGGTTTGCTTTAGCAATAAGAGAATAAAAAGAAATTGAAGAAATTAGAATAGGCAAAGAAGAAACTAAGTTATCACTCTTTGCAGATGATATGATGATTTCCTTAGAGAATCCTAGAGATTCAAATAAAAAAACTACTTGAAATAATAAACAACTTTAGCAAAGTTGCAGGATATAAAATAAACCCATATAAATCCTCAGCATTCCTATATATTACTAACAAAGCCCAACAGCAAGAGATAGAGAAATTCCATTCAAAGTTACTGTAGACACTATAAAATATTTGGTAGTCTACCTGCCAAGATAAACCCAGGGCCTATGTGAACATAATTATGAAACAATTTTCACGTGAATACAGTCAGATCTAAATAAATGGAAAAATACAACAGTTGCTTGTGGTTAGGCTGAGTTAATATAATAAAAATGACAATTTTGCCTAAATTAATTTATTTATTCAGTACCATACCAATAGAACTACCAAAAGATTATTTTACAGAGCTGGATAAAATAATAACAAAATTCATCCGGAAAAACAAAAGGTCTAGAATATCAAGGAAGTTAATGAAAAGAAATGCTAGGGAAGGTGGCCTAGCCATAACAGATATTAAACTGTACTATAAATCAGTAGTCATTAAAACTACTTGGTACTGGCTAAAAAACAGAGTGGTGGATCAATGGAATAGGTTAGGTAGACAAGACACAGTATTCAATGACTATAGCAATCTACTCTTTAATAAACCCAAAGAATCCAGTTTCTGAGCTAAGAATTCACTATTTCACAAAAACTGCTGGGAAAATTGGAAAATGATAGGGCAGAAACTGGGCATAGACCAATATATTACACTGTATACGAAAATAAAGTCAAAATGGGTTCATGATTTAGGAATAAAGCCTGATACTATAAGCAATTTGGGAGAGCAAGGAATAGTTTACCTGGCATATTTATGGGAAAGAGAAGAATTCATGACCCAACAAGAGATAGAGGGCATTGCCTCTGTCATAACTAACTTTGATAGATTTGGCTCTTCTCAGCAATACAAGGTTCAAAGACAGCCCCAAAGGCCTCACGATGGAAAGAATTATCTGCATCCAGAGAAAGAACTTCAGATTCTGAATGCAGATTGAGGCAAACTATTTGCTCTCTTTTTTTCTCTTCTTTTTTGGTTTTGTTTCTGCTTTCTCATGATTCATTCCATTTGTCATCATTCTTCTTTACAACTTGACTAGGTGTACATAAGTTTAATGCAAAGGTATATGGAGAACACATATTAGATTCCAGACCGTCTTGGGAGGGAGGGGTCAGGGGAAGGAGGAGTGAAAATTTGGAACTGAAAAACTTGTGGAACTGAGTGTTGTAAACTAAAAATAAAAAAAAATCTAATGAAAAAAGAAATGATAAGAATTATAGTTTCAGAAAATCTGGGAAGACATATATGAACTGATGAAAGTGAAGTGAGCAAAACCAGGAGAGCAATGCACACAGTATTAGCAATATTGTGACAATAATCAACTGCAAAAGACTTGGCTGATCTGACCAATAAAATGATCCAAGACAATTGCAAAGGACTCACAATGAAAGATGCTACCCACTTCCACATAGAGAACTGATGGACTTGGAGTACTGGTTGAAGGCTATTATTTTCCCTCTTTTTTTCTTCCTTTTTTTTTACAACAGGGCTAATATAGAAATATATTTTGTATAACTTCATATGTATACATGATTATTATATTTCTTGCCTTCTCAATGGGCATGGGAGGGGATCAAGAGAGGGAGAGAATTTGGAACTGAATATCAAAATTCAAATAATTCAAAAAAGGAAAGAATCTAAGAACGTGAGATTCAAGCTTATGCCTTCCAAATCATTAGAAAACTAAATCTCACGGATCATCTATTAAAGTGCAAATCATCTTCCTAAGACTTCTTCACGAGGAAACAGCCACTGAGACTGAAGCTCATGAAAATTTTAAATTGAACATTGACTTCACCCAGATTCTACTAATTGTCAATTCATTAATCTCTTAGAAATTTCAAGATGTAGGTCACATAAAGCATTCGTATATTTGCGTTCTTAGATTTGTGAAAGACTTTCATCTATATTTATGAAGGATAATTTGTACCAGTTCATAATTATCCAGCGTGAAATTCAGTCAACATTCAGGAAAAGTTGAATATCAAGACTAAAAGGAAACAACGTCCATTAAACTAAAAGCAACTAAAAATCTATTCATAATCGTGACTTACTCTAAGTTGCTTTGAAAAGGCAATTCCATTTCCACAGTCTAACACAACTCTGAAGTCTCCTAGTTCTATCTCTTCCCACTGGCTGTAATAATCAAGTCAAACAAATAGAGTAATTGAGCTGTGTGTGTGTAGAAAAGCATCAGCTGCTGCCACAGTTTCAATGAGAGAAGAAGCTTTTGTTCTAATACAAGCTTTCTGGTAGGTAGCTTATTAAAAAAGCAGCCTAGGTCTTAATTCAAATCCCCTAAACTGCCACTTATCCTGTAGCTATGTAACATTTTTTGACAGGAGGAGTAAGGGAGCTTGGTGAAAGCTGTTTATGTCAAACCACTACAGTTGGGGGGATGGTGGTGGTAGTTATCAGCATGGTGTTTTTCCTTTTGTGTTTGTGTCTGTTTCTTTGTGTTATGTGTGAACCTGGAGAAAGTCAAAGGTAGTAAGTACACTGGACTATATGCTGCTTGAGGTCATAGGCACAGAATGCATGAAATAATAACTGTTTTAAAAGGCCAATTACAGCTTCATTACTGAAAACATCTCTTGATACCTTCCCTACCTTCTTGGTCATGTCTGTCAGAAATTGTGGGACTCAGGCAGACAGGCTCCATGTGACACTGACAAAGTATATAAAATTCCCTCATGAAATTAGATGAAATCTAACTGGATATCTTAACAATTCAGTAAAGTTTATGATAATCTGTAAAGGATACAGCACTAGGAGGCAGGAGCCCTAGGTCCTTGTCCTGGCTTGTCAATAGCTAGAATTTTTAAAAATAACTATTTTGTTAATATTTTACATTGCTTTCCCTTCAATAGACCCTGCCTCCTACTGCGGTAGAAAACCTTCTTATAACAAAAAAATGTAATTAAGCAACATAAACCCCCACATTGGCCAACGCATGTCTTGTTCCACACTTATAAACCACTGAGAGGAGTACAGTATGTCTTACCGTAAGTCCTGTGAAGTTGAATACATTAATCCAAATACTGTCTTTTAATGTTATTTTCTTTTTTTATGATTTGTTTTTTCTTTTAATTATGTACCAGATAGAAAACGGGAAAAAATAGTGATTGTTTCTCTTCACCCTCAACACTTCTGTTTATCAAGGTGGAATGGGAGAGAAATTTGTTGACCATAAGTCTTGCTCCTGCCCTGGAGTAAGTTCCTTCTTTCCCTCTGCTCTGTTTCATTGTGGGAGCAAGAGCAAATAGGTTAGGCAGAAATACTTGTGCTTCTGCAGCCACAGTAGAAATGTAGCTGCCATCTTCTCCTCTCCAGACTACTGTTTCACTCAGCTCCTGCTGTGTCCCTGATTCACCAAAGGGCAGAGACAGAAGCAAGAATATGGTAGCTGCAAGAGGCAACAGTAGGTAGTGTGTGTTCTGACAAATAAATAGAATGTGGGAGGTATATACCAATATGGCAGAAGGGCAAACCCTTCTGCTTCTATTGCACAAATTGGCTCAGATTCCCCTACCCTTATAGCAGTGGTCTATCTGCAAAAGAAACTTCTGTAACTTGAGCAAAGAACTCATTCTTGTTTTACAGGCTCATAGAAGGGAGGTTTTGTTGCATAGTTTGTTCAGGGTCTTCTGACCATACCCCAATAAAGGCAGAGCAAGGGGGCAGCCTCTTGCTTTAAAAGAGATGGGACCTGGCCATCCACAATCCACATAGGATGGCTCCGCAATCACCTAGGTCTCACCACCCCAAGTTCAAAGGCCAAGAAGAATTCTCTTCCCTTCTGCACAAAATAAAATGGGAGTCAATGAGAGCCAGAGGTGCCACCATCTTGAATTACTCAAGGGTGACAATTTCTGGGTCTAAAAACTTGATGCGATGATAACAAAGAGCAGAAATTTTTGCACTGTTTGTTTTCTCCTTGAAGAAGCAGCAGTTAAGTCCCTTTGAATAAAATTTGTCTGATTCTCCTCACCAGTGAAAATGGAAATGGGTGGGTTTAAGTTGCTTAAGTAAACTTTTAAACACCTACAGGTAAAGATGACAAGTCCCTCTAACCAATAGGAGAAAAACTGTCTGCAATCTCTCACCTTTGTTGGCTGGAACAAAATTCTAGTGGGAGTTGATGAATGAAGACAAACATAAGTGGGCCAAAGTCAAGGACTGCAGGCTATATGGAACAATGGGTCAAATACAGGACATCATAGAATGTGGCACTATAAAGATGAGAAGACAGATATGTCCATGACACCAGCTGGGAGCAAGCCTTTGGAGCATAACTTCCAGAAATTACTTCTGTCCTGTAGTAACTGGTAGTATCCAGCTAAATGGAGTAGTCTTTCTTCCCCATCCCATCAAATTCTGAGTTTTTCAATTAAATGACTATGTACAAACATATACGCCTGATGTCTCCTTAATGTGGAAGTCCTGGGATAGCATTAGAGAGTTGGTTCCAGCTGTCTTTTGGAGGATTCATGGCTTGGAAGCAAACCTCCTTCTGATAGGGACAGTTTCTCCAGCTCAGCTTCAAGCTCAGCATCTGAAATGCTGGGATTAGGCACGTTGGTGGAGAAGAATGGCTTGTGGGTGATCTCAGGCAGATCCAGAGGTTCTTTGGTGGTGTCCTGGAGGAGGATATCCAGTTCCTTCTCCAAATCCTCACTGTCACTATCTAAGCCATTTATCCCTACCCCAGCCAGAGTCTGAGAATCTTCATGCTGGGTATGACAGAGCTCTTGGAAGTGGTCCACCAGACTGCTTTCTCCACTGTGATGTCTTTCATGGAAAGTTTGAGGGCCCCTACACCAGTCTGATAGGCATTAAAAACCATCTAGTCTGTTTGGGAAGCATAGATCCGATCCAGAAAGCCTTGTACTGTGTCCAGCTTGGCATGTATTGCCTCGATTCGTTTCTCTGTCCTCAGCTTAGACTTGAGATGCCTTAGCGCCAGTTGCTTCTTTCCAGCTCGGCATGTTTATCAGGCGTCTTCTTTACATCTCTCTGCTTCCTGGGAAAGACACTCCACCTTTCGTGAGAGCAGCCATTCACTTTGCATCAACTGGTACACTCCCACATCTACATCATTTACCAGGGAGACTTTAGCATGTAGCCCTCTTGCAAATTTCACAATCTTCTCACCATTCTGCTCTAAAACAGTGACTCACTTCTCTTTCTGCAGCTGGAGCAACACCAAAAAGAAGGTTCACTCATCTGGGCAGGAACTAGCACAGAAGGTGCTCAACTCAGACAGGGCCACCACAGGATGAGAGGAGATTGGAGAGTTCTGATACAGATGACAGACATCCTCTGTTTTTTTCCGTAAGCAGCTCCACAGCCACCAGCACCTCTTCAGCAGGGACCTTGTTGTCCCCTAGCACATTAGAAAGAGTCCATTTGAGAAGCTTCAACAGGAAGACACCTACTTCCCATGAAATCCAGCTGCTATCTACACTGGCCATGAAATCTGACTCCCATTGTTGCTCCTCTCAGCGGAGCAGGTCCTGGAGCACCACGACCAACCCGAAAGGATGCTCACCTTGCGCTGAAAGGCCTCCTGAAGGTCGCGCAGGCGCAGACGGACCGTCCCCTGGTGGCTGCCGTGGCTCAGCACCAGCTGCGCCCAGAAGCCCATCTTGCTATCCCAGTCGGTGCTGTTCACCTTCCAACTCCTCTTGAAGGCGGAGAACGGGAAGGACATCCGTTCTTCATCTTCCTCCAACTCAGGGGGCAGCAGTCCCGCCGGTTACCCCCGGCTGCCGCCGAGGCTCCAGACACAGCCCTGGTCCTGGTCCCCTTTCGCCCTCGTCCCCTCCCGCCTTTGTAATGTTATTTTCTTTATATTGCTGTAGTCGTTAAAGTCTCTTGATTTAACTGATTTCCTTTACATTAGTTTATAAGAAAGACTTTCCAAATTCTTCACATTCCTGTTTCTTGGGATACAGTAATGTATCATCGTGTATTATATTCATGTTTCATAATTTGGTGTCATTCCCCTTTGCTGCCTCAAAAATGTTTCTATGAACACTTTGTTTTGTGTGGGAACTTTTCCAACTGTATTTGATCTCCAAGGGTCATATACCAAGTGGTAACATATCTGGATCAAAGGCCATAAACAGTGACCATTCTAATATAGTATCAAGTTGTTTTCCTGTCTGCGTGAAGCAATTCACAGCTCCACCAATGAGGCAACAAGGAGCTAGTGTTTAGATTACAGCATCTGTTTTAGACTGTTTATTCTTCCATGATTTCTTTCCCCGCAAAAAAATTTAATTTGATTCTTTATCTCTTCCTTTGTAATTTTAGGATGTCTTTGATATGCTTTTGACCAATCTAATCTCTTTTATGATATCACACTTATGACAGTTTTCAAATTTTTCTCTTTTTCTGGGGTTGTAGCCTGAGGTTCCTTTAATCCATGGCATTTCTTTATCATACATTTGGTTTTCTCATATTTATTCATATCTTCAGTTTTCCAATATCAGTTGCATGCTGGGCCGTCTCCAATTGTCCTGATCTATATCTGGCCACTGGACCTCTATGACTCCAGAGGTGAAAGGGAGGCTGGTGACTTTGCACAGCCCTCCTTCACTTACATCCAATTCACTTGCATGTCATGGCATCACCTTCCTGATGTCATGGTTCTCTTTGAAAACAAAGGACAAACAAACTGCATTGGTCCTCTTAGAGAACAAAGGACAAATAACAACTGTAGTAGTTTGCCATTTCCTTCTCCAGCTCAACTTACAGTTGAACTAAGGCAAACAGTGTTAAGTGATTTGCCCAGTAAATGTTAAGTGTCTGAGGATGGATTTGAACTCATGAAGATGAGTCTTCTTGATTCCAAGCACATCAAAAGAACCTTGCTAGCAGCCATTCTGTGTGCTAGTGTTATTGGCCTTGCGCAGTCACAGCAGCTGCTAGCAACATTGTTGTGGCATTAACATATCAGGCACTTACGCTAATACCTCCTATTTGTTCATCTTAACTGAGATGTCATTTCTATAAAAAAAATCAAGAAAAGTTAATCGACATAATACACGCATATGGTGGTATATAAAACACGTAACTTCCAACTCTCTGCCAAAGAAAATACTCCCTCATCTCATCTCTGGGATCACGAAAGATCAGAATAATTTCTCAATATTCAGCTTCATTTGAAAAAAAAACATGTTAATGCGACTCATATAGATTGATTTTCTTTTTCTGCTTATTTCATTCTGCATAAGTTCATTTATCACCCCTTGTTTATCTGAATTCTTCATATTTGCCTGTTTTACAGCACAATAGTATTGCATAACATTTATATGTCAATATTTCTTCAATGATTCTCTAATTAAAAGGCACTCCCTTTGTGTGTACACATATACACATACACACATATGTGTGTATGTAGCTACAGATTTAGGATTTATTGATGTGTTTGCATTATAATAAAAATGTACAGATTACCCTCACTCCATGAAATATGTCCTGTAACAAAGTAAAACAATTAAGTAAAACTAACAATAAAGTGACCTCAGCTGAAAGCATCTGCATCATTTACCATCTGTTGCACATCTCAAACTTCTCTATTTCTTTTAGTGATCAAAAGTTGCTTTCCTCTCATTCTAACCCCTAATCTCTTTAAACCTTGGAAATATGGTTTTTCACAAAGAAAATTGAAGCATTTTTTCTCTGTTATTTGTTTCTGTTTCAGTTGTAGATTTGTTGGATCCATTTGTACAAAAACTTTTTAAAATTTTGTGATTTTCTCTATTCCTGATTTAGTCATAAAATTTTCTCTTATCCATAGATCTGCTAGTCATTTTTTTTTCATTTTCTCTAATACTTTCATGATGTGAACTTTTAGATCTAGATCTCATATCAATTTGTAACTTATCTTGGTATAAAATGTGAAATGCTGGTCTAAATCTCTCTTTTTTTCAACTTCTGTGCAATTTCCCCAGCAGTTTTTGTCAAATGAGTCATCCCAATAGTTGGTGTCTTTGTGTTTATTAAGTACTAGGGTACAAGATACATTTCCTTCTAAATGTTATTTAGTTATGCTCTTACAGTGAACTATCTCTCTCTCTTTTTAAACCAAATTGTTTTGACAATTATGCTCTGTAGAACACTTTGAGCTTTGCCACTAAGCCCCTTTATTTCCCAATATTTTTGTCTCCAAATGAATTAGTTATTATTTTTCTAGTTCTATAAATTAATTCTTGGGTATTTAGATTGGTATGGCATTGGATAAGTAAAATAATTAGGTAGAAAGTCATTTTTGCTATAATGATTCATCCTACCCTTGAGCAATTAATAGTTTCCCAATTATTTAATAGTACTTCTGTAAATAGTGGTTTGTAGGTGAATTTTTATGGTTCTTGTATGTATCTCTGTTGGCATAGTCCCAAAAGTTTTGTACATTTAGTAGGCATTTCAAATGAAAATTCCCTTTCTAGCTTTTCCTGCTGGGTTTTCTTAGCATTATGTGAAAATACTAATGTTTTGTGTTAGTTGTTTTTATAACCTGCTAGTTGAAAATTGAATTCCTTTTTAGTTGACAGTTTTGAGTTCTGTAAGTATCTGCAAAAATAATATTTTTTACATATATTTATTAACTCAATTTCTTTTTCTTGTCATTGTTATATTCAATATTCCCAGTACTGTCAAATGGAAGTGGTATCAATGGACGTAATTTTCTCACCTCTGATTTCAATGGAAAGGAATATAGTTAATCTCTTTTAGATAAAATGGTAATTCTTGGTTTTAAATGTATACTTTTTCATTTTAAGTAACAAGTCATTTATCACTATGATTTCTAATTTAAAAAAAACATAAATGGGTGTTATCTGTTGTTGAAAGCTTTTTCTGCATCTATAGATATATTCAAGTAACTATTTTAAATGTATTATTAATATGGAAAATTAAGTTTTGGCATCGTTAATATATTTCAAAAAATTCTGCCTTCCTGGCTTCAATTCAACTACTTAATTAATCTTTATCTTATCTTAATCTTTAATCTTATCTTAATTAGCTACTTAATTAATCTTTCTCATGTGCTGTTGTACTATTTTGCTAATATCTTATTTTAAATTTTTCCATCAACATTCATTAGAGTTTTGGGGGCAGCTAGGTGCCATGGTGGTTAGACTGCCAGTATTGGAGTCAGGAAGACTCATCCTCCTGAGTTCAAATCTGGCCTCAGATGCTTACTAGCTGTGTGACACCGGGCAAGTCATTTAACCCCTTTTGCCACAATTTCCTCACCTGTAAAATGATCTGGAAAATGAAATGGCAAACCATTCCAGTATCTTTGCCAGGCAAATGTCAAGTTGGGTCATGAAGAGTCAGACACAAATGAAAAATGACTGAAAAATATGAGTTTCCTCATTCCTTTTTTTGAATTTTATTTTATTTTTCCTGGTTTATGTATCAAGATCATATCTCTGCCATAGGAGGAATTTGGTAGCATCCTTTCTTTTGCTATTTTGATAAATGGTTTATATTGTGTTAGAATAAACTGTTTTTGAATGTTCTGCAGTACTTATTTAGGAATTTTTCTGATTCTTGAGATTTTTTTTGAAGTTCATTTATGTTACTCAATTTGTTCCTCTGAATTTCACTTGTTTAAATGCTTTTTTCTTGTTCTGGTAATATGGATATTTTATATTTTGTAAATACTCATTTATTTCATTTATAATTCTTGAAATTATTGGTATATAATTTATAGCTTCTAAAATACTCTATTTCTTCTTAATCTCTCATTCTTTGTTTTTTGATGTTGATAGTTTGGTTTTGCTCTTTCTTCTTTTTATCCAATTAGTTAATAGTATATTTTTTACTTCAAAAATAGCTTATAATTTTATTTTGTAATTCAGTATTTTGTTTAATTTTATATTTTATCACTCTCTTCTTTGAATTTTGGGATTTCCATTCTGACATTAATTGCTCTGTTTTAGTTTTTTTAACATTTTTAACATTTTAAATTGTAAATTCATTCTTTCTCTTTTTATCAATAAAAGTGCTTAGTGGTTTACATTTTCCCCTAAGGACTACTTTGGCTGCACTCAAAATTTTGGTGCTTTGTCTCATTCTCATTATCTTTAATGAAGTCACCCATCATTCTTATGACTTGTTCTTTGACAAAACAATTCTTTAGGATTACATTGTTTTCTAGTTTATTTTTAATATTTTATTTGGTCTTGATTCAATATAATTCTGTTGCATTTTGGTGAATAAAGGATATGTGTAATATTTCTGTATTTGTCTATAAGCATTTTTGTCTTAATACATGATTAGTTTTTTCCCCCTTTTTAGAAATATGAGTATCTAGTTAAGGAAAATATATGTTCTTTTCTATCATATTTTGGGGTTTGTTGTGGTTTGTCCTTCTGGAAGAGGACCATGACATCCAGGAGATGATGATATGACTTGCAATTCACTTTAAGTAAGGGCATACTGTTAAAAGTACCAGCCTCACTTTCTTCTCCAGAGCCATATGGGTCCAGTGGACACATATCAATCAGGATGACTGGAGATAGCCCAGGATGCAGTGGGAGACTGGCCCTTTTAAGCTAAGTTATTTTTAGGTTCTCACTTTGGGTGAGGTGAAGCCCTTTCAGAAAAAAAGTTCTCTTTAAGAAGTGAGTCAAGAGATGACCCCTTTAATCAAAAAAGAAAAAAAAAAAGAAAAATCAAACTGGCAGAAGAAGACTCTCAAGGTTGCTAGCCAAAAGAGAAAGTTACTATTGACATTCACTCCGAGCCAGGAGAGCCCAAAAAATAATGATTAATTGGTGCTTGGGGAGGGACACATTGTTATCCAATCCATGGGATCCAGAGCGAATTGGGTTTAAGCCTTAGTGTTTTAGAAAGAAATATAGCCACTCCTCTCCTCTCTCCTCTGATCTCTATCATATATAATTTTCAAAAATTCTATTCAGGTCTTTAACTTTCTTCCTATTAAATTTTTGGTTAAGCTTATCTAGTTCTGTGGGTAGTAAACTGAAGTCTCTTAATAATACAATTTTAATGTCAATTTGTCCATACAATTCATTTACTTTTTCCCTTAAATATTTAGAAGTTATACCATTATGATATATATAAATATTGAAATCAATTTATTGTTTATGCTATTACCAAAATATAGTTTCCCTCTTTGTGTTTTTAATAAAGTTTTTTTTCTTTGTCTGAAATAATAATCGCTGCTCTTATCTGTGATATTCATCTGAGGAATAACAGATTTTGCTCAATCCCTTTCCTCTTTATTTTTAAGCAAATGAATACTTTTTTAGAGCACTTAGGAAATAAGTCTTATTTCATTATGGAACTACCAGGGCTTTAAACTCTGGTTGAGTCTTTATGTTTCAAGTGTGCTTCTTGGAAGCAACATATCGTTGTATTTTACTTTCTAATTCATTATGCTAAACTTTTCTATTTCACAAATTTTTTTTTCCTTCACATCCACAGTTATGATAGTTAATTGCCTATTTCCTTCTATTCTTTCTTTCCTATTTTTTCTTCTCTATACTCCTTATTCTCTGTTTATTTCAAGTTGTCACTCTTCTTTTCTTTCCTTTTTAATGTTCAATTCACTATTCCCTCTATAAGCTTAGAGTTTTTTTTTTCTCCTTATAACTAATATCACCTTAATTCTGATCCTTTGGTCTCTCCCCATCCCTATCTTTACCCCGTTGGGTTGAATATATTCCACACTCCAGTCCATCCTCCGTTTATCCTTCTAAATGATCTTCCCCAAGTGTGGGTCTCAACATATCACACCCTGTTACACTGCCCCTACCTTTTTAATAAACTCCAGGGGCTATCACCTCCAGGATAAAATATAAAATTCTATGATGTTCAAAGACCTTTATAACCTGTCCCTTATCCCTTTTCTGTTCTTCTAATACCACATGATAGACTCTGTGATCTAATGACACTGGCTTCCTGGCACTTCCTTCCTTAAAACACTCCATCTCTGTACTACAGGTATCTTCATTGACTGTGTCCCATGCCTAAAATTCTCTCCATCTTCATCTCTGCTACTGGTTTTCCTAGATTCCTTCAAGTTCCATGTAAAGTTCTACCTTTTACTGGAAGACATCTGTGATGATCCTTAATTGTATTGCCTCCCATCTGTTGATTACCTATAATCTGTCATATATTATGTACATATATATAATTTTATATTTAATAATATGTTATATAAAATATTAAAATATATTTTATATCATATATGTATATATAATGTATAGGTAGTTGTTTCCCCTTCTTTGTATCCCTAGTACTTAGCAGAGTCCATGGCATATAATAGGTGGTTGGTAAATATTTATTGACTGACTTGTACAACCTTATTGTGTTTGTAAACAAGTTTTCCCATCTTTTCACCACATTTACCCCTTATGTATCCTTATCCAGGTTTTTTTTTTTCTTATTGTAACTCTAAAACAGCAAAAAAAAAATGTTTATAGGCATTATGGCTCAGATGAATATGTCTATGCCATATTGTGACAGTAGGATTCTGAAATAACATATCCCTCAAATTAAAATATGAACAGTTCATCCTTATAAAGACCATTCTGATGGTACACTTTTATTTAGCATTTAATTTGTTTTTCCTCTAGACTCACATATATGCATTTAAAAGTTCTGGTAAAGGTCCAGGTTTTTTCTTCCCAAGAAGAATGTTTAAAAGGGCTCAATTTCATTGACCAGCAATTTTTTCCCCTTTATTCTTGTTGTGGTAATATGGATATTTTATATTTTGTAAATACTCATTTATTTCATTTATAATTCTTGAAATTATTGGTATATAGTTTATAGTTTCTAAAATACTCCTTAATTTCTCATTCTTTGCTTTTTGATATTGATAGTTTAGTTTTGCTCTTTCTTCTTTTTATCAAATTAGGTAATAGTCTATTTTTTACTTCAAAAATAGCTTTTAATTTTATTTTGTAATTTAATATTTTGTTTAATTTTACATTTTATTACTCTCTCCTTTGAATTTTGGCTTGAAGGCCTTTTTTCTTTTCTCCTTTCATAATATTTCATTCCATGTTCTCCACTCCTTTCTATTAAAAATTCTTAAATTGTATTGTCCTGATGGTGATCCATTGGTATCTGAATTGTTTCTGGCTGCTTACAGTAGTTTGTTGCTGTTGTTTTCTATAAATTCTAGATTTTAGCAATACCATTCCTCAGATTTTTCACTCTGGGGTTTCTTTCAGGGGGTGATTCAGTGATTGTTTATATGTTCATATTGCCCTTTTATTCTAATATATCTTGGTAATATTCTTTAATAATTTCTTGAATTATGATATGTGGGTTCTATTTGCTCATGAATTTTAAATACTCTTGTAACTATTTTTTAATTTATTATTAATTTTTTACTTCCAAATTGTCTCTCTCTCTTCATCATACCTCTCCCTCACCAACTGAGAAGGCAAACAAAATATTATCAATTATACATGTGAAATAATATAAAACACATTTACATATATGCCATATCACAAAAAAGCAAGAAAGTTACACTTCATTTTGCACTCAGTTCATTAGCTCTTCTGCTGTAGAGATAGACAACATTTTTTCACTGAGTTCTTTGAAATTGTCTTGGAATATCCTACAATGAAAGTAGCAAAGTCTTTCATAGTTGACCATCATTACAACATTGCTGTTACTGTGCATAATGATCTCCCATTTCTTCTCACTTCATTTTGTATCGGTCTGTACATGTATTACCATTTTCCCCCTGAAACTCCCCCTTCTTCATTCCTTATAGCACACTGAGCATTGGTAGCTTAAGGGCCAAATCAGAGTTGAATGATGTGTATAAAACTAACTAATACTTAAAACATCTAGTGGATTGAGAGTTCTGTTGATAGGGTATCTTTATAGCACAATAGTACTCTATCACAATCATATGCCCCAACTTGCTCAGCCATTCCCCAACTTATGAATATCCCTTTAATTTCCAATTCTTTGCCACCAAAAAAGAGCTGATACAAATAGATTTTGTACATATATGTCACATTCCCTTTTCTTTGATCTCTTTGAGATACAGACCGTTCAGAGGTACTAGTGGATTAAAGGGAATTCACAGTGAATAGCATTTGGGACACAGTTCCAAATTGTTCTCCAGAATTGTTGGAATAGTTCACAACTCCACCAAATGTTTGTTAGTGTATCTATTTTCCCTCAACCCCTCCAGGATTTGTTATTGCTCGTAGGTCTGAAGTGGTACCCTATACTTGTTTTAATTTGCATTTCTCTATTTAATGGTGATTAGAGCATTTTTTCCCCATATAACTATGGATAGCTTTGATTTCTTCTTCTGAAAGTTGCCTGTTCATGTCATTTGACCATTTATCAATTGGACAATGACTCTTATTTTTCTAAATTGACTCAGTTATAAATATTTGAGAATTGATGTCTTTATCAAAGAAAATTACTATTTTTCATATTCATTGTCTATGGTACCTCTTATCAAAATGGAGTTTCCTTAATTATCACTTTTAATTAAATCTATTTTTGCTTTTGCTTTGTCTGAGATCATGATTGCAACCCCCTGCCTTTTTTACTTCAGCTGAAGCAAAATAGATTCTGCCCCTACCCTTTATTTTAACTCTCTGTTTGTGTCTTTCTGTTGTACAAGTGTTGTTTGTGAAAACATATTGTTGAATTCTGGTTCCTAATCAATTCTACTCCCTGCTTAGGTTTCATGGGTGAGGTCATCCCATTCACATTTACAGTTATGATTACTTTGTATTTCTCTCCATCCTATTTTGTTATGTTTATCCTTCTCACTCTCTTTTAACCTGTCCATCCTCAAATCAGTTTGAGTTCATACCATTACCTCCTTCAATCCATTCTCTCTTTTACCAGCACCACCCATATGTCTTATCCCTTTCCCCTCCTATTTCTCCACTGTATCAGATAGATTTCTATATCTAACTAATTAAATATGTTCTTCCCTCGTTGAATCAGTTCTAATGAGATTGAGGTTCAAGCTTTGCCCATTCTCCCATTTCCCTCTTTACTTTAAAAGTTCTTCCTCGTATGCCTCTTTTATGTGAGAACTTCGCCATTATACCTTCCCTTCCCCATTCTCCCAGTGCATCCCTTTTTCTTACTCTTTCATTTTTTTTGGAGATCATCCCAACATAATTGTCACATACTCATGCTGTCTTTTTATACTGCTTCTAACTGCCCTAATAATAATAAAGTTCATAGGGGTTAAAGTTCATAGGATAAGTATCATCTTTCCACATAGGAAGGCAAACAGTTTAAAAATTTTATGTTCCTTATTATTTCCATTTCATATTTCTTTAATGTTTCTCTTGAATCTTGTGTTTTCTATTCAGCTCTGGTCTTTTCATTAGGAATATTTGAAAGTTCTCTATTTGATTAAATGTCTTTTCCCCCAAAGAAGAATTATAATCAGTTTTGCTGGGTAGTTTGTTTATGCTTTTAATCCTAGCTCTTTTGCTTTCTAAAATGTTATACTCCAAGCTGCTACTCTTGCCTCTATGGCTTTCCTCTGATTCTGTGCAGTGTGTCCTCCTGGTGCACTTCAACACTGTTGTAACAAACTTTTATTTTTTTTTTTCTGAAATCTACCTGTTCATCATTTATTATAGTACAAAAGTATTCCATTACATTCATTTTCAGATTTTTCAACCATTCCTCAACTGATGGGCAGATGTCTAAATTGCTTTCCAGAAATGGTTGGATCAGTTCACAACTCCACCAACAATGGAATATTTTCTTTTTTTTTCTTTTTTTTAAATTTATTTATTTAACATATTTGGTTTTCAGCATTGATTTTCACAACAGTTTGAATTACAAATTTTCTCCCCATTTCTACCCTCCCCCCCACTCCAAGATGGCATATATTCTGGTTGCCCTGTTCCCCAGTCAGCCCTCCCCTCTATCAACCCCTCCCCTCTCATCCCCTTTTCCCTTCCTTTCTTGTAGGGCAAGATAAATTTCTGTGCCCCATTGACTGTGTATTTTATTTTTTAGTTGCATGCAAAATTTTTTTTTTGTTTTTGAACATCTGTTTTTAAAACTTTGAGTTCCAAATTCTCTCCCCTCTTTCCTTCCCTCCCACCCTCCCTAAGAAGTAGAGCACTTCAAACTAGGCCACGCATGTATCATTATGTATAACCCTTCCACAATACTCATGTCGTGAAAGGCTAACTACATTTTGCTCCTTCCCAACCCATCCCGCTTTATTGAATTTTCTCCCTTGACCCTGTCCCCTTTCCAAAGTGTTTGTTTTGATTACCTCCACCCCCATCTGCTCTCCCCTCCATCATCCCCCCCTTTTATTTTTTTTATCTTCCTCCCTCTTCTTTCCTGTGGGGTAAGATACCCAACTGAGTATGTATGGTATTCCCTCCTCAGGCCAAATCTGATGAGAGCAAGGCTCACTCATTCCCCCCTCACCTGCCCTCTCCCCTCCTCCCACAGAACTGCTTCCTCTTGCCACCTTTATGCGAGATAACCCACCCCATTCTATCTCTCCCTATCTCCCTCTCTCAGTATGTTGCTCTCTCATCCCTTAATTTCATTTTATTTCTTTTAGATATCTTCCCTTCATCTTCAACTCACCCTGTGTCTGTTCTCTCTCTTTTACATATATATATATATATGTATATATATATACATATATATATGTATACATATATAAAAGCACAAATATATATATACCTAAATACACATGCATACATATACACATAGATACATACATACACATTCACTCATATATATATACATAAACATATATATATGCATATTCCCTTCAACTACCCTAATACTGAGGTCTCATGAATCATACACATCATCTTTCCATGTAGGAACGTAAACAAAACAGTTCAACTTTAGTAAGTCCCTTGCAATTTCTTTTTCTTGATTACCTTTTCATGCTTCTCTTGATTCTTGTGTTTGAAAGTCAAATTTTCTATTCAGTTCTGGTCTTTTCACTGAGAAAGCTTGAAAGTCCTCTATTTTATTGAAAATCTATATTTTGCCTTGGAGCATGATACTCAGTTTTGGTGGGTAGGTGATTCTAGGTTTTAATCCTAGCTCCATTGACCTTCGGAATATCACATTCCAAGCCCTTGGATCTCCTAATGTAGAAGCTGCCACATCTTGGGTTATTCTGATTGGGTTTCCACAATACTCAAATTGTTTCTTTCTGGCTGCTTGCAGTATTTTCTCCTTGATCTGGGAGCTCTGGAATTTGGCGACAATATTCCTAGGAGATTTCTTTTTGGGATCTATTTGAGGAGGTGATCGATGGATTCTTTCAATTTCTATTTTGCCCTGTGGCTCTAGAATATCAGGGCAGTTCTCCTTCATAATTTCTTGAAAGATGGTATCTAGGCTCTTTTTTGGATCATGGCTATCAGGTAGTCCAATAATTTTTAAATTATCTCTCCTGGATCTATTTTCCAGGTCAGTGGTTTTTCCAAGGAGATATTTCACATTGTCTTCCATTTTTTCATTCCTTTGGTTCTGTTTTATAATATCCTGATTTCTCATAAAGTCACTAGCTTCCACTTGCTCCAATCTAATTTTTAAAGTAGTATTTTCTTCAGTGGTCTTTTGGACCTCCTTTTCCATTTGACTAGTTCTGCCTTTCAAGGCATTCTTCTCCTCATTGGCTTTTTGGAGCTCTTTTGCCATTTGAGTTACTCTGTTTTTTAAGGTGTTGTTTTCTTCAGTGTGTTTTTCAGTATTTTTTTGGGTCTCCTTTAGCAAGTCATTGACTTGTTTTTCATGGTTTTCTCGCATCCTTCTCATTTCTCTTCCCAATTTTTCCTCTACTTCTCTAACTTGCTTTTCCAGCTCCTTTTTGAGCTCTTCCATGGCCTGGGACCAGTTCCTGTTTTTCTTGGAGGTTTCTGTTGCAGGCTCTTTGACTTTATTAATTTCTTCTGTCTTTATGTTTTGGTCTTCTTTGTCAGCAAAGAAAGAATGCAAAGTCTGAGACTGAATCTCGGTGCGTTTTCGCTGCCTGGCCATATTCCCAGCCAACTAACTTGACCCTTGAGTTTTTCAGTGGGGTACGACTGCTTGTAGATTACAGAGTTCTATGTTCCACGTTTGGGGGGGAGGTGCCAGCTCTGCCACACCAGCACTGCTCCTTCCCAAGAACCCCCAACCCGAACTGGGCTTAGATCTTTGGCAGGCTGTGCACCCCTGCTCTGATCCACCACTTAATTCCTGCCACCAGGTGGGCCTGGAGCCGGAAGTAACAACAGCTGTAGCTGCCCCACCTCCACTGCCCCCAGGGCTGGAAGGCGAACTGTGAACTCCTTCCACTCCCGCAGCTTTTCCCACTAACCTTCTCCGCAGTCTTTGGTGTTTGTGGGTTGAGAAGTCTCGTAACTGCCGCAGCTCACTGAGTCAGGGCACTAGGGCCCCCTCTGCCCGGCTTCTGGTCTGGATGGTCCATGCCGCTCAGGCTGGGCTCTGCTCCACTCTGTTCCCAGCTCCCAGCTCCCAGCTCCCAGCTCCTTGTGGGATAGACCTCACCCAGAGACCATCCAGGCTGTCCTGGGCTGGAGCCCTACTTCGTTCTGCTGTTTTGTGGGTTCAGCCATTCTATAATTGGTTCAGAGCCATTTTTTATAAGTTTTTGGAGGGTCTCCCTACGGAGCTCACATTATTCCCTGCTTACCAGCCGCCATCTTGGCTCTGCCCCCCAACAATGGAATATTTTAAACATTTTCCCAAATCTTCTCCAACATTTGTCATTTTCCTTTTCTGTCAATCATCACAGACATTTCCTTTGGACCTGCTAAGTTGACTTTGGCTGGAAAAATGTCCCAACCCAACGTTCTATTGGCTCTGTCACTCCAAAATCGATTTAAAGCATTATTTTTAAAACATTGGAGTCAAATATTAGAAGAGTTTAGCTGAGTTGCTGCCTATACTCTGTCATCTTGGCTCCACCTACACCCATAATACATAAGTTATCTCTCCTTCATACGTTTTCCATGAGAGTTGTTTTGTGTATGAAATATTTTATACTTTCCTTCATTTTTTTAAAAATTTGCTTTAAGATTTATTGTTGTCTCTTGAGTCATTAACTTCTATTTGGTCTATTCTGATTTTAGGGAGCTTTTTATTGGGCAAGAATTTATACTTCTGTTGAGCCACTAATCCCATTTGTGAAGTCTCTCCTCCATAGGGCTATTTTTATATAAAGTTGGGATATTGTGCCCTCCACCCTGGAAGCAGAGACCCACTTCAACAAAGAGTCAAGAAATAGACTGGGAAAATGAGTTACATTGTTTGTGGAGTTGTGAACTGATCCAGCCATTTTGGAGAGCAATTTGGAACTATGCCCAAAAGGCTATAAAAATGTTCATACCCTTTGATCCAGCAATACCACTTCTAGGGTTGTACTCCAGACATTACAAAAGCGGGAAAATGACCCATATGTACAAAAATGTTTATAGTGGCTCTTTTTGTGGTAGCTAAGAATTGGAAATCAAAGGGATGCCCATCAATTGGGGAATGGCTGAACAAGCTGTAGTATACGAAGGTAATGGAATACTATTGTGCTATAAGAAATGGGGATGATATGGACTTCATAACAACCTGGAAAAACCTACACGACCTAATGCTGAGTGAGCAGAGCAGAGTCAGGAGAATATTATACACAACCACAGATATATGGATTCTGTGAGGACCAACCCTGACAGACTTCACTCTTCTCAACAACACGAGGTACAAAGTCAACTCCAAAGGACTCATGATGGAGAATGCTATCTACATCCAGAGAAAGAACTATGAAGTATGAATGCAGATTGAGGCACACTTCATGCTAGCCTTCCCCTACACTTTTTTTTTCTTTTTCTCTCTTTTGTTTTTGTTTTTGGGTTTGTTTGGGTTTTTTTGTTCCTGTTTCTTCTTTCTCATGATTCATTTCATTGATCACAATTCTTCTCCATAATTTGACTAGTGTGTCAATTAATTCCATGCAAAGTTATACATGGAAGTTATATGGGATTCCATACTGTCTTGGGGAGGGAGGAGGGGAGGGAGGGAAGAAAATCTGGAACTCAAAATTATGTAGAACCAAGTGTTGTAAACTAAAAATAAAAAAAAATTAAATAAAAAAAAAGAAATAGACTGGGAAAATGAGCAAACAACAAAAAAATTCTGACCACAGAAAGCTACTATGGTGACAAGGAAGAAATTAAAGCTATCTATGGTCATATCCTTTGGTCATTTATCAATTGGGGAATGACTTGTATTCTTATAAATTTTCACTCAGTTCCATTTATATTTTAGAAATGAGGCCTTTATCAGAAACACTGGATATAAAAATTATTTCCAAGCTTTCTTCTTTCCTTCTGCTCTTGGTTACATTTATTTTGTTTGTGCAAAAACTTTTTAATTGAATGTAATTAAAATTATCCATTTTGCATTTTGTAAGGTTCTCTGTCTCTTGTTTGGTCATAAATTCTTCCCTTCTTCATAGGTCTGAGAAGTAAACTATTGCTTGCTCTCCTAATTTGCCTATTCCTTATGTCTAAATAGTGTACAAATTGGACCTTATTTTGGTATAGGGTGTGAGATATAGATCTATACTTACTTGCTGCCAAACTATTTTCCAGTTTTCTCAACAGTTTTTCTCAAATAGTGAGTTCTTATCCTGGAAGCTGGAGTCTTTGGGTTTATCAAACAGGAGAGAAGAGTAGTAATTTACTACTGTGTAGTAACCTATTCCACTGATCTACCATGCTGTTTTTTAGCTAGTACCAAATAGTTTTGATGACTGTCACTTTATAATATATTTTGAGATCTGGTAAGGCTAGTTTACCTTCCTTTCCTTTTTTTCATTAATTTCCATGATGTTCTGGACCTTTTGTTCTTCCAGATGAAGTTTGTTTGTTTGTTTGTATGTTTGTTTTCTAGCTCTATGAAAATGTCTTTGGTAGTTTGATTGATATGGCACTGAATAAGACAATCAATTTAGTTACAAGTGGCATTTTTATTATATTAGCTCAACCTACCCATGAGGAACTGAAATATTTCTAATTGTCTAGACTGCACTTTATTTGTGTGAAAAGTGTTTTGTAATTGTGTTCATATAGTTCCTGGATTTGTCTTGGCAGGTAGCCTCCCAAGTATTTTATATTGTCTAGATTACTTTAAATGGAATTTTTCTTTCTATGTCTTGCTGCTGGACTTTGCTCATAAGAAATAGATGTGCTAATGATTTATGTGGGTTTATCTTATATCTGCCAACTTTGCTAAAGTTGTTAGCATTTTCAAAGTATACCATCATATCATCTGCAAATGATTGCAAAGAAGATAGTTTTGTTTCTTTGTTGCCTATTCTAATTATTTCAATTTTTTTTTCTTCTTTTATTGCTAACGCTAACATTTCTAGTGCAATATTGGATAACAGTAGTCATAATGGGCATACTTTTTTTCATCCCTGATCTTATTAGGAATTCTACTAACTTATGCCCATTATATATAAGGCTTTGTAATATCAATTAAGTTGGGACTTTTTTTTTTTACAGTTTTAGAATGATAAATTAACTAAGTGTCTTTGATTGAGCCTTACTAGGTGCAAAGCCCCAGGCCCAAACCCGTATCTACTAGGTGCTAAGCCTATGTGGGCATGAAGCCTTCAGGGTCCTAAAGAGAGATGCTAAGACCAGAGCCAATAGTAGGAGCCTAAGTGGTCACTCAGATGATGTTTAGCAATGGCTAAAGAGTGTATAAAAAGAGAGAATAGAGCTATTTGCTTGAGGCTTTCACTCCTGAAGGTATGAGACTCTGGGCAGCCTCTCTAAGAGCCTCCAGTATCTCCCAGATGTTGATGGTTTCTTGGTAACTATGAATTGTATTTGGTCTGTTTATAATGTATGTTTGTAATTTGTTTGTATTTGCTCTGAAGTCCAGGGTGCAGGCTTTTCCCCCTGAACTAAGAGAATGATGTTTGTATGTTGGATTGATATGAGATTGTTAACCCCTTAATGTTGCTTTCCTTAGTAAAGCAGATCAAAAGAACCTGTGCTGGCAGCCTTCTTGTTGTTGGGCTTGTGTTGGTGTCTCACCCCCACAGCAGCTTCTAGCCGAATTGTTGCAACAAATGGAGTAGTCGGGTAGGATTTGCAGATTAAAAGCAAAGTATGGCATTTTGGGGCACTGGAGTGGTTGAATGTTTCCCAGTTTTTGAATTACTCTTTGTACCTCTGGTGGCTTTGGTTCTGTGGAGGCCCAGGAGCAACAAAGGCCTGA
The DNA here is from genome assembly GCF_011100635.1 of Trichosurus vulpecula. Taxonomy (NCBI): domain Eukaryota; kingdom Metazoa; phylum Chordata; class Mammalia; order Diprotodontia; family Phalangeridae; genus Trichosurus; species Trichosurus vulpecula. The sequence goes on along the minus strand of NC_050580.1, from coordinate 107,735,223 downwards.
AGGAAAACAGGCCAGTGGCAATGATGGGAGTGGTTTCCCAGGAGCCCAGAGCAGGGCCCCTGGGAGATAAGAGTGAATACCTTGAGATTATATTGCATGACAAGTTTTGAAACAGGAGTGGAGAATAACCTTCCTGAAGAGGAGTAGGAATGACTGGTGAGGAGAGAGAAGAAGCAGAAGATGGTGGCAAGGAAAACTGCCTACATGAGAAGTTTGGAAAGGTGACAGTTGTGAGCTTCCTGCATCAGGATTCCAGCAGAAGGCAAGAGGGGCCAGCTGGACCTGTAGGACCAGGAACCCAGGAGCTTGGAATTCAGTCCTGGGGCAAGATGTAAACTTTGCAGCAAGGAGCTAAGTGTGCCTTTTCGCTGCCTTCCCCTGGAGCTGTTTGGGACCCAGGAGGGAGGGGTGGATTTGTTTATGGTGGGGTTGTGGAAATGCCTTGGACCCCCAGGGATCCCAACCTGTTGGCTTTATTTCCCAGCCACCCCTCAGGGCTTGGAAGTGGGGACTGGAATAGCATGGAGAGGACAGACCCCCAACAGAACTTTGTTTGGACTTTTTCTTTAAGTTGGGACTTTGGGTGCCAAGAAGAAAGCTGCAATGGCAGTGTGGGGAGAAGGACCCACCCTCAAGAAGTACTTTACTTGGACACTCTGTATTAACTAAAGATGCTTTGACCTAGAGATGGACATTTGAATTGTAAACAAGTATTTTGGGAATGGTTGAAGATATTAACTTGCTGGGACCTAGGGGTAGATCATGTTTGTATTGTATTGTACACAAGTATTTGGGAATGACACAATGATATGTTTTGTTTTGTGGTGAATGATATGTTTTACTTTCCTGTTTGATTGGATAACAATGTATAATGCTTCTATTTATTCCAGGATCCATGTCTATTTAATTTAGATTTTTGTTAGGCCATGTTCATAATGTATGTTTGTAATTTGTTTGTATTTGCTCTGAAGTTCAGGGTGCTGGCTTTTTCCCCTGAACTAAATGAATGATGTTTGAATGTTGGATTGAAATAAGATTGTTGATCCCTTAATGTTGCTTTCCTTAGTAAAGAAGATCAAAAGAACCTGTGCTGTCAGCCTTCTTGTTGGACTTGTGTTGGTCTCTCACCCCCACAGCAGCTGCTAGCCAAATTGTTGAAACAAGCTTGCTGATGGGTTTAGAAACTGCTTATCATTTTAAAGAACACTCCCTTTATTCATATGCTCTCTAGTGTTTTTAATAAGATTGGGTGCTGTATTTTTTCAAAAGCTTTTTCTGCATCTATTAAGAAGATTATAAAATGTTTGTTAGTTTTATTACTGATATGGTCAATTATGCTGATAGTTTTCCTGATATTGAACCAGCCCTACATTCCTGGTATAGACTCCACCTGGCCATAGTGTATTATACTGGTGATAAACTGCTGTAAGCTCTTTGCTAATGTTTTATTTAAATATTTTGCATTAATATTCATTAGGGAAATTGTTCTATAATTTTCTTTCTCTGTTTTGGTTCTTCCTGGTTTAAGCATCAGTGCCATGTTTGTGTCATAAAAGGAATTTCTTAGGACTCTTTCACCTATTTTTTTCAAATAGTTTACAGAGTATTAGAATTACTTCTTTAAATATTTGATAGAATTCACATGGAAATCTATCTGGCCCTGGAGATTTTTTTTTTCTTAGGGAATTCTTTGATGGCTTGTTCAATTTCTTTTTTCTAAAATGTTTATATTTAGGTATTTTATTTTCTCTTCTGTTAAAATGGGGAATGTATATTTTATAAATATTCATCCATTTCCCTTAGAATGTCACATCTATTGGCATACAGTTGTGCAAAATAGCTCCTAATAATTGTTTTAATTTCTTCTTCATTCATGGTGAATTCACCCATTTCATTTTTGTTACTGGTAATTTGGTTTTCTTCTTTTTTAATGAAATGAACCAAAGTTTTATATCTATTTTATTGTTTCTGTCATGAAACCAGCACTTAGTTTTATTTGTTAGTTCAATAGTTTTCTTATTTTCAATTTTATTAATTTCTCCTTTGATTTTCAGAATTTCTAATTTGGTATTTAATTTGGGATTTTAATTTGTTTTTTTCCTAGCTTTTTTAGTTGCATGCCTAAATAATTGATCTGTTCTTTCTCTTTTTTTTCATGTAAGCATTTAGAAATATAAATTTTCCTTTAAGAATTGTTTTGGCTGCATCCCATAAGTTTTGGTATGCTGTCTCACTATTGTCATTCTCTTGATGAAGCTGTTGGCTGTTTCTATGATTTGTTGCTTGACCCACTCATTCTTTAGGATTAGATTATTTAATTTCAGATTACTTTATAGCCTATCTTTCCATGGCCATTTATTATATGTAATTTTTATTGCATCATGATCTAAAAAGGATGCACTTAATATTTCTGCCTTTCTGCATTGGATTGTGAGATTTTTATGCCCTACTACATGGGAAATTTTTATGTAGGTGCCATGTACCACTGAGAAAAAGAGAAACTTCTTTCTTATCTGCATTCAATTTTCTCCAGAGTTCTACCACATTAAACTTTTCTAAATTCTATTCACCTCCTCAACTTCTTTCTTGTTTATTTCATGTTTAGATTTATCTAGTTCTGAGATGGGAAAGTTGAGGTCCCCCACTAGTATAGTTTTGCTATTTATTTCTTCCTGTAATTCACTTAACTTCTCTAAAAATCTAGATGCTACACTACTTGGTGCATATATGCTTACAATTGATATTACTTCATTATTTTGGTACCTGTTAACAAAATGTAGTTTCCTTCCTTATGTGTTTTGATTAGATCTATTTTTCCTTTGTCTGAGATCAGGATTGCTGCTCCTGCCTCTTTTTTAAACTTTAGTTGAAGAATAATATATTCTGCTCCTACCTTTTACTTTTCTCTGTGTGTTTCTCTCTGCTTCATGCATGTTTCTTACATACTACATATTATAGGATTCTGGTTTTTAATCCACTTTTTTCTTTATTTCTAGTTTATGAGAGGGTTTATCCCATTCATATTCACAGGTATGATTACCACCTGTGTATTTCCTTCCATCATATTTCCCACCCTGTGTACTGGTGATCAAGATGGGCTCTTAACACTTATTCAACCTAGTGCCCTTGGAGAGTTTTGGCCCTTATCTCCTTAATTCAATTAAGTAACTAAGGTGGGGTTCCAGGTGGGGCCCATGAAGAGAGGTCTGATTATATCTTCACCCCCAAGTAGGCCCCAAACCCCTAGCTATTAGGTGCTAAATCAACATGGGCTTGAAGCCATCAAGGTCCTAGGGGGAGGTGCTAACTCCAGAGCCAATAGTAAGAGCTTAAGTTCTAGTCACTCAGATGACATTTGATGATGGCTAAAGAGTGCATAAAAAGAGAAGACAGAGCTATTTGCTTAGGGCTCTCACTTTTGGCGGTGCACTGATGTGGAAACTCTGGGCAGCTGTAGTTAAGAGCCCTCCAGCTTGTAAACTCAGATGTTTGGACTTTGTTAAACTCTGGTAAGTATGCATCGAGATTGGAATCAGACAAGGTCTGTCTGTTGATGTTTGTAATTTTTTTGTATCTGCTCTGAAGTTCAGGGTGCTGGCTTTTTGCCCTGAGCTAAGTGAATGATATTTATATGTTGGATTAAAGTAAGATCTTTAACCCCTTAACATTGCTTTCCTTAGTAAAGCATATCAAAAAAACCTGGGCTTGCAGCATTCTGAGAGCTGGTTGTTGGTGGTTTTACACCCTCTCAACAGTTGCAACACCCTATTTATAATTTTCTGTCTCTTTTAACCCTGTCCCTCCTAACCAGAGTTTAGCATCTGACCAACACCTGCCTCAATCTGCCCTCTCTTCTATCAGCCCCTTGTTTCCCTTTTCTTTCCCCTTTCCCATACTACTTCCCTATAAGGGACGATAAGTTTCTATACCCATCTGTGTGTGTATGTCACTCCCTCTTTCAGCCAAATCTGATGGGAATAATCTTCAAACAATGCACACCCCACCCTAATTTTCCTCTATTGCAATAGATCTTTTTTGCCTCTCCATATGATGTAGTTTATTCTGATGCTCCTTTTCCTCTTTTCCCAGTACAATCCTTTTTATCACCCCTTAATAACTCTTATATCATTAATCATAGTCAACTTATACCCATACCTTCTGACAATGAATACTTTTCCTAACTGCCTTAATAGTGATATAGTTCTCAGAAGTTCATCTTCCTGTATAGATAAAACACTTTAAATTTTATTGAATAACATTTTTTTTCTTTCCTGTTTATCCTTTTATGTTTCTCTTGAGTCTTGTATTTGAAGACAGAATTTTCTCTTCAGCTCTGATTTTTTTTTCATGAGGAAAGATTGAAAGTCTCCTATTTAATTGAATATCCATCTTTTCCCCTGAAACATTATGCTCAGTTCTGCTGGGTAGTTGGTTGTAATCCAAGCTCTTTTTCTTTCCAGAACATAATACTCCAAGTCTTCTGATCCTTTAATGTAGAAGCTGCTAAGTCCTATGTAATCCTGACTGTGGCTCCTTTATTTTTGAATTGTTTCTTTTTGGCTGCATGACCTGATAATTCAGGAATTTGGCTACCATGTTCCTTGGAGTTTTCATTTCGAGATCTCTTTCAGGAGGTGATTGGTAGATTCTTTCAATAACTATTTTACCCTCTGGTTCAAGAATATCACAGCAGTTTTTCCTGATAATTTTTTGAAAGATGTAATCCAGGATCCTATTTATGGCCTTCAGGTAGTCCAGAAATTATTAAATTATCTCCTCTGGATCTATTTTCCAGGTCAGTTGTTTTTCCAGTGAGGTATTTTACATTTTCTTCTATTTTTTCATGCTTTCTTTTTCTTTTTAATTGTTTTATTATTTAATTTTTAGTTTTCAACATTGATTTCCAGAAGATTTTGACTTACAAATTTTCTCCCCATTTCTAACCTCCCCCCAACCCAAGATTGCATATATTCTGATTGTCCCCCTCCCCAGTGTGCCCATCCTTCTGTCACCCCATTCCTCCCTTATCCCCTTTCCCCTGACATTCTTGTAGGGCAAGATAGATTTCTATAACCCATTGCTTGTATATCTTATTTCCCAGTTGCATGTAAAAGCAACTTTTTTGAGCATTTCTTTTTGGAACTTTGAGTTCCAAATTCTCTCCCTTCTTCCCTACCCACCCACCATCCTTGAGAAGGCAAGCAATTCAACATAGGCCACATATGTATCATTATGCAAAACACTTCCATAACAGTCATGTTGTGAAAGACTATAATTCCCTACATCCTATCCTGTCCCACTTTCTTAAATTTTCTCCCTTGACCCTGTCCCTTTTTAAAAGTGTTTGCTTTTGATTACCTCCTCCACCAATCTGCCTTCCCTTCTATCATACCCCCTTTTTTATCCCCTTCCCCCTACTTTCCTGTAGGGTAAGATACCCAATTGTGTGTGTATGTTATTCCCTCCTCAGGTCAAATCTGGTGAGAACAAGGTTCAGTCATTCCATTTCACCTGTCCCCTCTTCCCTTCCCAATACAACTGCTTTTTCTTGCCACTTTTTTGTGAGATAATTTACCCCATTCTATCTCTCTCTTTCTCCTTTTCCCAATATATTACATCACCCCTTAATTTTATTTTATTTTTTTAGATATCATCCCTTCATATTCAACTCATTTGGTGCCCTCTGTGTGTGTGTGTGTGTGTATGTATGTATGTGTATATACATATATATGTATGTGTGTATATATATACATATATATGTATATATGTGTGTATATATATATATATATATACACATTCCCTTCAATTACCCTAATACTGAGAAATATTTCATGACTTACAAATATCACATTTCCATGTAGGAATGTAAACAAAACAGTTCAACGTTAGTAAGTCACTTATGATTTCTCTTTCCTCTTTACCTTTTCATGCTTGTCTTGATTCTTGTAATTGAAAATCAGATTTTCTATTAAGCTCCGGTCTTTTCATTGAGAAAGCTTCAAAGTCCTCTATTTTAATAAAAGCCCATATTTTGCCCTGGAGTATTATACTCAGTTTTGCTGGGTAGGTGATTCTTGGTTTTAAATCTAGCTCCTTTGACCTCCAGAATATTATATTACAAGCCCTTCAAACCCTTCATGTAGAAGCCGCTAGATCTTGTATTATCCTGATTGTGTTTCCACAATACTTGAATTGTTTCTTTCAGGCTGCTTGCAATATTTTCTCCTTGACCTGGGAACTCTGGAATTTGGCAACAATATTCCTAGGACTTTTCTTTTGGTTATCTTTTTTAAGAGGCGATCAGTGGACAGACCTTTCCTAAAGTCCTTTTAAGTTAACTTAAGCTGGAAAATTGGTTCACTCAATCTTTTTGTGGGTTCTGTCACTCCAGAATCCATTTAGAAGATTGATTTAATGCTATTTGTGAGGGAAACTGGGGAGAGCTCAGGGAACCTCCTGCCTTCTCTCTGCCATCTTGGCTCCACCTCCCCCCAACATTGTATTTTTGCCTAAATGTAGAAATCCTGAAGGGAATTAATATAAATCAAGGCTGGAAAGGTAGTTGGGAGCCAGAATCTGGAGTGCCTAAAATGCCAGAAAAAGGATTTGAAATTTTATCCTATAGGAAAAGATGAGCAGGTAAGCATTTTTGAACCAAAGAAAGATATTAACTTACTTCAAGGAATTCATTAAGAGGTTAGATTGGAAAGGTAAGAGTCTGGATTTAGGGAGACCAACCAGCAAGGAATAGCAGTAGTCTAGGGAAAAATTGGTGGTTGCCTGAATTAAAAGATCGACAATGCAAGTGGAAAAAAGCAAACATATACAAGAAACGTTATGGAACTAAAAATATTTGGTGCCTGATTGGGTGCAAAGCAAGGATAGTGAGGGAGAGGGAAAAGCCAAAGATAACTTCAAAAATTAGAATCTAGGTAGCTAAAAGGATGCTCACAATATCAAAAGAAATGGTGAAATTTAGAGGAGGAGCAGGGTGAGGTCAGAAGAGAAAGAATTTTTAAATTCATAAGGATACAAACAGGTAGTTTTCAGAGGAAGAAATTAAAGATATCTACAGACATATGAAAAAATTCTCTAAATCACTATTGATTACAGAAATGCCACATCTCTCCTATCAAATTAGCTAACTTAACAAAACAGGAAAATTATAAATGCTGGACAAGACATGGGAAAATAAGAACATGTTACATTGTTGGTGGAATTCTAGACTGGTCCAACCTTTCTGGAAAGCAATTTGGAACGATGCCCAAAGAGCTTTACAAATGTGCATACCCTAGCAATACCACTTCTAGGGTTGTATCCCAAAGATATCGTACAAGTGGGCAAAGGATCTGTATGTATAAAAATATTTATAGCATCTCTTTTTGTGATGGCAAAGAATTGGAAATCAAGGGGATGCCTATCAATTGGGAAATGGCTAAACAAGTTGTGGTATATGAATGTAATGGAATACTACTGTGCTATAAGAAATGATGAGCAGACCGACCTCATAATAACCTAGAAAGTCTTATATGATCTGATGCTGAGTGAGAGGAGCAGAACCAGGAAAACATTATACATGTTTACAGATACATGGTATCTGTGACGACTAACTTCCATAGACTTGGCTCTTCTCAGCAATGCAAGGTTCTAAGACAGCTCCAAAGGACTCATGATGGAAAGAACTGTCCACATCCAGAGCAAGAATTATGGAGTCTGAAGATTGAGGCAAACTATTGGTTCTCTCTTTTATTTTCTTTTTTTCCCTCTTTTTTTCATTTTGTTTCTTTTTTCTCATGGTTCATTCCATTGCTTATAATTCTTCTTTATAACTTGACTATTGTGAAAATAAGTTTAATGTGAAGGTATATGTAGAACCTATATCATATTGCATACCATCTTGAAGGGGTGGGGAGAGGGAGAGGGGGGAAATTTGGAACTCAAAAGCTTGCAGAATTGAGTGCTGTAAACTAAAAATAAAAAAAAATAAAAGAAGAGAATGACTTTTGCTTTTGGACATATTCATTTTGATATGCCTATGGTAAAACTAGGAGATATAAATCAAGCAATTAACTGGGATTCGAGAGAAAGCTGAGAGGAAGGTATTTGGATTTGGGATTATCTGAAAACAAATGGGAGCTCATGAGATCCCCAAGAGAGACCTTGTATAGCAGAGGAGGAGCTGACCCAGAATAGAGTTCAGGGAAACATCAATGTTAAGGAAGAAGAAAATGGATCATAATCTATCAATTAAAAATGAAAGAAAGTACTCAGAAAGCTAGGAGGAGAACCATGAAAGAATAGTGTCATGGAAGCCAAAGAAGTAATTGTTAGGAGCACTTCTTCACATGCTCACCAACCATATCACAAACAGTAAAGACATCATGTGTGAGAACTGAGAAATCACCATTAGTGTTAGCAGTTACAAGGTAACTAAGAAATTTAAAGAAAGTATTGGGGATTAGAAACCAGACTTCAAGCAAATGAGAAGTAGTTCAGAAGAAGGTAATGAAGATTGCAAGTCAACTAGCATTTTTAAGCTCCTACTATGTGCCAGTCTCAGTGTTAAGCACTGGGGATACAAAGAAAGGAATAAAAGGTTCTACCCGCCAATGAGACCACAATCTAAGTGCAGATGATTCTTTTAAAGTTTGCCAATGAAATTGAGGAAAGGGAAAGAGCAACAGCTTGAGGAGAAGTTGGAGTTAATTTAGAATTTTTTCAAGTATTGAGTAGAACTGAGCATGTTTGTAAACAATGAGGAAGAAATCAAATGTCAGGAAGAAATTGTAGATGAGAAAAAGAGGGAATAATTAATGGGACAAGTTAATAAAGGATGGGAGGGGATAAGATCAAGGGTGTAGCTACAAGGAATGTCCTTGGTAAGGAGCCAGGTCCTCCTTCTTCCTCAGATATAAGAGAAAGGGACATGAGTATGTGAGAAAACATAGAGAGATTTGAAAGAATGGAGTAGGGGAGAAGAGGGAGTTTGCAGTAGATGGCCTCTTTATTCTGTAATGAAATAGGTGAGGACATCTGCTAAGGGAATGAGGGTGGTGGACAGCTCAGGGTTTGGAAAAGATAAAAGAAAAAAATTAGAACATGTTTTCAGGTGGCCAGGATCAAAAGTGAATAAAAGCAGAAAAGTAATGAAGCCCTAGTTTAGATTAGGTAACATAAAATTACTGGGAGTCAAGTTGGCACACTGCTGCAACTTCCTCACTCAACTTACATCCAGAGAAGGTAAGATGGAAATGGGGTTTGGGAGTCATGGGAGGATATGAATAGTAGTTAGCATCCATAAAATAAGATTTGTATAAAGAATAAAGTGAAGTATTGACTGAATAAAAAGAAATTGAGGAACTGAGGTTACAATGTGGGAAAAGAGAGTTGTAATAGGAGTGAAACAGCTAGAAACAGAAGTATAGGAAATCATCATAGGATACGCCAATACTTAAGTAAGTTTTTAATGACTGATCATCGATAATAAGTTACCTTGGACTGGCTATAAAAAGACCTTGAATTTCTGAAGAAATTCATGATTACTAAAGATTAAGTGACCAATTGATGTCTCACAGCTAATTAATATAGGAATCAGGAGTCAGAATTTCAATAGAGAATAGAGTCTTAGGATAAAGGGATGAGGAGATCAGAGTAGAACTTAAAAGTCTCATTCAATAATAATAAATAGACTATTTGTCTAAGATCTTGGGATTTGGAAGCAAATCATCAAATTGGCAAGGATTTGAGGGATTATTTACAAATGGAGTAACAAGTTTCCTGAATCTCTATCTGTAAAAACAATGCTACTCGCAGCTGCTGTGGAGGTGTAAGACCAATAACACCAGCACACAAGAGAGCTGCTAGTACTGGTTCTATGATCTGCTTTTCTAAAGGAAAACAACTTTAAAGGGGTCAAAAATCTTACTTTAATCAAATATATACGTGTGTGTGTGTGTGTTTGTGTGTGTGTGTGTGTGTGTGTGTGTAATTTCACTTAGTTCAGGGGAAATGTCAGCACCCTGAACTTCAGAGAAAATAAAAAACAGAAATTACAAGCAAAAATTATATAAACAGAGTAAATACAAACAGCAAAGACCAACAGACAGGACTTCCAACTGTTTGACTAAAAGCAATACATATGTAGGTACCAGAGAGAGAAGCACTAGCATCTGGGTTTTTCAAAGCTGTGGGACTCCTTAACGGCTACTCATCCATGTGGACTAGTCTCATCTGGCTAAACCACATGAACACTCTTCCAATGAGCGAGCCCCAAAGCAAAATGCTAACCTCAGAGTATATATATCCTTCTTCAGGGGTAGAGGGTATCACAACCCTCATGACCCAGGTTCATGTGACTCAGTTTCAAAGGAGGTCATGTAGGCCTATTAAGAGGCTGGGAAGATCTTCAAACTGTATTAACATTACACCACCATAACTACTGTACTCTTAAACAAGGTGGCCCTGTGTTTAATTATCCTGAATCAAAGAATCACAGACTGTTGGACTTAGAAGAAATTTTTCAGATGAAATAGCTTAACCACCTTATTTTACAATTGAAAAAGGGTGTTTAGAGAAATGAATTCTATGTACCTGTGATGACTGTTTTTTAAGTTGGCTCTCGCTGCTGCACATTCTTCTCTGAGTCGTTATTATATGTCTTTCATCTGTTATGACAAATGTCTCCTGTCTCCTTAGATCCCAATGCCACTTTCCTGGCAGGAATGGACTTATCACCTCAAGTAATGACAAAAGTCAAGATAGTCCCTTATGGACTTACTCTTATCACACATTTCCAAATTAAAATTCCTCTTTATCATCTCCCAACCTTTCCTCTTTTGCTTCAGTCTCTAACAAGAAATAAGGCTCTTCCCACAGCTAGGCCTAATTTCTGTACTTTCCCTTTTTATCTTAGTCCCTTCTTTCTTTTCCAGAAATTTGCCCCTTCAAAGAACTTTAGTGATATCTTCATTTTCTCTTTATTTACTGACTCCATCCACATGGACTAAAAATATGCCTGGGTCTATTTCAATACTTTAAAAAAGTCTATAAAAGATCATACCATCTCCTCAAGCTATTGTTCTATTGAACTACATGATTGTTATGGTAATTAGGGTGGGATTTTTTTTACCATTGTCTCTTTTGGAATGCTGAAGTATTCAAGTACCTTTGATGAATTGTGATTTTCAAATGTATTGCAAGCAAAGTGGACTTTTTGTTGTCTTTATTTACAAGTGGTTCTAAGCACTAAGGAATATTTGATTGAACTGGGAGTCTTTGATGTCCTACTTACGTCAAGGGAATGCCTAGTTCACATGGGTTTGAGTAGCATGGGTGTGATGACCTCTGACCCTGAAGAAGTATATATAAACTCAGAGGTTAGTGTTTTGCCTTTGGGGGCACACTCACTGAAAGAATGTAGGTGACAAGACTCTGGGTAGCTGTTGAAGCAGCCCTCCCACCCCCACCCCCTGCTTTGAAAAACCCAGATGTTGTTGCTTCTCTCTCTGGTAACTATGTATGTATTGCTATGGACAGACTGGTTTGTGTTATTTGCTCTGTTTATAATGTATGCTTGTAACTTCTGTTTGTCTTTTCTCTAAAATTCAGAACGCTGGCTTTTCCCCCTGAACTAAGTGAATGATACATGTATGTTTAAAGTAAGATTCTTAACCCCTTAAAGTTGTTTTCCTTAGGCAGATCAAAGAACCTGTGCTAAGCAGCCCTTCTATGTGCTGGTGTTAGTGGTCTTACACCCCCAAAGCAGCTGCTTGAAACATTGTTGTTACAATGACCTCTACCATTTCACAGGTAAAATAGCAATCTACACTCTTGGCTGTACTTTCTCTACTCTCATCCACTTCTCCAAATCTTGAAATCTGGATTATAACCAATCGCTCCCCAGAATTCACTCTCCTCAAGGTGACCAATGATCTTTTAATTTCTAAATCCAACAGCCTCAGTCCTCACCCCTCTGGACTTCCTTTTTAAATATTATTAACCTTCTCCATTGACTTTCTGACAACTCTTTAACCCAACCTAATCCTCCTCCATCCATCTGGCAACTGTTTTTTTTTTTTTACAACACTACTGATTTCCTGTTGTGTAAGCATATATTACCATAGAATTGTATTGTGGGTCCTTTTCTTTCTCCATTCCTTCTTCCTCAATGATCTACCACCTTCTGTAGGATGCAGGTATCACTAAAGATTAGAACAGTAGCTTGAGGGGATGGTATCGATGCATTTAGCTTATGCACACACACACCCATATACATACATACACATATATGTATTAGTAAATGTATGCAGAGGTATGTGTGTATGTATATGTGTATGTGTATATATGTATTTATATGTGTGTACACACATATACATGTATGCACATATATGTATATATGTTTATACATATATATCTGCCCTCACAAGCACACACACACACACACACACACATATCATCTATAAATAATTGGCTTTAAGGTCCATTCCAGCTCCAAATACATGATATTTTGGGCATCTCTATCTGAATATGCTTTAGGCATCACAAATACATCATATCCCTCAAGCCAGCCTTCCTCCAAATTTCCCCATTTTTATTGAGGTCATTAGTTTCCTTCCAATTAAACTCAGGTTGTTAACCTTTGAGATTTTCACAACTCTTCCTCCTTCTCATCACCCATATGCAATGAATTGCTGAAATGTGTTGATGTTATCGCCCAAACATTCCTTGTACATGTCTCTTTCTCCTCACTCACGTAGCTACCTTCTTAAGTAAAGTCTTTTTTACACTTCTCCTAGACTACTATAGTAACCTCCTAACTGGACTCCTGGCATCCAGTTTCTCCCTCTCCAATCCAGTTTCCATATAGTTGCCAACATAATTTTAAAGCACACCTGAATGTGTCACTGTCCTGATCGAGAACCCTCAGTATTTCTCTGTTTCCCCTAGAATAATACATAATCTATTCTTTGACATTCAAAGCTCTTTGCAATGTGTTTCTAACCTATCTTTCAAGACATAATTCATATGATTCCCCTTCATGTAGGCTACTTTCCACTTCAACTGGCTTAGTTCCTATTCTCTGAATTAAACATTGAATCTCCTGCCTCCATATCTTTATATAAGCTGTGTAACATTCTGGGATTTAACTCTAATTTGTTTCAGTGTTTGGTTTTGTTGCTAATTCTTATGGGAAGTCTTTTCTATTCCTCCCTAGTGATTAGCATTCTCCTCCTCTTCAAGTCATCTTGTATATCCTTATTTGTTTACATGTTATATTTTCCAGTAGAATTTATGGCCCTTGAGGACAGGGACTGCTTTTCAGCAATAAAATCTCAATACCTAGCACATAACGTATATCAGAGTAGGCTCTTCAAAATGCATGTTTAATTGAATTGAAGAGACCAAGGTTGCCTGAAAGTTGAATGGATACAAGTTCCTGGGTCACCTGCTTTTGAGTTCAGATTTCTATGTGCTGCTTTCTCTTAGTGCTGTTTCTTCCCCTTGCAGGCTTTCTCCCATCGCAGTGTCCAGAGTCTTGTTGAGGATCAGTGATGCAGCTATATAGTTGGTATGACAGATCCCTGCTCCTGGAACAAAGATGGGTTCTTTTGCTGGGTTGTCTTGCATGAAAAAAAAAAAAAATTTCTCCATCTTAAAATGATATCAGTAAGCATCAGCCAATATATATATAATTTTCCAATTTCTCCTCTTCTTGGATGCCTCCTTTGTCCCCTTGTGCATCTAATCGTCTATTATCACTTGAAATATTCATGGTGTGTCATTCATGTGGCCACTGTATGCTATTTCCTGCAAAAAGCAACTAGGTCAGAACAGAAGCAAGATGTCAGAAAGTTTTCAAGGAGAGATCATTTCTATAAGCATGGTACAACCTCCTGAGTTATAACTCTGGCTCACTAATCCTCATTCTATTTGTTTGTTCTGGGTTTCAGTATGAGTTACTAGGAGCCTGCTTCCTGCAAGAGAGTGATATGTTCTCCATTGCTAGTTATTTTCTAGGAATGTCTCCTCTTGTCATGTTTTCAATTAGTTATTTTTCCTGCCCAAAACACATTTATCGCTACCGTGCATGGACAGGATTAATGCTAACCTCTTTCTTTCTGTTGGAGTAGAGCCCATCCCTCTACTGCCACCTCCATTTGTGCCTTGGTACATGAAATCTCTGTTCTTTTATTAATATTTTTAAGGGCACTCAAATAACCCAGTACCGCTGCATTGTGTGTTCAATGCTATCTATTCTGAGGATTCTATCTCTGCTCTACTATCACTTTTTCATCACTGAAATGACCATCATATTTATTCAGCTCAGCATTTCTACTTACATTTGAAATCCCTGCTGACCTATTGTTGCAAGGGCTGTAGGCTTGTTTGTTCATCTTCTTGTTTATTTTGTGCTCGTGTTTGGGGGTATCATTTGTAAATACACAACAGATAATGACAAAGAAGTCAAAAATGGAGCCCAATCAGCCTTTTTTTCTTCTTCTTCAATTGTCATTCTCTAAAGTTGTATCATTTGGGATGAGCATGGGGTCTGGGGTGATGTTTGCCAAGGGTGTTAAGAGTAGATCGCAATGTCTTTCATACAGTGAATAACCCATAGAGCCTTCTTATTATCTTCTCAACCAAGTAGTATATAAAGCTGGGAATCTCAGCATCCTTTACACTGACTGCTTGGAATCTGTCATGTACCCTCAAGTTTCAGTTCCCTGTCTCCTTTAACCTTAGTGCTACTGCTGAGAGCCAGCAGCTGGTTCACTGAGCTTGGAAGGCTGCCCTCACTAACACATTGGATGTTCCTGCTGTTGTCACCAAAGAGGCTCTTCTTGGCTCCCATACTCATGCACATCTGCTGGGATGGCATGGCTCACAAAGTTATAAGTAACATTCACTAAGCATCAAGCCAGGGGGAATCAGGGCTTGGTAGTCTCTCTCAAGGTGCCTTTGTTCTGAGTCACCTTGAAGCTCAAAGGGTCACAGAGTGTCAGAGGATAAATCTTAAGTGATAATTTCATCCAATACTCCCATTTTTAACAGGATGTGACTATACAACACAGGATTTGAACTAGTTAACTCCATATAAAACAAAAATTACATGATATTTCTTGTAAAATTCCAGGTGGATCAGAATAGAAGCAAGAAACCAGAAAGTTTGGAAGAAGAAATTCAAGTTATAAAATTTTGAAAGCAACTCAAGTTATATTTCTCAGCATACATAGAAGCCTGGCATGGTGATATATGCCTGAAATCCCTGCTACTGGGGATGCTTACACTGGTGGATAGCTTGCAAGTGCTAAGCTACAGTAGGAATAGAGCTAATCAATTGGGCACCCTGAGTCATCCCACCAATATGATGAGTCCCTTGGAAGCAGATGGACCACCACACTGCCTAAGGAGGGGGGCAAACCAGTGTAGGTAGGAAACGGATCAGGTCAAAGCTTCCAAGATGATCATCATTGTGATTGGATACATAAATGATAACTGCATGGCCAGCCAGCTTAAGATAGACAGTCCCGGTTCAAAAATAAGATATGTAGAAGCTGAAATGTGTATTTGAAATGTTCATTCTATGAGGACTATAGGTGAATCCAGCTTTGTATAAACCAGGCATGCCACCAAAATCTGAGCTTACAAAACAGATGCAAATCAGGGAATTCACTTTACAGAAGGATACTTCGCTTCTTGGAAGGATTCACTGCAAACTCCCTGTAAATAATGTTCTTCCCTCTCTCCCCACTGCTCAAGAAAATCAGTAAGGACTGAGGGCTCTTTGTGTGCAAGGAATAAAATCTCCATGCATTTATAGGGGCTGTCTAGCACCTGTGTTATGGCCTAGCTCCTTCAGTAAGAGCAGCACCAGTAGCCAAGAAGAAGAATTCATGTCACTGGTTATTTTGCACTAGCTTTTATTCCAGGTCACTGAAAGCATTTTCTCAGGGAGTTGCTCTGAAAGTAGATACTACTAAAAAACTCTCAAGTATCATACTTCTGGCAAGGTCTAATGCTGTCTAGCAAATTATTCTTTTTCCTATCCTAGCAAATAAGTTTGTTCATCCTGCTCCTTGTTGGGGTTCCATCTCAGTCAATCAGTCAGTCAATAGTCAACAAGCACTTTTAAGTGCTTCCTATGTGTCAGGAACTGTGCTAAGCACTGGGGATACAAAAAACCCATAAAAAATAGTCCCTGGCTGCAAGGAGCTTACATTTTAATAGAGGCAGCGTCATAGAAAGAAAACTGCCAGATATGTACAGAGTAAATTAAAGGTAATCTCAAAGGAAGTGGGAGAGGGAATTGAGGGGCCAGGGGAAGGACAGGGAAAGGCTTCTGGCAGAAGCCAAGATTTTAGCTGAGGCTTGAAAGATGTGATTTATAGTCCACTGGGGAAGGTAGAAGCCCCTTGTGGTTCTGTTTGCTTGTGGAAAGAGAGTCATACAGTGCAAAGAAACAATCAGAGGAGCTAGGTTCAGAGTCCACTTCTAACAACTAATATCAACAAGCCTCTGGGTAAGATCCCACCTTGCCAAATCTCAATTTCCTATCAAATAAAGAATTGAACTAGCTAGATAGCCTCAAAGGTCCCATTGAACTCTTGAGTTTCTATTCTCTGCTCCAGAAACAGCTTTGTGGGTATGACAAGCTCATGCATATCTTATGTTTCTGAGGTCCCTTCGTATCCCCACTAGAGAAAGCAACCTGAGATAGAAGAGAGATAATTTATTAACTTTAGGTCTTTGAAAGTCCAAATAAGGAGTTCTCTCTGAATCTTAATGCAGGAACATCTCTAGAATGAAGATCTTCTAGGTCAAAGGACTTTTAATTTGGTTATTTAAAAAAAATGTTCCTTCCTGTTCTTTGGTTACATGTTAAAAACACCTGTTTATAAGACCTTTGATTTTAGAAAAAAAAAATCATTTCCTTGGAAAACGAAAAAAAAGGTTATGTCTTAGAAAATAATTAGAGTTGAGGAAATTTGCTCTAAAATTGTCAAAATTATTATCTACATGAAAACACAGAGTAAAGCTTTACCAAGTGAAATAAACAAATGTTTGCCTTCGATCCTATCTTCTCTGTGTTCTTCTTAAAGAAAGTGTTAACATCCAGACTAAATTCACCTAAGCAAAGGCATATTTTTTTCTATTTACCAACATTTCCTAAACTTTTAAGTGAAAATGTTTCTTTAAAGTATATGATGATGCTAGAAAAGCTTATTCATATGAATTATGGATCAGAAATCTATCTGCCATATGTAAATGTATCCTTTGATTCAAAAAGCAGTTTGGCATGGTAGAGAGCACACTGGACTAGTAGACAGAAAGTATAGTTTCAAGTTTTGCCTTTTCAATGCTTACTAGCTTGAGAGTCACAAACAAGTCACTGGACATTTCTGATCTTCAGTATCCTCAATTTTTTTTATAAGAAAGCACTTTATATTCATGCTTCTGTACATATATACCTATATAAATAAACATATGTATGTAAGCTACATGACAGACAATTTTCTCCATTTTAAAACATCACATATACATAAGAAGAGCTGTTTCTTTCTTGTTGTGCATATGGTTGTGAATATATTTTGGATACTGAACCCTTATCAGAGAATTTGACGCAAAGATTATTTCCCATTTGACTACTTCCTTTCTTATACTAGATGTATTGATTTTTTTTCTGTCCAGGAACTTTTCAGTTTCAAGTAATCAAAGTTATGTTTTATAATTGTCTCTATTTCTTGTTTGGTTAAGAACATGTCTCCTTTTCATAGCTGTGAGCAGTATATAATTCATTTGTGTTCTAATTTTTAATAGGATGATCATTAATATTAAAATCCTGTATTCATTTAGAATGTGTTATAGAATATGATTTAAGGTGTTAGTCTAATCTATTTTGTAAGCTGTCTTTCCAATTTTCCCAGAAGTTTTTTAAATAAGATTTTTTCCTGAATAATTTATGTTTCCTAATTTGTCAAACAATGAGTTACTGACTTGCATTTTTTCTGATTCTGCCTTGTTCATTCTGTTCCATTGACCTACATTTCTACTTTTCAACCAATACCAGATGGTTTTGATAAATGTTGGATTGCTTAATATAGTTTGAGGTTTAGAAGGAGCTATTTCCTATTCATCTCTATTTATTATTTCCCTTGATATTCCATATCTGTTTTTCTCATAATGAATTTTGTCATTATTTTATCAAATTCTCTAAAGTATCACTTTCATAATCTGATTGTATAGAACCAAATATGTAAATTAACTCTGGAAGTCTCATAATTTTCATTATATTGGCATAGCCCAGCCATGAGCACTGAATATTCCTTTAACTATTTAAGTTCTTTATTTCTTTAAGGAATATTTTGTAATTGAATCTATGCAAGTCTTTTCCACATCTTGTTAGGCAAATCGTCAGATATTTTATGAATGATGTAATTGTTTAGAATGATATTTCCCTTTCAATTTTTCGTTCTTTGGTATTATTATTATATAGAAAAAAGATTTGGGGATGGAGCATGTTTTGTAGTCTGCAACTTTGCCGAAGCTACTGTCTCAATTAATATCTTTGCTGATTCCCTAAGATATTCCAAGTATAACATCATATCATCAGCAAATAGGGATTGTTTATTTCACCTTTATCAATCTTTATCCATTTGCTTTCTCTGGTCTAATTACTATTGCTAGCATTTCCAGAATTATATCAAATAATTGTAGGGAAAGTAAATATCCTTTCTCCCTCTTTAAAAAACATTCCCAAAGGCAGTAACTTTCTTCTTTTCTTGATTGATTTAGTCAACTCCACCTCCAGTGCTTCTTGATGAGGTCAATATCCTTTAATATTGACTTCAAGTTTTAGAGAAGATCTATTGTGTTTCCACTAGCACTAATAATGCTTTTATGATGATAGTTTAAAATTGTGAAAATTGGTGAGTTCAATGATTAGCTGCAGATGTTAAGTAGACTGAGAATCCTAGATAATCCTAGACTGCATCTCTAGCACTGTGGGCCTAAACATTTCAGATCTAGGAATCTCTCGATTATTTGTATCATCTTCAAATATGACTCATTGACTCTTTCTCAGCCTTCCAAAGCCAGATATCTTAGAATATAATTACAGTGTTTTGGTTTTGTTGCTGTTGTTGTTTTTCAGCATAATATAGCATATATAACCTCACTGACAGCAGGAGCTGTTTCATACATTGTCTTTATATTCCCCATACCTAGCAAGTTCTTAATAAATGTTTATTGACTGATGATATATTGGGGGTAGGAAGGGAGATTTTAGATTGTCTTTGTATTTTTAGTACCTAGAGCAACGTCCAGTACATTTTAGGAGAAGAGAAGGGCAGAGACAGATTTGTGCCTTCACAAATAGAAATTAAGGAAAGGAAATTTATTCCACCCATGCAGAATGGTAACCACTTTGCAATCTGTAAAAGCCCTGAGAGGTTAAGTAACATACTTAATGTTACACAACCATTATGACCCCTATCATTAGGACTTGAACCCAGAGATTGATGGCTTCAAGGCTACCTGGTAGACAGTAAGTACTTGCTAAATGCTGATAATTATTATAGTAGAGTGGAATCCAAGGGAGTCTATTTATTCTAGACCCATCTCTAGCACTACCTGGTTCTATGACCTTGAGTGAAGTGTTTTAGTGATCTGGTTTTAAATTCCATCTGTAAAATTAAGGGTATAACTAGATAATGACTAAGGTCCTCCCTCCTGTTTTTTTTTACTTAATCATTTTATGAAAACTAGACTTGTCTCTTGATGGTTTTCTTCCAGCTAAGTTTCCTACCCCCTAAAAATAGTATAAAGTGAGAAATATTGCTAGAATATTCCCCATTTTGAGGGAATTTTTAACCATGAGATGATTTCTGCCTTGTTCTACTCACCCATGAAAATCTAATGTGGGTTCCCCAGTAGATAATGTAGCAAAACCTTACCTAATAAACTACATAGAGAGACCAGTAACAGAGATTTTTTACTATTGTGAACTTCTACCTACCATAGTACACTCTTATAAGTTTTTGAAGGTTTGACTAGATAAAGAGAATATACCACACATTTGAGATTCCTTTCCAGGGTCCTCACAGGCATTTTTGTCTCTCAAATTCTCACTCTCCCTTACCCCAACCAAGAATTACAGGGCTTGCAGGAAATAACAATGCTTATGCTTAGGGAGGAAACATGGTGGGGAGTAGGCAAGACCTGAGAAAATCCCTTTCTTAATGACTTCCACTAAGCCACTGGCATTAGTACTTCAGGCTCTAGAAATATGTAATTCAGACGTCATTCCCTTTATAGGCACCATCATATCCAGGCATGTATTATGGAAAGCCTGTGGAATAAGAATAGGGGAAGAAAATAAAGGTAGGTACAGATGGTACAGTGGAAAAGGGGCTGTATTTAGACTCAGAGGACCTTAGTGCAAGTAATGGCTCTGCTAATTAGTATGTGTGTGATTTTGGGGAAGTGATTTCACTTCTTTCTCTGGGCCTCAGGATCTTCATAAGTAAAAATAGTGGGTTGGGCTATCTAACTTATAAGTTCTCTTTTAATTCAATGATTATATAATAGAAAGATGAAGAAAGAGATGTTTTCCCATCATTGATGGCAAAGTGGATTGAGCGGTGGACCAGAATTCAAGAAAATATGATTTCAAGTCCTGCCTTACACACTTACAAGCTATTTGCCCTGGGCAAGTCAGTTAACAGATTTCTGCCTCTGCTTCCACAATTGTGAAAAAAAGATGATGATAATAGTACTGTAAGAATACTTTAAGAATAGCATTGTAAGAAGGGTGGGACTTTTTTTTACTGTTTTCTCTTTGGAATGCTAAGGCAATCAAGTGCCTTTAATGAGTCTTGCCTTAGTTTGAGTCTTGACTTTGTTTGAATGGGGCAGATAAAAAAAGGATGTTTTGGGTTTTTTGTTTGTTTGTTTGTTTGATTTGGAGTGCTTCTCAGCACTGCGGTAATCAAGTGCCTTTAATGAGTCTTGCCTTTCAAATGTAATGGCAAGCAAAGTGGGACTTTTTGTTGTCTTTTGTTTGAGTGCTTCTCAGCACTAAGGCAGATTGAGTGCCTATGATTGAGTCTTGCCCTTGTTTCAATCAAGAATTTTTGATGACCTGCTTAAGTTACAGGGAAGCCTAAGTTGCATGAGTTTGAGTCACGTGGTAGTGATGCCTTCTGACCCTGAAAAAAGGGTATATATACTCTGAGGTTAGCATTTTGTTTTGGGGCTCTCACTGGAAGAATGTCATGTGATTTGACCAGATGAGACTCTGGGAGAGACAGAACACCCAGCTTTGAAAATCCAGATGTTGATGCTTGTATTGCTTGTATTGCTATGGTCAGACAAAAGCCTGTCTGTTGACCTGTTTATATATTCTCTGTTTGTAATTTCTGTATGTATTTGCTCTAAAGTTCAGGGTGCTGACTTTTTCCCCTGAACTAAGTGAATGATATATGTATGTTTAATTAAAGTAACATTATTAAGCCAAGTTGCTTTCCTTAGAAAAGTAGATCAAAGAACCTGAGCTAGCAGCCCTGCTGTATGCTCCTGTTATTGGTCTTTCACCTCCACAGCAGCTGCTAACAACATTATTGTTACAAGTACCAACCCTCATTGTTGAAGGGAGGATCAAAGTCAATAATAATATGTAAAAAAAGAGCTTAGCAAACTCAGCAAAAATAAATTGATAACCATCAAAACAATCTGATACCAGTGAAGAAATGGAGGGGTAGACCAGTGGAATAGATTAGGTATACAATAAATGATCATAATAATAATAATAAAATGCCCATAGTAATGTAGTGTTTAATAAATCCAAAGAGCCAAGATTTGGGGACAAGAACTTGCAATTTGACAAAAATTGCTGGGAAAACTAAAAAGCAGTTTGGCAAAAGCTAGGTAAAGACCAACATTGGACACCTCATACCAAGATAAGGTCCAAAAGGGTATGTGATTTAGAAATAAAGGGTGATACCACAAGCAAATTAGTGGTGCATGGAATAGTTTCCCTCTAAGATTTATGGATAAGGTAAGAATTTTTGACCAAACAAAAGATGGAGAACATAACAATATGTAAAATGGATAATTTTGATTACCTGAAGTGAAAAAAAAAAAGGTTTAGCACAAACAAAACCAATGTATCTAAGATTAGAAGGAAGGTAAAAAATTGGGGGCATTTTTACAGCATGTTTCTCTGATACCGGCTTCATTTATCAAATATATAAAGAACTAAGTCAAATTTATAAGAATAAAAGTCATTCCTCAATTGATAAATGATTAAAGAATATTAATAGTTTTTAGAAAAATAAATCAAAGCTGTCCACAGTTACATGAAAAATTCTCTGTCGTTATCAATTAGAAGAATTCAAATTAAACCAACTCTGCAATTAAATGCAAATCAATCACATATGAGGTTGTCTAATATGACAGAAAAGGAACATGATAAATGTTGGAGGGGATATGGATTAGGATTAGGATACTAACGCTCCATTGGTGAAGTTGTAATCTGATCCAACCATTCTGGAGAGTAATTTGCGACTATTTCCAAAGGGCTATAAAACTTTCAATACTCTTTGGCCCAGCAATACTACTACCAGGTCTGAAGGCAAAGAATTGGAAATTGAGGGGATGCCCATCAATTGGGGAATGGCTGAAAAAGTTGTGGCATATCACTGAATATTATTGTGATTTAAGAAATGGCAAGCAGGATGCTTTCAGAAAAACCTGGAAAGACTTACATGAACTGATTCAAAATGAAATAAACAGAACCAGGAGAACATTGTACACAGCAATAGCAATGTTGGTGATGATCAACCATGAATAACTTAGCTATTCTCAGCAATACAATGATTTCAGAAAATTCCAAAGGATTGAAGATGAAAAATGCTGTCTACCTCTGGAGAAAGAACTAATGGAAGCTGAGCACAGATCAAAGCATATTATTACGTGTGTTTGCATCTGATTTTTTTTCACATGACTAATATGGAAATATATTTTACATAACTTCACACATATAACATACCAAATTGTTCACTTCTTCTGATGAGGGAGGAAGAAAATTTGGAACTCAATTTTTTTAAATGAATGTTAAATTTTGTTTTTCTGTGGAACTGGAAAACAAATAGAACATTTTTAAATGTTTAAAAATAATAAAGGAAAGAACTTGCCATGTTACCTAGAACATAATATAGACACCTAATAAATCCATTAATCTAACTATCCTTTATTCCTTCCTTGTTTCCTCCTTCCTTCTTCTCATTGGTTAGCATTGGCTGAGCCAGGCTTCCTCAGTGCTTTTGATATCAAGTATTGATCATTTGTATATCAAGAAAGTTTTAGGCAGACACATAAAGTATAGGCTTTGGAGTCAGGAAGATCTGTGTTAAAATGCCTGTCCCTGTATGTCATATATGTACGTGTGTACATATGACCTTGGATGTCACTAATCTCTCTCAGCCTCAGTTTCCTTATCTTTATAATGGGAACATAGTGGCATCTATTACTTGTGGTTGTTGAGGAGCAAATAAGATAAAATAGAGAAAACACTTTGCACAACTAAAAGCAATATATAAATGCTATTATTGTTGCTGTTACTCTTGAAATCAGATCCCAGACAATATATACTCTAAGAAAAGTAATACACCTCAATGTCTAGGCTCCAATACTGGGAGTCAAGAGACCTAGGTTAAAATCTTGCCTCTGATACAGTTTACATTGTGACCATAGTCATTAAATTTTTCTTATCCTCTATTTCAGAAAAAATATAGCTAATATTTATATAGTACTCACTATGTGCCAAGCACTGTGCTAAGTGCCTTACAATTATTAACATATTTGATCCTCACAACTACCCTGGGAACTAGGTGATTTTACTATCCCCATTTTACAGATGAGGAAATTGAGGCAAATAGAGGTCAAGTTATTTTCCCAGGGTGTTTTAACAACCCAGCTAGCAGCTTCGGTGGGGCCGTAAGATCCCTCCCCCACAGCCGGCACCCAGGAGGCTGCCGGGAAAGCACAGGTTCTTTTTATCTTCTTAAACAAGGAAAGCACAGTGAAGGGGTTGACCAGCTTACTTTAATCCAGTATTCAGTTAGCATACAATCATTTAGTTCAGGGGAAAACACCAGCATTCAGTTAGCATTCAGTTAGTTCAGGGGAGCATACAGACAAGCATCAAGAGACAGACCAAATACAGATTCATTGACTTACTTCAGGGGAAAAAACCAGCACCCTGAGGTTCAAAACATTCATTTAGTTCAGGGGAAAAAACAAACCAGCACCCCAAACCTCAAAACCAAAATACAAACAAATTACAAATATCAACAGACAGACCCAATACAATTCATAGTTACCAACATCTGGGCTTGGCCCGAGAGCAAGGGCTGGCCCAGAGTCACGCTTGCTTGCCACTGCTCCCACACCAACCGGAAGAGGAAAGAGAGAGAGCTTCAAGCTGTCCTCTCCCCTCTTATAGAGTTTTTGACATCATCAAGCGCCGCCTGAATGACCAGGGCTGATTGGTTCTTGACTTGGCCCCTCCCCCTAGGGTAGACGTTAACACCTCCCCTCAGCCAGCCCCATGACTCATCACACAGGAAGTCTTCTGCTTCCTGACATGCTCTCTGGGCTTCCTGCCCCGGAAGAGCAAGCCACAGCATCCAGAGGCTCAATGAGATAAGCTGAGTCATTCAAAGAAAACAAAGGCCATTCTGGTTACACAGGTCACATAGCAAGTATCCAAAGCAGAATTTGAATTCAGAGTCTTCCTTCTTCCAGACCTGGTGCTATCTACTTCACCACCTTGTTGCCTATGGTAGCTATGTCACATGGTAGTTGCGAGCTAAAATAGGCTAATGTAGGTTAAATCTCATGGCAAATTTTGAAGCCCTGTGTAATTATCAATTATTTTTATTATTAAAGAGTAATCTCACAAGTTTCTTTGTATTCTCCTTCAACTTAGATCTCAGTTTAAGAGCTAATAATTCACATTTATATGGCACTTTGAGGTTTAAAATTATCTTTCCTCACAACAATCCTATGAGCAGTCACTTTGATTAGGTATTATGAGTATTATTATACTCTTTTTAAAATGATGAAATTGTGACTTGCCTGCAGTCAAAAACAAAAATCAGTCGAGGTGGGCCAAGTTTCCGTAGAACTATACGGAGGAAGAAAATGCCTTCAAAGAGGCTGACTTTCAGTGTAAACACAAGTATCAAAATACAATTATCATGTAAACTTATCTACTTAAAAGTTTTATTCCCCTTCCCCAGTAGAACATAAAGTATTTGGGGGCAAGAAGATAGATAGATAGACAGACAGATAGATAGACAGAGATAGATATGCCCACATATTAAATATATATATATATATATGTCTGTGTATATGTATATGTCTGTGTATATGTATATGTATGTGTGTATACACACACATACACACATCTATATCCTCAGCATCCAGCACAGGCTTATCTACATAGCACGTACTTATAAGAACTGGCATTTTATGCTTTGTTGATACCTGGTACACTAGACTGAATGAATTACAGCTCCTGATTGGTACTTGGCTTCAGGTTGAAAACTGTCATTTACACTTGCTTTCAAGGCCAAGCTAAAGTATTACCTTCTCCACCTTGCCTTATTTGATTGCTCTAAAAACACAGGACTCTCTCAAATTTCTCGGAAATCTGATGATAATGATGATGATGATAGCACTTATATAATGCGTAAAGGTTTGCAAAATATTTTATATAAATACATATATATGTACATATATACACATATATGTATATTTGTATGTATATATATAAATTTTATATATAGTTTTTTTATTAGATACTCAGAACCCTATGAAAGTAGGTAGTCTTATTATCCTTATTTTAAAGATGAGGAAACTAAGGCTGAGCTACATAAGTGACGTGCCCAGGATCATATAGCCGGTAAGTATCCAAGGCAGAATTCAAATTCAGGTCTTACTGACTCCAAGTCCTACTCTCTACCATTCTACCACCTGGATGCCTCTTAAAGCACTTACTGTCTCTAATACCTAAAGAAATTAATCAGGCATTGCTTTGTGAAATACCTTATATAGCAATTTTACCTTTTGTCTGTATGTATTCTGGCACCCCTCATGGGGAAGCAAGGTGGTACAGTGAATAAAGCACTGACCCTGGAGTCAGGAAGACCTCAGACACTTACCAGCTGCGTGAACCTGGACAACTCACTTAATCCTGTTTGGCTCAGTCCTTCGTATGTAAAATGGACTGGAGAAAGAAATGGCAAACCACTCCAGTATCTTCACCGAGAATACCCCAAATGGGGTTATGAAGAGTCAGCCATGACTGTAAGAACTGAACAACAACAATCCTTGCAGCCCAAATAGACTGGGAATTCTTTAAGAACAAACACTAGTTCCTGCATATATTTCATATGCCTACACAGCACCCAGTACAGTACTTCACACACTGTAGAGTATTAATAAATGTGAGCAGATTGATTTATCGAGTGCTCCACTCATCTCTCCATTCCCTTTTGTGTCTTTATACTACTGTCTCTCTTTGACAACTTTTGTTGTTCTGATGTTCTTGACCCAGTCTCCTTTTCATCACATCCCTTCATCATTGCAAATCAAATCAGGTCCTCCTATTTTTTTGTAGCCACAAAGCTGTTGCAAATGATTATCAGGTAGATTTGTACCTAGATTATTTATGCTAGGACTGTAATTCTTTCCTTAATACAATTTATATCAAAGATGCTCACTAAAGCAAAATGGATCTTATTTTATTGTAGCTTCTCTGTTACCCATTCATATAATTCCCTCAATTGTTACTTCTACAATAACAGCCACAGAGGATGCTAGCTCTATGAAAGCCATTCTCCTACTCACTTATGGCCTTAGCTCTTACAACTTGTTTCTCCATTTTCTTCCTTGATCTTTCTTTTGCTGACCCATTTGGTCATCTTCTCTCCCTTCCTTTAGTCCTAGCTATTGAAATAGGCTTCTTCCTAGCAATATTCCAAAACAATTGCCTTACCTACCAGGTTCCAGGTCTGGTGAGATGTTTAGATAATGGGCTGAGCTTTCCAATCAATCAAGTATGAAGGACTTATTATATGCTAAATGTTGTGCAAGGTGTTAGTGATATTAAACCAAAAAATACCCTCTACCCTAAATTACTTTATATCCTCTATATCTTCTCAGGGAAGAAATTTGTGCATCTATCTATGTGTCCATCTGTATAGCTAGCCATCTGCCTATACACACACATACACATACATATGCACTTATATGATATATGTGTGCATTAGCATGTATATATACACATTTATATGTATGCATACTAAATATACACTATATATACAAATGTATATATATAGATATACAAATACATAGATATATACAGAAAGAGAGATATGGAGGGATAGAGGGAGAGAGACAGGGGGGAGGGAGGGAGGGAGAGAGTGGGGGAAGGGTGGTAGGGAGGGAAACTTTCTAGCAGCTGATGATCAGGAAAAGCTTTTTGCAGGAAGCATCAGTTCATCTCCACTTTGAAGGAAACTAGGGATTCTAAAAGACAGAGATGAGAAGTGAGTTTGTTCCAGGAATGAGGAATGACTTATGCAAATTCACCAAGAAAAGATGGAATGCCCCATATGAGGACCAGAAAGAAGGCCAGGTCAACTAGACTGAAACTTTTGGAGCGGTGGAGTGACATGGTCAGATCTGTACTTTGGAAATATCCCCTTAGCAGCTTTAGGAGGGGGGATTGTAGAGAAGAGAGACTTGAAGCAAGGAGAGCAGCTAGGGGATTATTATGATAATCCAGACAAAAAGGGATGGAGGCCTGAAGTTGGATGGTTGTCTCAAGTATATTCTATGTAGCACTCATTCACTTGGATGGGTCTGGCTCAAAATGTCATCAATAGCTATAAGAAGAGAAGAGTCACAAGGAAGGACAGATGTTGTAGAACGGGCATGAGATTGAGAGTGCTAATGGAGTCCAATCTCCACGACCTTAAGATATCTTCTCTCTCTACCTTGGTTTGGTTCTCTGTAAAATAAAGGGGCAAGGTGAATGACCCTCTCCAAGATGCTCTGCAGTTTGATTACTCAGACAGTAAATACTGTGCTTGCAGTTCATATAGTGCAAGGGAAATGTGGCGGTGATGATGACCCTTCTCTATCAGTGATCTGTTTATTCCATTGCTAACAAAAGACCTTCTGACATTTGGCTCAGAGAAGCAGAACCTAAATCCCTGACACTGTAGCCAGCTGTTTTCTGTTACCCTTCAAAGAAACCAGGATTAACTTTGAAGGTTAATGAGGTATTGCAATTAACAAGGAAGCTTGTGGAATCCCTTCCCAGGAGAGTTACAGGAACAGGCTTGCCAATGGCAGCTGACACCCATCGGCCAATTAGTGCTCTATAGCCTAAACAATGTTCTGGGAGCCTTCACTGTACAGTCTACACCTGCAGGCTCTGTGGAAGACTTCCTCCTCTTCCTACTGACATCCAGTGCTTTCTGGCTCCTTCTTTGCTTAATGGTTAAAATCCCTGATTGCTGTGACTACACATTTCTCATTCCTGCTCTCTTCTCTGTTGGTGCTTTAGACAAATCTTGCGCAGATAGTTTTGGGGCTGGATAAAGTGTGCGTTCTCAGTCTCCTTTTTATGTTGTGTGTTTTGACCCAGGCTCCTTTCTCTGCCATAATGGATTTTCCTGAGCAAAATCTGGAACCAGGATATGCATCCCCACAGCTTGCCATGGCACCAGCAATTATAGACAGTATATGTGTGTGGGTTGGGGGGGTGGGGGAGGTACATCCCAGAACTTTATTCTAAAACTCCAACTGCCAATGAGAACTGTCTGGACCATCATTTGCCTTGTAAGCAGGACATCTCCCAGTGAGAAAAACCCAGGCTGGGCTCTGTTCTATTATTCACAAGTGTCTAGAAGATTTGTCTGAGGAATAAATTAAAGTTGTAATGTGCATGCATCCTTCCCATTCAATAAAGTTAGTCTCTTGGTAATATGCATAAGAAAAACACATTTCAGCCTAGCATTCATGCTAGGAAATGAATAACCTTTGAACCTGGACTTTAGAGCTGATCTCTTTGGGGAACACCCTCAATTTCTGCTCATATCCACGTGTCTATTTGTTTAGCTCTAACCTGATTGATTAGGAAATAAGTGCTTTCCAAGTCTACTAGGTAAATAATGAAACTTTATTAGTGATATATGTGACAAGTTTAACAATGCAAATTTTGGAGGATATACTAGGTAATTCACTTGGCTTTGGGGTAGGCGGTAAACAATGGAGGGTTTTGGAAGGAATCGTGTATTTTGATGGGTGTTTTTAAAAAGGATACTCAAATTTAGACACATCTAGAGAGTGCCACCTTGTGGGCAAATGAGAGAAGAAATGATAGAAAAATTCATTCAGACAATGGTCTTGTTATTAACATCTGTCCATACACAACAGATCCTTAAAGCTGAAAAGGGGTGGGGGGAGGATATTTAGTCCAACTTGTTCCTATTATAGAATCTTATACTGAAGCCCAGAGAAATCTGATGACTTGCCCAATCCTGTCCAATTAGTGCTAAAGTTAGAATGAAATTCCAGGTCTACTGACTTCCAATTCAGGCTTCTCTGCACAATGCTGCAATGCCTCTCTGATGATCACTTTTTTTATTCTCCCTCAAGGATTCAACAATTTCCTAAACAATACTTACAAAAAAGCTTGTTTTCAGAGGGGAAATGAAATAGACTTCTAAAAATCAGACCGAAAGGCCATGTTTTCTGCTTTCCCTAACCAATAAATCCAGAATTAATGGGGAAAATTGTATTCTACATAAATGAGGGAAATAAAATACAGTGTCTTTTCCAAATGTATATATATATATATATACATATATATACATATATATGTATATATATACACACATACATGTGTGAGTGTGCAAGTGTGTGTGTGTGTGTGTGTGTGTGTGTGTGTGAAAAGCAGCAATTGCCTAGTAGAAAGAGGGACAGTATTGGAGTCAGGAAGATCTGGGTTCAAGTCCTATTTCTGACACATACTAGCTATGTGACAAAAGTCATGGCATTCAATCCCTCAATGCCTCAGACAATCTTTGAAAACTAATAGTTAATAGCAGAATTAGCATTTATCCAACACTTTAAGTCTTTTAAAGTGCTTCACATTAATTATCTCATTTGACCCTCGCATAAACATATACTTGTTTACATACACACACACACGCACATGTGAAGTGTGAGAGAGAGAGAGAGAGAGAGAGAGATACAAATGTGTATCTGCTCACATACGAGTTGTAATTCAACAAAGCTTTACCAAACACCTAGCATATACAATAGCTGACACATGGAATGCAGCACAAATAAGAAGCAGTCCTGATGTTCATTGACTTTACAATCTAGTGGATCCATAGAAGAAAATCATAGCATCTCAAAGCCCTCCTGCAGACACTGCCCATAAGTGATCTAGGATGCCTTGGGCAACCTGCTCTTTTCTCTTTTCCTATAGAGTCTCGTCCTTCCTCATCCACACCTTTCCTATCCTTCCTTCTCAGGTACCTAACTTCAAAAACCTCAGAATGAAATTGACAGATTTTTTAGGGAGGAAAAAGTGGTTATGAACTAAATACAGCATTGCAGCAGCACAGCTTCTGCTGATGGGAACATTTCATCAATACATCATGCTAACATTATGCAGCGATGCTGCTCCAAGGGAATACTTTGGAATTATATCCCAGCTCACCATCCTTTCTAGGGACTTACAGTTGTCCCAATCTGTTATGAGAATGAAAATTCTTCCTCTTAGGAAGCTTAATAACATAAAAAAATACAAAAGCAAACATTTCAAGGTCAATTTTAAAACAAATATAAAATGAATATACTTTACCTCCTTTATTGATTTTCTTTTAATTCCTTAAGTTTGTCTCTTAAGGCATCAGTGCTTCCAGCTACTGAGAGGAAAATCAATTTAAAATAAGTAAGATTTCCCCCCTTTAATTAGGATAAAGAAAAACAGGCAGCACAGCATAGGGGATCAAGGGTGAACTGTAGAATCAGGAGGATCTGGGTTCAAGTCTTGCCTCTTTTAGATACTAATGGAACCACAGACTAGTCACTTACTTTTCTTTTTTGTGACCCAGGCAACATTATAAATTACAGATAAACTTCCTATCTATGTCAATAGAAAAAGCATCCAGTTCAGAGTCCCCTAAATTTATGAAATCTCAAGGGCCAACCAATATGAAGAATAACCTATTTCTCTATACTTAGGAGCACCTAGGTGGTTCAATGGATAGAGTAGTGGGCCTTGAGTTAAGAAGACTTGGATTCAAATCTGACCTCAGACACCAGCTATGTAATCATGGGCAAGTCACTTAACATCCTGTTTACCTCAGTTTCCTCATTTGTAAAAAAAATGGGGATAAAAGTACCTACTTCCAATGGTTGTTGTGAAGATCAAATAAGAAAATAATTATAAATTACTTAACACAGTGCCTGGCATGTAGCATAAATGTTAGTTATTATTATTGTTGTTATAACTACAACAACAACAACAACAACTACTACTACTACTACTACTACTAGTACTACTACTACCACTTCTACTACTAAAGTAGTTTGCTACTCTAAAGGCAAAGCAATGATACCTAAGTCAATATCTGTCTTCTAAGCATAGAAATAAACATTCATCAATATGAAGATACATGCTCTCTCCTCAAAGTACCATTTTTTGCTCATGGGTAGGTCAAGTTAATATAATAAAAATGACAATTCTATCTAAATTAATTTACTTATTCAGTGTCATACCAATCAAACTATCAAAAAATATTTTGTAGAGCTAGAAAAAAACTAACAATAAAATTCATGTGGAAAAACAAATGTCAAGTATATTAGGGAAATTAATGGGGAAAAAATGCAAGGGAAGGTGGCCTAGCTGTACCAGGTCTAAAACTGTATTATAAAGCAAATAGAATGGTGGATCGGTGGAAGACATTATGTACATAAGACACACTAGTCAATGACTATACCAATCTACTGTTTGATAAACCCAGACTCTAGCTTCTATGATAAGAACTGATCATTTCACAATAACTTCTGGGAAAACTAGAAAACAGTATTGGAGAATTGAGGTATAGACCAACATCTCACACCATAAACCAAAATAAGGTCAAAATATGTACATGATTTAGACACAATGGGTGATATTATAAACAAATTAGGAGAATGAGGAGTAGATTATCTGTCAGATCTACAGAGAAGGGAAGAATTTATGACCAAACAAGAGAGGAAGAACATTATGAAATGTAAAATGGATAATTTTGATTACATTAAATTAAATTTTTTGTGCAAACAAAGCCAATGCATCCAAGATTAGAAGGGAAGCATAAAGCTGGGAAACAATTTTTATGAAAGGATATGAACAGGCAGTTTTCAGATGAAGAAATTAAAGTTATCTATAGTCATATAAAAATATTCTAAATCTCTATTGACTAAAGAAATGCAAATTAAAACAACTCTGAGGTAACCACTCACACCTATTAGATTGGCTAATATGACGGAAAAGCAAATGGTAAACGTTGAAGAAGATGTGGGAATATTGGAACAGTAATGTATTGCTAGTGGAGTTGTGAATTGATCCGACCATTCTGGAGAGTAATTAGGGACTGTGCCCAAAGAGCTATAAAAACTGTGCATAGCCTTCGATCCAGCAATACCAATACTTGATCTGTATCTCAAAGAGATAATAAAAAAGGGAAAAGGACCCACATGTACAAAAATATTTATAGAAGATCTTTTTTATGATGACAAGGAATTGGAAATTGAGGAATCAATTGAGGAATGGCTGAAGAAGTTGTGGCATATGAATGTAATGTATTGATATTGTTCTATAAGAAATTATGAGCAGGTAGATTTCAGAAAAAACCTGGAAAGACTTACATGAACTGATGCTAAGTGAAGTGAGCAGAACCAGGAGAACACTGTACATGGTAATAGGAACATTGTGTGATGACTGACTTTGATAGACTCAACTCTTTTCAGCAATACAATAATCTATGACAATTACAAAAGATTCATGATGGAAAATACTATCGACATCCAGAGATAGAACTATGGAGTCTGAACGCAGATTGAAGCAGATTATTTTCTCTTTTTTTGTAATTGTTTCTTTCTCGTGGTTTATCCTTTTTGTTCTCTGATTCTTCTTTCACAAAATGCCAAATGTGGAAAGATATTTAATATGCTAGTACAGGTGTAGTCTATATCAGATTGTATGTCATCTTGGGTAGTGCGGAGGGGAAAGAAGGAGAAAAAAATGGATCTTAAATCTTATAAAAGTAAATATTGGAAAAAGTAAAAAAAAATATAACATCCATACTGCTGTCCTCTTACACACTGTGAGAGGCTCCCATTCTACTTTGACTCAGTGCTTTCCAGTCTTTACCAATCTCCACATGCTAGAGATATCCTCGTTGGCATAGGTGGAAATAGAGGTAAGATGACTTGAGGAATATAATGCTTTCACCAAGGTCCCTTCTATCTTCCCTTTTTCCTCTTCTCTACTCTAAGAAAATGTCTAATATTTCTAACCCTTATTGATCACTTTATTCTGGACTCCAATATCACTTGTACAATTTAAAACTCACTTAGACACTGTCTGGGATTGTTCTTTGTTTCATGTGTCTTGGACTTATGAAAACTAGAATGAGAATTCCTTAAAAACAGATAACTGCCTCTAATGCTTCTTCTGTATCTATCACATTGCCTAGGCCAGTGCTGAACACTTTGATTTCTCTCTGTCCTAGTAGTTTGTATGTTTTAATTCAAACAAATGAAATTAGATTGAATTAGGGTGCTGTTCTTGGCACTTTGCCATATGCCATTTTATCTATCACTGGGATAGAGGAATAGAAAACATGCTTATCAAATTTAGGTGTGAAAAAATCTGGGAGGAATAGTTTATACATTAAATGATAGAGCCAGCGGCTATGAGATTTTGCATTAAAAATTAGCAAGCTTTTATTTTTAAGTGCCTAATCTGTGCCAGCCACTGTGCTAGTTATAGGGGATATAAATTTTTAAAAAATGAACAGTCTTCATTCTCCAGGAGCTTGTATTCTATTTTGTAAGATTTAGATAGATAGATAGATGGATGGATGGATAGCATTTTCCATCATGAGTCTTTTGAAGATGTCTTAGGTCATTGCATTGCTCAGAAAAGTTAATTCTAACAAAGTTGGCCATCATATAATGTTGTTGTTACTGTTTACAGTGTTCTCCTGGTTCTGTTCACCTCACTCAGCATCAGTTCACGCAAGTCTTTCTATGTTTTTCTGAAATCCTCCTGAACACAAATTCTTACAGAACACTAGTCTTCCATTACATTCATATGCCACAACTTGTTCAGCCATTACCCAATTGATGGGCATCCCCTCAACTTCTAATTCTTGGCAACCACAAAGAGCTACTATGAATATTTTTGTACATGTGGGTCTTTTTTTTCCTTTTTTGAGATCTTTTAGGGATGCAGACATAGTAATGGTATTGCTAGATCAAAGGGTATGCACAGTTTTATAGAACTTTGGGCATAATTCCGAATTATTCTTCAGAATGGTTGGATCAATTCATGACTCCACCAATAATGCATTAGTATTCCAATTTTCCAACATGTGCAACATTTATTATTTTCCTTTTTTGTTATGTTAGCCAATCTGGTAGGTGTGAAGTAGTACCTCACAGTCATTTTAATTTGCATTTCTCTAATTAATAGTGATTTAGAGCACTTTTTCGTATGACTATAGATAGCTTTTTTTCTTCATCTGAGAACTGCCTGTGACCATTTTATCAA
Source organism: Trichosurus vulpecula (assembly GCF_011100635.1). NCBI lineage: Eukaryota > Metazoa > Chordata > Mammalia > Diprotodontia > Phalangeridae > Trichosurus > Trichosurus vulpecula. The sequence goes on along the minus strand of NC_050580.1, from coordinate 107,700,314 downwards.
TTGGGTATTGACTTGTATTTTTATAGATTTGACTCAGTTCTCTATATATTATTGAAACTAGGCCTTTATCAGAGACATTGATTATAAAAAAAATGTCTATCCGCTTTCCCTCCTAATCTTGGATGCATTGGCTTTGTTTGCATAAAAACATTTTATTAAATTTAGTATAATCAAAATTATCCATTTTGCATTTCATAATGTTCTCTATCTCTTGTTTGGTCATGAATTCTTCCCTTCTCCACAGATCTGAGAAGTAAATTATTCCTTGCTCTTCTAATTTGCTTATAGTTTCACCCTTTAGGTCTAGAATATGTACATATTTTGTCCTTATCTTGATATATAGTGTAAGAAGTTGGTCTATGACTAGTTTCTGCCATACTGTTTTGCAGTTTTCCCAGCAGTTATTGTAAAATGGTGAATTCTTATCTCAGAAGCTGGAGTCTTTAGGCTTATCAAACAGTAGATTACTATAGTCATTGACTGCTGTGTCTTGTGTACCTAACCTATTCCACTGACCCAACACTGTTTCCTAGCCAGTACGAAGTTGTTTTAATGATTACTGCTTTACAATGCAGTTTTAGATCTGGTATGTCTAGGCCACCTTCCCTTGCATTGCTTCTCATTAATTTTCCCTTTATATTCTGGACCTTTTGTTGTTCCAGATGAATTTTATTATTATCTTTCTATCTCTACTAAAATATTTTTGGGTAGTTTGATTAGTATGTCACTGAATAAGTAAATTAAGTTAGGTAGAATTTTCATTTTATTATATTAGCTTGGCCTCCCCATGAGCAACTGATATTTTTCCAATTATTTAAATCTTACTTTATTTGTGTGAAAAGAAATTTGTATTTGTGTTTATATAGTTCCTGGGTTTGTCTTGGCAGATAGGCTACCAAATATAATAATTATAACTCTTAATGTGAATAGGATGAACTCACCCATAAAATGGAAGTGGATAGAAGAATGGATTAGAATGCTGAATCTAAAAATATGTTATCTTATATGAGACACACTTGAAACAGAAAGAGATATGAATTTAAAATAAGGGACTGGTGCTGAATCTAACATACTTTAGCTGAGTTTTTTTAAAGAGAAAAATAACAATCATGATCTTAGATAAAGCAAAAATATACCTAATTTTAAAAAATAATCAGGGAAACTGCATTATGTTGAAAGGTACCATAGACAATAAAGCAATATAAAAATGTAAGTTTCTCTAATAAAAGCCTTCATTTCTCAAATATGTAAGGAACTGAGTCAAATTTATAAAAATAAGAGCCATTTTAAAACTGATGAATGGTGAAGGGATTTGAATAGGCAGTTTTCAGAAGAAGAAATCAAGGTTATCTAAAGTCCTATGGAAGAAGCTCTCAATCATCAATGATTAGAGAAAAACATATTAATACTATTACAAGGCATCACTTCATACATACTTGATCAGTTAACATAACAGTAAAGGAAAATGACAATATTGGAGAGGAATGTGGAAAAATAGGGAAATAATGCACTGTTGGTGGAGTTGTGAACTAGTCCAACCATTCTGAAGATCAATTTGAAACTATGCCCAAAGAACTATACAACTATGGATACCCTTTGGCCCAGATATACCACTACTAGGTCTGTATCCCAAAAAGATCAAAGAAAAAAATCAAAGGACCTATATGTACCAAAAATATTTATAGCAGCTCTTCTTGTAGTAGCAAAGAATTAAAAATTGATGGAATACCCATCATTTTGCGAATGGCTAAACAATTTTTTATATGCTTGTAATGGAATATCATTGTGCTATAAGAAATTACAAGGGAGGTGGTTTTAAGAAAAAAAACTAAGAAGACATATATGAACTGATGTAGAATGAAGTGAGCAGATAATTTTACACAGCAAAAACAATTTTAGTCACTGTGAAAGTCAACTATGAAAGACTAACCTTCTCTGATGAATACAATGATCCAAGACAGTTTGGAAGAACTCATGATGAAAAATGTTACCCATCTCCAAAGAGAGAACTGGTGATCTCTGCATGAAAATCAAATTACGTATTTTTTTTTAACTTTCTCAATTTTTCTTATTTTTTTTGCTCCATAACTAATATGGATACGTGTTTTTGCATGATTTGAGATGAATAACTTATAACCTATTCCTTGCCTTCTCAAGAGGTAGTCAAGGAGCAAGAGAAAGGGAGAGAAGTGGGAAATCAAAATTGAAAGAAGAAAGAATGTTTAAAAAGAAATAATTTTAAAAAATAAAAGAATAACTATTGGTCAGGCATAGTTCCTACATTGGGTGGGTGGCTAGATTAAATGATTACTAAAATAGTTTCTAGTTTTCTATTAAGTCCAATATTTTATAGATCTCCCTCCCCCTTTTTATTCTCCTTGTGCAATATTTTCAGTAGAATAATAAACCCATTGGAACTCTTTATTAATGTTAAACTTTTTGAAATCACGTGTGTTTTTTGTTTAAATAATACAGTGTCAGGTTTACAATCTCATTGAGTTGGTGAAGTGCACTCTAAGTTTTATGCACATAGTGTCCCTATTCATGCTGGACATATAATATGGGCATATCATATGCCCATATCAATGGGCATAACTTTCTTTCAACCTGTAATAGTAATTAAGGTGGGACTTTTTGCTGTTGACCTTTAATGATTCTGGCCTTTGTTTGAATGGGGCAGACAAAGTGGGATGTTTTTGTATTTCTCAGCACTGAGACAATTGGGAGTCATTGATTTGTATCTGATGTGATATTGGGGGTGGGGATCTTCTCCATGCCCAGCCTGGGTGAGGTCAGGGCCCTCAGGTCACTGAACAGGATATACAAGTGCAGAGGTTGGCATTCTCTCTCGGAGCTCTAAGCCACAGCAAGAGTGGTGTGTGACTCTGGGCCAGCCGTTGTAATGAGCTCCCCAACTGAACACTCAGATGTTCATAACTATGAATTGCATTTGGTCTGTAATTCAGGGTGCTGGCTTTTTCCCCTGAACTAGGTGGATGTTATTTGTATGCTGGATTAAAATAAGATTGTTAACCCCTTAACATTGCTTTCCTTAAGTAAAGCGGATCAAAAGGACCTGTGTTGGCAGCTTTCTGGATGCTGGTTGTTGGTGGATCTTGTACCCCCACAGAAGCTGCTAGCTGGATTATTGATACACAACCTTAGCAACTCTTTGATCATTTCACAGATGAATTTGAAAATTTCATTGAACCATAGCATATCAGAATTGGAAGGAACCAACTCTAGGTCATTGATTTCCATGTGTCCCTAAACAAGAAACCCACTTACAGTTTTTCCCCCATCTAGTACTGATCCAGCCTAAGCTGTTTGTTTGCTATGTGTCTTTGAGGTAAGGTTCTAAAATACAAAACCATGCGGTTTTCTCCAGGTGATAAATACTCACAAACTGTTAGGATATCCTGCATACGGAAAGCAGAACCCTGTGGGGAATTTTTGAATCAAGTAAAGGTAGAATTTTAAAAAACACCTTGTTAGCCCTATCTGCCTGCTGGTCACAGTGTTCACAGCTGGCTCCTCAGGGTGCCTTGGTGTGAATGGTTACAAATCTCCACCGACTTTTCTCCATTAACATTTCTGGCAGGTCTGAGAAAAGAAAGTACGTGAATTGAACCTGAGGTGACAGAGAATACAGCTTTGCAGCAGAGAAACAACTCTGTTAATTTAATTACCTTTAAAGCAAAAACAGCTTGGAGGAGATACCTGCCAGCGAACTGATAATACGGCATTTCTAGGGAACATGTGTCTTTGACAATATGGTTAGAGACAGTGGGTAGGGGGATTTGGAAGGAGAGAAAGGCAAAGGAGCAATTGCCTGGGAGTCTGATGTTTAGGGTGTCTGCTACCCAATACTTATCACAAATGTGACATTAAGAAAGATGTGGTTAGCACTCCCTTCTACTCTTTTGGCAGTATAGTGAAGGGCATAAGGTCCCAGACTTGGAGACAGGAAGTCTAGGTTCAGATCCCCTATTGGACAGGTGTTCAAGATATGTGATAGTAGGAAAGTCATTTAAACTATTTGTACCCCAGTTTCCTGTAAAACAAAAATTAAATGTTGCTTAATGGTATGTCCAAATTGAAATTTATGAGCCTATGATCTTTCCTTCCCCAATGATATAAACCAAGAAGAAGCAGAGTAGCCTGTTACTCAAGAGAGACAAATGAATTAGAAGGTGACAGCAGGGTGAAAGTAGGATTTGGGAAAAAAACATTAATTTACTATACTCTCTATGTTTTTAATCCCTATTCTATGGCATATTCCCTTGACTTTGAATTATCTGCTTAGCAACTGAATGGCCTGCTTGTCCGATCCGCTTGGGTACCTACACTACCACAATAGCCTTGGTAAAAAGCTATCTTGACTTTTGAATTACATCTGTTCTCTTTTCTATCACCATCCCTCCATACACAGAGGGAATATTGACCATCCTACCACATGGTGAAGTTATCTGGTATCTGCCAATGTTGTCTCAGTGGTATATGACAGAGATTTGTGCTTTGTCCAGTTAAAAAGAATACTTTCCCCATTAATCAGGAGTCCATCACCTCAACCAGACAACATTGAGGACAGAAATGTTATAACTATGTGTATGTGGGAACTAAGAAACAATTATGTGCTACAGGAATGCAATGGTTAAATTAAAAAAAACTTTATCTCCAAGAAATCCTTATTCTACAATGGAATATCTAGAAAGCCCTTAGAGTATTGGGGTTTTTGTTTGTTTGTTTTGCTTTCCTTTTTAATGCACCCTGAGATTTCTTTCAAAAGACCCTCTTTGTACACCCATGGGGAGTCTAAAAGAAAGCAAAGGTCACCATGAATAGGGACTCGTCATAGGAGATCTCCAAAAAGGGAGGAGTTCATAACTTGTAAACACAGTGGAGAAAACCACAAAGAAATAAACCATGTGGATAGTTTTATTAAAACATGGAGCTGTTCTTGGAATAAGACATATCAACATTCTTGCTACCATCCACTAACCCTAACATCTATCAAAGGGCAAGAGTCAACATTGTCTTTCTGTTCTCTGAATATAGTATGCTGGCTCTTCCAGAATCACCTGGCTTGGAATGGGGTTGAATAATTCATAAGGGAAGGCCATCCCTACAGGGTACAAAAAACAAATAGCAGAAAAGCTCAGAGGACTGGTTATGTCTAATTAAAATCCATTACTTCTCTGGCCAACACCTCTGTGCTCTCACTCTCTTGTGAACCCATACCCTGAAGCTGCAGGGACAAGAGAAGGTGGAAAACCAGGCCCCTTAACTGGGTCAGGAATAGCCAGGCATCCTTCCTTCTGACTCCTGAACCCAACTACTATCGGGTCTGTTGTGGAGATGAGGCTGCTAATGATCTGCAGAACTCAACCTTTCCTACCGAGAGGGAATTTTTGCCTTGAGTTTCTGTTCTAATGAAATGGTGCAAAAAAAAAAAAATAAATGGTGCTTGGTTTCCTTTCTGAAAACAAATTTGCATAGACACACACACTCCTATATCCCTTATTGATCCCTTGCAAAACAGACCACATCTCTGTGTTTGCCTTTAATGATAAAAAAGAGGTGCTTTCCAACCTCCACATAGAGAAATTGGCATTAGGGCTACAACTCCCTGTGCCTCATTAAAAAGGCCTAATTAAAACATACAACTTGGTTTTATGAAAAAACCAATAAAACAGATAAACCATTAGCTAATTTGATTTAAAAAAAGAAAATCAAATAACAAGTATCAAAAATGTAAAGGGTGAATGCACCACCAATGAAGATTAAATCAAAGCAATTATTAGGAGTTATCTTGTCCAATTATATGCCAGTAAAACTGGCATATAGGAAATGATAGATATTTACAAAAATATAAATGGCCCGGATTAATAGAAGAGAAAATAGAATACTTAAATAGCTCTATCTTAGAAAAGAAATTGAAGAAGTCAACAATGAATTTACTAAGAAAAATCCCCAGAAACAGATGGATTTACAAGTGAATCCTACCAAACATTTAAAGAACAATTAATCCTACTATATAAACTATTTTTAAAAATAGGCAAAGGAATCCTACCCAATTATTTTTATGACACAAATACGGTTTTGATATCTAAACTATAGGAGAGACAAAACAGAGAAAGAGAAAAATGTCCTTAGTGGATATCAATGCAAAATTCTTCAAATACTATCAAAGAGATTACAGCAATATATTCCAAAGTTCATACACTATGGGTGGGTGGGTTTTATACCAGGAATGCAGAGCTGGTTCAATATTAGGAAAACTCTCAGCCTAATTGACCATATCAATAACAAAAAAAACTCATGATTTTAGCAATTAATACCTAAAAAGCCTTTGATAAAACATAACACTCATTCCTATTTAAAAAAAAATTGAAAGCAAAGGAATCAATGGAGTGATTCTTAAAATTTTAAGTAGTTGCTATATAAAACAAAGAAGCATTATCTGTAATTTCAACATTATTTTGAACCCTTCCCAATAATATTTGGAGTGAAACAAGGAGGTCCATTATCACCGCTATTATTCAATTTGTCATTTTTTAGTCATTTCAGTTATTTCCAACACTTTATGACCCCATTTGTGATTTTTTTGTCAGATATACTGGAGTGGTTTGCCATTTCTTTCTCCACCTCATTTTAAAGATGAGGAAACTAATAGTTAATAATAATAATAACACTAAAAACTAATAATAAACACTAACTAATAAACACTAAAACTAATAATAATAACAAATAGCATCAAGTGATAGGTTCATACTGCTAGTAAGTGTCTGAGTTCAGATTTGAAGTCAGGAAGACTCATTTTCCTGATTCCTGGCAAAGCACTCACTTTACTGTGCCACCTAGCTACCCTGCTATTATTCAATATTGTACTCAAAATGCTAATTATAGTCATAAGACAAGAAAAAGAAATTGAAGGGATAAAATATACAATAAGGAAACAAAATTATCATTCTTTTCAGATGATATGATGGTATGATTAGAGAACACTAGATACTCAACTAAGAAACTAATTGAACTAATTAAAACATTTCAGTAAAGTTTCAAAATGAAAATAAACTAACATAAATCTTAAGCATTTCTATATTCTACCAACAAAATGTAGCCTGAAGGGATAATCAAAGGAATTCTATTTAAAATAACTGCAGACAACATAAAATACCTCAAAGTTTACCTATCAAGAGAAGCCCAGGCATCATATGAACATAATTATGAAACATTTTTTAGACAAATAAAGAAAATCTAGACAATTGGAGAAATATTAATCACTCATGGGTTGACTGAACCAATATAATAAAAGTGACAATCCTACCTAAGTTAGTTACTAATTCAGTGCCGTACCAATGAAATTAGGAAAGAATTACTTTATAGAACTGGAAAAAATAATAACAAAATTCATCTAGAAGAACAAAAGTTCAGGATTATCAAGGAAATCAATGAAAGAAAAAGTTAAGGAAGGGAGTTTTGCAGTTGCAGATTTCTAACTATATTACAGAGTGATAACCATCAAAACAAACTAGTACTGGACAAAACATAGAGTGGTATCAAAACAATTTTATGGTCACGTGAAAAAAATTCTCTAAATCAATATTAGAGAAATGCAAATGAAAACAATGTTGAGATGTCATTTGACACCTACCTGAGTGTCTAAAATTATAGAAGGGGAAAGTGACAAATGTTGAAGGGGATATGGAAGAATCAGGACACTAATTCACTGTTGGTAGAATTGTGAACTAATTCAACGATTGGGTAGAGCAATCTAGAATTATACCCAAAGAGATAATAAATTACCTATGTCCTTTGGCCCATCAATACTACTACTTGGTATACTTCCAAAGATAATTAGGGGGAAAGAAAAAGAACTTGTATGTTCTAGAATGTTTATAGCAACTCCCTTTGTGGTAGCAAAGAATTAGAAATTACAGGGATGCCTATCATTTGGGGAATGGCTGAAAAAGTTGTGGTGCATGATTGTAATGGAATACTACTCTATACAAAATGACAAGCCAAATGACTTTAGAAAAACATGGAGGAGAGACTTCCGGGGGTGGAGCCAAGGTGGCGGCTGGAAAGCACGGACTTGCTTGAGCTCCCCACCATGTCCCTCCAAAAACCTGTTAAAAAAATGGCTCTGAACAAATTCTAGAACTGCAGAACCCACAAAATAGCAGAGGGAAGCAGGGATCCAGCCCAGGACAATCTGGATGGTCACTGGATGAGGTGTATCGCACACGGAGTGCAGGGGAGCAGAGCTCAGCATGGGAGGCAGCAGGACCAACCAGACCAGGAGCCAGGCAGGACAGGCCCTAACACCCTGAATCAGTGAGCTATGACAGTTACCAGACTTCTCAACCCACAAACACCAAAGACAACAGAGAAGGTTAGTGGGAAAAGCTGCAGGGGACAGAGTTTGCAGTTCGACCACTGCCCCAGGGGCAGTGGGGGAGGTGCAGCTACAGAACTACAGCTGCAGTTACTTCAGGCCCCAGGCCTACCTGGTGGGAGGAAATAAGTGGCGGATCAGAGCAGGAATGCAGAGCATGCTGAAGATTTGCATCAGGTCTGGGTTGGTGGTTCTTGAGGAAGGAGGAGTGCTGGGGTGGCAGAGCTGGCTGTATAGAAATAGCTCTGAAATCAATGGCACATCCCCTCAAGCTTGGAACAAAGTATTCTTTGCTCTACAAGCAGTCATACCCTGATGAAAAACTCAAGCATCAAGTAAGTTGGCTGGGAACATGGCCAGGCAGCAAAACCACACCCAGATTCAGTTTCAGACTTTGGAATTCTTCTTTGTTGACAAAGAAGACCAAAACATATGGCCTGAAGTAGTCAACAAAGTCCAAGAGCCTACATCAAAAGCCTCCAAGAAAAATATGAACTGGTCTTAGGCCATGGAAGAGCTCAAAAAAGAGTTGGAAAAACAAGTTAGAGAAGTAGGGGAAAATTTGGGACGAGAAATGAGAATGATGCAAGAAAACCATGAAAAACAAGTCAATGCCTTGCTAAAGGAGACCCAAAAAAAATACTGAAAAAAATATTGAAGAAAACAACACTTTAAAAAATAGAGTAACACAAATGACAAAAGAGCTCCAAAAAGCCAATGAGGAGAAGAATGCCTTGGAAGGCAGAATTAGCCAAATGGAAAAGGAGGTCCAAAAGACCACTGAAGAAAATACTACCTTAAAAATGAGATTGGAGCAAGTGGAAGCTAGTGACTTGATGAGAAATCAAGATATTATAAAACAGAACCAAAGGAATGAAAAAATGGAAGACAATGTCAAATATCTCATTGGAAAAACCACTGACCTAGAAAATAGATCCAGGAGAGAAAATTTAAAAATTATTGGACTACCTGAAAGCCATGATCAAAAAAAGAGCCTAGATATCATCTTTCAAGAAATTATCAAGGAGAATTGCCCTGATATTCTAGAGCCAGAGGGTAAAATAGAAATTGAAAGAAGCCACAGATCACCTCCTCAAATAGATCCCAAAAAGAAAACTCCTAGGAACATTGTTGCCAAATTCCAGAGCTCCCAGGTCAAGGAGAAAATACTGCAAGCAGCCAGAAAGAAACAATTTGAATATTGTGGAAAAACAATCAGTTTAACACAGGTTCTGGCAGCTTCCACATTAAGGGACCGAAGGGCTTGGAATATGATATTCCAGAGGTCAATGGAGCTAGGATTAAAACCAAGAATCACCTATCCAGCAAAACTGAGTATCATGCTCCAAGGCAAAATATGAATTTTCAATAAAATAGAGGACTTTCAAGCTTTCTCAGTGAAAAGACCAGAGCTGAATAGAAAATTTGACTTTCAAACACAAGAATCAAGAGAAGCATGAAAAGGTAAACAAGAAAGAGAAATCATAAGGGACTTACTAAAGTTGAACTGTTTTGTTTACATTCCTACATAGAAAGATGATGTATATGATTCATGAGACCTCAACATCATAGTAGCTGAAAGGAATATGAATATATATATATATATATGTGTGTGTGTGTGTGTGTGTGTGTGTGTGTGTATACATATATGTACATATGTGTATGTCTATGTAGGTATATATGTAGGTATATATGTATATATATACACACACACACACACACACACACACACACACAAAGGGCACAGGGTGAATTGAATATGAAGGGACAATATCTAAAAAAATAAAATCAATTTAAGGGATAAAAGTGGAATATATTGAAAGAGGGAGAAAGGGAGAGATAGAATGGGGTAAATTATCTCTCATAAAAGTGGCAAGAAAAAGTGGTTCTGTAGGAAGGGAAGAGGGGGCAGGTGAGGGGGAATGAGTAAATCTTGCTCTCATTGGATTTGACCTGAGGAGGGAATACCATACACACTTAATTGGGTATCTTACCCCATAGGAAAGAAGGAGGAAAAAGATAAAAAGGGGGGGATGATAGAAGGGAGGGCAGACAGGGGGAGGAGGTAATGAAAAACAAACATTTTTGGAAAGGGACAGGGTCAAGGGAGATAATTCAATAAAGGGGGATATGTTAGGAAGGAGCAAAACATAGTTAATCTTTCACAACATGAGTATTGTGGAAGGGTTTTACATAATGATACGCATGCGGCCTATGTTGCATTGCTTGCCTTCTTAGGGAGGGTGGGTGGGGAGGGAAGAGGGGAGATGATTTGGAACTCAAAGTTTTCAAACAGACATTCAAAAACAACAACAACAAAATTTTTTTCATGCAACTAGGAAATAAGATACACAGGCAATGGGGCATAGAAATTTATCTTGCTCTATAAGAGAGGAAGGGAAAGGGGGATGGGAGGGGAGTGGGGTGACAGATGGGAGGGCTGACTGGGGAATGGGGCAACCAGAATATATGCCATCTTGGAGTGGGGGGAGGGTAGAAATGGGGAAAAAACTTGTAATTCAAACTTTTGTGAAAATCAATGCTGAAAACTAAATATATTAAATAAATTTTAAAAAAAAGAAAGAAGGAAAAAAAGAAAAACATGGAAACACCTGCACACAACAATGAAGAGCAAAATAAGCATAAACAAGAGAACATTGTATATAGTAAAAGCAATATTGTTTTAAGAACAACTTTGAGTGAATAGTTATTTTGACTGTTATAAATACCCAAATTAACTATAAAGGACATATGAAGAATGGAAAGATGCTATCTGCATACGGAGAAAGAAGTGATAAATAGATGTGGTGTGAGTGCATGTGTGTTTGTAATTTGTGTTTAATGGTAACCATTTCTAGGGTGGGGGTTTGGGGAGGGAAGAAAAAAGAAATTTATAGGATAATTTTATTGTATATTTGGAAGAAATAGCAAGTTATGCATGGAGGATCCGCAGTTTCATGCACAATCATATTTTTATTGTATTTTGTTATAGAAGTGCTTCTTTTATTCCACAAATTAAAAAGAAAAGAAAAAAGAAATAGAGTGGTGGATTGGTAGAATATATTAGGCACATAATACACAGGACAGTTATGTGCTACAGTGAATGTTTTGAGTCAGGAAGATGCATCTTCCTGAGTTCAATTGTGGACTCATACACTTACTAACCATGTGACTCCAGGCAAGTCACTTAATCCTGTTTGCTCAGTTCCTCATCTGTTAAATTAACTGGAGAACATTCCAGTCTATTTGACAAGAAAACCCCAGATGGGCTCATAGACATAACTGAAATGACTGAACAATAAGAATATCACAATACACAGTAGTAAACTACCATAGTAATCTAGTGTTTGATAAACCCAAAGATTCAAGCTTTGGGGGCAGGGACTCAACATCTGACAAAAATACAGGGAGAACTAGAAAGCAGCTTGGCAGAAAATTGGCATAGACCAACATTTCACACCATGTGTGAAGATAAGGTAAAAATGGATAAATGATTTAGACATAAAGGATGATATAATAAGTAAATAAGGGGAGCATGGACAAATGAACCTATCAGATCTATGGGTAAGGGAAAATTTATGACCAAACAAAATATAGATGTGATTATGAGATGGAAAATAGTTAATTTTGATTGCATGAAATTAAAAAGCTTTGGCACAAATAAAATTAATGGAGCCAAAATTAGAAAGAAAACAAAAAATGGGGAAGAATTCACAACCATTTTTTCTGGCAAGGTCCTCATTTCTCAAATATATGGGTAAGTGAGCCAAACTTATTTAAAAAAAGGGCCATCTCCCATTTGATTTATGGTCAAAGGACATGAAGAAGCAGTTTTCAGAATAAGAGATCAAAGCTATCAGTAGTCATATAAAAAAGCTCAAAATCACTACTGATTAGAGGAACGTAAGTCAAAACAACTCCAAGATACAAGTTAGCAGCTCTCAAATTGACTAACATGACAGGAAAGGAAAATTACAGATTTTGGAAGGGATATGGGAAAATTGGGACACTAATGCCCTGTTGATGGAGTTGTCAACTGATCCAACCATTCTGGAGAGTAATTAGCAACTGTGCCCAAAGGGCAATAAAACTGCTTATACCCTTTGAACCAGCAATACCACAAGTAGTTCTGTATTCCAAAGACATCATAAAAAAGGGAAAATGATCTATTTGTTTAAATATATTTATACTAACTTTTTTTGTAATGACAAAAAATTGGAAATTAAGGGAATGCACATCAATTAGGAATGGCTAAACATGTTATGGTTTATGATTATGATGGAATACTATTGTTTTACAAGAACTGAAGAGGGGGGTGATTTCAGAGAAACCTGTGAAAACTTATATGAATTGATGCAGAGGGAAGTAACCCGAAGCAAGAGAACATTGTACACAGTAACAGGAATATTGTAAGGATGATCAACTGTGAAACATTTAGCAATTTTAATGAAGACAGTGAACCAAGACAATTCCAAAGGATACATGATAAGTTCTATCTACCTCCAGAGAGAGGACTGTTGAACTCTGAATGAAAATTAAAACTTTTTTGCTTTGTTTTGCAACATTGCTAATAAAGAAATGTTTGACATGACTTCATATGTATAATCAAAATCAAAGTGCTTGCCTTCTCAAGGAGGAGGGAGTGGTTGGGAGGAAAGGCAAAAATTTGGAACTAAATATATTTAAAATGTTTTTTAAATACCTATAATTGGGAAGTATTTAATGAAATAATAATAACAGTTATCACACAAAGGGAGAAGTATGACCTTATCCTTTTCCTGACTTGCCACTCATTTTTCTTTTCTCCTCTTTCTGCCTCTTTTAGAAACAGTAAATGACTCTGGATGAGCTCTCACTATTCTAAGTGATTTACTTCCACAAAACTGTTAACTGGAGCTGAGACTAAACCAGATAAATTGAACCTCAAAGAATGGAGCACAGTGTTTCCTGTTCCCAGACAACTTCTTTAATTGCCTAAAAAATATAGATTCTCAGGTAGAACAATACATTCCCCATCCTACACCATTACACTGGACAGTGAATCCACCACACATCCCTAGACACTAAAGTGTACTTGGTGACCTCTAAACAGAAAACAGTGCAGAAGAAGAAGATACTAAAGTCTCAGGATTTTGAACCTGTTGTCCACTGGATAAAGCACTGGACTTGGAGTTAGGAAAGCTTGGCTTCAGATGACACCTCAGAGACTTATTGCATAACCCTGGACAAGTCACTTAACTTCTCTATACCTCAATTTCTTGAACTGTAAAATAAAGGGTGTAGAATTGATGGCCTCTAAGATCCCTTCAAACTATGATTATGATCCTAAGCCTCCCCCAGTGAGTGACCCAGTTGATCTATCATCTCTATGCAGGTCAATCCAAAATCTCTCTTTCTAGCCCTCTCTCTCCTATAATTGCAAATCTATACGTTCCTTGAAGGTATTTGTTCATGGATGCCACACTAGTAATTCCAACTAAACATCTAATTTCTTTTGGCATTCCCATACACCCAGTCATTCAGCATTGACCCATTCTTGACTATTGCTCTTTTTTTTTACTTTCCCCCTTTGCCTTCACACACACACACACACACACACACACACACACGCACTTCAGCTACTGTCTTATGCTTTCCATATATGTGTGTGTGTGTGTGTGTGTGTGAGCACACATGTGTATGCCTTTCCACTTCTACTGCCTCTACTTTACTTTGAGTCCTGATTATTTTTCACCTGATCCATTGTAGTAACCATGATATCTAGTCTTCCTACTGTCGGGTTGTTTCCTCTATCATCTGTTCTTAATAGAACTGCCAAAGTAATCACGTACAAACAATGCATATATAAATGATCACAACTAGTCACAGCAACTATATTCTACATCATTTACTAGTTCTTTATTGCCTGCTTAAAAAATAAATTCTTTAGCCTGGCCTTGAAGGCCTTCCACAATTTTTCTTTAGCCATGCTTTCCAACCTTCTGTCACATTACTCCTCTTCATTCACTCCATCCTATAGCCAAATTGGACTATTTCTTCTACAGTTTCATCCTCACTTCTCCTAATACTATGCCCTTGTTTATGCTGTCCCCGGTGACTTGAAAGGACTATTAATTTAGATCTTTCCCAAACTTCTTCATGAATGCCTCTACATTCAGCTCGGATGACAATTGTTCCATAAGGTCTTTTGTAATCTTCTGTCGCACTCCCAGGTAAAATTCATGATGCTCTTAACATTTTAGGGCATGACATTTGACCTCTCTTATGAATTTAATGATTTTTATAGGCCTACTTGACTGATTCTCCAGGTTGTATGGTTCTAGAACAGTAACCACAATATCATGGTTATCGGTGATGTTAAGGTCTTTCTTGGATAGTTCTTTTGTATATTCTTCCACCTGTTTTTAATCTCTTCTGCCTCTGTTAAATCCCTACCATTTTGTCTTTTATCATGCCTAATTTTTTCATTATTAAATTGTATTTTTAATTTATGGAATAAAACAAGCATTTCCATATCATAGTATAGTTTTTTTTTAAAAAAAAGATGATTTCACATGAAACTGAAAATTGACTGTGAACAACTTGCTATTCTTTTCAAACATACAACAAAGTTATCATGTAAATTTTGTTTTTTTCTTCCCCCTGCCCATTTTTGCATGAAATGTTCACTTGGTATCTCTAATTTTCTTGAAGGGACTTCTTGCTTTTCCCATTCTATTGTTTTCTTCTATTTCTTTACCTTGCTCATTTAAGAAAGCTTTATCTCTCCTTGCTATTCTCCAGAATTCTATATTTAGTTGGCTATATGTTTCCCTTTCTCCTTTACCATTCACTTTCCTTATTTCCTCAGATATTTGTAAAGTCTTGTTAGATGGCCATTTTGCTATCTTGCTCTTCATTTTCTTTGGATTTTTTTTGTTGTTGCCTTCTGTACATTGTGAGCATCTGCTCACAGTTCTTCAGGCCTCTATCAGATCTAATCCATTAAATTTATTCTCACTTCTACTTCATGTTCATAAGAAATGTTATTTAGGTCATATCATATGGTCTAATGATTTTCCCTCCTTTCTTCAACTTAACTCCGAATTTTGCAACAAGAAGCTAATGATTTAAGGGACAGTTAGCTCCAGGTCTTCTCCACCTCTGACTACAAAGCATATATCAATCTGATTTCAATATGAACCATCTGATGATGTCTTTGTGAAGAATCACCTTTTGCATTATTTAAAAACAGTGACCAGTGAGTTATTTTGGCAAAACTCTATTAGTATCTGCTCTGCTTTATTTTTACTCCAAGGCCAAACTCACCTCTCATTCCAATTATCCTTTGTTTCCTACTTTTGCATTCCACACCCCCATGATGAATGTGATGTCTTTTTTTAGTGTTATTTCTAGAAGACGTTGTAGGTCTTCATAGAATTGAGCAATTTTGGTCTCTTTAGCACCTGTGGTTGAAACATAGACTTGTATTACGGTGATGTTGAATAGTTTGCCTTGGATTCAAACATATGATTTTGTCATTTTTGAGATTATAAGCCAGTACTGCTTTTCTCACCCTTTTATTGACTATGAGGGCTCTCCATTTCTTCTAAGGGATTCTTGCCATTAGTATTATCCATTCATGTCCACTTAAGTTCACTGGCACCCAAGATTTGAATGTTTAATCTCCCTATCTTCTGTTTGAATATATCCAGCTTTCCTTAGTTCATAGATCTTACATACTAGGCTCCTTTGCAATATTGATCTTTGTGACTTTTGACTTTCCTTTAGTTACTAGACACATCTGCAGCTGAGCTTCCTTTGTCTTTAGCTTAGCTGCTTCATTAATACTGACACTACTTGTATTTGTCCTCCTCTCTTGCTCAGTAGCATGTTGGACACATTCTGATCTAAGAGGCTCATCTTCTGATGTCAAATCTTTTATCATTTTAATGCTGTCCATGAGATTTTCTTGGCAAAGATACTGGCATGGTTGGCCATTTCCTTCTCCAGTGGATCAGCTTTTGTCAGAACTCTTTACATGATATGTCTGTCTTAAGTAACCATGCACAGCAGGGCTCATACTTTCATTGATCTTCACAAGCCCCTCTGCCACAACAAGATATTGATCTAGGAGGGGATACATATACATACACACACACACACACACACACACACACACACACACACACACATTATTTGCTCTTTGAACCAATTCAGATGACACTGAGTTACAAGCATTACCTGCCACCCTCATTCCCCTAGCCCAGTGTAAAATCTGTTCCTTTTGTGCCTCTATTATGAGGTAATTTTTCACATTCTACTTCTCCCGTCCTCCTTTTCCCAAAGCATTCCTCTTTCTTACCCCTTCAGTTATTTTTTTGAGATCATCCCAACATAATTGACTCACACCCATGTCCTCTGTCTATGTAGACTGCTTCTAACTACCCTAATAATGACACAGTTTTTAGGAATTACATGTATCATCTTCCTATCTAGGAATGTAAACAGTTTAAATTTATTAAATCTCCTTTCTGTTTACTTTTTTATGCTTCTCTTGAATCTTATATTTGAATGTCAATTTTTCTATTCAGGCCTGATCTTTTCATCAAGAAAACTGGTAAGTCCTTTATTTCATTGAATATCCAATTTCCCCCTGAAGGATTATGCTCACTTTTGCTGGGTAGATGATTCTTTGTTGTAATCCTAGCTTCTTTGCTAACTCCTGTTCTTAACCTACTGCATTCTGTATGTGCTTATTCATATAAGGTCAGTACTAAAATTCTATTTTATATTCACCATCTACCTGAGAATTAGTAGATTGTACTCATGTTGATTGTCCTGCAGTGCCAAACTTCACCCCTTGCAATTTTTTTTAAGAATCCCTATGGAAGAAAGCAATTATCAATTGCAGTAATAAATAACCCATTAGATTTAGAGTAGAAATGTCCACTAATTGACCCATTATAGAAAGGTGATGATGATAGCAACCAATATTACTGAGTGGGAGATCCATTAAGTACAAAGGCCAGTAATAGACTTTGTAGAAATAGGGAATTGAAAAAAAGAAAAGTACATTTCCTCTTCATCAGAAATGTACATATAAATTTTACAAATATATTAAGATATATGTAGTTATTGATATATTTATTAATGCTATATCTACCTTAGGTTTTTCACCTGAGAGGAAAGTTAGTTGCTTATGCTGGATGTGTGTGTATTATCCTCTGCCATCACTCCCCGTATACTGCCATGCATGCTGGTGGCCACCTGATGAATACATTTTTGGGGATAGATTTCACTGCATCTCTTTTTTTAATTTTTTTTTTATTTTTGGAGGGGGGAAGGCAGGGCAATTGGGGTTAAGTGACTTGTCCAGGGTCACACAGCTAAGTAAGTGCATCAAGTGTCTGAGGCTGGATTTGAACTCAGGTCCTCTTGACTACAGGGCCAGTTCTCTACTCACTGTGCAACCTAGCTGCCCCCTTACTGCATCTCTAAATGGGGCTGCATTCAGTGTTCAGCTGTGAGAGAAAATTTGAACTGATCTCATTGCATACAGCCACATAGCAGATTTTTCCCACACAAATCACAACACTGTCAACTGCAACATCTTCAAATCCAATAATATTTCCATATTTTAGGAGTATGTACTTTACAAGACATAGAGAGAGACGGGGGGGGCAGCGTATAAGAGAAGCATCAATCTAAAAAACTTTAAGACTTTAGTAGGAACTGCTCTATTCACAGTGACATAGAATATTAGAATTGGATACTATCTCAGATATCATCTAGCCCAACCAGAAGCTATACAAGAATTCTCTCTATAATATTCCCAAATGTGCCACCCAGTTGTTCCCTGAATATCTCTAGTACGAGTGAATATATTCCCTCTAGAGTTTGTTTTGGATTATTTTGGACAGAACTAATTGTCAAGGAGCTATCATTTTCATGATGCTGAAAACTGCTTCTATAAAACCTTTACCCATTTTTCCTAGTTCTGCCTTATAGGACAACTTTGCCTATATTCCCCTAGATGCTCTCCAGCTTGATGCCTTTATTAAATATGACATACAAACCTGAGTATACTATTGCAGACTTGAAAAGACCATGGAAGAATACAGAGGGACTACCACTTCTGAGGACTCTCTTATAGCAGTCTAAAATTGTATTAGATTTTTTTTTGCCTGCTATGTCACATTGACTCATATTGCAGTTGTAGTCTATTAAAACACTAAGGTTTTTGCCATATTAATGTCTAGCCATACATCTTCCAATTCAGCTCAGAAAATGTGTTAAATGCCTACCAAGCTTGACACTTAAGAACCACTGGAAACACAATGATGAAAAATAATATGGTCCTAGTCCCTAAAACCTCTCCCTCTTCCTAGCCTCCATGTTCCTATCAAGGGCACCACCATCCTGCTACTCACTCAGGCTCATGAACCAATTATAATTCTCAACTCCTCACTCACCTTCCCTCACCCCAATATACAAATCTGTTGTCAAGTTCTACCAATTCTATATTTTAAATACTCCTCCCATACATCCCCTTCTCTACTCTGACACTGCTATCACCCTACTGCAGGCCCTTAGCATTCTACACTTGGATCATTTCCACCTACTTCTGTTTGTTTTATCTGCCTCTGGTTGGTCTCCTGCCTCAATTTTCTTCCCACTCCAGTCCATCCTCTACTCAGCTTTCAAAATGATCTACCTAAACAACAGATCTGATTGCATCTTTACCCAATTCAAGAAACTCTAGTCATTCCCTGTTGCCTCCATGTTCAAATAGAAAATCTGATCTTTATCTGGCCTTGGAAGCCCTTAACATATTGTTTGCTTCCTTCCTTTCCTGTCCTATTATACCATATAGATCTCCACATTCTCTAGGATCCAATGACACTAGCCTCACATAGAATTCTCTATCTCCCAATTCCATGCATTTTCTCTGAAAGTCCCTCTTACCTTGAATGAGTTTCATCCTCATCTCAGACTCCTGGCCTCCTTGGCTTCCTTTAGATCTCCACTGAAGTCCCACTCTCTATAAGTAGTCTTCCCCAGCCCCACTTAATGCTAGCCATTTCTCTCTGAGCTCCAATTATCTGAGCTCCATGTGTTTGTGTTGTGGGTATAGAACTGTTTGCACATTGTCCTTGCCATCATACTGTTATCTCTTTAAGGGTAAGTACTGTTTTTGTCTCTCTATGAATCCCCAGCTTGGCACAGTGCCTGGACGTATTATGTCCTTAAAAATACTTGTCGATTGGCTGACTTGAATTCTAGGAACTTAAAATTTGATAAAGGGAATCAGGTACTTATGTGAATATGTATGATAGAAGGTAGGATATGATAAGGGGAAAAGGACATATTAATAACAACAGCTACAGGCAAGAATCAAGAGGGAGAGAACACTTTCTGTAGTAGTAAAGGGAGAAACAGAGATCTTATTAGAAAAGATAGTATCTAATCAAGGTTCTGAAGGAAAAGAAAACCTTCAAAAGATGGGGAGAAGGAGATAGTGCATTTCAAGTATGGATTATTGTCTTTAGGAAGATGTGGAGGTAGACTAAGCAAAACTACACCAGAGAACACAGAGCAGGCCACTTTGGTTGAAACACAGAGTATATAAAGGGGAGTTTATGTAAGAAACTTGGAAATGTAGGTTGGATCCAGAGAAGCCGGTCATTAAATTTCTTCCACAATGAATTTTTATTTTATCCTGATATAGGCAACAGGAAGACCCTAATTATTTTTTTGAGAATAAATGATTGTCAGCATCTTCTCTGTGCTCAAAGATCAATGTGGCCATGAGAAAAGATAAGAAAATCAGAAATTATCTTTCATTGAAGGTCAGAAAACATTTAAAAAGCATGTAATAAATCAGGCTCTAGGTACCTCTCTAAGACTAATTTGAATTTAAGTTGTCAAAGTATCCATAAGTAATTGCCCCAATAAGGCATGAAGTCCCTCTACAGGGGGAGGTGTGAGTTAAATAGTTAATTTTATCTTAGGGATGATTTCCTGGAGAATATGAAGTCCAAGAGAACAACCAGGTGGGAAATGATGAGTGCCATTCCCAGGGGATGGAAGACCTGGAAGTAACTTCCAGATGTCTGTCTCAACCCTCTCTAACCACGAGGAAGGGGGGACATTAGGGGCAAGGGTTGCTGAGGACATGTGAACTTCAGAGTTAATTTCATATTGCTAAAGCAAAGGCTGTATGTACACCAAAATCTTTAATTTTGTGATAACAAAAAACTTGGAAACAAAGTAGATGATCTCTACTGAGGGATGGCTAAACAAATTGTGGCACATGAATATAATGAAATATTATTGTGCTATGAGAAATGAAAAAACAATGAATATAGAGAAGGAACTATCTAAACTGATGCAAAATGAAGTAAGCAGAGTTAAGAAATCATATACACAATGACTAAAACGATGTCTTCTATAATGACGAGTAAGCACAATGCACTCAAAAGTGAATTCTACAAAATTACAAAGAATAAAGCTGGTCCCTGAGAAAAAATATTAGACCACCTTCCTTTGCAGAAATAGAAGGCCCCACTGGTATAACTTCAGATTTTTACTATATTGATAAATTTAATATATTGATAAATTTTATTGATTCTTTTTTCTTCATCTTTTTTTTTAATTCCTTGTAAGAGAATGCTTACTGAGATGGATGCAGAGAGAAATTTTTATGTAATATAAAAATAAAAGATACCAGTAAAAATCTATTTGAAAAAAGAAAATAAAGAGGTCTATTAATTTGCAATGGCTAGGAGTTGAGTCCTTTTCATCCAGATTTCTCCTGATTGCTTATTCATGTCTGACTCTTCAAAATTCCCATAGCATTTTCTTCATGCCTTTCCTTTGTATTATACATACTTCATACATTTCCTTTGTATTATAATTATCTATGTCATCTTCTCTTGTTTTTGTTGAGCCATTTCCATCTTGTCCAACTCTTCATGACCCCATTTGGGGTTTTCTTGGCAAAGATGCTGGAGTGGTTTGCCATTCCCTTCTCCAGCTTATTTTACATGTGAAGAAACGGAGGCAAACAGGGTTAAATTACTTACCCAGGGTCACATAACCTAGTAAGTGTCTAAGGTTGGACTTGAACTCATGAAGATGAGTCTTCCTGATTTTAAGCCCAGAGCTCTATCCACTGTACCATCAACGGCCCTTTCATCTCGTCTACTAAAACATAAACTTTTCAAGGGCAAGAGAGTTGTTTTTCAACTTTGTGTTCATATTAACACTTGGTAAATCATATGTGCTCAGTAAATATCTGAATAGATGAATGAATAAATGATGATAGGAAGGGATGACCCCAGCCTCATTGAGGCAGCCTAATCATCAATTTATTAGTATATAGGTGTGGCTAAGAAAAGAATCATGCCAATGAAAGGGTCAGATCTTTGTATTACACTGAGACATTTCAAAAGGGAGGAGATACTGCATAAATGTTTCACAAACCAAATGATAAAATATTGATTCAAATTTCACAATTAATCCTTGTAGCTGCCTCAGCTTTGAATAATTTAGGAAAATCTATCAGTTGGCTTGTTTGCTCCCTCCCCATGATTGAGTAGAATTGCTTTCTGGGGAGAAAAGAGTACAGCTTTTAACCCAACAACATCAGCTTAAATTCCATTAATTACCCATCACGGTAAATATTAACTCCCTGGAAGTGTTCAACCTAACTTCCCAGGAAGCCTTTTGAAGCTTCAAATTATCACCCAAACCCTGAATCTCTCTCTCCTGCCTTGCCTCTACTTCCAGCTAAACATGCATATGGTTAGTACATACCTTCCTGCCTTTACTCATCCTGAGCCTGGATACCTTTGAGCACTAAGACTCTACCTGTCATTGTTGGCCTGTAGCTCCTAACTATATGGTTCCATTCTGCAAGCCAGTTTATACACTAAGCCCCAGCCCATATTTAAGGAAAGAAAAGAGGCATTTTTTTAAATTAAAGAATCAAATTATATACATAAACACATGTTTGTATATGTATAAGTATATACATATATATTATACATAATATATGTGTGTGTATGTATTTGTGTGTGTTTATGTATGTATATGAATAAACACATACATGGGCAATATTCTTATTGGTCTGGGTAAGTGTAATAAATCATACAAAAGAAGTATGAGCAAAATGGTATGGTAGGGAGATTTCCTCTGAGGGGATGACAGTGAAAAGTCACAACTTCATGGAGGAGGTGGTATTTTAAGGAGGGTTAGGATTCATTAGATCCAGATTAGGGGAAAGGAAGGGTATTCCAGGCTCAGTGACCATGTGAGCAAAGACCCATTAGGAGATCTAGAGTCCAAATGGCAAGGCCTGGAATTTAAGGTCCCTTACATTTCACCAATATTTTCAGCTTTATGTAACCCCTAAAGGGGGTTAAACCCCTAACTCCCATAAAAAAAAAAGAATTTTAGTTGTCCCCTTGACGCTGTTCTCAATTTTCTTCAAGGCTCAAATCAAAAATCTTGAATTGTAGTTATTTGTGTACATCTCAGCACTTCTTCTAGACTGAATGTTCCTTGAAGGCAAAGGCTCTGCCTTGATTATCTTTATTTATTTCATGGTCCCCATCACAAGGTCTTCTGTTCAATAAATTCTTTCTGCTGCTTTAGTTACTAGGAAGTTGGAAGTTTTCTTTAACTGTTCTTACTTCCTCCCACTTTGCATTTGCACACTCTAAGACCTCAAAACAAATGTTTATTTAGATATCTTCCAAATTTATTCTGTGTGGCACTTTCAAGAGGCCTTAGGGTAAAATGAAAAAACTGCAGTTTTGGGTTTCTTGAAGGAAACTTACAAAAGTTAAATAATCCTAAACTATACTGTTAATTTGCTGTAGTTCATCCATATCAACTTCCAAAAGGTACTGCCTAGGGCTCCCATGCTGCTCCCCTACTGGCTCATTCTACCTTCACACAGAAACCTTAATTGGTGCATCCTTACCAAAATTAGTGTCAGCACAGTTTCTAAATTCATCAAAGCTACATCATGTCTACCTTCTGGCTACTTACTGATCCCCCTAAAAACCTGCAAGGAAGAAATCCAATTTGCATATTCCACTGTAATGGTAAGAGATGAGGAAAGGAGAGTATTTGCATTTGTCTTCCCCCTCACTGCCCCTGCATTCTTCAAAGGCCCAACAGCTTCATTTTTTGCTATGCCCATAGTCTCTCATTTTTGTCCTCAAAGCAACCTCGGGTTGGCATTATTATTCATCTCATTATGTAAGTTAAGGAAGAGACAGGGATTCAACCCACCATCTCATTGCCATAGAGAACTGTGAGATGAGGAAACTCCCTCTATAAATGCAGAGTGAAAGCTTCTCTGGGACTTAGAACCTTAGAAATTAGTTAGAACACAGAGTGTTTAAATGATGTGTCCAGGGTCTCATACCCTGTATATCTCATTGGTGGTTCTTGTACTCAGTTCTATCTGCCTCCAAGCCTAGTACTCTATCCACTATATGACAGCAACCATGTTAGGTTAAAAAAAAGTTAAATGACTTGTCTAAGGTAATAAAGCACATCGGTGTTATCACTATGACTTGACTGCTAGCCTCTATTGAACAGTACTTCCTGTTGCTTCACAGGCTGCTTGTAACATCCAGAGATTTTTGTGTATGTAGTGCTGCCCTCTCCTGGAATATAGGGGTATCTATTTTTCTTCCTCATTGACTTAAGATCATCAATTTTTCTGTGAAATCTTTTCTGTGTTCGTCAGCCCATCACACAATACTGACCCTATCAGCAGTTGATCCACTGACCCAGAAATCTCTGAAATCATTGGCAATTATCTAGCTCCTAAGTCACCCAGACCATCATACCAGTCATTTTAATGGTTGGCAATGACACGTGTGATTTTTATGGTGTTTACACCCCAGAGCCTAAACAGGAAAGCTGGAGCAGGGAGGAAAGGCCTATTGCTCATTTAAGGGTGAAGGACAATGGCTGCTGAGGGTTATACTTGTGACCAGAACAGCCACAATGTGCTGCTTCCCACCCCCAACCCAAACACATAGAGTCTAGGTGCATGAAACAGAAACAGCTAAGGGCACAATGCAGAGTGGTCCCCCTAAGAGGTTTCTCCTTTTCCCTTGCCTCAGCTTCAAGATGAACAATTCATCTCCTGAAGCAGACTTCAAGGGGAATGCCCAATCTATGCATGAACAACTGGAGAAATCATTTTGTATTAGGCTAGAAGTGGACAGAGAACATGGTAAGTGATCCTGATCAGATTCCTCTCATTGCATGATGGACAGTACTTCCCACTAGTTCAATTCATTCACAGGAGCAGGGCCAAGGCACAGGGCAGACACTGCAGTGAGCCAGACGAGATTCAATCCCACTAGAATCTTGTTCTCTTGACCCCAACCCACACCACCTGTCTACCTGCAATTAAATTGTCAACCTATCCTGGATTCATTTATCCTATTTCCTCCCTCTCTTCTAGCTATCAACAATGGATTTAAGCTTGCTCTATTGATTCTCTATCACATAGCTCTTTCCCATAAGTTAATCCATCCCCATCTGCCAGAAGACAAGATAATTAATACAAAGAATCGATGTAAGGTACGGCATCATTCTTTGAGGGAAAAGGCATACAAAGAGAGAACGTGATGTGTTAATGTGTCATTGTCAAAACCTGCTATCACTTGTGATGATACAATGAGACAGCGTTTGGGAAGGTGAGGATTGCCCTTTCTCAGGGAAGGTGACAGCACTGTGGCTCCCTGGAGCTTCACAACAGATGCTAGCCAGGTATCCTATAGCAGAAGGTGGTGGTGAACCATCACTCTTTTTCCAGAGACAATAGCAAATGCTTCTAGGGATTCTGTTAGTATAATCTAGATGACAGAATCATTAAAACAATAATAGTTTTTAATATTTATGGAGCACTTTGTAGTTTGTTTAACTTAATTTTAATTGATAGAAATTCACTCTCTCTCCCACCACTTCCCCTTCTCCCTTGAAAAGCAAAGAAAAAGAAAACCATTGTTAAAAATATGCATACTCAAGAAAAACAAATTCCAACATTAACATATACACATATATACCATATATGGTATATGTATACATGGTATATGTATACATATATGTAACAATATATTATATGTCTGTGTATAGTCATGTATTTGTGTGTGTGTTTTGTCTGTATGTGTACATATATATAGCTATTTATGTATGTATATGTGTAATGTATTTTATATACACATATCAATATAGTATATGTGTGTATACCGCTCTTTATAAAGAAGTGGGTGGTAGGAGAAAGGCATTGGACTCAGCACTAGTGCTATAGGTTTGATTCAATCTCCTTCAGCTCTGCTAACCCTCTTCTCTTTTCCTTGTCCAGAGCCCAATCATAAGTTCTTGTTCTTTCTTTCTTTCCTTTTAAACTCATCATAATTCACTCTGCATGGTTAGAGTTTGTTTTGCTTAAGACTAATTCCTCCCTCAATTAAACCTCCTCTTATTCCCACTTCTCTCCCCCGTGTTTCACTTTGGAGCGAAATCTATTTCTGTACCCAATTGTACATATGTGGGTATAGTTTCTCTACTATCATTCTTTTGTATTTATCTTTTTAGGTTTGTTTTGATTCTATGTTTGCTTGACTCTATGTTTGTATTGCAAAGTTTCTAAGCATCTCTTGGTCATTTCATCAGGAATGCTTGGTAGCCCTCTATTTCACAAAGGGATACATTTTTCCCTGTGTGCTTAGACTCAGTTTTCCTGGTTGTTATACTTGGTTGTAAGATAATATCCTTTGATTTCTAAAGTAACATATTTCAAGCTCTCTGCTCCTTTAAAGGGGGCAGCTAGGCACAGTGAACAGAGTGCTGGGCCTAGAGTTAGGAAAACTCATCTTCCTGAGTTCAAATCTGGCCTCACATTAGCTGTGTGACTCTGGGCAAGTCACTTAATCCTGTTTGCCTCCATTGCCTCATCTATAAAATAAGCTGGAGAAAGAAATGTGAAACAATTCTAGTAATTTTTGTCAAGAAAACTCTAAAAGGGGTCACTAAGAGTCAGTCATGATGGAGAAGAGGGAACAACAATGCTTGTTTAAGATGGTAGCTGCTAATTTTGTGTGATTCTGAACATAACTCCTCATTTCTTGAATTCTTTCTTTCTGGCTTCTTTCAACATTTTTCCTTTAACTTGGAAATGAAGGATTCGGGCTATAATCTTCCTGTGAGTTTTCATTTTTCTGTTTTTGGAGGGGAAGACTGATGGGTTCTTTATATTTATACTTTATACCATGTTTTTAATCAATTTGGGAAGTATAGAAAATTATGTCTAGGCTCCTCTTTTTGCTTTGGATTTAAGGTAGTCCAATGATTCTTAAATTATCTTTTCTTTAATCCATTTTCTAAGTCCATATTTAATATGAAATACCTTAAATGTTTTATTCTACTTTTTTTCTTTTAATTTTGTTTTAATATTCCTTGTCATCTCTTGGAGTCATTAACTTCTACCAATCAATAAATTTTATGAAGAACCTACTATTTTCCAGGCATCATACTAAGCACTGGGGGTACAAAAGAAAAGCAAAACACAATCCTTTACCTCAAGGAGTTTACCATCTAATGGAGGAGACAACATTAAAACAAATATGTAGAAAGCAAACTATATACAGGATAAATAGGAAATAATTAACAAAGGGAGGGCCTTGGAATTGAGAAGGGTTGGGGAAGTCTTCCCATAGAAGATTAGATTTTATTTGGGAGTTAAAGAAAGCCAGGAACATCAGTAGTTGGAGTTTAGAAGGGAGAAGAGTATTACAGACATCAAGAATAGCCAGAGAGAATGCCCAGATCCAAGGGATGGATTGCCTTTTTCATGGCACAGCCATGAGGTCAGTGTAACTGGATCAAACAGTATGTGTTAGGAAATAAGGTATAAGAACACTGGAAAGGTAGCAGCAGGACTAGATTATGAAGGGCTTAGAATGACAAAGCATTTTGTGTTTGATCCTTAATGTGATTAGGAAGCTGCTGGACTTTATCAAGTAGGGACCATGAAATGAACAGATCTACACTTTAGGAATATCACTTTAATGGCTGAATGGAAGATAGATTAGAGTAGAGAGTTAAGGCAGGAAATAATCCAGGTGTCAAGTGATAAAGGCCTGCATTAGAATGGCGACAGTATCAGAGGAGAGAAGGGGTATATACAAGAGATGTTGCAAAGTAAAATCAACAGGCACTGTCAAAAGTTTGGATATGGGTGGGAGGAGATGAGAGATAGTGAGGAGTTCAGGATGAATCATAGATTGTGAGCTTTAGAGACTGAAAGGATGGTGTTCCCCTCTTCAGTAACAAGGAAGGTAGGAGCAGGGGTTGGGGAGCTTATGGTAAAAGATAATGAGTTCTCTTTTGAACATATTGAGTTTAAGATGTCTAGTGGACATCCAGGTTGAGATGTCTGAAAACCAGTTGGAGATGAGATTGGACATCAGCAGAGAGTTTGGAACAGGAGAGGTTGATTGTATAATCATCAGCATAGAAATGACATTTAATCCATGAGAACTGATGAAATCACCAAAAGAAGCAGTGTAAAGGAAGAGGAAAAGAGGCCCAGAGACAGAACCCTGATAGACACATACAGTTAAAAGGTGTGCTATGACAAAAGGTCTAACAAAGGAAATATAGAAGAAATGATCAGGTGGATAGAATCAGAAGCAGGAGAGAGTGTTGTTCCAAAAATCCAGAGAAAAGAGTTTTAAGGAAAAGAGAGTAATTAACAGCGTTAAAGGCTGCAGAGAGGTCAAGGAGAATGAGGAATGAGAAAAAGCCACTGTATTTTGCAACTAAGAGATCATTAGTAACTTTGGAGAAAGTAGTTTGAAGAGAATAAGGTCAGAGACCAGATTGTAAGGGGTTAAGAAAACAGTAAGAGGAGAGAAGTGGAGATATCTGTTATAGGTGGCCTTCTGAAGATTAGTTACAAAGGGCAGGAGAGATATAGGATGATAGTAAGGATGGAAGGATTAGGTAGGGATTTTTGCAGGCTAGGGGAGACATGGGCATGTTTGTAGACAGTAGGAAATGAGTCAATAGAGAGATAGAAATTGGAAATAAGTAAAGGGTATGGATGACAGAGGGATCAAATTTGTTAGTGGAGATAGGATGGAATGAGATCACTTGAACAATTAGAGGGGTTACCTTTGTAAAGAAAAATGCCAGTTCATCATGTGAGATGGGGTGGAAGAGAAGAGAATGGCAGAAAGCACCTGAGTTATATAAGAAGGGAGAGGGGAGAAGAGAAAGTTCACAGTGAATAGCCTCAATTTTTTCTGTAAAATATGAAGCAAGGTTCTCAGGCGAGACAGTGGGGGAACGTTACAATGGTGCAATGGGAGGTTTAAAGAAAGATGAAATGATTTGAAGGAGCTACTATGGAGAGTGGGAAAATGAGCTGATAAGAGATATGTAATAGGATTGTCTACCAACAGTGAGGATCCAAATGAGTTTGTACAGCATAAATTTGTCATTGACTCAGTCAGAAGAGTTGCATCAATTTCTCCACCTTCATTCAGCAGCGCCTGTGTAGGATTGAGGGTGACAGATGGTGGTTGTGATGCAAGATTAGGGCTTGACTGGGCATAATTAGCAATATAATAATGGGGCTAGGGATTAAAGAGAGTAGGAATGTGTAGAGATGAATTGGTCAACCAAGAGGTCAAAATGGGGAGGAAAGAGGAGAGAATGTATAGCATGGAATAGATGGCCTGGGGGAAAAAACTGAGAGGTCAGGGTATTTGAAGTCACAGTAAGGATGAAGAGCAGAGTTTCATATGAAAAAGGCAGAAGGAGAGGTGAAATGCCCTGTGGTGGGGTAAGGGGGTGTCAGAATTCTTTGACATAGAAGTGGTGCATTTGGGGATAATGGGAAGATTAAGGGTATGATCATCTTTGTGTATGGCTGAGATGGGGTGGAGAAGTAGCTCATGAGAGGTGAGTAGGTTAAGGAAATGAGTAGTTAGGGTATTTGAAGGAAAATCAGCATGTGTGATGTCCCTTAGTATGAGGAAGGAGAGAAAGGAGAGAAAAATTGTGAGCTAAATATTGTTGTTATGTTGTTCATCCTTTGTTTTCAAAGAGGACCGATGACATCATGGTGTGCATTAATGAGCATGAATGAAATTTAAGTGAGGCAGAGTTGCACAAAGTCATCAGCCTCACTGTCTCTTCCAGAGTCAACAAAGTCCAGTAACAATACAAAAGTCAAGACAACCAATGATAGCCTGAGTTTCAGTGGATGATGTTGGTGTCTTTTATATCTGACCAAGTTCTAAGCACTCCACAGAGCCTGCTTCAGCCACCTTCATGGCTACTGGAACAAACTGTTCTCATCTACTCATTCCAAAGGAATAAGTCTTTACCTGATTGGGGTGGATATCCCCCTAACTCACTGAAAAGTTTGAGGACTGTTGGTTACCCTCAACCTGGTTTAGCCCATCTGCCAAGATGGTTTTACTGGGGTGTGGTTGCTGTGCATGCTACAGCTTCTTGGAGGCACAGGTGAGAGTTGGGTAGCAGGTGGGCAACAAGGTAGATAAGCTAGATATTGAATTCAATGAGGCAGGAAGAGTAGTGATCTGGGGGTTGGCAGACAACAACTACTCAGAATTTGATTAGGCGATCAATAATGAGAAGCATGGACATCAAAGAAAAAGAAGTTACTGAGTGATGGAAGAAGATCTGGAAGTAGCAATAGGAAGGATTGTTCCAATTCCCCCGCCTTAACCAGTGAACTGAGAGGAATAAGTGAAGATGTAGCTGGTACTGGAATGGGTTGTATACAATCCACTTAAAATTTCAATGAGAATGGTGCTTGGTTTGGTTTCTCTTAAGCTAAACTATTAATTTACTTTCAAATTTTTTCTTCTTACCACCATATTTTATCTAATTCCTCTCCCCCCACCCCTGGTGCTATAATTTATTTTCTTCTAGCACTCTCATTTCTCCTATAAAATCATTTTAACCTTATTTTAAACTTGTGCTTTATCCCTTCCAGGAATTCTAGTTGAACTTATGTCCATGCAATATTTTTCTTTGAGGTTTTGCTTAAAGATGTTTAGAGTCATTCTCTTCTGGATTTGTGTATTGGGTATCCCTGACACCATAATAGCTTTTAGTGGTGGGATTCTTTTTCATTTTGCTCAATCTTGCCCCCTCATTCCTTGACTTCAGACTTTGCATTAAAGCCAGGGTCTCTGCACATTTCTGAAGGGAAAACCAACGTTTTTCGGGTTGTTGTTTTGTGTCCTCTTGGGACCTATTGCTACTTTCTCATGGAATGGAATGTTATTTTATTCTAGGAGTCACCTGGAAACCTCCAGTATACCCAAAATGATCTGATCCAGAGCAAAGTCTAAGCATTGCTCTCCTAGTCTGAGGTCTACAAGTTCCTGACCTGGATTTGGATCTGAGGGAAACATCTGTGGGCTTTCCCATAGATTAAGTAAATGGTTATTGCACTCAGTCACTTTCAGCTAGCTAGAAAGCTCTGCAGATTCAGAGTGAAAAATTGCAGGCTCTCTTTTGGTCTGGGCATCTCCGCTGGTTATTCTGCTAATGGTTTCAGACCAGGCTGGAAGATGGATCTCTACTTCTAGGGGTCAGAGCCACACAGTAGATGCTCAGTTTTGTTCTTGTTCCTTTCTCAGTGAACAGCTTAGGGCTGTCCTTAATCTACACTGAATTTGGAACCCAGCTCTGAGATGTGAATGAAAAAAGTTGCCATTTGGGACCTATTCCTCCTCCCTAAACAAGGTCAGGTATTTTTATACCTTGATCTGAGACCCTTTATTACCCCAATACACAGCTTTGGGTAGAGCCTTTTCCAGTCCCTGACTATGCAGGACACTCTTGACTGGACCCAGTATAGAGCATCTGTAGATCTCTCTTTCTGTATATGCATGCAAATGTGGAATGAATATGTTATTCACTGTGATTTTTGGTGGACTTTCTGACCAGAAATTGGCCTGGTGCATATCCTAATTTTTGGTAGCAGAGTTATGAAAGCACACTTAATTGTTCTATTTCCTTAAAATCTCCCATCTCAGTTGGTCTCCAGTTCTTTGTTGTTTTTAAATCATTTTCACATACATTCTCTCCTTTGGCCCTTATGATAACCTGTGATGTCAGCAAAGATATTATCACTTCCATTTTAATTCAATTAAATCTAACAAATGGTCATGATGCACATATATGCCAATGCACTGAGCTTGGCACTAAAGATATAAAGATAGAACAAGAGATCGCTTCTGCTTATCACCTATGTCATACTCTCTAACTGCGGATGTTCCCAGAGGTGTTATTCTAGACTCTTTTCTCTTCTGTTCTCTTTTTGCTTATACTCTCTTTCCTTTCCTGATGTACCTCACACTCATCTTCTGCACAAACCTTTTGTGATAACCCCCAACTGCCGCTGCTCTCCCTCTCAAACAACCCTATATTCAACTGTTTTGTATACATTTGTGTTCATTTACTTAAGATTTATACAATATAGATGCGTATATGTGTGTATAGAATTTGTATATAGACATATAAACTCATATATTTACTGATTTTCTCCTCTATTACAGGGTAATCTACCTGTAAGTAGGGCTTGCTCCCTTCTTTGTATTTGTATCTCTACCATCTACCACAGTCATTTGGGCAATTAATAAATGCTTATTGATAGTTGCTAATTGATAGAACAAAGATTCCCATTCAAAATTGAAGTCATAATATGCTTAGAAAGAAAAATGTGAGAGATGAGGGAAAAGAAAGGCCTTTTAATTGTAAGGATTAGGGACTCCAGCATGAATGAGGATGAGGTTACGAGATAAATAGAAAATAGAATCCTTACTCTTTTATAAATTTACGGTCCCAGTGGGAAATAACAAAGACACACACTCACACACAAAATACCTTCAGAAGAATATTTCTCAAGTTAGAGCTAATATCGTACGCAATGAATACATATCATTTGAACTAGAATAGAAGAAGGGAGTTATCAGATTGAGTCATGAAGTCTTCTTGAAGGTGAGTTTGAGCTAGGTTTCAAAGGACATTTCCTTTGACATAGGAGTGGAATGATGACTATAGACAGGGTAGGCATAACTGGTGACAAGAAATGACACATGTAAAGGAACAAGAGGTAGGTATTAACAAGTCCTCTACAGGAAACTGGAGATACTGCTGAATGAAAAGAGGAATCAACACACCAAGTTTGATATACTTAAACATATCTTTATATCTTTATAGCTGAATAATTTGGGCTACTTACCTTCCATAATTAGGGGCTTGAGAATGGAGATTCTGTATCACACCCACATGTTTAGTATAAGCTAAATATATCAAGGTCAGAATGAAGATAGGGTCTGGCCACACTAGGAATTTCCATTTCAAAGACAAATACTGCCGACATGGACAGATATATTTTATCCAAATCTATGGGGGAAGAGAAAGGAGAGATGAACAATAATAATAAAAAGAAGACATTTACATGTTTTACACTTTTGATTAATATTCTCTACTCTGTCAAGTTTGCCCACAAAATGCAATATACCATCTGGCAAAATTGAGCCTCAGAAAGCTTGGGGGGCTAATGTTTTATAAATCTCTAACCTCCAAAGTTTTCCATTCACCAAAGCATCAGACAATATGAAAGAGAACCAACGGGCTGAATTCTTGTTTAACTCTCTGACTCTCATAAAATGGCCTTAGTGATTACCATTAGGCTGCATCTATACAAGTAACTAGTGTAACAATTTGTATATGGAAAGAACTTGTTTCTTAAAAATTGAATGGAATCTAAATGGCACCAAAAATCAAAGAGTAAAATAGAGTAATATTTCAGTGAATCTGTGATCTCATCAATGTAGGTCCTTCCACAGTATTGACTGCAACACCTCCAGACCTCTCAATCTGTGGAGCTCTTATTCAGAGTTTCCAGTAAACCCCCAACAGGAGGGTCTTTTTCTCTTACCTGTTGCATGAGTACCAATGGAGCCCCTGGGAAATCCATAAGATACCCTCTGCTCTCAATATATAACTGACCAAACTCCTTTTCTAGGCATGTGTGTGGAGGGGTGGAGCCAAGATGGCGGCTGGTAAGCACGGACTAGAGTGAGCTCCATACCCAAGTCCCTCCAAAAACCTATAAAAATGGCTCTGAACCAATTCTAGAACGGCAGAACCCACAGAACAGCAGAGGGAAGCAGGGCTCCAGCCCAGGACAGCCCGGATGGTCTCTGGGTGAGCTC
The DNA here is from genome assembly GCF_011100635.1 of Trichosurus vulpecula. Taxonomy (NCBI): domain Eukaryota; kingdom Metazoa; phylum Chordata; class Mammalia; order Diprotodontia; family Phalangeridae; genus Trichosurus; species Trichosurus vulpecula. The sequence continues at coordinate 107,666,627 of NC_050580.1, read as the reverse complement.
TATTCCACACGGAGCTGGAAGCTGGGAGCTGGGAGCTGGGAACGGAGTGGAGCAGAGCCCAGCCTGAGCGGCGTGGACGATCCAGACCGGAAGCCGGGCGGAGGGGGCCCTAGCGCCCTGAATATGTGAGCTGCGGCAGTTACCAGACCCCTCGACCCACAAACACCAAAGACTGCGGAGAAGGTTAGTGGGAAAAGCTGCGGGAGTGGAAGGAGTTCGCGGTTCGGCTTCCAGCCCCGGGGGCAGCGGAGGTGGGGCAGCTACAGCTGTTGTTACTTCCGGCTCCAGGCCCACCTGGTGGGGGGAATTAAGCGGCAGATCACAGCAGGGGTGCACAGCCTGCCGAAGATCTGAGCCCAGTCTGGACTGGGGGTCCTTGGGGAAGGAGGAGTGCGGCTCTGACAGAGCTGGCACCTCCCCCCCAAACGTAGAACATAGAACTCTGTAATCTACAAGCAGTCATACCCCACTGAAAAACTCAAGGGTCAAGTTAGTTGGTTGGGAATATGGCCAGGACGCGAAAACGCGCCCAGATTCAGTCTCAGACTTTGGATTCTTTCTTTGGTGACAAAGAAGACCAAAACATACAGCCTAAAGAAGACAGCAAAGTCATAGAGCCTACAACCAAAGCCTCCAAGAAAAACATGAACTGGTCCCAGGCCATGGAAGAGCTCAAAAAGGATTTGGAAAAGCAAGTTAGAGAAGTAGAGGAAAAATTGGGAAGAGAAATAAGAAGGATGTGAGAAAACCATGAAAAACAAGTCAATGACTTGCTAAAGGAGACCCAAAAAAATACTGAAAAATACACTGAAGAAAACAACACCTTACAAAATAGACTAACTCAAATGGCAAAAGAGCTCCAAAAAGCCAATGAGGAGAAGAATGCCTTGAAAGGCAGAATTAGCCAAATGGAAAAGGAGGTCCAAAAGACCAATGAAGAAAATACTACTTTAAAAATTAGATTGGAGCAAGTGGAAGCTAGTGACTTTATGAGAAATCAGGATATTATAAAACAGAACCAGAGGAATGAAAAAATGGAAGACAATGTGAAATATCTCCTTGGAAAAACCACTGACCTGGAAAATAGATCCAGGAGAGATAATTTAAAAATTATTGGACTACCTGAAAGCCATGATCAAAAAAAGAGCCTAGATACCATCTTTCAGGAAATTATCAAGGAGAACTGCCCTGATATTCTAGAGCCACAGGGCAAAATAGAAATTGAAAGAATCCATCGATCGCCTCCGCAAATAGATCCCAAAAAGAAATCTCCTAGGAATATTGTTGCCAAATTCCAGAGCTCCCAGATCAAGGAGAAAATACTGCAAGCAGCCAGAAAGAAACAATTTGAATATTGTGGAAACCCAATCAGAATAACCCAAGACCTGGCAGCTTCTACATTAAGAGATCGAAGGGCTTGGAATGCGATATTCCGGAGGTCAATGGAGCTAGGATTAAAACCTAGAATCACCTACCCAGCAAAACTGAGTATCATGTTCCAAGGCAAAATATGGATTTTCAATAAAATGGAGGACTTTCAAGCTTTCTCAGTGAAAAGACCAGAACTGAATAGAAAATTTGACTTTCAAACACAAGAATCAAGAGAAGCATGAAAAGGTAATCAAGAAACGGAAATTGCAAAGGACTTACTAAAGTTGAACTGTTTTGTTTACATTCCTACATGGAAAGATGATGAGTATGATTCATGAGACCTCAGTATTAGGGTAGTTGAAGGGAATATGCATATATATATATATGCATATATATATATATATATATGTTAGGCATGTGTGTGTGTGTGTGTGTGTGTGTGTGTCTGCTAATATATTTCATACCATATTTTACACATTATTCAGTTGATTGGAAATATTCTAAAAACCTATCCATGTTTATTGTGTATTTCTCTATTATCCTTTGTGTCAATTGTGAGTATTTCTATGGTGCCTGTAATATCCCATGGTTTGCAACCACATAACAATGGTAGCAAAAAAACACCACAGTTGTCTGAACCTGTGAGTTCACTAGTATAAAACATTTCTTTTAGGAAACTTCTTCTGTCAGTGTATACTGACAAGTGTTCAAAAATTTACAATCTTAGTTTATTTGAGGCCCTAAGAACTTAATCAACTTGTCCAGAGTCTTAATAAAATAGCCAGTGTGTATCAGAGGTAGGGCTTGAATCTAAGTTTTCCTGCCCCTAAAAGCTTGCTCTCTATCTACAACTATATGCTCTATTGCTACTAAAAGAATACTGGTGAGGAAGGAAGGAGGAAAGGGAGGAAGTAAGGAAGGAAGGAAGGAAAGAAGGAAGGAAGGAAGGAAGGAAGGAAGGGAGGGAGGGAGAAGAGAGGGAAGAAATAAAGAAAAATCATCAAATCATGTTATACTTTTCTTCAATCACAACATTTACTCAGCATCTGCTTAGGACAAGGCAGTAAATGGAACCAAAGATGAATAATGTATGATCCATGATTTCAACAACAGTTTAATCTACTTGGGGAGGATGAGATATCTACACAAATATGTCTGATAAAAAGCAACATGTGATAAACATCATGAACAAAGTGCCATAGAAATGCCAAAGAAATTACCATTCACTTCTTTTTTGGGGTGGTCAATGAAGATATCTTGGAGGAGTTAAAATTTAACTGGACCTTTAAAGTAACGAAAGGGATGAAGCACACTGTAAGCAGAGAGGAGGTTATGCAGTATGTTCAGAGAATAGCAAGTAGTCCAGTTAGGCCAAAAGAAAGGGCTGGTATTAAGAGAAAATGGGAGATAAGACTTCAAAAATACTTTGGAGTAAGAGCACAGAGGGCCCCGAATGACAACTTAAGACATTTGAACTTAATCTTTTATGAAATGGAAAGTTATTAAAGGTCTTTGAGTAGGGAAGAGCATTGTTTTAGGGCAGTGTCCTACAGAGGGATTTCAAAGGAGAATTAAGACTATTAAAATTAATTTCAATTCAAGAAACTTTTACTGTGTCAGCTCTTTTCAAAGCACTGTGCTTGATGGAAGGGATATGGAAAAACAACATGATACAATCCCTGACCTCAATGAATTTCCATTCTACTATTATCAATACAATACCAAAATCTAAGCATAATAAAAAGACATTGATGTAACCAGATGAAAAAGTTAAAACAAACTGAAGTAACAAAATCAAATACCTTTTGTTGTGTCTTTTTCCTTTTTGTCTCCAAGTCACCAAATATTCAGACTAACAATTTTCTCTGAACTGAATGCCTGTCTCAGCACTGTGTAGACTAAATGCATCAAGATTAGACTTGTAATTGTAAGGCAATGTCAAGTTGTGTAGATGGGGGCTGTGGGGAAGACTCCATGATACTAAGTGCTTCATTTGGCCACTAGCTGATAGTGAACATTCTCAATGAGCTCTAAATGAGGCAAATGCTCATTATGCAAATGAACAGAACCAGTCTAAATTAAATGGGTTCAGCTTAGCTACATCATTTCGATGAGATAATTTGGGGGTTTCAGGCCTTTGGGCTCAGAGAGTTGTGGAAGTCACATTATGTTGCACTTGATAAATAATAAAACATCTCAAACTGAAATTGAATAGCTAGTGGCATGACCCACAGTGGTTACTAAGAGCTAGATTTCCAGGGATCCAACACTGGGCTCTTGGAAAGCTACTGATGACAGCCCTGTTACATTCTGTTGTTTGCCAGGAGAAAGTGAGGCATTCAGTTCAGCTTAACTGAATGCTGGGACAAACTCTTACCCCAAATTCTTTCTGCCCAATGTCTCTGACCTCACACATGGCTTAATTGATAAAGGGATGGTATATCACCATTCACTTTATGACGTGAGGAAATAGTTCATAACACTGAAAAGAGTATAATAATAGAATCAAAGACTAAGAGCTCGAAGGGTCCTTAGAAGTCATCTAGTTCAATCTTATCAATTTTCACATGAAGAAACTGAGGTCCAGAAAGGTCTAGTGACTCCCCCAAGGTCACATGGGTATGTGACAGCTATAATTTCAACATGTCCTCTCACTCCAAATCCAATGTCATTTCCCCTATATTATTCTACCTTTCTTAGGACCTTGTCCTAGCTGTGACACTAAACATCTGAGTAACCCTTAGGCAAAATGGTTTTGCTTTTGGGGTCTCAGTTTCCTTTTCTATACAATGATGGATTGTTCCAAAAGAGCTGAAAGAAGAACAATGGTTACTACAGAACCTTTAGTTATTGGCAGAGCCATGACTAAAAGAAAACTCTGCTTCTTATTGTAAGGTGCTTTCCTCTAAGTTGTATTGACCTCTAAGATACCTTCTGGCTCTAAAGTTTCTATTACTAACTCCTTTGTAGAAAAGGACTAAGGAAATAGAAATGGGGTAGGGAGAAAGACAAGGTAAAGGAAATATATTCTTAGCATAACTGACTATGCTGTAAAATTGTGGGCAATGTTAGGCAGTCTATTGAGCCAAAATGTGTCTATTTCCCTTCATGGAAACCACGTAGAATTGGTTATATAATATTCTAAGAGAGTGAATGAAATTAATCCTTTAGGGTAGTGGTTTCAAATTCAAAAAGAAAAATGGGGCATTAATCCATACATATGGATCCCCTCAGGTTGCCTATTGAATTAGTTTTAAAACGTGATGTTATTGGTGTCTTATTGTATTTTATTTATTTTGGTAAATATTTTCCAATTGCATTTTAATCTGGTTCTAGTTTCATTGGGGAGTGTCATAGGTTAGGCTGCATACCTCATATGTTTGATGCCTCTGTTTTAGGGAAAGCACTAAAAAGAAGACTACCAAATAAACACTTAATGACTATGAACTGGATTTAGTCCAAGGTAGAAGACAACCTTCACCCCCCTTCACCCACCCTCTTCATTCTCCCACCATGGAGGAATATGTTGTGAATAGTAAAGCCACAGATGAATTAAGGAATCTCTCCAAATTCTTTCCCACCAACAGTGATGAAGCACCTGGAAAAACAGCTGGAGGGATTCTGGTTTATACCAGATGTTTAGTGTCACAGCTAGGACAAGGTCCTAAGAAAGGTAGAATAATATAGGGGAAATGACATTGGATTTGGAGTGAGAGGACATGTTGAAATTATAGCTGTCACATACCCATGTGACCTTGGGGGAGTCACTAGACCTTTCTGGACCTCAGTTTCTTCATGTGAAAATTGGGGAAATTGCCCCAAGATACCATTGTGACCAAATCCTTGTACAAAGACAACAGCAAAACTAAACTAATCAGTCAGGTAAGGTGGTGCATATTATAATCTTTGACACAGGGGTGGCTGAGGCTATTAGATCCCTTGAGCTCAGGAGTTCAAAGATGTAGTGAGCTATGATGATCAGATGTTTGCACTAATTTTTACATTACTATTATATACCTCCTGGAACTGAAGTCCACCATCTTGCCTAAGCAAGGGTGAGCTGGGTCAGATGGGAAATAGAACAAGTCAAAATTCCCAGGACAATCAGTAATGAGATAAGACCCATGAGTAATTCTTACAAATTCATCCTAGAAACTATAGAGAGACCTGGCCTTAAAATAGACAAATGAATAACAATGAATAAATGAAAAATGAATTGTCAATTAATAAATAGACAAACTACATCTTTGGGGGGGTGCATAGTTATTTGTACTATTCTGTTATCTTCTAGAAGAAATGAGAGGGTCTCATAATTTTTAGAGCATTTTATTATACCTAAACTTCTGTATATAAAGATGCAATTACTCTGCTGTAAAAATCTAAACACACATTCACCCTATCTTTTCCCAGAGCTGAGATTCAAACAGAAAGCCCATATTTCTCCAGTAAATCTTATTCTCATCTCAAGGAAACTTCTTCTAAAAAAATCAGGAGGAGAAAAAAAGGTCATTGCTATTCTTACAAGCTGGCTTAAAAGTATTACTATAAAATAATTGCATTTCCAGCCTAATCAAAGATGTATTTAGTAGAACTGGTAAAAGCTTAAGGCTACATTTTCATCAGGGCACTCAGAGAATTAAGGATTCAGCTCATGCTACCTTTCACTGGAATCACAGGGCTAATTCCCCCAAATCCTTCTAGGGACATCTCTGGCTGCTTGGTGTTGAGACTCTGAGATAAGAGTGCACAGAGGCTGACTAAGGCTTAAGTACTGGGCCAGACCCAGGAGGAGTTTTGTCCCTGAAAAACACAGCAATAATACAACTTTCCCAGTTTCACCCAGGTCACTCTAACAAATGGCTATTTTCAAAATATGTTTCCTCATGTAATAGCCTCTCAATGACAAGTTGAGAAAGTCTGGGAAGCCACAGAAGAGAACAGTAGACTCAGCCTAATAGGCTTACTCTACTCAACCTTAATTGGTAACATCAAATGTATTATTTATAAGGAAGATAATGAGTAGTCACCTTCCAAATATGTTGAAGGCCAGAGCAGAACAGGGGGGCAGGGAATGCCTTAAAATTGAAGCACGAATGATTTGAGTTAGACATAAAGAAGAACTTAATAGTATAGTAAATAAGTCACTACAAAAAGAGACTGAGAAACTCTGACTCTTTAAGAAGAGAATTAAGGGTCATTTGCCTTGAAAATATAAATATGTGCCTCTGAAGGCAAGTGAAATGGAACTCTTCAGGTACATTTCTGATTATTTTTATAGCTATCATTCTCATCCAACAAATGAGAAACATCATCTGTCATAGAAATGGGGGATATGATGGATCACCGCATGCGTGAATTGTTACAAATACTATCTGCTTGGTCTCCCTGCCTCAAGTCTCTCCCCACTCCAATATTCCACTCAATTGTTAAATTAATTGTTCCAAAGTAGAAGTTTGACCATATCTATTCCTCCTATTCAACCAACTCTACTGGATCCCTCTTACCTCCAGGATTAAATTTTTTAATCCTGTTTTGCTTTAACAGGCCTCCGTAGCATTGTTTGTCCCAACCTTTCCAACCTTCTTACACCTAACATACCTCTCCCCCTTCCCTTTGCCCCTCCCCATGCATCTTCTAATCCAAGTACCTTTGCCTTCTTGCTTTTCCTCACATTAGTCATTACATCTAAGTATCCTGAGATTTTCACATGCTGTCTCCAGTGCCTTAAACTCTCTTATCTCTCCCTCCTAACTTCCCTGGCTTCATTCACTTTCAGCTAAAATTCTACCTTCAGCAAGAAATATTCCCCTTTGTCATTAATCCTTCTTCTGTTGATTATATCTAATCTATCTTGTACCTATCTTGCTGGCGCTTAGTCATTGGCAAATTGCATCCTCTATTTGACTCTAAGTTCTTTGGGAGCATGACTGCCTTTTAGCTTTGTTTATATTCCTAGTGCTTGGCACACTGCCTGGCACACAGTAGGTACTTAATAAATGATTGTTGACTGCCTGACTGACACAGAACAGAGCTGGACAGTCTACTATTTTTTACAGATGAGCCCAGTAAGCCTAGAGATGTAAGAAGAATGTCCCAAGGCCATAAAGTTGGAGATGCAGAAGGACCTAAGGGCTCCCCTCCCTAAAATAGTCACAAACTGACTGTGGTGACCCCAGGTCCTGACAGCTCACCTCAAATGTTTCCCATGTCCTATGCCAGGCTAGATTTTAAGACATGTTCCTAGGATTTGCTCAGTAACTTCCAATATGAAGTGTATGGATAACCAGATACTTGGCAGCAATCCTGGTCTATACCCTTTATCTAGGGCCAACAGCTCATTAGCAAATCAATTCAGTTCATCCCTCTCCTGATTAAGGGGAGGCCTCTTTTCTCTCTAAGGGAATTAAAATTGCCTGCCTATTTGCACCTCTTGTGAAAAGCTTTTGCTTAAACACCAGCTTGCTGCAGGTGAAGTGTATGTATTTTTGAACCTGAGAGTTAATCATCATCCAATTATCACCTTAGGTATTGCTTGAGAACTTTGTTTTCCTTGCTAGCCCTGCACCTGATGTGTCACTAAGTACAGGTCCTTGTGTGTGATGAAGGGAGTTTCCTTCTTTAAGTCAGGGTTCTGCCATACATTTCTCATTAAAGTAGTTACCAGAATCCCAATGGTCTGTGGAAATAGATGTGAAACAAGTGCTCCAATATACACCATCACATGAAAAGCCCCTGAGAGGAGGCGAGGGGTAGAAAAATGGGGCCTTGCAACCTGAGATTAATAATAAAAATAACTCACATCTGCGTAGGATTTTAAGGTTTGCAAATCTCTTAACTCAACAAGAACCCTATGCTGCAGCAATTGCAAATATAGTATTATCCCTTTTTCACAGAAGAGAAAATTGAGGCTCAGAGACATTAAGTGACTTTCTCTCAGTCTTATAACTAATAAATAACAGAGCCAGAATTCAAAGGCAGGTCTCTGGTCATTTCAGGTCAAGCATTCTTTCCACTCTACCACACTATACCTCTGAAGAAAAATTCAATGATAGCATTATGCAATCTAAATGGTACCTGTCCTTCATGGATAAATGAAATTCCCACTGCTCCATGAGTTCTCTAAATACTTTTTTAAAAAGTATTGACTTTTGTTACATTATAAACATTTGCAAATTATCCCTACTCCATGGGAGGTCTCTTGTAACAAAGTAATTAAATAAAAAGAAATAATAAATAAATGAATGAATGAATAACAATACCACAGCCTCATCTGAAAGCGCATGAAAATATACATGTTTATCGCAACCTCCCTTTCTAATTTTTTTTATAATTACTAGAATTCTACCTTCCAAACCCTGCCCCATTGATAAAAGAAAAAAAAAAACAATTTCCTTGTAACAAATATGCATAGTCAAGCAAAGCAAATGCACTGGCTGCATTCATATAAACATACATATACACATGCATATGTATGTATACATGTGTATATGTGTGTATATATTTGCAGACCTCCATTAAAAAATCACCATTTTATGAGGAAGTTCATTTCAGTATAAATATTTGGATGTTTTCTTTTCTTCCTCCATTTTGCGTCTGTAGCTCTCCTAATTCTGTTTACTACAGCAGTTTCCTCCAAAATTGTCTATGTCATCATTTCTTAAGGAAAGACATTATTCCATTATATTAATACACCACAATATGTTTAACCATTTACATTAGAAGTATGCTCTTATTTTTTTTATTTGGGGCTACAACAAAAAGAACTGCTATAAATATAGATACACATAGATGCTTAAATATATATATAATATATATTTATATATATATAAATATATATATATATAATATAAATATTATATAATTTATATTAATATAAATCATTTTTCTCTTTCTTGGGGGTATAGACCTTGTACATATAGATCAAAGAATAACAGGTTGTTAACTTCCTAACATAGTTCCAATGCTGTCCAAATGGCTTGACCAATTCATGCTAGTATGCTAGTATACCGGTTTTTTCACAGCCCCTCCAACATTCTCATTTCTTCTTTTGTTGTCTTCACCCATTGGATATATGTGAAGTGGAGCTTCAGATTATCTTTAATTCGCCTTTCTCTAATTTATTAATTATTTGGAGCACGTTTTTCACAGTTTTATAGAATGGATTACTTCCTTTGGAATAACTTGTTCATATTATTTGGCTATTTATCTACTAGAAACGGTTCTTAATCCTATAAATTTAAATCAGTTCTTCATATATCTTAGAAATGAGATTTTTATCAGTGAGACTTGTTGCAATTTTTTTCCAGGGGTAGGGATTTTCTAGGGGATTCTTCTATAGTGGGATCATGTTATGCAAAATTATTTCAGGAATTTTATTAAAAGTTCAGTTGAAAGAGTTATTGTCCTGTGTGAAGGCAATAAAAAAGGAACTAAACGACTTCTGGAGGAAGACATTCAGCAGTCTAAGAACAATGTAAGAGGCACTATTTAAATTTGGAGAGTTTTGGAGACAAGAGCACTCCACTAATATGTGATTGTTTGCAATGAGCACACTCCTTGTGAAGGAATAGGCTAAATGAACCTTCCATGATACAAGGCAGTAGAGAGCTCTGCCCTCTCTCTTGGACCTTATAGCCCCCTAGCTTCCAATGGGTAAGAAATTATTTTTTAGCTACTCAGAAAGCTGACGTTCAAAACTGTTACACATGGAGAATCCAATGGTAAAATCTGTAATCTTAAATCAATCTTTGTCAATTCTCCCCATCTCCTGTTGGTATTTCTCTATATTCTCTAAGTACCTATGCTCTTTCTCTCCTCCATCACCTAGCAAGACATATTTTAGGTTCTTCCTTTATGCTGAATTTTATAAGAAACTATTAATCTATAGTGTCCAATCCAATACAGGATATTCTATTGATTCCATTGATTAAACATGCTGTATACACTTTAGTGGAGGAATTTTAGGAATTAAACAGTCAATAAATGGGAAAGGATTTAGCAGGGTGATGGGACCTTCTCCATAGATTCTAATGTTTTATATTACCTTCTCTGACTCACCATGTTATTGGCTGTGGCATAAATTGGATTTAAAAAAATAAACCGAATTAAATAGGTACATGATTTAGATATAAAGGTTGATACTATAAGCAAACCAGGAGAGCAGGGAATAGTTTTCCTGTCAGATCTATGGAGAAGGGAGGAATTTATGACCAAATAAAAGATAGAGAACATTATGAAATGCAAAACAGATGATTTTGATTAGATTAAATTTAAAAATTTTTGCACAAACAAAATCAATGCAACCAAGATTAGAAGGGAAGCAGAAAGCTGGGACACAATTTGTATAGCCAATGTCTCTGATTAAGGCCTCATTTCTAAAATATATAGAGAACTGAGTTGAAGTCATAAAAATATAAGTCATTCCCCAAATGACAAATGGTCAAATGATATGAACAGGCAGTTTTCAGAGGAAGATATTATCTATGACTATAGTTATATGAAAAAAAATGCTCTAAATCACTATTGATGAGAGAAATGCAAATCAAAACAACTCTGAGGTCCCACATCACACCTATCAGGTTGTCTAACATGACAAAACACGAAAATGATAAATGTTGGAGATGTGGGAAAATTGGCACACTAATGCATTGTTGGTGGAGTTGTGAACTGATCCAACCGTTCCAGAGAACAATTTGGAAGTATGCCCAAAAAGCTATAAAAATGTGCATACCCTTTGACCAAGCAATATCCCTACTATGCCTGTATCCCAAAGAGATCCTTAAAAAAAGGGGGAAAGGACTCACATGAACAAAAATATTTATAGCAGCTATTTTTGTGATGGCAATGAATTGGAAATTGAGGGGATGTCCATCAATTGGGGAATGGCTGAACAAGTTGTGGTATATTAATGTAATGGAATACTATTGTGCTATAAGAAATGAGGAGCAGGAGTACTTCAGAAAACCCTGCAAAGGTTTATATGAACTGATGCTGAGTGAAATGAGCAGAACCAGAAGACCATTGTACAGAGTAACAGACACATTGTGAGATGACTGACCTTGATCAGCAATGCAAGGATCTAAGAAAACTCTCAAAGACTCATGGTGGAAAATGCTATCCATATCCAGAGAAAAAACTTTGGAATCTGAATGCTGATGGAAGCATACCATTTGCTCTCCCTTTCTTTTGTTTTTTTTTTTTGTTTGTTTTGTTTTGTTTCTTCTTTCTTGTGCTTCTTCCTATTAGTTGTAATTCTTCATTACATCAGGACTATTGTGAAAATACGTTTAATATGAATGTATAAGTAAAGCCTATATCAGATTGTATGCCTTCTTGGGAAGGGCGGAGGAAAGAGAGAGGGAAAAATTTAAAACTCAAAATCTTATGGAAGTGAATGTTAAAAACTAAACATTAATTAATTAATTTAAAAAATAAAGCAAATTCCAATATTGGATGAGGAAAGTGAAAAGGTTGGTGTGACTCCAAATATATCACATGGGCAAACAGTTTTCTTGAATCTGCTTTGTAGAGATGAAAAATAGCTTACAGTGAAAGCTTTCTTTGCTTCAGACCCAAAGCCTGTAGAAAATTAAGTACAGATTTCATAAGTAGAAAACAAAAATCCACCTGTGTATAGTTTATTATAAAGTTCTTAATTATACTCATTACCATAGTTCAAAAATAGAATCATCATATAGACTGCATCCCAAAGAGGATCTTTGCCACCCCTCTACTACCACCACTAACTATCCTGCACAAGAATCTTAAGCTCTTCTAACTATCTTCCATTTCCCTTATCTGATTCAGAGCAAATGGGTTAGAAGACTACTTTTCCAATGCACAGAGGAACGAATTAAGTCTCTGGAAAACCCAGGAGCCATAAGTACCATTGAACAAGTTAATTTACTGAGGGACTCCCTGCTGCCCAGGAAACTGAAGGATCTCATCCATGTGGACAACTTCCTTTTCAAGTCACTAAGTAGAAACCTGGAAGACTTGTTTTACTTCCCTTGACTGAGCATTTTACTCCCAGAGAGTGTTCTAATGGCCATGGAACATCAAACTATCAGGTTGAAGAAGAGACAATGCAGGTGTTTGAAACTGCTTTATGCATCATTCTGCTCAGAGCCTCTTTCCTCCTATGGCGCTATTATAATCCAGACATAATAATAGCAATAGAATAGGGATAGCTAGCTATGCCATGAATTATTAAATAATTTTTATTGCCTAAACTGGAAAAGATGAGAAACACTGATACTAATGGAATTAGTTCCTTACCTTCTAATACTTTCTATATTTTCTCAAGTTTTCCACTTTCTCCCTCCCCACAGCATAATTTTTGTTTTTGGTTTTTGTTTTGTTTTTATGTGTTTTATAAGGGAAGAGACCATCCTCATGAGAGCAGTACCACTGTAGTGCATTCTGTTCTGTCTGATTTGGAATCTTCCTGACTAAGCTGAGATAATTTCTTTTTAATCCTGACCCTTTGTAGATGGCAGGTCAATAATTAATTTGAAAACTAAATCACCAGACCTGTTTGGATGACTTGTAAACAGTAGCAGTGATTGAGGACAGTAGGAGATCTCACAAGCAACAAGAGACTCCCCCAATCCTGAACAATACCCATGAGCTTGAATGGATTTCCCTGATTTCCTTGTTGATGTCTAAAAATTAGTTTCTGAAAATTTTATGGGTTTTGTGAAAACAGAAGTTGAACGTATATGAAAGACAATGTTTCATCATAGAATCGTATTCTATCTTCCTATGTTCCCTTTTCCCCATTTTTTTCTTCTCTTTCTTCCCACTCACACCCAACACAATTTAGAGCAAGAGTTTTTGACCTTTTTGTCTCATGGCGCCCTTAGGAAATATGTTGAAACCTACTCAGAATGATTTCTTTTTTAGTAACTGTATTCGAGTTATGATTATTGTTATATTATCATCAAAGATTAATGAAATTAAAGATGTATCTTTTCCTATTTAATTTCTTGGCCCCCTGGAATCTGTTCACAGGCCCCTTATGGGGTCTATGGACCCCAGGAGAGGTACCCATTGTTTAGTGGACTTTTATTGGGTCTTTCAAAACACACTAGAAGAAAAATAGGGTGAATAAAAATCCTAGCAGTAAAAAAAAATAGAACACATTTCAAAATCTCAAAATCAATTTGAACCAACTCTTTCAGGACGTTTAGATAAAGTAGGTACTGGAAACAAATACTGTACTTTTATTCCTTCACCGTGAATGCGTCCCAGTTATTTCTTTTAATCAAGAGCTACAGATAGAATATCACAAATCATAGCACCTTAGAGATGGAAGGGACCTCAGGGTCCATCTAGGCCAATCTGTCACTAAGAAGTTTCACTATCAATATGTATCTGCAAATAAACATTCAAATTTTGCTCAAAACCTCAAGAGAATGGGAACTCACTTCCTTCTATGGAAGCCGCCCCCCCTTTTTTTTGGCTTACTATAAGCCTAGTAGAAAAAGTTTTCCTTATGCTAGGTCAAAATTGTCCTCTTTTCAACTTCTTCCTTCTGCTCCTATTTCTGTCCTCTGGGACCAGAATGAAGCATAATCCCTCTTCCTCACCATCTCCTGATTTGAGGCATTTTTAATGGTTCTCTCCCAAACCTCAAACCCTTTCCTTCTTTGCTACTGCCTATTAGCTTCCTTCAAGTCTCCACTAAAGTCTGACCATCAGCAAGAAGACTTTCCCAGGCCTCCTTAATTTTATTGCCTTCCCTCTGAGATTATCTCCAATTTATCATCTATGTATCTTTTTTGTACATAGTTGCTTGTATGCACCATTACATGTTGGGATACTTGAGAACAGAGACAGGTTTTTTGTTTTGTTTTGTTTTTGTTTTTCCTTTTTCTTGTATCTGAATAGCAAAAATTCCCAGTTCCTTCAAAAAATCTTATGTGGCATGAGCATTAGAACTTTCACCATCTTGGTAACACTATCCAGTGGTAAAATGCAGAATTGAATAAAATGTTACAGACATGAATAACCAGGAAATGGTATAGAGAGGGCCACTGCCTTTTTCCTCTAGACACTATGCCTTTCTAAATTCACCCTTTAGAAATAACAATTCATCATGATGATGATGAGTCCTACATAAACAATATCCACATGAACTCAACCAACCAAGAAGCACTGAAAACATAAAATGGAAGGGGTTTTGGTAGTGATTCAAGGTCAGGATACTGCCACCAAAAATTATAGAAGGGTCATCCTTAAGGAGCCCAGACAGGACTAAGATGTGACAAATTCCTATATTATGAATACAAAGCTCAAAAGTACTCTGAAATACTCAAACATACCAGAATTGGACCATCATCATAGACTGAATTCATGTCTATGATCACACAGACTTATTGTCATAAGACTAATCTGCAAAACTTAAGAAAAATATTTAATAGCTGTTGCCATACCAAATATTCAGTCCCTAAGCTATGTGATAAGGAAAGCTTTCAAAACATAAAGTCTAAGAAATGAAATTCATGTGGGAACAGGGTAAGATATAAATCATTCCTATCATCCTGTCTGTTACTGGAGTTGCAATGAGGGTGCTTTCAACAAGCCTACAAAAGATAAACTTATACCCTATTGCTTATAGTTGTATTTTTAAAAAGCAGCTATTTTATTCTTCTCTACAACAAGACACATTAAATTTAAAACAATAATAATATGACTATGACTTTCCCCACGAGTGTTTTCTATCTGAATTTCAGGAGGATGAGACAGAATGTCCAGTACCTAGCATAGTGCCTTGCACAAAGCAGATAATTAATAAATATTTGTTGATTGATAATTATTGCTATATAGATAGAACACCATATAGAGAGTGTTTTAAGATTTGCAAAATACTTTACATATATTATTCCTTTTAATCCTCTGAACCATACGTCAGGTAGAAACTATAATTATACCCATTTTACAGATAAGTTGATTAAGATTGACAGGTTAAACGACTAGACCACTGTCACACAGTTAGTAAGTGTCAAAGGCAGGATTCAAACTCAGGTCTCCATGGCTCCCTAGTTCAAAATTTGATTCACTGTGAGACCTGTCTCTCACTTAAAGTTTTGTAAAGCTCCACAGCTACCCTAGCGGGTAGGAAGCATTATCTAAGGCCAAGTGAGGATACAGAAATATTAGACACGCTTGCTGACCTAAAGGACAGCTAGATAGGGAAACAAGACATTTCAATCCAATCCAATAAACATAAATTAACTGCATACTATGTGCCAGTCACTGTGCTAAGCAGTGGGGATATAATTAATAAAAAAAGATAGTCCCTGTCCTCAAAGAACTTACAATCTAATGGGGGGGGGGGGGAGAGACAGCATACAAAAGGAGGCAGGGGGTATCCTGTTCTGTGGAACTGAAAGCAGGTAAAACAGCACTTTCAGAGTGGAGTGAGCTGAAAAGTCCAGCTACAATAACTACTCCACCCTTTAGCCTTTGAATCAGAGGGGAGAAGAGTCAGAGTGATCCTGGTGTCCTCGAAGGTTTGAGTTAGCAGTGTGGTTATGGAATTAGAGGTGAGTTTAACCTGAGGGGGTGCATCTTGAAGAGCTGATACCAGGTCAGGCAGCAGATTCAGAGGAGAGTTCTTTCCACATTTGTGGAAGAAACAATGTCTACCAGGTAAGGCTAGGCAAGTTTTTCCTTAAAGCCATCTCTGAGACCTAATTGGCTTAAGGGACTAACATTTAGGATGTTGACATAGCTCCCCAGTGGCCTAAGTGTAAATACGGACAAGACTCAAAGAGTTGGAAGCAACTTCTCAGGTATCTGACTGGCCGATCAACAGATTTAAACTGCTAACACAGAAACAGGGAAGGTACTACCAACCGAATCAATGCTATATCTTTACTGAATATCCTTCTCTTGCCATGGCTAAGTAAACTTCCTTTTGTAAGTTGCTAGATATTTTACCAGTGTCTCATTTTGTTACAATCTTGAATTTGTATTACCTTATGGGCCTGTCAGGCCTAGATTACTGCAACATTTATACAAAGAAAAACATAGTTAACAAAACAAGATAAACTGTAGCAAACTTTAGGCTCCAATGACCTATGGGATCTAAAAGTGCTTATTTTTGTGTTCCTTTGCGTGTGCGTGTGTGTGTGTGTGTGTGTGTGTGTGTTTAAGTTGTTTTATTCTTTGATTAAACAGTAAACATAGGAGAATCTTAAAAAACATTATGAAGGCATTTGGGTTTTCTTAGGAAGTGAAGAATTGAATCTCAGACTAAAGAGAATGTCTTGAACCAAGGTAAAGGGACACACATTTTTGTGTGGCAAAGGGGCACTGAAAAACTTCAATAGATTTTCTTGATTTAGAGAGGAAAAGGAAAGGATTCTTCAAGCTATTAGAATGAAATGGGAATGAAATGCCAATAGTTCTTAATAAAAAAGACCATGACTTATGAAAATCTGATTAAGAAGTTTATGACCACTAAATTTCCTAAGTCATTTTAGAAGGAAAGTGATATGAATCACTGGCCAAAGCCCTCTATAGAACACCTGTAGCCAAATACTTCCTAGGTATTATTTATAGGTGCTAGGCATATAATGATGATTACACATATAATATCTTTTATTAAGGAAACTTAAAACATTTTGCCAACATTGTACATTAATGTCCTACAACTAAAACTAGAAAATAATTTGCCGTTTATCTAGAAGACATAGTCTTTGTGACCTAGCTGGAATGTGTGCATGATCCAATTCATACAAGAAAACCTGTCTTCAAAAAGATTTCCAGCACAAATACAGTTAAACACTTCCAGGTAAGACTCCGGCAAGCATCCAAACTATTGGGCACTAATTGCGTGTAACCCTTCAAACTGTTGAAATTTTTGTCTTCTCTTTCTGGAAAGTTTCTCCTTGGCTTCTCATGTTAATCTGTCTGTGAGTAAATGAAAGTAAACAGAAGTATAACTCTATTTTTGGAAGCTTATTTTATTTCTTCAAAATTTATGCTAAACAAATCTGTAAATGACCAAAGGATATAATCGGGATTTTTTTATTTTTATATTTTTCAAATGTTTTTTTTTTATTTTTAGTTTACACCACTCGGTTCTACATAATTTTGAGTTCCAGATTTTCTTCCCTCCCTCCACCCCCCTCCCCAAGACAGCATGGAATCCTATATTTCTTCTACATATAACTTCGCATTGAACTTATTTACACACTAGTCAAGTTGTGGAGAAGAATTATGACCAATGGAATGAATCATGAGAAAGAAGAAACAGAACCAAAAAAACCCCAAAAAACAAAAACAAAAGAGAGAAAAAAAAGGGGGGAAAAAGGTGAGTATAAAGTGTGCCTCAGTCCGCATTCATACTTCACAGTTCTTTCTCTGGATGTGGACAGCATTCTCCATCGTGAGTCCTTTGGAGTTGTCTTTGCACCTTGTGTTGCTGAGAAGAGCATCTAATAGCGAATTTTTAAAGGAAGAAATCCAATCTATCAATATCCACGTGGAGATAAAAAAGCTATGAATCATTAATAGAGAAATAAAAATTAAAGCAACCCTGAGGTTCTACACTTATAAAATTGGCAAAGGTAACAAAAGGAAGAAAATGACAAATGCTGGAGAAGCTGTAGGAAAACAGGCACAGTGGTATACTGTTAGGAGAACTGAATTGGTACAGTTGTTTTGAAAAACAATTTGGAACTATACCTGATATGTGAATAAGCTATGCCTTTACTTTGACCCAGGAAGATACTATTAGGCCTGTAGCCCAATGAGATCAAAGAAAGACAAGGACCCACATGCACAAAAATATTTATATCAGCTTAATTTGTAATGGTAGAGAACTAGATACTAAGGGGTTCTCCATCAGCCTCCTCTCCCCTCTTACTAGAAGGCTGGAGGATAGAGTACCAAATTTCTCCCAATGCCTTTTTTAACAGAAGGTACAAACTGGACATTTTGGCTCACTCAGCTCTGCATCTGCTCCTCTATCTGGTTTCAATTCCATGGAACTGGATACCGTCAGTATCAGTCTCCTCACTTCATTGCTTCTTTTGTGTATTGTCTTCTCTCATGAGATCATAAGCTCCTTGAGGGTAGTGACTGTCTTTCTTTTTATTAATTGTATCTAATTGCACATTAAGCACAGTGCCTGGCACATAGTAGCTGCTCAGTAAATGTTTTGGGGTTTGTTTGTTTGGTTTTGGATTATTGGATTGGGATGTCTACCAAGTAGAGAATTGCTGAATAAATTATGTAATATCAATGTAATAGAGTACTATTGTAAATATAAGAAATGGCAGAAGAGATAGGCTCAGAAAAATCTGCAAAAACAAGTATGAAATGAGGCATAATGCAGTGAGTAGAATAAGCGGAACCATTTTGATAATAATACCAACCATATAAAGATGAACTACTTAGTATAGTTAAAAAATTTTGATCAATGCAATTATGAACCATGATTCCAGAGTACCAATGATGGAGCATGCTACCTATCTCAGCTCAGAGAAGTGGTAGATTCAAGATGCAGAATTAGACAAATGTGTATAGGTGCATATATGTGTGCTCACGCATGTGTGGAGTGAGAGATTGTGGGGGACGGGGGAGAGAGAGAGAGAGAGAGAGAGAGAGAGAGAGAGAGAGAGAGAGATACTGTTGTTGTTGTTCTAAGTATGCAGGGAGGGGGACTGGGAAAGAAAATAAATCCTTGTTAGTTGAAAAAAAATGTTTTTTAAAGTTTTAAAGACAAAAGAGGTAAATTTCCCAGGTTTGGAATTGTAGATGTGCTGGGGATTGGGTGAGTGACGGGGATTTACTGACAAGAGTTGAGGAGTTATAAAGGAAGGGGAGAAGATAGCAGAATGAGAAAGTTGAAGCTTGGTTAACTAAATTATTATTAGAAAGTGAGAGTCACAATGAAAACATTATGTTCTAGACTATTGTACTCCACTTTATAGCTATTTGACCCACAAATAAATACAAAAGAGACATAAGATAAGACAAGATGCAAAGAGTCAGAGAAAGCAAATAAGGGGAAAATAGGTAAAGAATACCGGAAGGAGTCATGGATTTGAATTGCGTAGGAGATCTGGGGAGCAAAAAAAAAAAGCTTAACTAATAAAAATAATGATCTATTAAAGGAGGGTTTAAAGCTACTGTTTCTGTTCTATTTTGTCCTTTTGCTTATTTTAAATGTACGTCATTATAAAGTCCAAAAGTCTTGCCCACAACTAATACAGCTCAGGGAAGCTTTTGACTGCAGGAAAGAAGCTTACATATGTTTGTAACTAAAGATGACAACAAGTACATTTTGACATCAGTTAAGTCAGATAAATTACCAAATTTGACTTTAGTATTTGATTTTTAGTGCTACTTTGCGCATGTTCTTTGAATGTTGCATGTGCCTGCAGTACACTCAGCTCCATCTTTTTAGTCCATCAGCCCAACGATCCCCAGCATGTGGAATGGAGTCAGGAATATATGAAAAACAGCTCAAATTTCTAGAAGCTCAGGCCCTCTGTTCAGTTCTTGAAATCTCCTCTGTGTCTCATCCAACTGAGACACAATACCACAAGGAGAATTGGTTCTTGCCGAATGTGTTAGGGAATGCTTGTGTTTGACTTGTTGTTATTGTTGTTGTTTAGTCCTTCAGGTCAGACCAAAAAGTCGTCTTCTAGTGGTCAGATCCTTATTAGCTACAGCACAGCCCAGGGCAAATGGGCGTCTTCCATTAGCCAGACTTCCACATGCTTCAGTGTAACCCCGGACAAAGAGGTATCCTCCAGCATGACAAGAAAGTAGCCCAGACCTAGAGGTGTTTCAGCACAGCTCCAGGCAAACAGGCATCCTCTCCAGCAGCCAGACCTCCACATGCTTCAGTGTAGCCCCAGGGAAACACAGAAACAGCATGCCAGATACCAGCACTAGAACCCCAGCTCATCACCAGGTAAACTGTAAGATTCCTATGGTCTCCAGCTGTTTCAGCCAACCCCCATGCCAATCCCTCAGCACAGCACCAGATATGAGGATCCAAACAGCCAGGGCCTGCAGGCCCTGGCACAAAAGGCCTGAATCAGTGCTCCTTCTAAATTTAAAAGGAAAGAAAAAGGCTCAAAAAAATAAAAGAAAAACGATGAGAAAACAGCAACAACAAAAAAGGATCTGACCATAGGAAATTATTATAGTAATAGGGAAGACAAGACACAAACTCAGAAGAGGACAACAATGTCAAAACACCCATGGACAAGAACCCAGAGAAAACAGGGAAGTGGTCTCAAGTCCAGAAAGAACTCATGGAAATCTCAAAAAGGAACTTAAAAATCATATAAGGAAGGTAGAAGAAAAATGGGGACAAGAAATGGGAGTGATAAAAGAGAATTAGGAAACAAAAGAGTCAACAGCTTGGAAAACTGCTTTAAAAATAGAATTGACCAAATGGAAAAAGAAATACAAAAATCTACTGAAGAAAATAACTCCTTAAAGTGTACAATTAGCCAAATGGAAAAGAAAGTGCAAAAGCTAATTGAAAAAAAACAATATCTAAAAGTTAAAACTGGGCAAATGGAAACTAATGACTCTATGAGACATTAAGAGTCAATGGGGAGGTGGGGCAGAGCCAAGATGGTGGCTGGAAAGCAGGGACTAGCATGAGCTCCCTGCCAAGTCCCTCCAAAAACCTATAAAAAATGTTTCTGAACCAATTCTAGAACTGCAGAGCCCACAAAGTGGAGGAGAGAAGCAGGGCTCTAGCCCAGGACAGCCTGGATGGTCTCAGGGTAAGGTCTATCCCGCACGGAGCTGGGAGCAGAGCAGAGCAGAGCCCAGCGTGGGTGGCGAGGACCAATCAGACCAGGAGCCGGGTGGAGCAGTGCCCTAGCGCCCTGAATCAGTGAGCTGGAGCAGTTACCAGACTTCTCAACCCACAAACACAAAAAACAACAGAGAAGGTTAGTGGGAAAAGCTGCTGGGGACAGAGTGTAAGAAAGAGTTTGCTGTTCAGCCACCACCCCGGGGGCAGTGGGGGTGGGGTAGCTACAGAACTACAGCTGCAGTTGCTTCTGGCCCCCAGGCCCACCTGCTGGGAGGAATTAAGTGGTGGATCAGAGCAGGAGTGAAGAGCCTGTTGAAGATCTAAGTCGAGTCCAGGTTGGGGGTTCTTGGGGAAGGAGGAGTACTGGTGTGGCAGAGCTAGGGCATCCCCCCAAGCTTGGAACATAAAACTCTTTAGTCTACAAGCAGTCATACCCCACTGAAAAACTCAAGGGTCAAGTAAGTTGACTGGGAACATGGCCAGGCAGTGAAAACGCACCCAGATTCAGTCCCAGACTTTGGAATCTTTCTTTGGTGACAAAGAAGACCAAAACATACCAGAAGTCAACAAAGTCAAAGAGCCTACAACAAAAGCCTCCAAGAAAAACATGAACTGGTCTCAGGCCATGGAAGAGCTCAAAAAGGATTTGGAAAAGCAAGTTAGACAAGTAGAGGAAAAATTGGGAAGAGAAATGAGAAGAATGTGAGAAAACCATGAAAAACAAGTCAATGACTTGCTAAAGGAGACCCAAAGAAATACTGAAAAATACACTGAAGAAAACAACACCTTAAAAAATAGACTAACTCAAAAGGCAAAAGAGCTCCAAAAAGCCAATGAGGAGAAGAATGCCTTGAAAGGCAAAAATTAGCCAAATGGAAAAGGAGGTCCAAAAGACCACTGAAGAAAATACTGCCTTAAAAATTAGATTAGAGCAAGTGGAAGCTAGTGACTTGACGAGAAATCAAGATATTATAAAACAGAATCAAAGGAATGAAAAAGTGGAAGACAATGTCAAATACCTCATTGGAAAAACCACTGACCTGGAAAATAGATCCAGGAGAGGCAAATCTATTTATTTATTTATTTATTTATTTATTCGTTAATTCATTCATTCAGTCATTTATTTATTTATTTAGCTTTTAAATTTCAGGCCGTTTAATCTGTCATATTTGGTAGCAATCTAAGTGGGAAATATGGCCTTTATCCTTATGATTCAGGAGAGATAATTTAAAACTTATTGGACTACCTGAAAGCCATGATCAAAAAAAGAGCCTAGATATCATCTTTCAAGAAATTATCAAGAACTGCCCTGATATTCTAGAGCCACAGGGCAAAATAAAAATTGAAAGAATCCACCGATTGCCTCCTCAAAGAGATCCCAAAAAGAAATCTCCTAGGAATATTGTCGCCAAACTCCAGAGCTCCCAGATCAAGGAGAAAATACTGCAAGCAGCCAGAAAGAAACAATTTGAATATTGGGGAAACACAATAAGAATAACCAAAGATCTAGCAGCTTCTACATTAAGAGATCGAAGGGCTTGGAATATGATATTCCGGAGGTCAATGGATCTGGGATTAAAACCAAGAATCACCTACCCAGCAAAACTGAGTATCATGCTCCAAGGCAAAATATGGATTTTCAATAAAATAAGGACTTTCAAGCTCTCTCAGTGAAAAGACCAGAACTGAATAGAAAATTTGACTTTCAAACACAAGAATCAAGAGAAGCATGCAAAGGTAATCAAGAAAAAGAACAAGAAAAAGAAATTGCAAGGGACTTACTAAAGTTGAACTGTTTTGTTTACATTCCTACATGGAAAGATGACGTGTATGATTCATGAAACCTCAGTACTAGGGTAGCTGAAGGGAATATGCATATATATATATATATATATATATATGTTTATGTATATATATGTATATGTGAGTGTGTATGTATGTATATATGTATGTGTGTGTATACATATATATATATATATATATATATATATATATATATGTATATAAAGAGAGAGAGAGAGCGCAGGGTGAGTTGAAGATGAAGGGAAGATATCTAAAAGAAATAAAATCAAATTAAGGGATGAGAGAGGAATACATTGAGAGAGGGAGATAGGGAGAGATAGAATGGGTTAAATTATCTCGCATAAAAGTGACAAGAAAAAGCAGTTCTGTAGGAAGAGAAGAGAAGGCAGGTGAGGGGGGAATGAGTGAATCTTGCTCTCATTGGATTTGACCTGAGGAGAGAATACCATACATACTGAATTGGGTATCTTACCCCACAGGAAAGAAGGAGGAAGAAGATAAAAAAAGGGGGTATGATAGAAGGAAGGGCAGATGGGTGTGGAGGTAATCAAAAACAAACATTTTTGAAAAGGGACAGGGTCAAGGGAGAAAATTCAATAAAGGGGGATAGGTTAGGAAGAAGCAAAATATAGTTAGTCTTTCAAACATGAGTATTGTGGAAGGGTTATACATAATGACACGCAGGTGGCCCAATTTGAATTGCTTGACTTCTTAGGGAGGGTGGCTGGGAAGGGAATAGGGGAGAGAATTTGGAACTCAAAGTTTTAAAAATAGATGTTCAAAAAAAATGTTTTTGCATACAACTAGAAAATAAGATACACAGGCAATGGGGCATAGAAATTTATCTTGCCCCACAAGAAAGGAAGGGAAAAGGGGATGGGAGGGAAGTGGGGTGACAAAGGGAGGGCTGACTGGGGAACAGGGCAACCAGAATATATGCCATCTTGGAGTAGGGGGGAGGGTAGAAATGGGGAGCAAATTTGTAATTCAAACTCTTGTGAAAATCAATGGTGAAAACTAAATATATTAAATAATAAAAAAGACTTAATCTGGGGGGTGGAGCCAAGATGGCAGCTGGAAAACAGGGACTGGCCTAAAGCTCTCCCCTAGGACCCTCCAAACACCTATAAAAATGGCTCTGAACAAATTCCAGAACTGCAGAACCCATGAAATAGCAGAGGGATGCAGGGCTCCAGCCCAGGATGGCCTGGATGGTCGCTGGGTAAGGTCTATCTCAGGGAGCTGGGAGCTGAGCAGAGCAGAGCACAGGAGGGGCTGCACCCGGACAAACCAGACTAGGAGCTAGACAGAACAGGTGCTAGCACCCTGAATCAGTAAGCTGTGGCATTTACCAGACTTCTTAACCCACAAACACTAAAGACAACAGAGAAGGTTAGTGGGAAAAAACTGTGGGGACAGGGTGAAAGGAGTTCACAGTCCAGGGACAGTGGAGGTGGTGCAGCTACAGAACTATAGCTGCAGTTGCTTCCAGTCCCAGGCCCACCTGGTGGGAGGAATTAAGTGGCAGAGCAGAGCAGGAGTGCAGAGCCTGCTTAGATCTGAGTCACAGTTGGATTGGCGGTTCTTGGGGGAGAAGGAGCACTGCCATGGCAGAGCTTGCTGTGTAGAAATAGCTCTGAAAACCACAGCACAGCCCCTCAAGCTTGGGACAAAGTACTCTCTACACTACAAATGGTCATACCCTGATGCAAAACTCAAGAGTCAAGGGTTGGCTGGGAACATGGCCAGGCAGCGAAAACACTCTCAGATTCAGACTCAGACTTTGGAATCTTTCTTTGGTGACAAAGAAGACCAAAACATACAGACAGAAGAAGCCAACAAAGTCAAAGAGCCTACATCAAAAGCCTCCAAGAAAAACATGAACTGGTTTCAGGTCATGGAAGAGCTCAAAAAGGATTTGGAAAAGCAAGTTAGAGAAGTAGAGGAAAAACCAGGAAGAGAAATGAGAGTGATGCAAGAAAACCATGAAAAACAAGTCAATGGCTTGCTAAAGGAGACCCAAAAAATTACTGAAGAAAATAACACCTTAAAAATAGACAAACTCGAATGGCAAAAGAGCTCCAAAAAGCCAATGAGGAGAAGGATATCTTGAAAGGCAGAATTAGCCAAGTGGAAAAGGAGGTCCAAAAGACCACTGAAGAAAATACTACCTTAAAAATTAGACTGGAGCAAGTGGAAGCTAGTGACTTTATGAGAAATCAAGATATTATAAAACAGAACCAAAGGAACTAAAAATTGGAAGACAATGTGAAATATTTCATTGGAAAAACCACTGACCTGGAAAATAGATCCAGGAGAGATAATTTAAAAATTATTGACTACCTGAAAACCGTGATCAAAAAAAGAGCCTAGATATCATCTTTCACGAAATTATCAAGGAGAACTGCCGTGATATTCTAGAGCCACAGGGCAAAATAGAAATTGAAAGAATCCACAGATCGTCTCCTGAAAAAGATCCCAAAAAGAAAACCCCTAGGAACATTGTTGCCAAATTCCAGAGCACCCAGGTGAAGGAGAATATATTACAAGCAGCCAGAAAGAAACAATTTGAGTATTGTGGAAACACAATCAGGATAACACAAGATCCAGCAGCTTCTACATTAAGGGACTGAAGGGCTTGGAATATAATATTCCAGAGGTCAATGGAGCTAGGATTAAAACCAAGAATCACCTACCCAGCAAAACTAAGTATCATGCTCCAAGGCAAAATATGGACTTTCAATTAAAATATGGACTTTGAAGCTTTCTCAGTAAAAAGACAAGAGCTGAATAGAAATTTAACTTTCAAACACAAGAATCAAGAGAAGCATGAAAAGGGAAACAAGAAAGAGAAATCATAAGGGAGTTACTAAAGTTGAATTGTTTTGTTTACATTTTTACATGGAAAGATGATGTGTATAATTCATGAGACCTCAGTATTATGGTAGCTGAAGGGAATATGCATATACATATACATATACCTAGACATAGACCTAGACATAGACATAGACATAGACATATACATATACATATATATACATATAGAGACAGAGGGAACAGGGTGAGTTGAATATGAAGGGATGATATCTAAGAAAAATAAAATCAAAGTAAGGGGTGAGAGAAGAATATATTGAGAGAGGGAGAAAGGGAGAGATAGAATGGGGTAAATTATCTTGCATAAAAGTGGCAAGAAAAAGTACTTCTGTAGGAAGGGAAGAGTGGGCAGGTGAGGGGGAATGAGTGAATCTTGCTCTCATCAGCTTTGACCTGTGGAGGGAATAATATACACACTCAAAATGGGTATCTTGCCCCACAGGAAAGTAGGCTGAAGGGGATAAAAAAGGGGAACAATAGAAGGGAGGTCAGATGGGGGAGGAGGTAATCAAAAGCAAATACTTTCAAAAGGGGACAGGGTCAAGGGAGAAAATTGAACAAAGTGGAATAGAATAGGAAGGAGCAAAATATAGTTAGTCTTTCACATCATGAGTATTGTGGAAGGGTTTTGCATAATGATACACATGTGGCCTATGTTGAATTACTTGCCTTCTCGGAGGGTGGGTGGGGAGGGAAGAGGGTAGAGAATTTGGAACTGAAAGTTTTAAAAGCAGATGTTCAAAAAAGTTTTTGGATGCAACTAGGAAATAAGATATACAGGCAATGAGGCATAGAAATCTATCTTGCCCTACAAGAAAGTAAGGGAAAAGGGGATGGGGGATAGTGGGGTAACAGAAGGGACGGCTGACTGTGGAACAGGGCAATCAGAATATATGCCATCTTGGAGTGGGCAGAGGGTAGAAATGGGGAGAAAATTTGTAATTCAAACTCTTGTGAAAATTAATGCTGAAAACTAAAAATAATAAACAAATTTTTTAAAAAAGCCAAAAAAAAGAGTGAATCTGACAAGTTCAAAAGAATGAAAAAATGAAAGAAAATATAAAATGCCTCATGGGGAAAAACAACTGACATGGACAAAATTGGATCTAGGAGAGACAATATCAGAATCATAGGAGGAACTAAAAGTCATAATCAAAAGGAGGACCTAGACAGCATCTTTAAAGACATTATGAGGGAAAACTCTCCTTATAGCCTGGAACAACAGTTCAAAATAGGCATTCAGAGAATCCATCACTTACCTCAGAAAAGAGATACCAAAATAAAAACTCCAAGGAACATTATAACCAAATTTCAGAACTATCAGGTCACCGAAAAAATATAAGTGGCCAAAAAGAAACAATTCAAATATTCAGGAGTCACAATCAGGATTACACAGGACTTAGAAGCTGTGACATTAAAGGATCATAGGTCACTGAACATGACATTCCAGAAGGCAAAGGAGGTAGGACTACAACCAAGAATCACTTATCCAGCAAAATTAAGTATAATATGTCAAGAGGGAAAAAAGGCATTCAATAAAATGAAGGATTTCAAGCTTTCATAAAGAAGACCAGAGGTAAACCAAAAATTTGACCTTCAATATCAAGACCCAAGAGAAACATGAACAGGTAAAAACGTAAAAGAAAACATAAGGGATTCAATAGAGCTAAACTATCTACATCTCCACATGTGAAAATGATTCTTGTAATTCTTAAAAATTCTGTCACTAGTAGTACAGCTAGAAGGAATATACATAGATGGTATGAGTATAAGGTGAACTTGAGGGAATAACATAAAAATAATTAAGGGACAAAAAGGAGTACACTGGGTGCAGAAGGATGAGACAGGTAGAACAGGGCAAATTATTTCACATCAGAGGGGAAAATGAAGGATGGGTGATGAGCATCACTTGACCCTTACCCTCATCAGTATTGGCTTAAAAAGGGAATCATATACACAATCAGTTGAATATGGAAATCTATCTTACCTGACAGTGAAGTAGGAGGAGAGGAGATCAAGCAAATGAGGGTGGGGTGGGGACTGACAGAAGGCAGAGGAATTCAGGGGAGGTGATAGACAGAAGCAAAACACTTGTGAGGAGGGAAAGGGTGAAAGGAGAGAAAGGACAGACAAGAGGAAGAATAGGATGGAGGGAAATACACAGGTAGTAACCACAATTGGAATGTGAATGGGATGAACTCTCTCATAAAATGGAAGCAGAGAGCAGAGTGGATCAAAAACTAGAATCCTACAATATGTTTTTTAGAAGAAACATACTGGAAGCAGAGAGATACACACAGAACAAAGTAAGGAGTTTGAGCAGAATCTGTTATGCTTCAGCTGAAGGGAACAAAAAACAACAGTGGTTGAAATCACAATCTTAGACAAAGTAAAAGCAAAAATAGACCTAATTAAAAGAGAAAAGGAAGGAAACTACATCTTACTGAAAGGTACCATAGACAATGAAGCAATATCAATACTAAATATTGTATCCTAATTCTAATATAGTATCCTAATTCTAAAAGGAGTTAAGTGAGTTACAGAAAGAAATAGACAGCAAAACTATACTATTAGGGGACTTCCACTGTCTCTTCTCAGAACTCAATAAATAATAAATACATAAATAATAAGAAAGAAACTAAGGGGGTAAATAGAAGATTAGAAAAGTTAGATATGACATACCTTTGGCATGATTTAAACATAAAGGGACACATAAAGGACATGATGGAATAGTCTACCTGTCAGACCAAAGGGGAGAGGAAGAATTCATGTCCAAATAGGAAACAGAGAGCATTACCAAATATAAAATAAATAATTATGATTTTATTAAATTAAATTTTTTTCTGTACAAACAAAACTAATACAACCAAGATTAGAAGGAAAAGAGAAAGATGATATACAATCTTTACAGCAAGGTCTCAGATAAAGGACTCATTTCTCAAATATATAGAGAACTGAGTCAAATTTACAAGATTATAAGACATTCCCCATTGACAAATAGTCAAGGGTTATGAACAGGCAGTTTTTAGATGAAGAAATCAAAGCTATCTATAGGCATATGGAGAAGTGCTCTAAATCACTTTTGATTAGATAAATGCAAGTTAAAGCAACTCTGAAGTACCACCTCACACCAATCAGATTGATTAATATGACAAAAAAACTAAAAAAGAAAATTAGAAATCCTGGAGAAGATATGAGAAAATTGAAACACTAATGTATTGTTGGTGGAGTTGTGAACTGATCCAACCATTCTGGAGAACAATTTCGAACTATGTCCAAAGAGTTGTAAAACTATGCATACCCTTTGAACTAGCAATACAACTACTAGGTCTGTATTCTGAAAAGATCATAAAAAAGGGAAAAGGACTTACATGTACAAACATATTTATAGCAGCCCTTTTTGTGTTGGCAAAATGTTGGAAACTGAGATGTCCTTCAATTGGGGAATGGCCTAACAAGCTGTGGTATATGAGTGTAATGGAATACTATTGTGCAATAAGAAATGATGAACAGGCATATTTCAGAAAAACCTGGAAAGACTTGTATGAACTGATGCAAAGTGAAATGAGTAGAACCAGGAAAACATTGTACACAGTATCAGTACCATTGTGTGATGATCAACTACGAATGACTTAGCTCTTCTCTGCAACACAATGATCCAAGACAAGTAAAAAGGACTAATATGGAAATATTTTTAATTTTAATATTTTTTACATGATAGCACCTGTATAAATTCTATCAAACTACCTACATTTTCAGGAGACAGGTGTAAAGCCAATCAGTAAGTGAAAAGTTCTTTCCCTAACCATTGAATAGGCTTCAGGTGGGACCAACAAAGGGTGGTCCAATTAGAGACATGCCCACACCCTTTCACTAATTAGATGTGAGGCCCCAGGCTGGTTAGCACTAGTTTGAGAGAGGCAGGAAGCCCTCAGGGCCCTAAGGGGAGTTGCTAAGACCCAGAGTCCACGGTATGTGACTGAGTTCTAGTCAATCAGAGGATGCCTAAGAACTGTATAAAAACAGAGAACAGAACTTGGAAACAGCAGAAGCTGAGAAAGGGAGGACTAGGAGAAACAGAAGACTGAGGATTAAGAGAAGAGAAAACTGAGGACTGAGGATGGGGAGGAGCAGAAACTGAGGACTGAGGATGAGGAGGAACAGAAATTGAGAAACTAAGGACTGAGAGTAGAACTGGATATGAAGGGAACCAGAAGCAGCAGCAGAGAGCAGTGGGATTCAGAAGCTGAGGGCCAGCTTCCAGGGTGTGCAGAGTGGAGAGTGCTGAACACAAAAGGGAGTTTCACAACTTAGAGCCAGTGAAGCTGCAAGAATGAATGCTGAGCAGGGACTTCGGATTTGTGAGCCCTCTTCTTATAGGAGTGTCCTAGCATTGAGGAGAAGCGCAAGAATGGTTTGGCTTGCTGCTATAATATTTTGTTATAATTCCTTTGTTACTATTGTGAGGTGGGCTTATCGGTTTTGGAATGTCATTGCCACAATATCGAGTTGGGGGCATTGGTCCTTGAGTCTGATCCTTTGGAGGCTAAATATATGTTATAGTTCCTCTGTTTTCTACCTAGAGAATTCATTATACTTTGCGATTCCAAACCATTCAGGCATGCTCATGGTCCTCTCTGAGGTCATGAATTTTGCCTTACTCATATAGAAAGGAGGGAGAAAAATTTGGAATTCAAAATCTTGTAAAAATGAATGCTGAAATTTCTCTTGATATTTAACTGGGGAAAAGACCAAAATACTATTTTTAAAAAAGAGTAATGATCTGATAAATTCCAACCCCTTCCAAGAGGGTTGATTCCATTAGTATAGGGACCTTCATAGAAATCCTCTCCACTGATGTAGATTGGTAACTTCTCTGTCAGTTATAGTTTTACAGAGTTTCTTACCACACTGTTAATCAGTATTTGATCCCAGGTTTTTTTTTTTCACTTCAAGGCTCTTTTAATTTCCAGAGTCCCCCCTAATTTAGCATAGCTCTGCACTATCTGTGGCCCGTCAAAGGATTTCAGGTGGCCCGCAAGAAATGTAGAGAAAAATATAGAGGAAATCCTTTGGCATTCTGCAAGTGGCCCATGGGCCACAGGTTGTATAGGCCTGTCTTAGTGAATGAAATGGATTTTGCTTTGTTTCTGTCATCTTTAAGCAAATAAAGCATAATAAAAATCAGGGACAATAAACTACATAGATGGAAAATGGGAATAAACCAAGAAAGATTGATTGTGGGCCCATTTAAGCTTCTGGAGGTTAATTTTTATTAGACCTGCTTAATGAAGTGATGATTTTTTTTTAATGCTGCATCTTCTATGAGCTAATATGGACTTTTATACATTCATGAGGAACAATGATATAGGTGTTCAGGATGAAAACTGCCCTACACGCTTAAAGAATGTGTCCCTGCAAAATGTTAAATTTGTATATATTTGCTCAATAGTCGCAAAACTAAAACTACCATTAGTATAGTTTGGGTAGGTAGTGTCTGTGAAAGCGTGTCTATTCAGAAGGGTCTACTGTAATTCTTCTCTGTGATGAGCTTTTATTCTATTTGAATAAATTTTGTCTCTCATTGCCAGAGATTGAAACTTTAGCATAGTCTCAGCATGATGAGGTAGAGGAAGAGAAGAGCTTTGAATCATCTTCAACTATTATTGAAGCACTCACCCTGAAAAAAAAATGGTGAATAATAGATTTCCATCATTCGAATGAGAGTCTGTATGCTTTGAATGGGACAATTTGCAGAAGTAGAGAAGAAGATGAAGTTCTCAAGAGAAAATTGGGGAGGGGAAGTATATTAGACTTTTGTTTTTGCAACCAGTTTTCCAATGAACTTCCCAAGGGGCTGAGGGAATACTTCTGAAATTCTAACTAGGAATCCTGGGAGTTGTAGGCCTGAATGGATGGGATTTTCTCTCTCAACCTTTAAATAACCTGATAGAAATATGAATTTGGAGGAAATGTGGAGGGGCAACATTGGTCACATCCAGGATTTTAAAACTAGGTAATTAGTCTAAGAGTGGGGGAGATGGATATTGCAGAATAGAGGGAAGAGACAGAGTTGAGAGAAGGCTAGAATGCTAGATTCATTTTTAGAAATACCTTAATTTGAAATCCAATTATATTATTCATGTACAAATGATTACTCAGATTTCATGTCTTACACCTTCATTCCAACATATAGATATCCATATAGATAAATATATAGGTATAACCACATGCTTAATCTTGCCATCACTCACAAATGTTGCACTTCCAGGATTGAGAACTCTGAAAATCATATATCTGATCACAACTTCCTACCATTCCATTTTTCCCTCTGCTTACTCCTTCTAAGGTTATTCTTCATCCATACTATGAATTTTAATCCTTGCGATCCTAATATTTTAGCAGGTCATCATTCCTGGTATGGCTTCTACAGCTTGTGACTAAAAATGGAACTCTTTACTTCCTGGGCCCCAATTTCTTCACCTATAAAATTGAAGTAATACTATGTATTATATCTTTCTCATGGGGTCATTGAGAGAATTGAGTGAGATACATGTAAAGTACTTCTATCTAATATCCCATCTTGCTCTGGGATATTAATGCCAGCTCTTATTCTTTTTGCTACTGATTTCTTCATGTTTTCTCCATCTACAACACAAGAAGTATTATCTGTGTAATTGTTGTTTTAAAAACAGCTATGTGTTTCATAGAGAGCACCCTCCAGCTGCCTGAGTGACTGTATCAAGTTACTTCCTGTCAAAAGGGGCAAGGGACCCAATGGCAAAAAAAAAAAAATGTGACTGACCAAGGATGAAAGAATGGCAACTCATTCTGGTGACCAAAGATGAATTCTGATTCATCCCTGACCCTGGGGATAAATAGAAGAAAAATAATTTTCCTCAATAGGAGAATCTAATTCATCAGAGACAGGGAGAGAATGGTGGAGGAGGGAGAGAGAGAGAGAGAGAGAGAGAGAGAGAGAGAAAGAGAGAGCGCATAACAATTACAAAAGAGAGCATAGGTCTTTTGAGTATCATAAAAGAAATTTAAAAAAAAAATAGGCTTGCAGTCAGAGTAAACTTCCAAACAATTAGAACTAACCCAAAGTAAAATAAGGTCTCTTTGGAGATGGTGAATTCCTCTTTTACTGGAAGTCTTTAAGCAAAGATTAGATAATCACTTGTAATATATGCTGTAGTGGGGACACATTGCAGATATAAGTTGGATTAGATATGGGTCAACAAAGTCTCTTCCAATTATTAAATCCTCTGGGGTGTGTGTGTGTGTGTGTGTCTGTGTGTGTGTCTGTGTGTGTCTGTGTGTGTCTCTCTGTGTGTATGCATATCCTTCCAAAATCAGACTTAGATATGGGGTCTATATGGGATTTCTCAAAAAGTTCTATAAGCAATATGATATTTATTCTTATATATAAGTAATAGTAATATTCCTATATAGTAACATATAATTTAAAATATAATAATATATGTTTTACATAACCTATAATATACTACTTGTCATTAATAATATAATAGTAGGGGGCGGAGCCAAGATGGCGACTGGTAAGCACGGACTAGAGTGAGCTCCGTACCCGAGTCCCTCCAAAAACCTATAAAAATGGCTCTGAACCAATTCTAGAATGGCAGAACCCACAGAACAGCAGAGGGAAGCAGGGCTCCAGCCCAGGACAGCCCGGATGGTCTCTGGGTGAGCTCTATTCCACACGGAGCTGGGAGCTGGGAGCTGGGAGCTGGGAACGGAGTGGAGCAGAGCCCAGCCTGAGCGGCGTGGACGATCCAGACCAGAAACCGGGCGGAGGGGGCCCTAGCACCCTGAATATGTGAGCTGCGGCAGTTACCAGACCCCTCGACCCACAAACACCAAAGACTGCGGAGAAGGTTAGTGGGAAAAGCTGCGGGAGTGGAAGGAGTTCGCGGTTCGGCTTCCAGCCCTGGGGGCAGCGGAGGTGGGGCAGCTACAGCTGTTGTTACTTCCGGCTCCAGGCCCACCTGGTGGGGGGAATTAAGCGGCGGATCACAGCAGGGGTGCACAGCCTGCCGAAGATCTGAGCCCAGTCTGGACTGGGGGTCCTTGGGGAAGGAGGAGTGCGGCTCTGACAGAGCTGGCACCTCCCCCCCAAACGTAGAACATAGAACTCTGTAATCTACAAGCAGTCATACCCCACTGAAAAACTCAAGGGTCAAGTTAGTTGGTTGGGAATATGGCCAGGACGCGAAAACGCGCCCAGATTCAGTCTCAGACTTTGGATTCTTTCTTTGGTGACAAAGAAGACCAAAACATACAGCCTAAAGAAGACAGCAAAGTCATAGAGCCTACAACCAAAGCCTCCAAGAAAAACATGAACTGGTCCCAGGCCATGGAAGAGCTCAAAAAGGATTTGGAAAAGCAAGTTAGAGAAGTAGAGGAAAAATTGGGAAGAGAAATAAGAAGGATGTGAGAAAACCATGAAAAACAAGTCAATGACTTGCTAAAGGAGACCCAAAAAAATACTGAAAAATACACTGAAGAAAACAACACCTTACAAAATAGACTAACTCAAATGGCAAAAGAGCTCCAAAAAGCCAATGAGGAGAAGAATGCCTTGAAAGGCAGAATTAGCCAAATGGAAAAGGAGGTCCAAAAGACCACTGAAGAAAATACTACTTTAAAAATTAGATTGGAGCAAGTGGAAGCTAGTGACTTTATGAGAAATCAGGATATTATAAAACAGAACCAGAGGAATGAAAAAATGGAAGACAATGTGAAATATCTCCTTGGAAAAACCACTGACCTGGAAAATAGATCCAGGAGAGATAATTTAAAAATTATTGGACTACCTGAAAGCCATGATCAAAAAAAGAGCCTAGATACCATCTTTCAGGAAATTATCAAGGAGAACTGCCCTGATATTCTAGAGCCACAGGGCAAAATAGAAATTGAAAGAATCCATCGATCGCCTCCGCAAATAGATCCCAAAAAGAAATCTCCTAGGAATATTGTTGCCAAATTCCAGAGCTCCCAGATCAAGGAGAAAATACTGCAAGCAGCCAGAAAGAAACAATTTGAATATTGTGGAAACCCAATCAGAATAACCCAAGACCTGGCAGCTTCTACATTAAGAGATTGAAGGGCTTGGAATGCGATATTCCGGAGGTCAATGGAGCTAGGATTAAAACCTAGAATCACCTACCCAGCAAAACTGAGTATCATGTTCCAAGGCAAAATATGGACTTTCAATAAAATGGAGGACTTTCAAGCTTTCTCAGTGAAAAGACCAGAACTGAATAGAAAATTTGACTTTCAAACACAAGAATCAAGAGAAGCATGAAAAGGTAATCAAGAAACGGAAATTGCAAAGGACTTACTAAAGTTGAACTGTTTTGTTTACATTCCTACATGGAAAGATGATGAGTATGATTCATGAGACCTCAGTATTAGGGTAGTTGAAGGGAATATGCATATATATATATATATGCATATATATATGTTTATGTATATATATAAGTGAATGTGTATGTAGGCATGTATCTATGTGTATATGTATGTATGTGTATGTATGTGTATATATATATATATGTAAAAGAAAGAGAGCAGACACAGGGTGAGTTGAGGATGAAGGGAAGATAGCTAAAAGAAAAAAAATGAAATTAAGGGATGAGAGAGTAACTTACTGAGAGAGGGAGATAGGGAGAGATAGAATGGGGTGGATTATCTCCCATAAAGGTGGCAAGAGGAAGCAGTTCTAGGAGAGGAGGGGAGTGGGCAGGTGAGGGGGGAATGAGTGAACCTTGCTCTCATCAGATTTGGCCTGAGGGGGAATACCATGCATACTCAGTTGGGTATCTTACCCCACAGGAAAGAAGAGGGAGGAAGATAAAAAAAAAAAAATAAAAGGCAGGGGGATGATGGAGTGGAGGGCAGATGGGGGTGGAGGTTATCAAAACAAACACTTTGGAAAGGGGACAGGGTCAAGGAAGAAAATTCAATAAAGCGGGATGGGTTGGGAAGGAGCAAAATGTAGTTAGCCTTTCACAACATGAATATTGTGGAAGGGTTATACATAATAATACATGTGTGGCCTAGGTTGAATTGCTCAACTTCTTAGGGAGGGTGGGTGGGAAGGGAAGAGGGAAGGGAATTTGGAACTCAAAGTTTTAAAATCAGAGGTTCAAAAACAAAAAAACTTTTTGTATGCAACTAAAAAATAAGATACACAGGCAATGGGGCGTAGAAATTTATCTTGCCCTACAAGAAAGGAAGGGAAAAGGGGATGAGAGGGGAGGGGGGTGATAGAGGGGAGGGTGGACTGGGGAACAGGGCAACCAGAATATACGCCATCTTGGAGTGGGGGGGGAGGGCAGAAATGGGGAGAAAATTTGTAATTCAAACTGTTGTGAAAATCAATGCTGAAAACCAAATATGTTAAATAAATAAATTGCATTAAAAAAAAATTGAATCTCAAATATTTTCTAAGTGAAACATACTTTTGACAAATAAAAATAATTTTATCTTTAAAAAAAAAATAATATAATAGTAACACATAAGTAATGATATAATGGCAATATAAGTAATATTCATATATATTTAATATATAATAGTAATATATAAATAATAGTAATAATGCTATTTAGATAGCATTCTGGGACTTTTTTTTTGCATGAGTCTGGGCTTCTACATAGTATATGGAGTTGTCCATCAACCAAAATTTGTAAATTATTATACAACTTGGAGGAATGGTCACATTAAATAAATGCTATTTAGATAGCATTCTGGGACTTTTTTTTTGCATGAGTCTGGGCTTCTACATAGTATATGGAGTTGTCCATCAACCAAAATTTGTAAATTATTATACAACTTGGAGGAATGGTCACATTAAATAGGGAATGCTGACTTGTGGGAATACAATAGGGTAGGAAAGCTTAGACTCAGTGAGGGATGCAGCCAAGTGGCAAAAGATAAGTCTGCCAGGAAAAAATGATGGCTTCGTGGCTACCTCAGCTTCGCCAAACTATTCCCAGAAAAGGACTAGGCCATTCAAGGGCATTCCTAGATAGTCTAAGCACAGATTGGAATGGAGAATGGTTTTAGGGTACAGTCCAAAGTAGAGTGGGACAAAATGAAAACTGCCCAATTTTCACAAATATCTTCCATAAAAGGACAGCAAAGAACTG
This sequence comes from Trichosurus vulpecula, assembly GCF_011100635.1. Taxonomy (NCBI): domain Eukaryota; kingdom Metazoa; phylum Chordata; class Mammalia; order Diprotodontia; family Phalangeridae; genus Trichosurus; species Trichosurus vulpecula. The sequence goes on along the minus strand of NC_050580.1, from coordinate 107,629,610 downwards.
GCTCTGGATGGTGGCAAAGATGAAATAAAAGAAAGCTGTAGTAAAAAGACTATAAGATACTAAAAAGCAGGCAAAATACCTTCCACAAGCAAATTAAGATCTTCGGTGTCAAACCACCCCATGTCCATCTTCTAGGGTTCGCCTATGTACTTGAAGATGTATCTCTGCTTTCCCATCTCCCTCCACGATGATATAAAGGAAGGATAAAATAGTTTGAGGACTACTCTAAGTGCAAGTCGCATGCTGGATTCTCCTACGTGCTGGGGTGGGAAACAGGTCAAAGTTATCACAATATTAAAGTTAGTAGTGGTGATTGTACATGTGCTGTATATGGAGGAAAAGGGTAGCCACCACAGTAGGATATGATATGAGCTCCAGTGTCCATGATGGTTTGCTACAATCCCCATTGTACCCTCAGGTGCATATGTCCCACAGGGGACTCCAACTCATGGTAAGGAAATTATAACTCCCACTCTTGAAAGAAATGAGAGGATTAAGCCCTGAATAATAATCTTTTTGCTGTCTCCTATCTAGAGAAATAGCCATACAATTTTTATCTAGCCCTATCTTTCTTTGGACTGAGTCTATAGCTGTCCCAGAGGAAGGGATTCCCATCCATGCCCATACTCATCTGGAATAAGAGACGAACCTGTAAGTTAAGCCAGTCCCTCTAAAATAATCCTTCCAACCTCTGGGTTTATCTTAACTAGCGCAGTTGGTGTGTGTTGAAAATTGTCTGCCACAGTATAAAATCATAGGGACATACCTTTGACAAAATATAATATCCATTCCTATTTTTAAAAATCCAGAAAACATAGGAATAAATGGATCCTTTCCGAAAATAATAAATAGTATCTATCTAAAACCAAGAGCAAACATTATCTATAACAGAGATGAACTTTACACCTTCCCAATAAGATCAGGGTTGAAGCACCATTATTATTCAATATCATACTAGAAATACTAGCCATATTAACGAGACAAGAAAAAGAAATTGAAGGAATAAACACAGACAATGAGGAAACAAAACTATCACTCTTTGCCAACGGATGATGGTATACTTACAGAATCAACTAAAAAATTATCTGAAACACTGAACAATGTTGGCAAAATTGCAGTATATAAAATAAAGCCAAATAAATGATCAGCATTTCTTATCTTATCAACAAAAGAGATAAAAATAGAAATTCCATTTAAAATAACTGCAGATAGGGACTATATGAACACAATTACAAAACATTTTTTACACACAAAAAAAATTATCTAAACTAGGGCTTCTTATTTTTTTTTTCCACTTGAGACCACTTTAGCACTTTTTAAACTGTGGGTCACAACTCCATATGGGGTCATGACACACAGTTTAAGGAGCACTGAACAATTGGAGAAATGTTAATTTTTCATGGGTAGGTGGAGCCAATATAATAAAAATCACCATTCTGCCTAAATTAATTCACTCATTCAGTGCCTTACCAAACTACAGAGGAATTATTTTATGGAAGAAAAAAATAATAAAACTCCTCTGGAAGAACAAAAGGTCAAGGATATCATGGGACACAATGAAGAAAATGTGAAGGAAGTTGGTCTAACAGCAAGAGATCTCAAACAGTTTTGTAAAGTGCTAATCATCAAAACATGGCAGGTAAATGGCACAGTGAAAAGATCATCGGGACTGGAATCAGGAAGATTCATCTTCTTAAATTCCAATCTGGCCTCAGACACTTCCTAGTTTTGTGATCCTAGCCAAGTCACTTAACCCCATTTGCCTCCGTTTCCTCATCTGTAAAATGAGCTGGAGAAGAAAATGGCAAACTACTCCTGTATCTTTTCTCTTTTTTTGGAGAGGGGAAGGCAGGACAATTGGGGTTAAGTGAGTTGCCGAAGGTCACACTGCTAGTAAGTGTGTCAAGTGTCTGAGGCCACATTTGAACTCAGGTCTTCCTGACTTCAGTGCCAGTGCTCTACTCACTGACCGCCTAGCTGCCCCAAGAAACTTCTTAAAAGAGGAACTTAAATCTTATAAGAGTTCAGGTCCCCTGATAAACTAGTCCCAACTTTTCCAATGAAAACCCCCAATGGGAGCTGAACACAACTTAAAAACAACAATAACAACAACAGGAATCATCAAAACAGACTGGTACTGCCTGAGAAATAGATTGGTGGCTCAGTTGAATAGATTAGGTACAAATTACACATTAGTAAATCATCGTAGTGATGTAGTATTTGTTAAACCCAATGATCCAAACTTTTGGGACAAGAGTTATTGGAGAAAAATTGCTGGCAAAACTGGAAAGCAGTTTGGTCAAAACTAGTTATAGACTAGCACATTACACAGTATTTCAAGAAAAGGTCAAAAAAGGTACATTTTTTTGAAAATTTTTTTATATTTTATACTTTTGCAATAACATGCAAAAATAATTTGTTTTTCTTCAAATTTTTGAGTTCCATATGCTCTCCCTCCCATCTCCCTATCCTCTCCTTGAGAAGGCAAACAAATTGATGTAGATTATATGTGTTTAGTTATGCAAATATATTTCCATATTAGCCAGGTTGCAAAAGAATCCACCAATAAAAAAAAAAACAAAGTTTTAAAAAAAAGGATGCCTTGATCTGCCTTCAGACATCATCAATTCTTTCTCTGGAGGTGAATAGCATTTTTCATCATAAATCCTTCAGACTTTTCTTTGATCATTATACTGCTGTGAATAGTTAAATGATTCAACTGATCATCATATAGAGTTGCTGTTACTGTGTACACTGCTATCATTCTGCTCATTCCACTTTGCATGAATTGATATGTCTTCCCAGGTTTTTCTGAAATCATCTTGTTCATCATTCCTTATAGCACAATAGCATTCCATTGCAATCACATACCACAACTTGTCTCACCATTTCCAAATTGATGGGCATTCCCTCAATTTCCAATTCTTTGCCACCCCCCAAAAAGGGTTGCTATAAATATTATTGTACATATTGATACCTTTCCTTTTGGTTTTTTTTATCTTTTTGGAATATAAACACAGTAGTGGTAGTATTTCTTGGTCAAAGGGTATATACAGTTTTGGCATAGTTCCAAACTGCTCTCCAGAATGGTTGGATCAGTTCACAACTCCACCAATAATATATTAGTGTGCCAATTTTTCCACATTCTCTCCAGTATTTGTCATTTTCCTTTTCTCTCAGGTTAGCCAATCTAATAGGTGTGAAGTGGTATCTCAGAGTTATCTTTTTTTATTTTATTTTTATTTTACAACATTCAGTTCCACAAGTTTTTGTGTTCCAAATTTTTCTCTCCCTCCCACCCCTCCCCTCAACCCCGCCAGATGGCATGTAATCCAATGTAGGTTCTACATATACCTGCATATTGAGTTTATTTGCATAATAGTCCAGTTGTAATGAAGAATTTTAACCAATGGAATGAATCATAAGAAAGGAGAAATGAAACCAAAAAAAGGGGGGGGGGGAGAAAGACAGCGAAACATTTGCCTCAATCGGCATTCAGACTCCATAATTCTTTCTCTGGATTTGCCAAGTTTTTTCCATCATGAATCTTTGCATTAATGAGAACAGTCACATCTATCAAAGTTAGTCCTTACAAATACTGTGTGTCTGTAATCATGTATAAAGATCTCCTGGTTCTGCTCCCCTCACTCAGCATCAGTTCATATAAGGCATTCCAGGTTATAAGGTAGTCCATCTGCTCCTTATTTCTTATAGCACAATAGTATTCCATTACATTCATATACCACAATTTGTTTAGCCATTCCCCAATTGAAGGGCATCCCCTTGATTTCCAATTCTTTGCCACAACAAAAGAGCTGCTATAAATATTTTTGTATATATGGGTTCCTTTCCCACTTGTATGATCTCTTTGGGATAAAGCCCTAGGAGTGGTATAGCTGGGTCAAAGGGTAGATATATATTTTACAGTCCTTTGGCAGTAGTTCCAAATTGCTCTCCAGAATGGCTGGATCAGTTCACAACTTCACCAACAATATAATAATGTTCCAGTTTTCACACATCCTCTCCAGCATTTATCATTTTCCTGTTTTGTCATGTTAGACAATCTGACAAGAGAGATGTGCATATTTTAGATAAGAGGGCTTTATCAAAGCTGCTGGTTGTAAAGATTTTCTCTCAATTTTCTGCTTCCCTCCTTATCTTGGTTGTATTGGCTTTGTTTATACAAAAACTTTTCAATTTAACATAATCAAAATTATCCATTTTGCATTTTGTAATGCTCTCTATCTCTTGTTGGGTCAGGAATTCTTCCCTTTCCCATAAATCTGACAGGTAAATTATTCCTTGCTCTCCCAAATTGCTTATAGTATCAGCCTTTATTCCTAAATCATGAATCCATTTTGACTTTATTTTGGTATACAGTGAGGTATTGGTCTATGCTCAGTTTCTACCATGCCATTTCCCAATTTTCCTAGCAGTTTTTGTGAAATAGTGAATTCTTAGCCCAGAAGCTGGATTCTTTGGCTTTATCAAAGAGTAGATTGCTATAGTCATTGACTACTGGTTTTGTGTACCTAACCTATTCCACTGATCCACCACTATGTTTCTTAGCCAGTACCAAGCAGTTTTGATGACTGCTGCTTTACAGTACAGTTTAATATCTGATATGGCCAGGCCACCTTCCCTAGCATTTCTTTTCTTGATCTTATGGACCTTTTGTTCTTCCAGATGAATTTTGTTATTATTTTATCCAGCTCTGTAAAATATTTTTTGGTAGTTTTATTGGTATGGCACTGAATAAATAAATTAATTTGGGTAAAATTATCATTTTTATTATATTAGCTTGGCCTAACCATGAGCAACTGATGTTTTTTTTTTTTTTAATTTATTTAGATCTGACTTTATTTGTGTGAAAAGTATTTAATCACTGTATTGATATAGGCCTTGGGTTTGTCTTGGCAGGTAGACTCCCAAATATTTTATAGTGTCTACAGTAACTTTAAATGGAATTTCTCTATCTCTTGCAGTTGGGGTTGTTAGTAATATATAGGAATGCTGAGGATTTATGTGGGTTTATTTTATATCCTGCAACTTTGTTAAAGTTTTTTTTTATTGTTTCAAGTAGTTTTTTTTACTTTATTCTCTACGATTCTCTAAGCAAATCATATCATCTGCAAAGAGTGATAACTTAGTTTCTTCTTTGCCTATTCTAATTCCTTCAATTTCTTTTTCTTCTCTTATTGCTAAAGCTAACATTTCTAATACCAAACTGAATAATAGAGGTGGTGATGGACATCCTTGGTTCACCCCTGATCTTATTGGAAATGCATCTAGCTTATCCCCACTACATATAATGCTTGCTGATGGTTTTAGATAGATACTACTTGTAATTTTAAGGAAGACTCCACTTATTCCTATGCTGTCTAGTGTTTTTAATAGGCATGGGTGTTGTATTTTATCAAAAGCCTTTTCTGCGTCTATTGAGATGATCATATGGTTTCTGCTAGTTTTGTTGTTGATATGGTCAATTATTCTAATAGTTTTCCTAATATTGAACCAGCCTTGCATTCCTGGAATAAATCCTACCTGGTCATAGTGTATTATTCTCATGATAAGTAGCTGCAATCTTTTTGCTAATATTTTATTTAAAAATTTTGCATTGATATTCATTAGAAAAATTGGTCTATAATGTTCTTTCTCTGTTTTGACTCTTCCTGGTTTAGGTATTAGTACCATATTTGTGTCATTAAAAAAATTTGGTAAGACTCCTTTTTCACCAATTTTCCAAAATGGTCTATAAAGTATGTGAATTAATTGTTCTTTAAATGTTCTATAGAAATCACATGTAAAACCATCTGACCCTGGAGATTTTTTCCTAGGGAGTTCATTGATGGCTTGCTCATTGTTTTGCCCCCCGATTTGGGATTATTTAGGTATTTTACTTCCTCTTCTGTTACACTGGGCAATTATTATGTTTGTTAATATTCATCAATTTCCCTGAAGTTGTGACATTTATGGGCATACAATTCTGCAAAATAACTCCTTATTATTGTTTTAATTTTCTCTTCATTAGAAGTGAATTCACCATTTTCATTTTTGATACTGGTAACTTGATTTTCTTCTTTCTTTTTTAAACAAATTGACCAAAGATTTATCTTTTCTATTTTTTTTCATAAAACCAGCTCTTAGTTTTATTTATTAGTTCGATAGTTTTCTTGATTTCAATTTTATTAATCTCTCCTTTGGTTTTCAGTATTTCAAATTCAGTATTTAAATGAGGATTTTCAATGTGTTCTTTTTCTAGCTTTTTCAGTTGCATGTCCAATTCATTGATCTCCTGTTAATCTATTTTATTCATGTAAGGATTTAGAAATATAAAACTTTCCTTAAGAACTGCTTTTGTTGCATCCCATAAGTTTTGATATGTTGTCTCATTATTGTCATTCTCTTCAATGAATTCATAAATTGTTTCTATGATTTGTTCTTTGACTCACTTATTCCTTAGGATTAGATTATATAGTTTCCAATTAATTTTTGGTTTATCTTTCCATGGTCCTTTATTACAAATAAGTTTAATTGCATCATGATCTGAAAAATGATGCATTGACTATTTCTGCCTTTCTTCACTGGACTGAGAGATTTTTGTGCCCTAGTACATGGTCAATTTTGGAGTATGTGCCATGTACCACTGACAATTCAGTTTTCTCCAGAGGCCTTTTCTAAATTTCTATCTAACTTTTCTAAATTTCTATTCACCTCCTTAACTCCTTTTTTGTTTATTTTGAGGTTATATTTATCAAGTTCAGAGAGGGGGAGGTTGAGGTCCCCCACTAGTCTAATTTTGCTGTCTATTTCTTCCTGTAACTCCCTTAACTTCTCCTCTAAAAATTTATATGCTATGCCACTTGTTGCATATATGTTAAGTAATGATATTGCTTCTTTGTCAATGGTGCCCTTTAGCAGAACATAGTGTCCTTCCTTAACTCTTTTAGTTAGATCTTTCTTTGCTTTTGCTCTGCCAGAGATTAGGATTGCTACCCCTGCTTTTGTTTTTTGTTTTTTACTTTAGCTGAAGCACAAGATATTCTACTCCAGCCATTTACCTTTACCCTGTGTGTATCCCCTGTTTCAAATGTGTTGCTTATAAACAACACCCTCGCTTTTAATCCATTTTGCTATCCACCTCCATTTTATGAGAGAGTTCATCCCATTCCCATTCACAGTTATGATCACCAACTGTGGCTTTTTCTCCATGCTATCCTCCCTGCCCCCATTTATGCTTTTATTTTCCCCTTTTCCCTTCCATTCCTCAAAAGAGTTTTGATTTTAACCACTGTCTTCCTCAATTTTCCCACCCTAATGACATCCCTCCCTTATCTTCTCCCTTTCCCCTTGCTACTTCTTCCCTCCCTTCTATCCACCCCCCTTTTCTTTCCCTTTTCCCCTCCTACTGCTTGCAAGACAAGTTTGATTTCTATACTTATCAGAGTATGCTATTCTTGCCTTGAACCAAATCTAATGAGAGTAAAGCTCAAACACTGATTTTCTCCCTCACTTTTTCCCCTCTATGTTTTGTGCCTTTTCATGTGATTTCATTTACCCTTTTCTACCTCCTTACCTCTTCTCCCAGAACAATCCCTTTGCACTCCTTAATTATGTTCTTTATCATCACATCAGTTACTTTATAATGATACCCTCAGTCTATGTATATCCCTTTCAATTTTCATAATAACTGTACCATTCTCAAGATTGACATATTATATATATATATATATGTCTATATATATATAGACATATATATATATATATATATATATATATATATATATAATCCTATGTAAGGATGTAAACAATGTTTTGGTTTGTTGTTTTTCCCTCTCTTTACTTTTTTATGTCTCTCTTGAGTTTTTTATTTGAAGATCAAATTTTCCATTGAGCTCTGGCCTTTTCATCAGGGAGGTCTGGAATTCCCTTATTTCATTGAATGTCCAAGTCCTTGCCTGAAAAATTATGCTCAAATTTTCTGGGTAGTTGATACTTAGTTGTAGTCCAAGATCATTTGCCTTTTTGGGATATCATATTCCAATCTCTCCTGTCTTATTGTAGAAGCTGCAAGATCATAAGCCCTTACAATTTTGGGTGTTTAATAAATGCTTATTGAGTTGAATGACCTGACATAGAAGTCCAAAAAAGTAAACAAGATTTTAGGTTGTTTAGGTGTTCATGACTATGAAGGTATAGTTGTACTGTACTCCAGATTAAATGTGCTCTAATTAATTAATCTAATCTAGATGTGTTCTAGATTATTGTGTTCAGTTTGAGGCACCATATTTTCAGAAGGATATCAGAATGTATAGAAGAGGAACTGAGATATAAAAGCCTTCCACTCAAAGATTTATTTAAGGAAATGGGAATGATTAGCCTAGGAGAAGAGAAGACTTAACAGCCAAAGTAATCTTTAAGTATTTAAAGTGCTATAATCTAGAAGGGCTAGACTTGTTCTGATCACACTCAAAGCGTAGAACAAAGACCAATTGGTGAAAACTGCAGAAAGTAAATTTGGGCTTGACAGAAAGGGGGAAATGATCTACAAATTAGATATATACAAAAATGAAATGGGCCACCTACTTGATAAAGGCCTCCTGCTCATTGCAATTATTGAAGCAAAATGGTGTAACTACTTGTTGAGTATATGGTAGAGAGGTTTCCTGTTTAGAAGCAGTTTGGATTGCATGGTTTCTAAAATTGTGAATATGGATTGTTTTATTCTTTACACCTGTATCCCTCGAGCCTAGCACATAGTAGGTGCCTAATAAATGTTTGCTGCTTGATTGACCCCTTAAAAAAAGCTACAAGATCCTGCATGATCCTGACTGTTGTTCTGCAATTTTTGAATTGTTTCTTTCTGGCAGCTTGTAATATTTTTTCCTTGATCTGATAATTTAATTCTGGAATTTGGCTACAATATTCCTTGGAGTTTTCAATTTGGGATCTCTTTCAGGGGGTGATCAGTGGATTCTTTTGATGACTATTTTACTCTCTGCTTCTAGGAACTCAGAGAATTTTTCCTTGATGATTTCTTGGAAGATACTGTGCAGGCTCTTTTTTACATCGTGGCTTTCTGGTAGACCAATAATTCTTAGATTATCTCTCCTAGATCTATTTTCCAGGTCAGTTGTTTTCCCAGTCAGATATTTCACATTTTCTTCTTGTTTTTCATTCTTTAGATTTTGTTTGACTGATTCTTGGTGTCTTGTGGAATCATTAGCTTCTACTTGCCCAATTTTAAGTTGTAATATATTGTTTTCTTTATTTAGCTTCTGTATCTCCTTTTCCATTTGATTAATTTTACTGTTTAAGGAGTTATTCTCTCCAAATATATTTGGAAACTCCTTAACCCTTTTGGCAATTTTATTTTTTAAAGATTTGTTCTCTTCTTTTACCTCTCTAATTTTGTTTTTAAAGTCCTCCTTGAATTCTTCCAAGATTGCTTTTTGGACTAGAGAGCAGTTCACATCTCCTTTTGAGGTTTCAGATGTGGGTAGTGTCAATGCTGTCCTCTTCTGAATGGGTATTTCAATCTTACCTATCTCCATAATAGGAATCAATAATCTTTTGTCTTCCGGTTTGCTTTTTCATGGTGTTTGGTTCCCTGCCCCCACCCCTGCCCCAGTTTCTAATGTGGATCTCTGCATCTGGAGCTCACTGACTTTGTGTGTTGTGGCCTCTACTGTTGTGAGGTGTGGGGGAGGGGTGGTCTGGCTGCTGGAAGTCTCCTCTTCCTCTAGGCCTTCCCTACAACTTAGGTGATCTCAACACTTGCCTGTGCTGGTATCTGCCACTTCCCCTGACTGTGCTAAGGCACATATGAGGTCCTAGTGTTAATTGCTAATTCCCACCCCCCACCCCCACCCCGTGCTCCTGACCTCCTACTGTTCTGCTGAGGTATAGGGCCTGTTGGGTTGCCTATCTTCCTGGACTAGTCTCCTTCCACCACCACAAGAGGGGAACTCCCCAGCTTCCTGAACTACAAGACTATTGAAGCCCCACTTCTGGCTCCTCTATTTCAGGGTTTCTCTGGAGGGAGTATTATCAGGGTGAGGAAGGGAGGGAGAGCCATTTTACCTCGACATCATGGCTCCCAGAAGTTGAAAAAAGCAAATTTCAAACCTTTAGACTGTGGGCTGGAGGCCTCAGGGGTAGCTGCTTCCATGGCCACAGGTTCTGCACTAGTATCTCTGGTAATTCCAAAAGACTCCTGTCCTTGGCTGAGAGGCCTGGGGATCCCGTCCATAGCCAGAACTTCCTCCCTGGGCCTGCTCCTGCTCCCATGTTTCTCACACCCAGAGCTCTCCCAATCTGGCACACTGGCTGGGTTCCTTTGCTGCTCCTGTTCTAGTGTGGTCTGTTACCATTCCCTGCCTGGTGCTCCTGCCCCACTCCAGAGTTGTCTTAATTTGCATTTCTCTAATCAATAGTGATTTAGAACTTTTTTTATAATATGACTATGGATAGCTTTGATTTATTCTTCTGAAAATTGTCTATTCATATCCTTTGACCATTTATCAATTAGGGAATGACTTGCATTCTTATAAATTTAACTCAGTTCTTTATATATTTGAGAAATGAGGCCTGTATCTAAGAAACTTGCCATTAAAATCCAGTAATTTAATGTAATCAAAATCATCCAAAATTTTAGATTCTGTAATGCTCTTTGTATTTTCTTTGGTCATAAATTCTTCCCTTATCCATAGATCTGAGAGCTAAAATATCCCTGGCTCCTCTAATTATCTTATGATAGCAACCTTTATGTCTAAATTGCATACCCATTTTGAGCTTATTTTAGTTACATGGTGTGAGATGTTGGTCTTATACTTAGGTTCTACCATACTGTTTTTCAGTTTTCCTGCTATTTTTTGTCAAATAGTGAGTTCTTGTCCCAAAACCTTAGATCTTTATGTTTATCAAACACTAGACTACTAAAGTCATTTTCTACTGTGTTTGGCATTCCTAATCTTTTCCACTGATTAATCACTCTATTTCCAAGTCAGTACCAAATTGTTTTGATGATTACCACTTTGTAATATTGCTTAAGATCTGGTACTACTAGAATCCCTTCCTTCCTTCACTTTCATTTTTCAGTGATTCCCTGGATATTTTTGATCTTATGTTCTTCTAGATAAATTATTTAATTATTTTTCTAGCTCTATAAAATATTTTATGGTTGTTTGGTTAGTATAGCACTAAACAATAAATTAAGTTAGAGAGACTTGTCGTTTTTATTATATGAGCATGGGCTACCCATAAACAATTAATATTTCTCCAATTGTTTATATCTGACTTTATTTGTATGAAATGTTTTTTAATTGTGTTCATGTAGTTCCTGGACTTTTATCAGGGAGACTCTAAAGTATTTTGTATTGTTTATAGTTATTTTAGATGGGATTACTCTTTCTAGGTCTTGCTACTGGACATTATTGGTAATATTTAGAGATGCTGAAGATTTATGCATATTTTACATCAGGTAACTGCTAAACTGTTCATTGTCGCAACTAGTTCTTTTAGTTGATTCTCTAGGATTCTCTAAGTATGTCATCATATCATCTGCAAAGTGAGATGTATTTATTTCCTCATTTTCTATCTTTATTCTTTCAATTTCTTTTTCCTTGTCTTATTGCTATAACTATCAGTTGTTGTTGTTGTTTGTCCTCCATTCTTAAAGATGACCATGCCACCAGGAAGGTGATGCCATGACTTCCAAGTGAATTGTATTTAAGTAAGGCAGGGCTGTGTAAAGTCACCAGCCTCACTGTCTGCTCCAGAACCACCTGAGTCCAGTTGCAAGATATAGATCAGGATGACTGGAGATGGTGCCAGATGCAGTAGAACACCTTGGCTTTTTTAAGTTAATGTCCTTCCAAGGTCTCAGTTTGACTGAGGCAATGCCCATTCAGTGGTTAAGGCTAGGTAGGAAATGAGGCAAAGAATGGCCTCTTTTACCTAGTCAAAAAAAAAAAAAAACAATAGTCTGGGAAGGGAAGATGCTCTGGGTTTCTGGCCAATACAGAAACAACTGCTATTTACATTCACTCTAAACCATCAGGGCCCAAACAATGACCAAATGAGGCTTGAGCTGGGACCTATCATTGAACAATCTATGAGAGTCAAAGTGATTTTTGTTTAAGACATAGTCCTTAAGAAAGAAATCTAGCCAGTAAACCCCAGGATATCTTGGGAGGCTTCAGCAATCAAAATTTACATCCCTTTGGGCAGAATACCTGCAGGTAAGGGTATGATACCCTATGTGGATGGGGGGGAACAGGGGGAGAGAGAGAGGGAAAGAGAAGAGGAAAGAAGGAAGGAAAAAGGGAAGGGAAGGAGGGAGGCAGGAATATTTAGGTATTTTCCAAATTTATTCTGTGTGACACTTTCAAGAGGCCTTAGGATGAAATTCAAAACCTACATTTTTTTGGTTTCCTAAAGGAAACTTAGAAAAGTTAAATCATCCTAAACTGTTCTATCAATTTGCTGTAGTTCATCCATATCAACTTCCAAAAGGAACTGCCTAGGGCTCCCATGCTGCTTCACTATTAGCACATTCTACCTTCACACAAAAGCCATAATTGATGCATCTTTACCAAAATTAGCATCAGCAAAGCTTCTAAATTCATCAAAGTTATATCATATCCAACTTCTGGCTACTTACTGATCCCCTTAAAAACCTGAAAGCAAGTAATCCAACCTGCAAATTCCCCTGTAACTGGTAAGAGATGACTTTCATAGACTTATCTCTTTTTAGCAATGCAAGGATCTAAGACAACTCCAAAAGACTCATGATGGAAAATGCTGTCCACATCCAGAAAAAGAACTATGGAGACTGAATGCAGATTGAAGCATATTATTAGTGCTCTCTCTCTCCCTCCCTCCCTCTCCTCCCTCTCTTTCTTCTTCTTCTTCTTCTTCTTCTTCTTCTTCTTCTTCTTCTTCTTCTTCTTCTTCTTCTTCTTCTTCTTCTTCTTCTTCTTCTTCTTCTTCTTCTTCTTCTTCTTCTTCTTCTTCTTCTTCTTCCTTGTGATTTCTCCCATTGGTTTTAATTCTTCTTTACAACATGATGAATATGAAAAATCAGTTTAATATGAATGTGTATGTAGAGCCTATATCAAATTATATGCTGTCTTGGGGTTGGGGGAGGGGAGAGGATGGGGAGAAAATTTGGAGCTCAAAATCTTATGGAAGTGAATGTGAAAACTAAAAATTAAATGTAGTATTATTTTTTTAAATGATAGGAATGAGGAGAGAATTTTCACTTGTCTTCCCCTCACTGCCCCTAAATTCTTCAAAGACCTAACAACTTCATTTTTTCTATGCCCATAGTCTCTCATTTTTGTCCTGAAAACAATCTAAGGTTGATATTATTTTCATATCATTATGCAAGTTAAGGGAGGGATAGGGATTCAACCTACCTCTTAAGAACTTTGGAAATGATAGTACAACATGGGAACCACTGGCACAGAATGATCCATGGCATGCCCTCATCAAAGAAGGTGTTGTGCTCTATGAGCAAAGCAGAATTGAAGTAGCTCAAAAGAAATGCTAGATGTACAGATTTAGTGAATCCATCCCAAATGTTTACATGGACTACTTGTGCCCAAAGGAATATAAATTTTGATTGCCGAATCCTCAGAAGATATCTTGGGATTTACTGGCTAGATTTCTTTCTTAAGGACTATGCCTTAAACCCAAATCAATCTGATTCTCATAGATTTACCAGCAGTCGCTCCCAGCCCAAGCCTTACTTGATCATTGTTTGGGCCCTGATGGCTCAAAGTGAGTGTAAATAGCAGTTGTTTCAGGTTTGGCTGGAAAGCCTGAGGGTCTTCCCCTCCCAGACTGATTTTTTTAACTAGATGAAAGAGGCCATTCTTTGCCTCATTTCTTACCTAGCATAATCCCTGAATGGGTTTACCCCCTCAGTCAAACTGAGACCTGGGAAGGACATTAATTTAAAAAGGCCAAGGTCTCCTGCTACATTTGGCGCCATCTCCAGTCATCCTGATCTATATCTTGCCACTGGACCCGGATGGTACTGGAGGAGAGAGTGAGAGTGGTAACACTGCACAGTCCTCTCTCATCATTTCTAGTAGAATATTGAATATTACTGGTGATAATAGTATTGGCATCCTTGTTTCACCTCTGATATTACTGGGAAAGCTTCTAGCTTGGTCCCATTACAGATGGTACTTGCTAATGGTGTTAGATAGATACTACTTAATATTTTAAGGAAAACTCCATTTATTGCTATCCTTTCTAATGTTTTTAATATGAACGAGTGTTGCATTTTGTCAAAAGATTTTCCTGTATCTTTTGAGATAATCACATGATTTTGTTGGGTTTTTTATTGCTATGGTCAATTGTGATGATAATTTTCCCAATATCGAACTAGTCCTGCCTTCCTGTTACAAATCCTGCATGGTCATAGTATATGACCTTTGTGATACGATGTTGTAATCTCCTTGCTATTATTTTTTTTGCATCAATATCCATTAGCAAAATTGCTCTGTAACTGTCTTTCTCTGTTTTGGCTCTCCCTACTTTAGGTATGAGTGCCATATTTATTTAGTAAAAGGCATTTGGATGGTCTCTTTCTGTTCCTATTTTTTCAAAATAGTTTATACAGTATGGGAATTAAATGTTATTTAAATGTTTGGTAGAATTAACATCTCAATCCATCTGGCCTTGGAAATTATTTTCTTAGGGAGATCATTGATAGCTTGTTTGAATTATTTTCTAAGATTGGGTTATTTAAGAATTCTATTTCCTCTTCGGTTAATCTGAGTGATTTGTATTTTTTTTAAGTATTCATCTATTTCACTTAGATGTTGTGTTTATTGGCATGTAATTGAGCAATGCAGTTCCTAAAAATTGCTTTAATTTCTTCATCATTGGTGGTGAACTCAACCTTCACATTTTTGATACTGGTCACTTGGTTTTCTTTTTTTAAAAATAAAATTAACTAATGTTTTACCTATTATATTGGATTTCTCATAAAAAAGCTGTTAAATTTACAAATTCAATAGTTTCCTTACTTTCAATTTTATTAATCTCTCCTTTTTTATCAGGATTTTTAATTTGGTCTTTAATTGAAAATTTTTCATTTGTTCATTTTCTATTTTTTTAAATAAGCATCTTCAACTCATTGATTTGTTCATTCTCTATTTTATTGATATAAACATTTAGAAATATAAATTCCCTTAAGCATAGCTTTCATTACATTCCATAAATTTTGGTATGTTGTCTTATTGCTGTCATTCTCTTTAATGAAGTTATTTACTGTTTCTATGATTTTTTCTTTGATCCACTCATTCTTTAGTATTAGATTATTTAATTTCCAATTAATTTTTAATCTTTGCTTGCATGGTCCTTTATTGAATGTAATTTTTATTGCATTAGTATCTGAAAAGGATGCATTTCATATTTCTTTTTCTCTGCATTTTGTTATGAAGTTTTTATCCCTAATACATGGTTGATTTTTATGTAGGTGCCATATAAGGCTAAGAAACAGGTATACCCCTTTGTATTCCCATTCATTTTTCTCAAGAGGTCCATCATATCTAATTTTTCATAGATTCTATTAATCTCCTTTACTTCTTTCTTGTTTATTTTTTGTTTTCATTTATTTATTTGGATTTTATTGGGTTTTTTTATTTATTTACCTAGTTCTGAGAGGGGAAAGTTGAGGTCCCCCACTAGTGTAGTTTTACTATCTATTTCCCCTTATACCTTCCTGGAAGAATGGAAACAATTGCAATTTACACTGACTCTGAGCTATCAAAATCCCAACAATAAGTACGTGAGGCTTATTATTGTGCTATAAAAATGAGCAGAGGGATGGTTTAAAAAAAATGGGAAGACTTTTATGACCTCATGCAAAGTGAAGTGAGCAGAGCCAGGAAAACATTGTACACTGTAACAAAAATATTCTAAGGATGGTCAACTGTGAAAGACTTAGCTACCGTTATCAAGAAAATGATCCAAGACAACTCCAAAGGACTTCTGATGAATAATCCACTGGTGAACTTTGAAGGGAAATTGATGCATACTTTTTTTACTTTCTTTATTTTTCTTGGTGTTCTTGGCTGTTTCCTTTTGCAACGTGGCTAATATGAAAATATGTTTTGCATGATTTCACATGTATAATCAATATCATATTACTTGCACTATCAAGGAGTGAGGAGAGCCAAAAAGGAGGGAACTCAATTTTTTTAAATCACATTTTTTACTCATAATTAGGAAATATTTAATGAAATAAATAGAAATATATTAAACAAAAAAATAAAACAATAAAATAGAATCCTAAAGACTTTAACCCAATTAAGCTCTTCTCAATCACTCTGTAGTTCTAAATAGAATTGATAGAATCAAAATAGCTCATGGATTTTTTTTTGTTTTGGTGAATAAGTTTCCCACCAATGGCTTGTCTCCAAAGACTGTTTTGTCCTTCTTTCTGTATTTGTTTGTTTGTTTGCTTGTTGGAGATACAGAATTGGAAGCAAATAACATGGTCTTATGAATTTAAAGTTCATTTCTCATTTTGAGAGTCAGGGAAGATTTAATGAAGGAAGTAGCAAGGAAAAGCTAATTTTCAGAGAAATGCACACAATTTATCATTAAGTTTTTCTGTGCTGGATTAAGGCATTGAAGTTTTATAAATCTGTGTTTAAAGTTCAGATTTCAGTCTAGAGATAAGAAAACTCCAAAATATTTAAACATTTCTAAAAATCATCTTTTGGGTTATCCTTTCATATTTACAGAATACAAGGTCAAAGGCTTTCTTTTGTCTACCTCTAAGGAAATCTTTGAATCTACAGCAACAATATTAACAGTTTAAAAGTCCTATAGATCAAACAGACCTTCTTGTGTCCCAGGCAGTTTTCAGGCATCTTAGCATGGAAGAAATTCATTCCATAAGTTTGGTGTGTTTATTGTCTCTATTTCAAAGCACAAGCATCTGGGGCAGTATCTCATAAAAGTATTCAGGATAGGGGTGGATTAAGGGTGTCCTTATCACTCCTCCCCTACTCTACTATCTCTCTTCCTCCTCCCAAGAGCTAAACAGAAAATCTATAGCAATGAATGGTGTTACATTCAAAAACAAAATTACAAATCTACTAATCATCTTTCCTCTAAAACTTGCATATACCCACAGCCAATATTGGCTCATCTGTGCTGAATTTGAGGTCATTAAAATATTTTGGGTAATATGCAACCACTCATATTTGAAGAATATTCAGTTTTACCACCTGCTGACATAGGCTTTATTTTGCTTCCCAAGAAGTCACAATTACCCCCAGATATCCAGTGTAGACCTGCTCAGGTGAAGTGAGACCAAAAGTCAGTTCCTGGTATCTTAAATCTCCTCCAACCCACATACTGTTATACTTAGCATTACTTCCCTAGAAGTTGCTGCCTATCCACACACACCTGCTGAAATGTGGGGACTGCATGAGGACTGTGTTATAGCAACTGAATCTTACCAAATAAAATCGCTACAAAATTCATTCTTATAGTCTTTATGGTCACAACAAGTCATCAGCATTCCATGCACTGTTTCACATGGGCCATCCTGGAAGTGGTATGAAATGATGGCCTGGGATGTTGCTAATATGTATTTTCTGAGGAACCCAGGCATTTCCATACTATCAAATCTGCAAGTGCAGTGAGCCTAGGATTCTGCCCCTGAAAACAGCCGATGTTTCAGGGCTTGGCATAAATCCCTTCTAGTACATAATATAAGAAAGTACCAAGGGAAAACATCTTCAAGAACTCAGCTGGTAACCCATTTATGCCCTGAAGCATGAAGATGGTTAGACAATGTGGATGATAGGGAGGGCTCCACTGATAATATTCCACTTCAAATAAACATGTGGACATTGGAGAAACTTCCTATGACATTTCTTATCATAGAACTTCACTAGTTTTTTTTTTCCAAAACAGTTTGAAAAATGTGAAATGCACTGCTGGCATTAAGAACAAGCTAATAAGAAAGTGATTGGGGTAGCTAGGTGGTAGAGTAGATAGCACACCAGGCCTGGAGTTAGGAAGACTCTTCTTCCTAATTTCAAATCTGTCCTCAGACACTTATCAACTGTGTGACCCTAGGTAAGTAATTTAGTCCTGTTTATCTCAGTTTTCTCATCTGTAAAATGAACTGGAGAAGGAAATGACAAATCATTCCAGTATCCTTGCCAAGAAAATTCTAAATAGGGTCATGAAAAATCAGACAACAGAAATGACTGAACCATAACAATAAACCGAATGACAATAAACTGAATGTTCTGACAGACTTAATTTTCTTTCTCTTTTGTATTTCAAACTAACACATGCATAGATTTCTGATAACTATGGTATGCTGATTTGGGGTGGGGAAAGGGATTCTACTTTAAAAATAATTTCTAGAATACAGCAAAGAAAGAACATTAACAAAAAAAAGGTATTTAAGTCTAAGGATTATGTCTTTTCCTTTCTGGTACACCCAATGCCTTACCCAATTATATACAGAAGGTTTGAAATAAAAGTCTATTGTTTGTTTGAAGATGGTGATGGTGATAATAGGAAGTTAAAGATGAAGAATTATCCTTTCCTAGAGCCCTTTTGATTGAGATTGCATAAACAGAAAAAAAATGTCATGTAACAAGAATGGTGAAAATTATTATCTATTGATTCCATAAAACCAGTTGTATTTTCTGGATTTTGAATGCTATGCTGAATATAATGCCATGTATATAGTAATTCTAAAAGTCAGAAGAGCTGGAAGGAACCTCAATAAAACTGAGAATCTCTGATTTGGGGGAAAAATGCTACACAAACCCATACTATGACATTTACCCTGCTAAATACTGGGTTTTGGCCCAGTTTTGGAGAGTGGAGGCACATTGATCATCTTTAATTAAACACTGCCCTGAAAGCAAATGGCAATTTCTGAAGTTGGTTACCTTATGCTTAGAAAAATATGGTTCTATTACCAGGGCATGTAGAACTAGAGAGAGAGGACTTGATGAATGATTAAATAATCAAAGGAAATAAAATGAAGATGAGCTGCCAACAAACCCAGGAGGATCATGTCATGAGCATAATAAAAGCAAGTTGATATGAAATCATTGTGACCATTTGGGTTTGCAGATAACTGGGGGAAGAATGAATGAAATTCTTTTAGCAACTGACTTTGACCAGACGTTCCAAGTGGGCATCCTATCTCAGCAGTTTCCATTCACTCATGTGGCATACATCAAACTCTAAATGCTACACTTACATATAAATTTTTATATGTATAAAATCAATTAAAGTCCAAAATGAAAGAGTTTAAACCACTATTCATTTTAGAGACTAAGCTCTCATGTGATGACTGGGACAGCATTGTATGATTTTTTTAAGGTATTATACGATTTAATTTTCTTTTTATTATTGTAATTTGCATTTGTCATGCTGACCCCACAGTTGTGGGGCATAAGATGTGTTGGCTAAAACAGCACTACTACTAATAATTATTGTATGGCAATTATCATTACCTATTTGCTAATAATTTACTATGGTGATTTGGGTATTTGAACAGACTGGGAGACAACTAATCAAAATTGCAGACAGAAATTGCACACAGAAAGGATAGCACTTTAGAGATAAATTTTAATGTGAAATAAATTCTAAAGATTAAGTTTTGTAAACCTCTTTAAATACACATAATTTAAAAGATCAAATGTTTAAGGAATAGCAGCGGCCAGTTACAGCTGGGTAATTTTAAAAGTTAAGAGGAATAACATTTTGTTGTAAGTTAAAAGAGTTGTATGCATCATAAATGTGTATGATATTCTGTGTTTCAAATATCTGTGAGCTTCAGAGCAGTACTGAAGACCCAAATGAAACATTTAAATACATACCAACATCTCAGTTAAATCTTTTAAATGTAATAAAAAGAGACACATTAATGGTGCTAGTTTCATTTTCACATAAAATCTAACGAATCAAATGGCCTCAATCTAATGGCTTAAAGATAATTATGCCCAGCTATCAATAAAGTCAATTAGATGTGGGTAGCATCATTATTGCCAGCATGGGAAGGATTAAACACTGATTTGCATCTAGGGTTTTTTTGTTTGTTTGTTTGTTTTTAAAATGGAAGCCTGAATCCCTATAAATACTCTCCAGAAAATGGTATCAATGGGTTTGACTGTGTAAGCAAACAGCGTAAGGAATTTATGAGTGAGAAGAAAAGGGACACAAAATAGTTATGTAGATGGAATGATAGGACAGGGGAAGAGTCCAAATCTTAGGCTCTTACCTGGATTCAATAAACACTTAATAAGTGCCTGCGATTTGTCAAGAATTATGTTGGGTGCTAGGCAATACAAAGAGAAAAAACAAAATAACTCTTGCCTATGAGCATCTTACATTCTACTGGTGGGATTATGGTCTACTTGGATTTGTCCTTGACTGTCTTATCCCTGCATCGTTTGATGATCTTACATTTTCATTGTATTTTGAAATAGTCCTAGATTATTTTCCAAATGGGAAACTGTTGAATTCACCACAATATGCAAGGGTGAGTATACCCAAAAGTGTGAGAGTCCCCTTAAGATTCTCACATGAAACGCAAATGAAAAAGTACTCCAAATCACTAGTAATCAGAAAAATGTAAATTAAATCAACACTGAACTTTGTCTTCATACACATTAGACTGACAAATATGGAAAAAGAAAAGAAAGAAAATGACCAATGTTGGAGGAGCTTCAGGAAATTAAGGACATTAATGCACTCTTAGTGAGCTGATACTAGTCCAGCCATTTGGGAAAGTGATTTGCAACTGTGTCCTCCCTGCCCCCCCCCAAAGTAACTAAATTGTATACTGTTTGACTCAAAAATACCATTGCTAGATGTATACACCAAAGAGATTAAGGAAAAGAACATAGGTGTATACATGAACAACACATAGGACAGCTAGATGGTATAGTGGATAGAGTGCCAGACCTAGAGTCAGGAAGACTCATCTTCCTGAAATGAAACCTGGCCTCAGATGCTTAGCCATGTTACCTTGGGCAAGTCACCCTTAATCCTGTTTGCCTCAGTTTTTTCATCTGTAAAATGAGCTAGAAAAGAAAAATTCAAATTACTCCAGTATCTTTTCCACAAAATCCCCAAATGTGGCCACAAAGAGTAGGACATGACTGAACAACAACATAACACATATTTGTATGAATACACATACATACATGTATATGTGTACACATATACACAGTCAATTCTGTTATAAACACATTTCAAAAATTCAAATTTTGTTCTATCACAACTGAACAATTTGAACATGACACAAATTTTGTGTTTGCTCATGTAGGATTTCATCTCCAAAAAACTTTAAGAGAGTACAGAAAACTGCCACCTTTCACAATAACTCACAAGCCACATTCCTCTTGATGCCCACTTCCACAAGTGAACTTCAGGTCTTTTTCAAGATGTCACACTTGCTGCAAATCTTTTAGGTGCAGTAGAAGCTGCTGCCTGAGGAAGGCTAGTCTGAAGCTATCCCTCCTCCTTCTTCGCTATGACTGAAGCCCCTTGCCTGGAGACGGAGCCCACCAAGGCCACCCTCTTACCTGGAGCTACTGTACTTTGCTAGCCCAGGCCCTATGGAACCTGGATACAAGCTCAGTTGCAGCTGGGCAGCAACATAAGGCCATAAACAACTCCTGTATTAATTGTACTAGTTTTGTGTTTCTTAAACATTTAACATACATAAAAATGTGCTGCTGTTATTAGTTCGCAATTCTTTGTGTTATTGATAAAGTTTTTGAGTGTGGTACATCTAATTCTATTTTCCCCATAAGCCTTGTGGTTTGTGCTATACAATTTTGCATAGTACAGTGATTTTTTGGAGCATATATGATTTATAGATAGATTTATCTATCCCTCCATCTATCTTTACATCTGGGTGGGTTTTTTGGTTTGTTTGTTTATTTTTGGAGTTTTGTTTTATTATTTTTTATAGTGGCAAAGAATAGGAAACTAGGGGGATACTCATCAAGTGGGAAATGATTGAACTACTTCTGGTAAAAGAATATAATGATAAACTCTTGTTCCATAAGGAATAACAAAAGCGTCATTTTTTTCCAGAGAAACCTGGAAAATTGAATTGAAGCAGAGTGAAGTGAGCCAAACCAAGATAACAACTTAAAAAATTAGCAAGTACAAAATAAAGACATTCAACTATGAAAGACTTAAGACTTGTCATCAAAACAATGACTAACACAACTTCAGAAGCCTGAGTTAGAAGAATGCTTTCCACATCCAGATAAAAATATAAGAGATACAAGATGTGAAACGAGACATACTTTTTTTTTGGAGGGTGGGGAGGGCAATTCATAATGAGGGAATTTTTTTTTGCTTGACTATGCATATTTGTTATAAGAACATTTTTTTTTAAATATGCTTTTTGAAAGAAAGAGTGGTTAGGGGGAGGAAGTAAAAGCTTAATTAAAAATTAACTTTAAAAAATTTGACAATTTAAGCTGATTTGCAGAGAGCATTCATAGTAAATAAGGAAATAACATTTATTAGGCATTTACTCTGAGGTATTGACTACATATGTCCTGAATCTGGCCAGAATTTAGGACTAGGCCCAAAATTCATTTAATTGAGGTCTCTGGGTCTAGCCAGTTGGCAGGGGACCTGGTATGGGAAGGGAAAAGAAAAGGTTTAAGGTTCTAAGCAAGCAAATAGACTCTATTTGAGTCCAAAGTCCTAAGGCCACTTTTCCTTTGATCCCAGGCCCTGACCCTTTGCAATCAAATGCTTAGCTCCAGACTCACTTTCACTGACAAGTCCAAGAAGCTACATTTAGGCAATGACATTGAATTGACTTCACACGGTTTCATGGATGCTGCTCTTTTCTTCTTTGGGGAGAGGGAGGTGGGCAGCAGAAATATCTGCCTGGCTTTCAAAAGCCAACAACAGGCAGGGAGAAATAGTGCTGGCTTAGATATCACTGGCAATTCTCTGCAGGAAGCTGAGCACGCCAGAGCCTTGTTATCAAATATCCCTTAAATCAGCCAAAGATAGACCCTTTCCCAGTGCCTACCTGTCTGCCTTGTCAAGGAGACTGAGACTTTTCCTCTAGCTGTTGATTCATAGAGTGATGGACGACTGAATTATTTAGAGGGCTTTGCCACTGGCTCTCTAGTTAAGAGTTATTTGTAAAGCTGCTGGCAGAATTCTCTGTCTGGGTCCATTTTGAGTGGTATCTTGGGATCTACATGACAAAAGGTCTGTCAGTGTTTTAATGCACTACATCCGGATTTAAAGATGCTTTGTTGACCTCTCAAAATAGAGAACTGGAGATGTGAAATGCTGTGTCTAGCCTCTCTAATGGAAAGGACACAGCAGAATAAAGCCACAACTCCCTTCCTTGAGAATGAGTTTGGGACATTCAAATGAAAATTATCATATTAAACAGAACTATCTGCCTGAGTTCATACATGAACAGAATCAAAATCTTCTTAGAGATATAAGGCACCTTCTGTAATAAGTAACTCATATTTATATATTTCTCTCTCTCTCTGTCATATACATACATATACATATATATATACACATATATACATGCACACATTATATATATATATATGTATATGTGTGTATATCTATATCTATCTATCTACACATACAAAGAAATGAGTCAAATGTCTCCAACTTTTTCATTTTTTTTTCCTAGGAATTGCAGACCTTGTCATTTGCATAGAGTAGAGGAGTATGATAGGGAAGACTAAAATCAATTTCCTCACCATAATTTCACACATCACCTTTTTCATTAAAAGAAACAGAGACTTGAGAATATGTGCCTCAGTTAAAGAGCATGGCTAAAATTAAGAACCAAAAAGAGGTTCTTGAGGTTCTGATTATGTCTTATGAAACATGAATTAAGGGACTTAGTGGAAATAATTCAGGAGAAGAGAGTTCAAATGTCAATTCACTGAGTGGATGTGATCTTAGCTTAGGTTTCTTGTATTTCCTGTGAGCAGCTAGGCTTAGAAGACCTTCCTAATCATTGCCCAGGAGAGCTAACTGAAGAGAGATATAGTACTCCTCTGAAAGAGAAAGGCTTACTAACCACAGCATCCTCCCTCAGTGGATAGAGAACAGAAGCTTTTAAGATTGTGCCTTATCTAAAATACTGTAATGGAGACTGAACAAGCTATAGCCCTCTTCAGTTGGAGAGGCTTATTAATGACAGCATCCCCCACTGGATGGTTCAGGTGGCTAACACATATGGCTTTATAGCCTTTTAATAAAAGTAGAAGGCTTTAAAACCATAGTATCCCTAGTAGATGTAATATAGGGTAGTTTACACACAACAAATTCCAATGAAATTACAAAAGATACCAACATTTAATTTCTGTTTTGCCCTGTGGCTCTAGAATATCAGGGCAGTTCTCCTTGATAATTTCTTGAAAGATGGTATCTAGGCTCTTTTTTTGATCATGGCTTTCAGGTAGTCCAATAATTTTTAAATTATCTCTCCTGGATCTATTTTCCAGGTCAGTAGTTTTTCCAAGGAGATACTTCACATTGTCTTCCATTTTTTCATTCCTTTGGTTCTGTTTTAGAATATCCTGATTTCTCATAAAGTCACTAGCTTCCACTTGCTCCAATCTAATTTTTAAAGTAGTATTTTCTTCAGTGGTCTTTTGGACCTCCTTTTCCATTTGGCTAATTCTGCCTTTCAAGGCATTCTTCTCCTCATTGGCTTTTTGGAGTTCTTTTGCCATTTGAGTTAGTCTATTTTTTAAGGTGTTGTTTTCTTCAGTGTATTTTTCAGTATTTTTTTGGGTCTCCTTTAGCAAGTCATTGACTTGTTTTTCATGGTTTTCTCACATCCTTCTCATTTATCTTCCAATTTTTCCTCTACTTCTCTAACTTGCTTTTCCAACTCCTTTTTGAGCTCTTCCATGGCCTGGGACCAGTTCATGTTTTTCTTGGAGGTTTCTGTTGTAGGCTCTTTGACTTTATTAATTTCTTCTGTCTGTGTGTTTTGGTCTTCTTCTCCGCAGTCTTTGGTGTTTGTGGGTTGAGAAGTCTCGTAACTGCCGCAGCTCACTGAATCAGGGTGCTAGGGCCCCCTCCGCCCGGCTTCCGGTCTGGATGGTCCACGCTGCTCAGGCTGGGCTCTGCTCCACTCCGTTCCCAGCTCCCAGCTCCCAGCTCCGAGCTCCGTGTGGGATAGACCTCACCCAGAGACCATCCAGGCTGTCCTGGGCTGGAGCCCTACTTCCCTCTGCTGTTTTGTGGGTTCAGCCATTCTATAATTGGTTCAGAGCCATTTTTTATAAGTTTTTGCAGGGTCTCCCTACGGAGCTCACATTATTCCCTGCTTACCAGCCGCCATCTTGGCTCCGCCCCCTAAAAGATACCAACATTTAAATAGCATTTAAAATCACCTTTGATATTTCATTTTGAGGACACTTCCTATTTTCCATTTAACTCAGTGACACCAAGTCTAATATATTACATTTCAAAGTCAGAAACCAAGTATATTATTGCACCAGTATGATGCATAGTATGAGACACAAGAGAAAGATTATGCTCTCCATACAGGACAGAGATTAATCTCCACTACTGAATAATCTACAAGGAGTCAGTTGAGAGTGACTATTTGCTGCATGTATCAGCCCAATTCATCATACGCTGATCTGTTTCTCTGTTTCCCTATGTTTGCACAAAATATTTTTTTCTCACTTCCAGTTTATTTATTGAGCAGTGTTCATTAGAATCCTTTGAATGTACAGATGAAAACAAGTCACCACTGGTCTACAAGATTTCTTTAGGCTTGTTCTGGTTCTAGAAATTATGATTCTATGATTGATAAAGGTTTTTTTTTCTTGAATTGCAAATAAGAAGCATGTTACCATGTCTGTACTAAAGGCAGTATCTCTGTTTTTTAAAAGCAATAACATAATGGATGAAGGTATGAAAATACATTTTAAACACTTAATATGTGTAAGGCCCAGTGTTAAGCACCGGCTCTGATCTTTGGGAGCTTATACTCTAGGGGGAAACAAAACATGTAGTAGGTTTCAGCTTCAAGTTAAATATAAAGGCCCCGTGTCCCTTAGGCTGCAATGGCAATGTATACGGAAATACCTCTTCCTTAATGCTATGTTATAAAACCATATCCATTTCTAAGGTTCAACCTTTTGACAATTCCAAGCACTTTGGTGTTCAGAATATGTAGTTGTGGCTTCTGAGGAAACAAATACAATTGCTTCATTGCATCTCCACAAGAGATGATCCCTTGGATTATAGGTGGATTTCTCCATTCTGGTCTGAAATGGTAGGGTGGTCAAGGTGATGAAAATGGTTTGACTTGCCTGGAACTCAATCTGTGGTCTCTCTGCCGGGGTGTTTTGCTGCTTCAACTAGGCTGGCTTGCTTCCTGTCTGGTTGGCAGGTTGCTAGCAGTGGCATTTTACATCAATAAGCTCTTAATTTGTGTGTGTGAATGAGTGTGTGTTTATCGATAAGGTGGGGAAAATGATAGCAATTATGTGTAATCAATAAAGAAATGAAAGTGATATTGTCAGGATGTATCAATTAAAAATGCTCAAAAAAGATACAAAACCAAACCATATAAATTATCAGCATTTCTATTTATTACCAACAAAGTCTAGCAGCAAGAGATTGACAGTTGATAATACAAAATACTTGGGAGTCTACCTGCCAAGACAAATCCAGAAACTATATTAACACAATTACAAAACTCTTTTTGCACAAAGTTAGATTTAAACAATTGGAAAAAAATATTAATTGCTCACAGATAGTGTAAGCCAATACAATAAAAATGACAATTTTACCTAAACGAACCAATTTATTCAGTGCCACACCAATCAAACTATCAAAAACTATTTCATAAAACTAGGAAAAATAATACCAAAAATCATCTTGGTGAACAAAGCTCAAGGATATCAAGGGAATCAATAAAAAAAATGTGAAGAAGGTGGGGCAGCCATATCAGATCTCAAACCATATTATAAATTTGTAATATTAAAACAATCTGGTAGTGGCTAAGAAATAAAGTGGTGGATCAGTGAAATTGATTAGCTACAAATTACATTATAATAAAAGACCATAAAAACTTAATATATGATAAACTCAAAGATTCAAGTTTTTGGGAAAAAACCTCACTATTTGACAAAAACTGCTGGGAAAACTGGAAAATGGTATGGCAGAAACTAGGTATGGGCCAAATCTCACACCACATACCAAAATAAGATCAAAATGGGTATTCAATTTACACATATAGGGTAAGCAAATTAAGAGAGCATAGAATAGTTTACCTGTCAGATCTATAGAGAAGGGAAGGATTTATGACCAAAGAAGAAATAGAGGGCATTATAAAATATAAAATAAATAATTTTTATATATAAAATTTTACATAAAGTTTTTGCACAAACAAAACTAATGCAAACAAAATTATAAAGAAAGCATAAAACTGAAAAAAAATTGCAAAAAGTATCTCTGATAAAGGCCTAATTTCTGAAATATATAGGAAACAAAGTCAAAGTTATAAAAAATACAAGTTATTCCCTAATTGATAAATTGTCAAAGGACATGAAAAGGCAGTTTTCAGACAAAGAAATTGAAGTTATCCATAGTCATATGAAAAAATGCTCTAAATTACTATTGATCAGAGAAATGTGAATTAAAATAACTCTGAAGTACTACCTCACACCTATCAGAGTGGCTAATAGGACAAAAAGGGAAAATGCTGGATGTTAGAGGGGATGTGGGAAAACTGGGACACTAATGCACTGTTGGTAGAGTTGTGGACTGATCCAGCCATCCTTGAGAGCAATTTGGAACTATATGCAAAAGGCTATGTGTGCACCTTTTGATCTAGCAATATCACTGCTAGGTCTATATTCCAAAGACATTCAAAAAAAAAAAGAAAAGGAGCTATTTGTACAAAAATACTTATAGTAGCTCTTTTTGTGGTGGCTAAGAATTGGAAATAGAAGGGATGCCCATCAACTGGGAAATAGCTAAACAATCTGTATTATATTATTATAATGGGATATTATTGTCGTATAAGAAACAACAAGCAGGATGATCTCAGAAAAAAACTGGAAAGACTTACATGAACTGATGAACAGTGAGGTAAACAGAACCAGGAAAACATTGTACACAGTAACAGCAATATTGTTTGATGAAGAATTGTAAATAACTTATCTATTCTCAGAAATATAATGATCCAAGACAATCCCAAAGGACTAATTATGAAGTATACTATCTGCTTCTAGAGAAAAAAAACTTATATTGATTTAATATAGACTGAAACATGCTATCTTTTCATTTTCTTTTATTTTTTTCCCTCTATTTGAATCTTCTCATACAAAATTAGTGCTATGGAAATGTTATATATAATAGCACATGTATAATCTATATCTGATTTTTAAAAATAACATTAGTCTCATTGTGGCAGTGAATGAAAAGTTATGGGGTAAGCAAGAGAAAAAGAAGGATTGCGGTGAGGCAAGGGAGGGATAGAATTCAGAACTCATAACTTTAAATAAAAATGTTTAAAACTGAAAAAAATCACTCCTTGTAAATAAATGAATGGATAAAGTATAAGTGAATGAATGAATAAAACATTCAAAAGACATAATTTCTGGGTAATTTAATCATTTTACTAATAAGGCTTGCAGGTTATTAATAAAAGGATGGTCATTTGGCTATCTCTCCTAGACCAAAGACAATCATGGTGGTGGTCTCACAGTTTATATACCCTTCAAAGAATAGGTGTTCAATGAGGGTCTGCAATTGACTCTGATTGGACAACACAATGAAAGTTGAGCTACATTAAAATGAAGGGCTGAGAATGATATCATGTCACCCTTGGACAGAGAAACTATCTCTATACCAGTTCGCTCCTAGTCTTGGGCTATCTAGAGAAAAGGATCTGTTTCCACTAAAGTTTGAGTACAACATAATGGGCTTCCCCACCTAAGATTAAATTCCTTGTAAGGTTGGGTGGGGGTCCCACAGAAGATCTAGGATAGTTAATTCAATCTTATTATCAGTGATGTCCTTCAAGAGACTGAACATTTTAAAATCAGGAATTTGGAAGGAGAGAGCTCTGAGTCCTCCAACAATATTGGGTATTAATAATCATTTCCCCCAAGATGAGTTATTTTGTTATAGACCACTCAGCCAGAATATGACAATGGATAATTAGTTCCTGAAGTGGGTCCAATTGTTGGCCGAGAAGCAGAACCATAATGATGAGGGATTTTGACAAATCTGAAATATTAGAAATTTCTCCTTTCAAAAAATACTTTTAAAGGATTAATTTTGTCTTTGCTGATGATGCCATAATTCAAAGATAACCAGTTTATATAATGAAACTTGTATAAATATATGGATGGATATACATATATTATGTACAAATATGTTTATACATAAATATATGATATATAACCCTGTCCGTGTACACTGAGTATATGTGCATATATGATACATGATGTATACTTATATATAATTTTATGTGTGTATATATTCATAAACATTCATTCACACACACACACGCGCGCGCACACACACACACACACACACAATGATTTTAAGCGCTCTTTTGTTCCCTTTCAGGCTCTCCAACTAGATTAGCATTTTTTTAAGCTAAAGGAACTTTTCTTACCTAGACAATACAATTGGGAAAGGGTTACTGATGCCCAAAGAATGTAGTGTGTGTGTGTGTGGTGTGTGTGCACATGTGATATATAATAATGTATGTCTAAATACATATTTTACTTCTTTGAGAAACAATGATCTTTTTATTATTCTGCTATCTGTGATTTTTCAGGAAATTTATACATGAAGCTAAAAGTAGATTCAGGCATTTCAAAGTTTGACTACGTTAACAATCAAATGCTTCAAAAATATATTTTCAGATATCAAGATATGTTTGACTTTCTCATTGGATATGAGAAAGGACAGCAGAAATTGTCACTTTCTTTTTTCTGCCTCTGCCCTTCCATCTGTCTCTGTATTTCTTACATCAACCCTTCTTTTTCTCTTGCCTACCCCATTGTTGTTGTGCTTGTCTTTTGTTTTCAAATCTATGAGCTCCAGAGTAAAAGTGAAATGGGTTTGGTTTTTGAGAAAAGAAAGAGACAGGAACAGAGAGACAGAGACACACAGACACAGCACAGGGAGACAGAGACAGATGGACAGAAGGAAGGAAGGAAGGAAGGAAGGAAGGAAGGAAGGAAGGAAGGAAGGAAGGAAAGGAGGAAGGAAGGAAAGAAAGAAGAAAGAATAAAATCTAACCAGTAAACCCCAAGTTAACTTGGCAGCTTTTGGCCATCAAAATTTACCTTCCTTTAGAGAGGAGAGGGAGAGGACAGGCTGGTACTCAACTGGCTGGTTCCCCATTCAGGTAGTTTGGACTACTCACTAGTGTTTTCCTTTGTTTTAGACACCAGGGAGATGATGACATCAGGGAGATGATGACATGACTTGCAGATGACTTTGATTTGAGTGAGGGAGGGCTGTGCAAGGTCACCAGCCTCACTTTTTCCTCCAGAGCCATTTGGGTCCAGTGGCCAGCTATTCATTTGGATGACTGGAGACTGGACAACAATAGCTCCCCCGCCCAAGCATCACTTAATGGCTATATTTTGGGCCCTCCTAGATAAGAGTGAATGTAAATAGTAACTGTTTCTCTTTTGTCCAGAAACCCTGAGGGTCTTTCCCTCTCAGTTTGATTTTTTGTTTTTAATTAAAGGGGCCACACCTTGACTCACTTCTTAAAGAGGCCTATTCTCTTGGTGTTATCTCATTCAAAATGAGAACCTGAAAAGACCTTGCCTACCCCATATCTTTTCACTCACTGCCATAATAAGATTGTCATTTTTAAGTATTTATTGAAAAATTTTCTATTCTATGTTTCCAATTTAAGAAGTAGTTGTATTAGACATTTTATATTGCTCAAAATAAAGACAAATTGCTATTTACCTTTTTGTGAACCCACATGATTTTTCCCTTCATTGCATATATTGTATATTTTTTCCTTATTGTATAATAGAACACATTGTATTATAGATGTGTAAAACTGTTTAGGAAAGAATTCTGCATTGTAGAGTGTCAGATAACAAAGAATCCTAGAATATGAGAACTAGAAAAGATCTCAGTGGCCATCTAATCATTTATATACACAAAATTAACGCTCTTATAAACAGTTGTGCCAAGTTGGTAGCCCAGCTTTTCATTATACCCAACTATTATATCTAGCCTCTTTACAATTTCCACTCGTTGCTTTTTGTTCTGCCATCTAGGGCCAACTAATAAAAGTCTAATCCTTCCGCATTACAACCCTTCAAATGCCTAAAGACAGCTACTTATGTCTCCCCTGAATCACCTCTCTTCCATATTTAAGACCTCATATTTCTCCAACACTGTATTGATATGACAAAGGCTCAAGGCCTTCCTTTCACCATGCTGGTTGTGCTCTCTGGACTCTCCTATCAAAGTCCTTCTTAAGTCACAGTGCTCAGAACTAAATACAGTACTGCAGAAGAAGTCTGATGAGGCCAGAATACAGCTGGACTATTATCCCTTTCATATTCCTAGAAAGTACACCCTTCTCAATGGAGCCCAAAGTCACATGTATTTGCATGATATTAGCTTTTTTGGACTGCATCCATAGTATTTTTTAAATTTAGTATATATGTCCTAAATAAACTTTTGTCTGTATATGTATATGTGTGTGTATGTGTGCATATATTTATTCATTGAATACACATACATTAAAGGCATACTATGTACATATCATGCTGGTAGATGCTTAAATAAATGTTTTCTTAAGACATAGTCTTTATTCTCATGGAATTTTCAATCTAGGTGATAGGGAAAAGCACAAAGAGAACTACTACCCCTAGGTAAATCCATTTGGGAGTGGCAAGTCCAAGGGCTAGGTGAAGCCTAAGAGCAAAAAAAAAAATTATTTAAAGGGGTCCATCAGAGAACAATTTGGGGAGAAAGCAGTTGAGATTGAACCCTAAAAGATGAGTAGCAATTCAACAGATGAAGAGAGAAGAAAGTAACCAGATCAGTCACAAGGACCAGTGTGATAAAAGGCAGAGGGGTAGGTGGTAAGCAGTATAATCAAAATAAAGAAGAAACCAATTTGTCTGGAGTACAGGCCTCATGGCAGGTAGCCATGTGAGATAAATTTATCTGTGAATTTGGCTGGTGTCAGATTGAATGAGGGGAAAAGGAATTTGGACTTTATTTGGGAGGTAATAGGGAGCCACTAAAGATTTTTGAGCAGAGGAGTAACATAACTGGATTTATGTATAAGAAAATTGGTTCTGGAAGCAATATGAAAGACAGATTGTAGGAGGTGGGGAAGAGAAAGATTTATTAGAAAGCTATTAAAAATGAGTTTTGCTGCATAGTCTATGTAAATCCTCTAACAAAATCCTATTTCCATGCCTTGCCAAGGTGGAAGGATGTCCCTGGGTTCTTCAAAGCTATGCCAAAGGAATATTTGTTTTGGAAGGTACTTCTTTTTTTTTTAATTTATTTGGTTTTTTTTGTTTGTTTTCTGGCAGGGCAGTTGGGGTTAAGTGACTTGCCCAAGGTCACACAGCTAGTACTTGCGACAAGTGTCTGAGGCCAGATTTGAACTCAGGTCCTCCTGACTCCAGGGCCAGCACTCTACTCGCTATGCGACCTAGCTGCCCCCCGGAAGGTACTTCTAAGCTGAAAAATCTTCAAGTACTATCCTGGCCATGTTCTGTATGCCTGTCTTTTAAAGACCAGCCTCAATTGTGTATCCTTTAAGTATTGCAATATTTGTGATATATGATTGTGCATGTGCATACATACACAAACATGCACATATACATATATATGTATACATATTTACATTTGCATGTGTGTATAGATATACAAATAGACCATATATGTATCACATTTGTGTATTTATGCACATATATGCATATCTACAATGTATTATAGTTGTCAGGATACCTAGACTATTTCCTGCTACAAGGGATGCACTTAATAATTCTTTGTTGATCGATTAGATTATTATTGGCAATCTGATTAATATTCATATAATGATATATGGAAGCAGAGATTATTATTAGTCAAGAATACCTTACATGATTCCTGTCAAGGGCTGACAATGCCCAGAGCCTTAGGGGAAGGTTTAGGAATTTGGATCCAGGGGAATAAAAAAGTAAAAAGATACGAAAAGGAGATTTTATCAGTGAGCAGCCTTATGAGGGCAGGGGTTATAAATTGGCAGATTCAGCCTGGAACACATGTAAACCCTTGGCACATTGTAATGGGCACAATACTATATTTGGAGTCCAGAAGAGCTAGGTTCAAATTTTGACTCTGACATTTATTAGCTATCACTTAGGCTTGGTTTCTTCAGCTGTAAAAAGGGAGATAGTGATACCTTTAGTACTCACCTCAGAGGGTTGTTGTAAAATTCAAATGAGAAAATGAAGGTAAAGCATTTTGCAAATTGTAAAGTACTATATAAATGTCAGTTATTATTAAGTGTTTGTAGCTGGTGATGAAAAATAGGTGGTTGCCTAACTCATCTGCAAACACTTAGTACTCATGTTTGCCTGGAGATTAAAAGGCAGTGGCACTAACATTATAAAACAGTTCTCTACCCCCCAATAGAAATGTCAAAGTGCTAATCAGAAAGAAGTAATTGCATATTAGAAAATGGATGGTTTCTTTTGATTTGATGATGCCCCTTTCTACTACAAACAAAATATCGCTGAAGTGGCAATCTGACCCTGCAAACCCTTTGCCCTGAAGTGACTTCATCAAATGATATGGAGAAAGATAATTTCCCAGAATTATTAAATTAATCAAATTCTTCCTTAGCCCCTGAAACCAAAATTGTCTGACCAAGCCACCAATGAATTGGCTGAATGGTAAACAGCACTTTAATTTTGTTTCATTAATGTTCATTAAATAACCAAAAAAAGGATGGGAGCTTATTATGTCAAGCTCACAATTTTTAATTAAAATGGAAAGAAGCAGCAGCTCCTAATTTGCAAACACAGAGCTCCAGACAGCAAACAGATAAAGTTTATTGTGCACGGCCGGAGACAAAAAGTTTAGCTTTTAATTAAAACTTTAGTGCTCAAAAATAGCTCTGCCATAGACACAATCAAATTACCAGTTTGCATTTTCCAATAAACCCTTCTAATATACAAACAGTCTTTGGGAAGCCAATAATACTGTACCTTAACTGTTTATAGTGTATTTTTTCTTGTACCTTGCATTATATACATTTTGCTATATTTAGAAGGTACCAAGTGGTAATGGAAGGGGTAATTCAAAGAGCTTACATTTTTGAGATGCTCTACAGTTTGCAGCATCATAAAAAATAAACAAACAAAACATTGTGAGGTAGAAAGTGAGACTGTTCTGGATGTCTCAGTTATTAGAGCTAGGAGAGCCAGCATTTTCACCCAGGCAATCTCTTGGAAAGAGAGAACTCTCTAGTTCTTGAAATTCCTTTATATTTCTTTATCATGATTTACTTGTGTCCACAATTCACATCCCTAATAAAATGGAAGCTCCTTGAGGACAAGAAATGAGTTTTTGTCTCTGCATACCCAACACCTAGCAAGGTGCCTTGCATATATATAATCAGTGCTTGACAAATTTATTCAACTGAATTTCAAGAATTATTCCCATTTTACAGATAAGCCAATTCAGATTTAAAGTTAAGGAACTTAACTAAAGTCCTATGTCTAGCAGATGATAGGAAACTTAAAACCAAGTTGTTTGTGGCCATTCCCAGGACTTTACTCTCTATTGCCACAATGCCTCTCTCCAGAATGCTGACTAGTAACTACAGACTTGCTTTTTTTCAAGTAATCTGTTATCTCTAGAATGTTGTTTGACCTTTTATTAAGTCAATCTATGCTTCACTTTCCCCAATTCAGTTGTGATTAAATAATGCTTAACCTACCTACCTCAAGGAGTGCCTAGAAAGATCCAATGAGATTGCATATGTGGAAATGCATTGTAAAGTATAAAATGCAGTGCAAATGGGAAGTAGTCTCCTGATGATTCCATTTGTTTTATCTAAATGATTATAGAAAAAATAAACTCTACTGGATGTTTGGGAGATTGATTTCTTACCCATGCTAAGTCAGCATAAGAGGAAAATATTCATAGAACTGCTCCTTTGGGCAGCCAGGCCCTCAGAAATGTGTATGCTGTATCGAGGCTATAAGTCATTGGATGCAAGAGTTGGAAGGGACCTTAGAGAACATCAATACAACCTCATTTTATAGAGGAAGGATCCGCGGCAAGTAAAGGTGAAATACCTTTGCCAAGGTCACATGAATTAATGTCAGAGATGGAACTAAAAAGCAGGTAGGTCTAGTATCTCTTGCATTACTTTATACAAAGTGTCAATAACTCAATGACTCTAAGAAACTGGGGATTTCTTTTTTTGTCATTCTTAGGCACATAGCTGAAATATCCAATTTTTCTTCCTTCTTCTATTCTGAGAAGTGCTAGGAGAACCAACATTTTCACTCAGGCAACCTCTTGGGAAGGACAACATTTATACTGCTTCAAGTGTACCTCACATTCAGAAGTGAGCTCCTTGGAAGAAGGAATTGGCTTATTCTTCTGTTTATATCCCCAGAGTCTGGCACATAGCAGGCACTTAATAATTTTTTATAGATTTCTAATGAATTGGTTATCAATTAAAATCTTCTTTTAATGCTTTGAAAGATGTTATTTCAATAATCCAATGGTGAATTTTTATATAATATTTTAAAATAATTTTTGTACAGAAAATGTCATTACTGAAATTTATACCTCTATACGTTAATCAACCAACAAATACTTATTAACCACCTCCTATGTGCTTGCCAATGTCCTAGGTATGGAGGATACAGGTACAAACATGAAACAATCCCTACTCACAATGATTCTATAGGATTTTTTTATGCATTAGATTTGATTAAAATGGGTTATACTTACAATAGAATCTAGCCATTTATTTCACCAGGAGACGTATGAATAGGAGAGAGCTCATCTACGGCTCCTGATAATAAAAGAATTAAAATGAGGAAGAAAAATAGCTCAGGTTTCCTGCCATAAATGTCAGCTATGGTGCTCAGTCACATGGTTTGCTTTCTTTTTTTATAAAAACCAATTTTAAGAATTATTCCTAGCTCAGTAGCCAAGGATATAATTTCATTATAGACCTGGACACTCCCAAAATCCCCTTGGTGCTCTGTCATAGACATAATATGGGTTTGGGGGAAGATTTAGTTTTTATTGAATCAGGTCCTACTTAATGACCAATCCTCTAGCAGAACACTCCTGTCTCTGAGAACCAAGAATCTTTATGGCTTTTCCTAACAATTCCAATATGAGTATGACACCTTTTTCTAAGGGGTGGTTATAAAGTCTAGAAGAATCAAAAGGCAGTAAAACCCCTCATTTATATCCAACAGGGGACTGGCAGGAATAGAGAGAAGGAAGAGACAGGAGACTGATATAAAAGCAGGGATTTTGATTTTTTCCAGATTGGTTAGCCTGCTTGCTGGGATCTGAGGAGTGCTGAATAGCTGGTTTCTCTGGTACCTCCTTTTATCCTGCTCTACTTCCTTTAGATGACAGTATTACCCCCAGAAAGATCTCATTCAAATATAATTGTGGTACCTTTGATAAAGTAGGACATTAAGCCATTTGTATATTATTAAGTATCCATCTTTCAGATTCAAAGAGAAATGGGACAGATAAATTTTATATCAAGGGGAGGTGAGAAAAAGTCTAGAAAGAACATGGTGTCCTGCTGAATTTGGTGGTTTTGAAGTAGTTTCAATGTAAAACAGGGATCTTATACTTCTTAACCTGGAGACCCTGAGTTTGTTTTCTTTTTTTTAAATAATATTCAGATAATTTCATGTCTTCAAGTCAACATACTTGGTTTCCTTTATAATCTTATATATTTTATTCTATGCATTTAAAAACATTCTGCTGAGAAGAGGTACCAGACTGCCAAAGGGGTCCATCATATGCACACATGCACATGTACACACGCACACATACACATGCACACACACAGAGTCAACAATTCCTGGTAAACCCACAGAATACCTTGGTTTAGGCTCAGGGTGGGGAACCTGCAGCCTCGAGGCCACATGTGGCCCCCAAAGTTCTCAAGTGCAGCCCTTTGACTGAATCCAAACTTCACAGAACAAAACTTCTTAATAAAAGGATTTGTTCTGTAAAACTTGGACTCAGTCAAAAGGCTGCACCCAAGGACCTGGAGGGCCACATATGGCCTGGATGCCACAGGTTCTCTACCCCTGGTTGGGGAAAATACAGCAGAAACTGGAAGCGTCAAGGATAAATAAGGTTAAGCTTCAATTACTCCAAAGCCCTGCCTATAAGAGTTCTGCTTACTACATATGGCCTGGATGCCACAGGTTCTCTACCCCTGGTTGGGGAAAATACAGCAGAAACTGGAAGTGTCAAGGATAAATAAGGTTAAGCTTCAATTACTCCAAAGCCCTGCCTATAAGAGTTCTGCTTACTACCCTACTTTAATATTCATTCATTCATTCATCATTCAAGAAACACTGAACTCTTTGTGAAAAACACTGC
Source organism: Trichosurus vulpecula (assembly GCF_011100635.1). Taxonomy (NCBI): domain Eukaryota; kingdom Metazoa; phylum Chordata; class Mammalia; order Diprotodontia; family Phalangeridae; genus Trichosurus; species Trichosurus vulpecula. The sequence goes on along the minus strand of NC_050580.1, from coordinate 107,591,942 downwards.
TTGAAGTCAGAGGAAATAGATATAAAGCCACAATCTCTGCCCTCAAGGTAATAACTGTTGAGCAAGGAAGATAAGAAACCGACCTGAATAATTATAGTATTAGAAGAATGAACTGAATATCTAGAAAGTGAAATAGTAATTCAGAGGAAAGAAAAGTCACTGAATTCTTGGAGTCTCAGTTTGCTCATCTGCAAAATGAATGGTTTAGTCTTGCTGATCTACTGTTCCAAAGCTTCCGTGTACCAGAGTGGAGAGAGAACTGGACTTGGATTCAGGAAATCTGCTCCTGACACTTAGTTGTATGGCCCTGGATGAATCATTTACCACTCAGCTTCATTTTCATTATCTATAAAAGGATTGGGTTGGACTCAGTGCTCTCTGAGGTCACCCCAACTCTAAATCTATGATCTCGTGACCTTAAGACTTGAAGATGGTGTGATCAGAGAAAGATATTTGACCCAGAACTCAGTGGATCTTTGAAAGGTAGTGGGGGTGGGGTACTAGAGGTTTTAATTCAATGCAAGAGAAGAACAAAAATCAAAGGGAACATTTTGTAGTCTCTGGATAAAGTCACTGTTATGGACATCCTTCAATTTAACAAGCAAGGACAGACGATCGTAGGTCTCTTCTAAATATTAATTTGGAAAATACCCAAATGTATCATGAGAGGTGTTAATCAATCAATGATTTTTTTTTCTATTTTACAAGGACCACTGCCTTTGGGTGTGTGGGGGGAAAGGAGTGGGTATTGCAGGGGTGACATTTATCCCTTCCAAACTAGTTCAGTTTTTTTTTTTCTTTAAAAGGTATTAAATTATCCTCAAGACTTAACTCTTCTTAGGGGCTAACACTAAAACCCTAAGTAGCTTCCTGTTTACTTGAGCCTCCCCAGGACACTATATATACCTTTCTAGTGCACCCCAATTCACTCGAACTGGACAAGAGGCATGGCTATATCAATTTAAAAGTATAGAATGTGCTGTTCTTCCTGGAATGGTAAAATGTAATTGTGTATCTCACTGGGACTTCCAGTGAAGAGTGGCTGTGAGTGTACTTCTCTACCCTGGGGGAAATCACAAGTGTACAAAAAAAATGGCTACTGGAGCAACAATTAGTAACCTAGAAACATTTGAAAAATTTGAGATTAGAATCCACTTCTGCTCTACCCCCACTCCACCCCTCCATGTCCCCGTGCCTTCTCTTTGGGGTTTTGGTTACTTTTTTGTGGAATGTGTGAATTCAGGAATTCTGAGATGGATGTTATCAGTTTCAGAACTAGCCTTGATGTAAGTGCTTGGTCTCTTGAAGGCAAGACAGAGAGAACACACAACCCAGCACAGGCAGGAAGTGTAAATCCTCAACCATGGTACAGGATGACAATGCTAGGCATCTCTCTGACCCTGATGACGGAGTGAGGAGTTGAGCAGGTGTGGGGCAACAACACTTATCATCACAGGGAGGACATGTTGGTCCTGGCATGGTATAGCATTAGACCCTGAAACAGAGTGAGAGGACTCAGATACCATCTGGAAGACAGAATCTTGTCCCCTGCACAGTGGCAGTGACAGCAGGCCCTAATATCAGTGCGAAGCAGAGTGGGAAGTAGCATGTGCCCTAGGATTAATGGGCAGCAGAGTGGACAATGGTGTGGGTGGGAAGGGAAGAGGGGAGAGAATTTGGAACTCAAAGTTTTAAAAACAGATGTTCAAAAACAAAAAAAACAATTTTGCATGCAACTAGAAAATAAGATACACAGGAAATGGGGTGTAGAAATTTATCTTGCCCTACAAGAAAGGAAGGGAAAAGGGGATGGAGGGGAGTGGGGTGACAGAAGGGAGGGCTGACTGGGGAACAGGGCAACCAGAATATACACCATCTTGGAGTGGAGGGGAGGGTAGAAATGGGATAGTAACACAGGCCATAAGAGTAATTCTTTGCCTATTATAATCTAGAACTAGTAAAGCCCTTCCATATGGTTACCAGTACAATAGCTAGTGGTTAACAGACAACTCTTTCCCAGCAAAGGACCAGGTGATACAGCTCTAGAAACATGTCTTGCTTTCTGGCAACAGGGGGAGGTAAGACTGTCTACCCAGGCACTGTGGAATAAGGTAGCAATCTCTCAGCAGAGGGCCTCTAGAAGTATAAAGATTTAGCATTCTCACCTACAAATACACACACACACACCCCAGATCAGACAAGACAAGACCAAAAGGGGCCCAGGGACAGGGAGTTCCTGGCTGGTGGGCAAAGAATGAGTGGGTATCGATACAGAGTGATTCTTTTTTTCAGCCTTCATGCTGAAACTATGTTGCATGCAAGAAAGTAATGGCCTTTTAACTGGCTTACTGCAGGCGACCCTGGCCAGTGATGTGGATGGATGACTATGCCAGGAGTCTCCTCATCTGGGTTGCAGCCCTGTTGTTTCTGATGCTGTTTCTGCTCATCATTATTCCTTTCCATTTTGAGACCCATTTTGAACTATAGAGATATGGCATCACTCACCACATGGACCATAGTTTTATGATCTGGGACTTATTCCATCCAAAAGGAAGAGATGAAGCCTAGGATTGCTGGTCTTTGTCCTCTCCATTTAGTCACTCCTTCAAAGGGCACTATTACATTGTTGGTTGTACTGTCTTCTGGTTCTTATTTTCCAGTCCCTTGTACTAAGCTCCTTCTCCATTATTTCCTGTGCCAGGCTTCTCAAATCTCTGGGGTCACAGTTGTCCAGTAATAGGCCTAAGTAGTGGTGTGCCAGAACCAGCTTGTACAGGCTCATGGGAGCTAATTCTTAAATTTTCAATGTGAGCATTTATATTTCTGAAATCAGCAAATGATACAAATCTGGGCTTGATGTATTGTTTCATTGTTTGTCCAGACATCAGAGTACAGCTATAATGTTAATAATGTAGATGGAACTTAAAAGTGTATTGTCCATGCATCGGCCTGGTCCTCCCAGAGCCAATTGTTAAACATTGACCAGCACACCCTAGGCCTTAAGGGCATTTAAGTGGTGGAAGACCCCCTAGAAGACTTTTAGGAACTTGCCACCTGATGGTAGTATGACACAAGAACCATGTAGACACGGGGAAGTTACATTCAACTAAATCAATGTTGCATAGCTGCGGAATATCCTTTCCATGACATTTCTACATAAACATATTTTTGTTAACTGGTTAGGTAGTCAACAACCGTCTCATTTCATTCCAAACCTAAAAATAACCCTGCCCCCCGAAACCATTCTGAATTCAGCAGTGGCCCAAAATAGGTGGTATTTAAGGAAATTGCACATCTACCATAGGGGGCCAAACTCCCAACTTTTCATATAAGGACCTTTAATTGTTCTTCAAGGCAAGTTAGTCCCCAACTATGTCAATATTTTCTTTTTTTTTTGACTTTTTAAATTTATTTATTTAACATATTTAGTTGCCAGCATTGATTTTCACAAGAGTTTGAATTACAAATTTTCTCCCCATTTCTACCCTCCCCTCCACTCCAAGATGGCATATATTCTGGTTGCCCTGTTCCCCAGTCAGCCCTCCCTTCTGTCACCCCACTCCCCTCCCATCCCCTTTTCCCTTCCTTTCTTGTAGGGCAAGATAAATTTCTACACCCCATTGCTTGTGTATCTTATTTTCTAGTTGCATGCAAAAAAATTTTTTTTTTGTTTTGGAACATCTGTTTTTAAAGCTTTGAGTTTCAAATTCTCTCCCCTCTTCCCTTCCCACCCACCCTCCCTAAGAAGTCAAGCAACTCAACATAGGCCACATGTGTATCATTATGTATAACCTTTCCACAATACTCATATTGTGAAACTTATCTTGCTCCTTCCCAACTCATCCCCCTTTATTGAATTTTCTCCCTTGACCCTGTCCCCTTTCCAAAGTGTTTGTTTTTGACTACCTCAACCCCCATCTGCCCTCCCCTCCATCATCCCCCCTCCTTTTTTTTAAATCTTCTTCCCTCTTCTTTCCTGTGGGGTAAGATATGCAACTGAGTATGTATGGTACTCCCTCCTCAGGCCAAATCTGATGAGAGCAAGATTCACTCCTTCCCCCCTCACCTGCCCTCTTCCCTCCTCCCACAGAACTGCTTCCTCTTGCCACCTTTATGCTAGATAATCCACCCCATTCTATCTCTCCCTATCTCCCTCTCTCAAAATATTCCTCCTCATCCCTTAATTTGATTTTCTTTCTTTTACATATCTTCCCTTCATCTTCAACTCACCCTGTGTCTGTTCTCTCTCTCTCTCTCTCTCTCTCTCTCTCTCTCTCTCTCCATATATATATATATATATATATATGCACATACATATATACATTCACTTATATATATACACAAACATATATACACATAAACATATATGTGTATATATATATATATATATGCATATTCCCTTCAGCTACCCTAATACTGAGGTCTCATGAATCATACACATCATCTTTCCATGTAGGAATGTAAACAAAACAGTTCAACTTTAGTAAGTCCCTTAAAATTTCTTTTTCTTGTTCTTTTTCTTGATTACCTTTTCATGCTTCTCTTGATTCTTGTGTTTGAAAGTCAAATTTTCTATTCAGCTCTGGTCTTTTCACTGAGAAAGCTTGAAAGTCCTCTATTTTATTGAAAATCCAAATTTTGCCTTGGAGCATGATACTCAGTTTTTCTGGGTAGGTGATTCTAGGTTTTAATCCTAGCTCCATTGACCTCCAGAATATCGTATTCCAAGCCCTTTGCTCTCTTAATGTAGAGGCTGCCAGATCTTAGGTTATTCTGATTGTGTTTCCACAGTACTCAAATTGTTTCTTTCTGGCTGCTTGCAATATTTTCTCCTTGATCTGGGACCTCTGGAATTTGGTGACAATATTCCTAGGAGTTTTCTTTTGGGGATCTATTTGAGGAGGTGATCGATGGATTCTTTCAATTTCTATTTTGCCCTGTGGCTCTAGAATATCAGGGCAGTTCTCCTTGATAATTTCTTGAAAGATGATATCTAGGCTCTTTTTTTGTTCATGGCTTTTAGGTAGTCCAATAATTTTTAAATTCTCTCTCCTGGATCTATTTTCCAGGTCAGTGGTTTTTCCAAGGAGATATTTTACATTGTCTTCCATTTTTTCATTCTTTTGGTTCTGTTTTATAATATCTTGATTTCTCATCAAGTCACTAGATTCCACTTGCTCCAATCTCATTTTTAAAGTAGTATTTTCTTCAGTGGTCTTTTGGACCTCCTTTTCCATTTGGCTAATTCTGCCTTTCAAGGCATTCTTCTCCTCATTGGCTTTTTGGAGCTCTTTTGCAAATTGAGTTAGCCTATTTTTTAAGGTGTTGTTTTCTTCAGTGTATTTTTCAGTATTTTTTGGGGTCTCCTTCAGCAAGTCATTGACTTGTTTTTCATGGTTTTCTCGCATCCTTCTCATTTCTCTTCCCAATTTTTCCTCTACTTCTCTAACTTGCTTTTCCAAATCCTTTTTGAGCTCTTTCACGGCCTGAGACCAGTTCATGTTTTTCTTGGAGGCTTTTGTTGTAGACTTTTTGACTTTGTTAACTTCTTCTGTCTGTATGTTTTGGACTTCTTTGTCACCAAAGAAAGAATCCAAAGTCTGAGACTGAATCTGGGTGCGTTTTTGCTGCCTGGCCATATTCCCAACCAACTAACTTGACCCTTGAGTTTTTCAGCGGGGTATGACTGCTTGTAGACTAAAGAGTTCTATGTTCCACGTTTGTGTGGGATGCGCCAGCTCTGCCACAGCAGTACTCCTCCTTCCCCAAGAACCCCCAACCCAGACTGGGCTTAGATCTTCAGCAGGCTGTGCACCCCTGCTCTGTTCCGCCACTTAATTCCTCCCACCAGGTGGGCCTGGGGCCAGAAGCAACTGCAGCTGTTGCTGCTGTACCTCTGCTGCCCCAGGGGCAGTGGCCAAACTGGGAACTCCTTCCATTCCCGCAGCTTTTCCCACTAACCTTCTCTGTTGTCTTTTTTGTTTGTGGGTTGAGAAGTCTGGTAACTGCTGCAGCTCACTGATTCAGGGCTCTAGGGCATGTTCCACCCGGTTCCTGGTCTGGTTTGTCCACGCCACTCACACTGGGCTCCGCTGGGTTCAGCTCTCCTCTGCTCCCAGCTCCGTGCTGGATAGACCTCACCCAGAGACCATCCAGGCTGTCCTGGGCTGCAGCCTGCTTCCCTCTGCTGTTTTGTGGGTTCTGCAGTTCTAGAATTGGTTCAGAGTAATTTTTTATAGGTTTTTGAAGGGACTCGGGGGGAGCTCATGCTAGTCCCTGCTTTCCAGCCACCATCTTGGCTCCACCCCCAACTATGTCAATATTTTCAAGAATGTCTTCTAAATAAGTTCAGATGGCAAAAAATACAATATAATGTCAATTGTGGAATTTCAGTTATCATACTAACATAGTCATGGAAAAGGTATAAAATGTGAGTTAATGTAGGCAGCAATGATATAGTTGAGGGTTTTGCTGGAGTTTAGCAGTATAGTTTCATAAGAGCACTGATCTAGGATTCAGGAGTCTTTGTTTCAAGTTTTTTCTTAGTTAATTTGCTCTGTGACCTTTGTCAAGCATATGTTACTATATATATACATGCAATGCTCATGTAGTCTCATTTTTTCCGCTCTGAAGTCAGGGAATTAGACTAAATTCTTTAAAATTTGGTGGTCTCTGATATTGCTGAAGTCTACCATTACTCAATGCTATCAGTACATTGTGAAAGTACATGAAATTTTGAACTGAGGCTATATAATTTGCTTTTACAGTAAACTGCCACCTATGAATAATTTTCCAGGACATTGCAATGTACCTGTTGCTCAGACATATGGTTCCTTGAGGGAATTGGAGAAAATGGTACATAGCAGTGAGCCCCTCTGAATAAAGTGTACTACATAAGCCTAGGGGAAGACATTGGTAGGCACCTATTACCCTGCCTCCTTAAAAATGAGATGATTCTGGAAGGGCAGATACTTTGGTAAAGGAAGAACATGTGACCATCCTAAATTGGTCTTTCAACTGAAAGAATTATATGGGCTTAGAGCAAAAAAAAAAAAAAGATTAAATGGCAAGACAGAAAGATCACCAAAAATGCTTTGTCTGTTTAGAGTATTCTTTCCATGCTTCTTAAACTATTGGTCTTGACCCCATATGAGATCACAAAAAAATTGGCAACATTAAAAAGTTTCTGCATGGACAACGACCAAAAACTAATTAAAAATCAAGCGCATAAGGCATCCGAAGTATTTCTAGCAGCACTTGCCCGTGTTGCATCTTGCAATTTCACTGCAGTCTTACAGTGAACACAAAGCATGCACACGTTGCACTGCATATACCCTCAGGCCACGCAACACTAATGAATGTTGCTGAAATGTGAAAAGGGGTCTCAAGTGGAAAAAGTTTAAGAAGCCACATCTTTGTAAATGAACTTCTTTATTTACTTCTGCTTAGTTGTGGCAATCTCTTCATCTAGTGAGATGGAGGGTAAGGATTAAAAAAAAGAAGTAGCAGTGAGTCAAAGGAATATGTCTCAATTCTTTTTCCTCTTTACCATGTTTAGCTAGTATGCTAGTTGAGGACATGCATTGCCTGATCTGTTGAAATAACCTTTTAATTAGTCTCTCTGCCTATGTGACCCTGGACAAGTCACAACCCCATTTGCTTCAATTTCCTCACCTATAAAACGAGCTGGAGAAGGAAATGGCAAACCACTTCAATATATTTGCCAAGAAAACCACAAATGGGGTCACAAAGTGTCAGACATCACTGAAAAGACTAAACAACAACAACTGCCTCCAATTTCTTTGTCCTTAAAGATATCCTGTACACAAGTACTAGAATAATTTTTCTGACATAACCATGTCTCTTCTCTGCTTGGAAATATTCAATGACTCCCCATTGACAACAAGCTAAAACCAAAACTCCTTAGCATGACCTTCAAAACTCATATTCTCACTCCAGTCCAACTCTCCAACTTCATTTGACATTAATTCCCCTTCATCATATACCCTACACTCTAGACAAATAGGGATAAATACGTCCTGTCCTATACTCCAACACTTCTGTACTTTCACACACGTTATCTCCATTCTTGAAACACACACTACTCTCCCAAACTCTGGCCCATCTCTACCTGTTGAGAACCTACCAAACCTATGAGACTCAATTCAAATGCCTCCGTTAGTGTCTTGTTCCTCTTGGATGAAAGGGATCTTCACAAAATTTGCTCTGAAAGCACATTGCCCTCTTCTTAAGTTCATTGTATGATCATAGCATCAAAGACTTAGAGATGGAAGGGACATTAGAGGTCTTGTAGTCTAAATATATTATGTCACTGCTGAAGAAACTAAAGCTCAGTTTAGTGGAATATGCCTTACTACGTTCCAGGCACTGTGCTAAATTACAAAGAAATTCAAAAACAGCCCCTGTCCTCAAGGGACTTGTATTCTAGTCAGGGAGACAATCAAAACAGAAATAGACAGAAAATTAATGTAAAAGCGGTAAAAGGTAATAGCAGAAAGCACTTCTCTGGTAGCTTAGGGGACTAGGAAAGGCTATCTAAAGGAGGTGGCATTTATCCTAAGTCTTAAGAGAAAAGTAGGATTCTAAGACATAGAGGTAAGGAGAGAGAGGATTCCAGGAATAGGGGATTGGGGGAGGAGAGAGACAGTGCAGAAGGGTAGTGACAGGAAATAAGGAATGGAATGCTGTATATGAGGAACATGAAGTAAGTCAGTGTAGCTGGACAGAGAGAAGAGAGAGAGTAATAAATTATAAAAAGCCTGGAAAGATTGGAAGCAGCCAAGTATAGAAGAGTCTTAAATGCTCAACAAAGGCCATTTTATTTGATCCTGAGGATAATATGAATACACTGGTGTACACTGATATATTGAGCAGGGAAACAACATAGTCAGATCTATGCTTTAGGAAAATCACTTTCGTAGCTGAGTGGAGGATAGATTAAAGCAGGGAGATCAATTAATAGGTTATCATTATAATCCAGGTAGAAAGTAATGAAGGTCTTAATGAGAATAGTGACTTTGTGAGTGGAGAGCAGAGACATATATGAGAGATGTTGTGAAGGTAAAAATGACATTTGACCACAGATTGAATATGTGGTATGAGTGTGAGGGACTGAACCTCAGGTTTGAGAACCTCAGTGAATAGGTGGATGGTAATGCCCTTGAAAGAATGAGGAAGATTAGAAAAAGGGAAGGTTTAGCTGGGTGAAGAAAATGAATTTTGCTTTGGAAAGGCTGAGTTTGAAATGCCTATTGCGATGTACAATTTGAGATGTGCAATAAGCAGCTGGTAACATGGGACTGAAACTCAGGAGAGAGATTAAGGCTGGATATGTAGCTCTGGGACTAATCTGTACAGAGATGACAATTTAATGCATGGAAGCTGATAAGATCACTGAATTAAAAGAGTAGAGATGGAAAAGAAAAGGGCCAAGACAGCTTTGGTGGACAACCACAGTTTGTAGATGTGACTTCAATGAGGATCGAACAAAGGGGACTGAAAAAGATTAAACAAAGGGAATAGGAGAAAAATCAAGATGATGTGTTGTTACAAGAGCCTAGAGAGGAGAGAGTATTTAGGAAATGGTGGTCAAACATATCAACTGTTGCAGAGGTTAGAGAGGACGAGGATTGAGAAAAGGTCATTTGATTTTGGAGGTAAGAACACTGGCAACTTTAGTGAGAACAGTTTCAGTTGAGTGCTGAATTTGAAGGCCAAATTGCAGGACTGTTAGAAGGAAGGAAGTAAAAGAACTGGGTAGAGATAATGGGTTATTCAATAGACAGAACTTGAAGTTTGGAAAAGCTGTTTGAATTCCACCTCAGACACTTAATACACCTACTAGCTTTGTGACCCTGGGAAAATCACTTAACCTCTCTAAGCTTCACTGCCAGAATGAAAAATGGAGTTAATAATAGCTCTCATTTCACTCAGTTGATGTGAATATCAAATTATGTTATACATGCATATGGATATATGTGTGTATATATGGTACGTTTGTCTATATATAATTTTAAAAACTTAACAATAATATTAAAATTAACAATAATAACAACATGTTTTGTGGTTGTTTTGTTCATTTCTCAGTTGTGTCTGACTCTCCATGACCCCATTGGGGTTTTCTTAGCAAAGTCACTGGAATGGTTTGCCATTTTCTTCACCTCATTTTACAGATGAGGAAATTGAGGCAATTAGGGTTAAGTGACTTGCCAAGAATCACAAAGCTAGTAAGTGTCTGAAGCCAGAGTTGAACTCCAGAAGGTGTTTTTCTGACTCCAGGCCTGGCACTCTATCGACTATTCCACCTAGCTTCCCAACATGTATATAGGGTTTTAAGGTTCAAAAAGAATTTTGCAAATATTATCTCATTTTATCCTCAAAACAACTACAAGAGGTAGGTACTATTATATTCCCTGTTTTACAGAAAAGTTAACTGAGGTAGACAGAATTTAAATGGCTGCCCAGCCATATGGCTGGGAAGTGTCTAAGGCCAAATTTGAACTTAGGTCTTGGAGACTTCAGGTTCGGTACTCTTTCCATTACTTCATCTATCGTGTAAAGGTTAGCTCTTATTAGGCACCGTTGTCAAGAAGTTTAACTGAGAAAAAGTGAAAAGACATAGGAGAAGATAGGATCAAGAGAGGGTTTTGTAAGTATGAAGGTATTATGAGTGTGCTAGAGTATGTCACCACATGGTGTCATAATCTGCAAGCTGTTACTTTCAGCACCCTATACCAGGACTGGTCTCTCCTCCAATTCCTCTTAGAGGCATGAGCCAAACTCGGAAGGACAGGTCTAGAGAATTGTTCCGATTATTGTCTCTTCCATTGTCACCATCCTTCCCCATCTAAATTTGCCCCCAGGTTCAAGAATTTCTACTCAAAGTTCTAGGTGGCAGAAACTGCTACGATGGGAGCCTGGCATGTGGAAAAGGGCAGTTATTTCCTAAAAGAAAAAAAAAGTAAGTTCTCTCCTCCCACCACATTTTCTTTCCTCCAGTTTCCAAAACTGGGTTAGTGTGATCGAAAATATTTACAGTTAGCTGACAATGCACAGTTCTGTGAATTTGTACTATGTTAAGATAATCTCTCTTGGGCTGCCATTTGTATATTAAAAGAACCTAGTCATGGTGAGGTAGATATTAATGTTGCATCATTAAAAAGGGAGGGGGTAGGGGAGAACATGTGTAAGAACTGATCTGTGTAGCATAGAACCAGGCAGTTCTCAGCCTGGGCTGCATGGAAGAGAGGTCCCTGTGACAGAGGAATGAAACTCCCAACACATAAACAGGAAGGATTAAAGGGCCTTTCCAATCATCTTAAGTGGTTCCTTTGCCTCAATTTGTCCTCTCTCACTTTCCCTCCCTCTTCCATTCCTTCATTCCCCTCTGCCCAGTCCTCTGTTATCTCTAAGCCACACAGAAGGAAGGATGTGAGGGGAGCTTCCAGCTCTTTCTAAGTTGCATTACACACTTTGGTCTTTATCCACTAATTTACTCTGATGCTTATCACCAGAGACAGGTGGTTTTCTCAGGTTTCTGTTGCTTGTCATGCTCTTCTATCGAACTCCCAGGGCAACTAATGAGGAAACTTAGCCACTAGGCCCCCGTCCTCTGTGAACAGCACATTCATTAGTGTCAGCCTTAATAAAGATTGTCAAATATCTAGAGACAGAACAAGAACACAAAGGCCAATCACCATATTATTTTACTCGTCTTACACAACAATGTGAGGTCAGTGGAACTCTGCTGAGTTCCTACTCAGCAGATAAATGAATTTATTTTATTTCATGTGATATTTGAATCTGTCAACCTATGTGTGGAAGAAAGGTATTTCTTGGTCATTTCATTATTTCAAAGATAACAGTTAAATCTTGGTGAAACATACAATTGTGTCCTTCATTTCATCTTTTCTTTACCCAACAGAGTTTACATAGCTGCAGCCCAAGGCGTTACATATTTTATTTAATTGATTTTCTTTTGTTGCTTAAAGAGGTAGCAGATGAAGTACTTTGATTTTTCTACCAAGGAAACTGGTTGAAAGAAAAAATCATGGTAACAAGCAGACTTAGAACCAGGCAACAAGATCCACTAGCTCAGAATAGGATTTCAGTTCCCACTCCACCACTGTGACCTTGTTTAAGTTATCTTAACTTTAGCCTCTCTGACATGCCATTTCTTTGGTAGCAAAATCCAGAAAGCTGGTCTAAGAGCAATACGGACCTGGGTTCAAGTCCTTCCTCTCACAAATACTGTCTATGGTACCTTATACATGTGAATTAACTTCTTGATGTTCCTAGTAACTATCTAAGGCTATTAAGCTACAGAAGGGTTGCTGGCCTACATTGGTAGAAGGACTTGTCCAGGAATTCTGTACAAAAATATAATCATGGCATCACCACCACATCTCCAGACCCCCTCAAAAAGACAAAAGAAAAGAAAACCATCCTATGAACAGATTGTCCTTTCTACTTAGCTATATTTGGCATTTTTTTTGCTTTGATACTCATTGTTTTCTATCTATTTGGAATTGAAATCACAATGATATTGGCCCTCAGATACTCAGCTAGTATAATAGTAAATCTTGTGAAAGTGGGACAGCAATGAATTGTGTGACTAAGTAACTTCCTGTGGCTAACAGTTTTGGACTTTTACAAGCCAAAAATCACCTATTGAATAAAAGGGCCAGTAATTCTAAACTGACCATCAAAATCTGACATATTTTTTTTTCCTCCAAGCCTCAGAAAGTTGGGAGGAATATACTCTAGAGAGGGGTTTCTCAATCTGAGGCCAATGACTTATACTGTTTTATATTTTGACAGCTATTTCAATATAACTTGTGTCATTTGTAATCATATGCATTTCATTTTATGCATTTAAGACCATTATTCTGAGAAAGTATTCATAGTCTCTATCAGGTTTTCAAAGGGATCCATAACACAAAAAGTAGTTTTCTCCTTTCTCCTTTAATCTCCTGCCAAGGTACACAACTAACAGAGGCTAGGAAAAGCATTGGTTTGTAACCTACTTTTTTTCTTTTCAAGAAGTACTTATGGGTACTCTTTTTAAAGATAATTTTATAAATTATAATCTCCATTTGTAGTGGTCATTTTTGATCAATTTATATGTTTGTATTGAATTTCCCCTAAGATTCCATATGCTTATTAGTTCTTATTAAATATTTCTCTTCATCTTTTTGAGTTTTGCATATCAGTCACTTGCTTAAAAGTCCAAGTTTTGCTGGCTATGAAAAGAAGCCAATTATATCCTGAATCCTCAGAGAACTGTTTTTAATGGCCTTGTCTACCATGCAGCATCATTGTAAGGATGAAATAAGATAATGTATTCAAAAGCACTTTAGAAATTGCAAAGGGTTATATAGATATGAGTTATCTGAAGCCAGCAGTCATTTCAGCTAGAAAGAAACTGAAGTTTGCTCACTCCTTACTTTGTTTGCCATATCAACTAAAATATTTACTGTTTATAAAGTTCCTATTATGTGCTAAGCATTCTAGTAGGTGCAGGAGATACAAGTATAAAGTAAATAACCATCTGTATTCATAAAGACCTTACATTCTGATGGGGGAGACAATATGAATATATATGTATGCATATATATGTATACATAATATAAATTGAGTGCATATGTATATGTGTATGTTTACATGTATATATACACACATAAATATAAAGTAGTTAAAAACAAGTTAGATTGGAGGGAGGACATTATCAATTGCAGAAATCAGTAAATATTTCATACTTAAGGTGGTCCTTGAGTTGCTTCTTAAAGTAAGAGAAAAACTCTATAAATGTAAAGTAAGAAGAGAGTACATTCCAAGCATGTGAAAAAGCCAGTGTAAAGATAGGGAGATGAGAGCTGGAATGTCATGTCTGAGGAATAGAGAGGTCAGTTTAGTGGGATCACAGACTGAGAGAGAAGTAATGTTAAATGAGTATGGAAATATTGCTTGTGGCCAGCTGGTATAGGACTTTAAAAGCTAATGAAATGAGCTTAGACTCTTTTATCCTAAAGGAAATAGGAAGTCACTGGAGTTGTTTGATCAAGAGAGTCACATGATCAGGTGTCAACTTGAGGAAAATCACTTGATAGCAATGTGTAGGGTGAATTATTAAAGTGGGAAGAGGCTTGAGGCAGGAAGACCAATTAGAAGACCATTATAATAATCTAAGTGACAGATAACAATTGCCTGAATTAAAATATTAGCTGTGTAAATTGAAAGAAGTGGTTGGATACAAAAGATGTAGTGGAGGTAGAAGCAGCAAGATTTGTGAGTTTGGATATATATGGTGAAAGAGAATGAGTAATTTAGAATAATGCCAAGGTTTTGAATCATGGAAACTAGAATGATGACAGTGTCTTATATGAAAATAAGGAAGCCTGGAAAGGAGGAAGGTTTATGGAAAAAGATAATGATTTTAGTTTTAGACAGGTAAAGTTTAAAATGTCTTCAGGATCTCCAGTTAGAAATATCCAATGTACAATTGGTGACATGGCATAAAAAGTCTGGGGAGAGACTAAGGCTAGACATAAATATTTGAGAGTCATCTAACTATAAATAACAAACCCATGGGAGCTGACGAAGTTACCAAAAGAAAGACTAGAAAGGGAAAATAGAGAGGGTCTATGAAAAAACCTTGGGAAACCCCCACAGATAGGGGATATGATACAGATCATGAGCCAGCGAAGAAGGCTGAAGAGAAAGAGGGGTCAGATGGGTAGTAGGCAAAAGAAGACAACGTAATAACAAGGGAATGCAGAGAAGAAAGAGTATACAAAAGGAATTGGTGATCAATAGTGTTAAATGCAGCAGATATGTTGAGAAGAATAAGGGAGGAAAGAAGACCATCAGATCTGGCATTTAAGAGATCATTTTGGAGAGAATCGTTTAAGTTGAGTGATGGGGTCAGAAGCCAGATTACAAATGTTTGAAGAATGAGAGGAGAGAAAGTAGAAGCAACAAGTTTTTTTTCAAGGAGTATGGCTCAGGAAGTGAGGCAAGACATGGATGAGAGCTTGAAGTGCTCATAGCATTTCATGAAAGTGTGTGTGTGTGTGTGTGTGTGTGTGTGTGTGTGTGTGTGTGTAGGACTGGGGAGAGATGTGAGCATGTTTAAAGGAAATAGGGGAAGATTCAGTGGATATAAGAAAAGGTTAAAGATTAGGGAAGGTGAGGATGCAATTTGCTGGAGAAGATGGGAAGGGAGGGAATAAATTGTACACGCAGAGGGAATGGCAGGGGTAAAACAGTTCAATGATAATCAGAGATGAGTACAAAATGAAGAAAGCAAAGCCATATTATATTAACTTACGAAAAGCATTTATTAAATTTACTATGTACTAGGCTCTCTTCTAAGTATTGTGGATACAAAAACAACAAAGCAATATAGTCCCTCCTATCAAGTAACTTAAATTCTTGTAGGAGAAGACTTAAAGAGGCTGGGGGCTGGGGGAGGGGGAGCAGTGTAAATAGTTTGTTTATAGAAGCCAGAACTTATATAGTGGTCTGGAGTCTGGGCGAGACAAGAGTTTACTAATCAGAGCTCAAGCTCCTAGTGGTTGAGGTCTGAGTTCTGATAAGAGTAGAATGCCAGGGTGGAATACTTCTTGGGGGAGTGGGGGAAGGGATCTAAATATGGCAGAGCATTGTAGGTCTATTGCCTTCCTCATTCTGATCTCTATATTTATGTTGATGCAGTTGAAAATTGAACTGGCTTTCTTTTTTTATCATCACCTTACATGTTTTTCATGTACTAAGTTTGTTGTCCAGTAACATTTATATCATTTTTTTCACCTCTGATCTGCTATTTAGTTGCTTCATAACCATTCTTCACTTATATGATTGACTTTTTGCACCAATACGAAGGATTTTACATTTATCCCTATCAGATTTTTCCTCTTGTTAGATTCAGCCAACTTCAAAGAATCTACATATTTGACAAATATGTCATCTAAGATGGATCCTTGTAGCTCTCAACTTTAAACTTCTCTCCAGGTAGAGCTACTAAATAAATTATGATCAGAACCAAATAGAGATGATTGCTATCAAAATGTTGTAGCAAAATTTGATGAGGGGAAGAGCAGGGAAGACTTCACAGATTAAGTGGTACCTGGACTGAACTATGAGTGGATGAAAATTTATTAAGTTTTTGCTATGTGTTTAGCATTGTTTTAAGCAATGTGGACACAAATGCCTTTTTTTAAGTCCCATTCTCAAGGAGTTTACACTTTCTTAGGATCCCAAAACATATAGGTGTATGGTGGCTAGTGAAGTGTGTCTTGGCCTGGGAAGTTACAGGAATGGTAAGTGGAGCCAAGTAGTAGTTAATTGCCACTCCCTTTTTCAGAAGGAATTTTAGTGTTGGTTGAATTACTGGGAAGTATGGTCAGTAGTTTGGGTCCAGTTAGATAGAATAAGCTATATGAATTTGTTCTCATGCTTCCACCAATTAGGATGTTGGAGACCCAGGTAGGAGTTCCAAACACAAATCACTTCATTCCTCCAAGGCATAGTCTCTGGAGAATTATTTTGTACCCTAAAGAAAGTGAAGAAAATTAACAGGTAAAGAAGAGGAGGTAGTAAATTTCAGGTATGATAAACAAGCCGTACAAATGAATGGATGCATGGGAAAGCTGGACAAAATGGCAGGACAGATAGTAGTCTAGGTTGCATAAAATGTAGTCTACAAGAAAGGAATTAATTTTATAGAAGGCTGCAAGGGTAGAATGGAGCCAGATCGTACAAAGGCTTAAATGTCAGGATAAGGAGTTTATTTTGCCCAAAGTCAATAGTAAGGCACCTATGGTTTTCTAAGTGGAAACAAACTGATGTAAATCAGACCAACATGTTATACAGATTTTTTAAAGATCTATGCAGCAGTTGGAATAAGAAAAGTTAGGGACCATTTATTACTATTAACAATAATACAGAGTAGAAATCATGTCATCCTTATCCACACTACCAACATTGTAAGTGGAAAAGAAAAAAAAAAAACAGAAGCCGGGGATATTATGGAAGTGGAATCAATAGGATTGACTGGATATGTGAGGTGAGGGAGAGAAAAGTTTCAAATATAACTCCAAAATTTCAAGCCTGGGTAATTGGGAGGATTGTGTTTCTATTAAAAGGCATTGGAAAATGAGTGGTTTGAGGAGATAATTGAGAGGTTCAATTTTGGATTCAATAGTTGGAGTTGCTGGAGGAACATACCAATGGAGATTTCCAGCAGGCAATTGGAAATATAGGACTGTGGTTCAGAGGACAGATATGTGCTTGACACATAGATTTGGAAGCCATCTGCATGAAGATTATAATTGAACCTATGGTAGTGAAGACACTAAGAAAGAAAATGTAAATAGAGAAGAGTTGTAATGGTAGCACTTTAGCGATAATAATGACACAAAGGTATGGAGGAGAATGCTAAGCCAGAAAGGGAGGCTGGGGAATAGTCAGGATGAGGAGATTTGGAAATTAAGTACAGGGGCTGTGGTATGTTTTGTGGCTCATGTGTATGCATGTCTGCAAAGATCTGTTTAGATTTTCTCACAGGGAGGCATTAATAGATAGATATCTCTAGAGTATCTTTCATCATCATTCCTCCAAGAAAGACTTTGATTCCTTCCAGAAGGGGAAGTAGAGGGGCCAAAAGTTAGCCATTCTGTTCTCCTCAGAGATGTATGGTATATCACTACAATGTCTATTCAACCCTTAAATATTTTAGCCTAGAGGAAATGATTTCTGGGTTCAAGCTGAGCTCCTAATCATTATCCTTTTGCATGGAAGAAGTGCCTATGCCATATATCCAAGGCTTGACTCCCTTCCCACCAAATGACAGTTCCACAATGATCATCCAGTAGCAAATAAGTCCATTTAATGAAGATGATAGTAAACAGAAATGAGAGGATATACACTTGAGTGTACATCTGACAGTACACAGAGAGAATGAACTCTGTCACTGATAGGGAGATATCTCAGATCAGCTGAGAAAGATTCCCAAATCTTACCCAAGTCTGTCATCTAGACAGAACTTACCCAAGTAAATTCTTCAAAGTCCCTAGTGTAGTAAACTGAAAATAGGGATATGACCAAGGTGCCAGCTCCTCTACGTCTTGGATTCTACCCAGACTCTTTCTCTCACTTCAGAAATGAAAGTTTAGAGGCACATCTTCTTTCTCAAAGCTAGAAACCATAAGACCAGAATCTCTCTTTTCCCAAGGTCTCACCATCTTTGATCCTCTAGTTGGAGCAGAACATTTAGTAGAGTAGAACCTCAATCTTAATAAATATAGAGAGCAGTAGGGAAGTTAGCGTTGAGTCTCAGGTTATATATGACATCATGGATGCCCTTTGGGGGCAACAGTTCCAGTGAAATGGCAACCAAGACCTGAGTGAATGAATGTTAAGGAAAGTAGAAACTCAAATCAAAGTCAACTGCAACTCACATCAACATTTCCCTGATGTCACAGTCCTCTTCAAAAACGAAGGACAAACACAAGGGGAAGTATATGGAATAATGACTTGATGGAATGGCAGTTTTTATTTCATAGAGTAGACCTGAAAATGTTTTTAGTCAATATGGAAGGCATCATAAAAGATGAGAGGATCAGTGGAAAATGTTGCTGGAAGAGATGAAAGAAAAGAATTAAAGCAAGTTCAAAGATGGTCACTTTCCCTGAGAATGGTATAAATAAAGATGGAAAACAGAGAAATTTTAAGGTGTGTAGACTAGGATATAATGGAATACATGCTAGATGGCTGTAATTTCAGTTAAGTAGGAAGTAAGCTAATCTGCTGAAAGAGAGGTGTGACAGTGGGAGAGGGAGGGAGGGAGGAAGAAAGAAAGTAAAGGAAAAAGAAAGAGAGGATGGCAAAGAGAGAGTAGTTAGGTATAACGGAGAGAAGAAGACAGGAAAGGATAGAAGAGATTTAGAATAGCTACTGTCATGAGAAAGATAGTGAACCAGTCAAAAGTAAGTAATGAGAGTGAGAAATTATTTCGGTTAACATTATCCTAGTAAGTATGTGAGAAAAGCCATTCCTCCATTTCTTTCACTTGCTCCTCTAGGAAGGAAATCAACCTTGCTTTTGTACATGCATGGTTGTTGATTGGTCCTGAAAGCAATACATATCTCTGTAGGTGACTGGAACAATCCATTCATTCTCTAAATTTTTACCTGGTGAGATATTCATTTCTCTGCAAGTCTTGTTGGCAACTTCCACAATAAACTTAGTGTTTTTTGTACCTTGGGTCCAGGTCAGAGGCTCCCAAGTGAGCTTTTTATAACCAGACTTTCCCAGAATTATTTGGCACTGCTTTGCTCAGGCAAAGATGGATTGGCAATTAGCAAATTTCTTCCAACACCTCATTTAAAAAGTAGGAAAAAAGCACTCAGCAGTTATCTGTGACATTATCTTCTATAGAAATCCAAACTTCAAACTATTTTCTTCTACCTTTTTATTCTCTTCCTCTCCCTTCCACCTAGATGCCATACAAGGGATAAGTGAGACAAATCTTTAGGGACCCACTGACTTCTCTCCCCAAGAACTCTGAAGGACAATTTTCTAGCTTTTATCGTGGGATTGGAAAGATGGATCCAGGGGAGAGAGCATTCCATGCAAAAGGACATATTGGCCTAAGGAGAAAGTACAGGAGGATTGGGTTTGGGGGGTTGGTTTCAGGAGGAAATGAATAGTAATTTTAACTGATAAGTCAAACATACAACTTGAATTTTAAAAGAGGGAAGTCATGACTATTCTAATGCTCCTATCACCAAATTATGTGCATATGCAGGAATGTTCAAGTCATATTTTTATTATAAGAATGTGCCAACAACCTGTCCCAAATACCCCAAGTCATGCATAATGTATCTGGGTTCTTTTTTTAGGATCAGACATATGATAATATATTTTGTGATGGAAGTGACCTCAGAAGCCATCCAGTCTATCCTCCCCCATCATTTTACAGATGAAGAAAGTGAATCCTAACATTGAATGGCTTACCCCATGTAGTAAGCACCAAAGACTGGTTTTGAACCCAGGACTTCTGACTCCAACATAGCATACTTTTTACTATATTATTTTGACTCTATTCCCCTTCCAACAGAAGATCTTAGAGCCTTCATGAAATAGAAAAGTGTTTCTGTAGCAGGTTGTAGAAAATAACAATAAGAATGGGACCTTGCAAAAAAAAAGGCAGGGAGGATTTTGTACTGTGAACATTGACTTAAGAAACTGGGGATGTTTAGAGTGGAAAAGAAAAGAATTAAAAGGCATGTGATAGCTAACTCCAAGTATTTAAAGGGCTGTTTCATGGAAGAACAATTAGATTTATTGGCTTGGTCCCAGAAGGCCAGTCCAAGGGTAATATGTGGAGGTTCAAAGAAGCCAATTTAACTTGATTGAAGGGAAAATTACCTAACAATTCAAGTGCTACAAAAGTGGAATGGGGTTTCCCAAGGATGGATGTGAGGCCCAGAAGGAAAGGTTAGCTGAATACTTGTTGAATATGCTAAAAGGGAGATTCTTTTCCTTCTTACACTGAGATTCCATTATTCTGAGGAAAATTAGGCTCAAATTAACAAAATTAGCTTTCTACTTTAGTTGTTTATTTTTCTAGCCGAAGATAATATGACCTATACAATAAATGCCACTGAGTGAAGAAATTATGAATTCTTTCTCCTATTTCTAACAACATTTTTGTTATTGTTAGCAATAGCAACTTCACACCCTAAGACAGCCCACCCCTCTGGTGCTCAAGAACCCCAAGAATAGGAGCTCTCTCCAAACCACCAGGCCTCCTTCCAAATCATCCGTAAAGCTATTACCCAAATGATCAATTCACATGGAGATGTTCCCTGACAACTCTTGCTGGTGCTTTGCCCTTGCTCCCACAGCAGCCACAAGGACTGAACAGCTGGTTAAGAAAGTTCTCATCACCACAATTCTTGCCATTCGCAAATATTTCAACATCAGAATGAGATAAAATGTCATCAGTGGAAATAATTTTAAAGAAAATATGATAGAAACTACTTAGCCAAGCACTCTAAGGACTATGAAGACTTTCCATCTAAATTGAGCCTGAAACTTCCTATGAGCATTACCTACATGAACGTGAGCTCTTTCACAGCAGAGATTGTCTTACATTTCTATTTGTGTCTCCAGGACTTAATATAGTACTTTAAACATACTAAGTGCTTTTTCATTCAACTATTCATTCACTGTAGGAAATTTGTTTAAAAATTATTTCTATGATCTTTATAGAAATAAAAATAACGGGGAAACATGAAAAGAAAAGAAAGTTATAAGAATGAGTGCCATGAATGTAATTGATTTCCAAAACTCAACTTATATCTGCATGTGCTTTATGAATACTACCAAGTGGATGACTAAAGGTACCAGGAATTAAAATGCCTTCCATATTCTTTCACCATGGTTAAAAAAATAAGTGAGTTTATTTCTCTCATCCTTTGGTTGGAAGCCAGAATAATTCCTTGGTTCTCCCTTAGAGCAAAGAACACACATGGATTGTGGAAATAATTTAGATCAATTATGTTTACACCATTAATTTAAGAAACTAAAGCTACATATGTTTTCCATCTAATTAATGCATTGAAGAATACCTCATAAGCAGATAGAAAGAATTGACTTTGGTTAATATCTGTTCCACTCTCTTGATCACAAATGATATTTGGTTGATTGACCTTTTGATATGTAAAATAATAAAAATACTAAAAATAGAATACATACCATTAGTCTCAGATGTAACCCAAAAGCCAAGGGCCATATTAAACATTCATTGCTTACTGGTACTATCAGCAATGAGATCTTCTAGTATTGTTACTTTGGCTTTGGTGAACTTTTTGATATGTAATCCTTACAAATTTGTTATTATTTTCTGACATCATATTGTGTATTGGTCATTTAAGATTTGGGGGGGGTGGGGAGAATATATATTTTTTTCTTATAGTCTAAATATCAGCATTTCCCATCAGAACACAAAAACAAAAACAGGATCTCTCCCATTGCTAGAAGTTCCTTACTATCTCATTATTGTAATAAAACCTTGGTTCGATTTGACTTTTATTAAATAGCTTCTGAAATAGAAACATTCCCATTACTTCACGATTCCTGGCCTCAAGAAAAGGATTTCAGGGTTTGGACGTTCACCAGGTAAAAGTCTTTTCAACGAAGATAATAGCCAGAGAATCTAAATATTTTAAGGAGGTACCTGACAACATTTTATTCCTTATTCTATTTAGCTAAATAGTAGGAGTATTTCTAAATGAGAACTATAATCTAGTTTGTTACTGTGAATGAATTTGTTTACTGAGCAAAAAAATATACTAGTTTGCTCATTCTCTCAACATTTTAGGTCCCTAGTCTCCTATAATAGGGATAATTTCCTAAGAAGGACTGCATAAAGACATTAGTAGCTCTTAACTTCTCTCTATTCTCCTCTTTAGGTAGGTCCCAAGAACACTTTCAGGTGCAGTTACTGATGGAATCCATTCCTATACATTCCCCTAATTATTTAAAAAATGTATAGAACATAATAAAAGAGAGCAAGTGAATGTGTAGATCAAGGAATTGAATAAATGGAGTCAATCTACTTTCCCACGAGCACAAGGACTCCACAAATCTGTGAAAAGTTACTCCAGTTTGGTTAATAGAGAACTTTAGCAAAGACTATCTGAGGAAGCAAAATTCTATTTTTTTTCCTATTGTAAATAAAAGGAATCTAGTTAATTATATGCAAATAAGCCTCACTAACAAACACCTAAATAACTCAGCCTTGTCTTCATTAAACCTGAAGATATAGCACATTTTTCAGGGAATTAGACAAGGAATATTAATCAAAGTTTCTTGTACATCCTAATGAGTTTATTGATTGTTGACCTCTCATGCTTCTAGCCAATGGCATAAACTCAAACTACAATGTTGTTTACAGATGCAAATGCAGATTTTTCAAAACCTGCAGCAAAGCTCGGCATTCATTCACTTTTGCAATGCTCTGCCCAAAGCCTTATCCCCTGAAAACTTCCTTTTTCATATCTGTAAAGATTATATTTCTCTATACTAGTATCTCAACCTGTTCTGTTCTGTAGCAAGGATTACACATGCTTGCAGAAATCTGGCGAGAGAGAAAGAAGTAAAAGGGAAAGGAAGTGACTCAAAAAAGCTAAACTATATTTCATATTATAGATAGATGTTCCAGAGACTGACCTTGCCCCATCACTCTAATGGGATAAAATTTCAAAAACTCCTTTCTACTTTTTCTGGGCTACAGGGTTACAGCGAACTTTCAACCACTAATTGCCCTTAATGTCTGATAAGTACTTGGCCACTTTCAGTGAATCTTGGAACATGGCTATCTTTTTGTACACTAGTTGCCTAGTTACTTTTCCATAGCAATATATTCTATTCTCAACCAACTGAAGACTGGATCGAAAGTTTTAAAGTGTAATTTAGCTTGTGTTATTTTCCATTTCAAGGATCTCCAATTGGGCCTTTCTTCTTTCCATCTTTGCTACCATTGATTTATTTCAATTAAGATTCCCCATGTTCCAGCACCACAATTAGCTTATGTCACTATTGATTCTCCTTCCATGGGGATTAGCAAATAGATCCAGAGCTGGACATGAATGGCACAGTACCATTCCTGTGTGATTGAAAGAAATGCATAGGAGGTGAGCACATACCCCCAATATCTCAGCAAAAAAAAAAAACAGAAAGCTATATTGTTATACAGTGAATGAGTGAGATGCTGCTCCTATTAATCATTTTCTGGGCTTTATAAAACACCTGCACACACACACACACACTCACACATACCCCAAAACATACAAAACACATGAGACAAGCACAATCCAACATCCTTTCTGATTTCAAGATGATTCCAACTCCTTTAAATCTGGATTTGCTTCCTAGGACAACATAATGCTTTAATTTCCATTGATGAGTATGTTATTACTTTAGAATTCTAACATTTTAAAATTAAAGGGGACCATAGATATCAATTAATTCAGTTGCAGCTAGATGGCACAGTGGATAGAGCATAGGGTCTGGAGTCAGGAAGATTCATCTTCCTTAATTCAAATCCAGCCTCAGATATTTACTAGCTATGTGACCATGGCAAGTCACTTAACCCTGTTTGCCTCAGTTTCCTCATGTATAAAATGAACTGAAGAAGGAAATGGCAAACCGCTCCTGTATCTTTGCCAGGAAAACCCCAAACAGAGTGATGAAAAGTCAAATATGACTGCAAAATGACTGAACAACAACTTATTTTATAGACAAGGAAACTGTGGGGAGGACAAGCAACTTGTCCAAGGGTTCACAGCAGCTTAGTGGTAGGCATCGGGTTAGAGTCCAGCTTCCTTGACTCCAAATGTTGTATTCTTTCCTCGATGTTATATTGCCTCCTAGAAGAGAATAACGATAGTTGAGGAAACTGAAAAGTTTCCAGCCAAACCCAGAACAATCTAATAGCACCTCAGGAACACCAAGAAACTGGGTCAAAAAATAAAAACGAAAGAGATGACTGGAAAGAAATTCCAACGAAGAAACATACAGAAAAGACAAAAATAGTGAAGTCCTTGGATTGTGTGTGTAGGAAATCACTGTCAGTCTTCTGTTGAGTGAGTGATAAGGAAGAAGGGCCCAGAAGTCATGATCATCCAGGACAGCTTGCACTCTACCACCTGGCCTGTCTCAGACTACAATCTGGCCCTTCTGGGCAATGTTAAGAGGGAGGAGCCCAGATTTACAGGGGCAGAGAGCCTGCAGCGTGGAGGCCACATGTGAGGTCCTCAAGTACAGTCCTTTGACAAAATTTAAACTTCACAGAGCAAATTCTTTTATTAAGGAGATTTGTTCTGTAAAACTTGGATTCAGTCAAAAGACCCCACCCAAGGACCTAAAAGGCCACAACTGGCCTGGAGGCTGCAGTTTCTCTGCCCCTGACCCAGAAGTTACTATCAGCCAGAATTGCTAGGTGGCCTGCTCCAGGTCAAAGACAGAACTCTCTATGACAACTTGTAGGCTTCAATTTCCACTATGGATCCTGTTGCAAGCTAATAATATAATAGGAACTCCTGCAAATGCAGAGTCAAGAAAATCCAAGAGAAACATGTAAGGTGTGGGGATGGTGGAAGGTCTTTTCTACATATCTCCAGGAGACAGACAGAAGAAGTGAGTAAAGAAAAAAAAATCGACTAGTATGAAGAAATTCTGAAGCATAAGAAATCATGAGGCAGGGATCCAGAATCCAGAGGAATCCCAAAGAAGAGAAGGAATAAATGAAAGTAGAATATGATAAAGAAAATTAATTGACCCTAAGGACTATGGAAGAATGCATGAAGAGCAAATTAAGAAAAATGAAGAAAAAAAATGACTAAAGCAAAAAGTGCTTGGGAAAAATCTTGGAGGGAGAATAAATAGCTTTGAGTATAAACTGGATAATTATGTCAAAGTACTGGAAATCCTGGGGAAAAAAATAGAATAAAGGGAACAAAACTCAAAAACTCAAGGATACAAAATGAAATATGATAGCAAAATCAAAAGAGAGTAAAATTATAATATACAAAAATATCTATCAACTACCAAACATAAATGACCTGAAATGGGGAGTGGATTCATTGCCAATATTTTCATTGGGGTGGTGATGCTATGTTATCCTGGACATGGGACTATATGATTTCCCAACTACCAACAAGACAGCTCTTCCTAATTGAGTTTTTTCTTGGCATCAAGAAGGGTACCAGCCTAATCCAAGTGATACTCAACCTGTCCCTAATAGGTAAAATTAAATTCTTCCATCTTAAGGCAAGAGGTTTATCCCTTATAATTGACACCATCAGAACTTAGGGGGCAAAGATGGTATTGCCTTGCTTTCTAATTCCAAGTGGGGTTGGGGCGGGAGGTGAAACTTTCACTATATAACTATAGTGAACATATTTTTTCCTGGAAAAAGGGGAAAAACTTGTTGGTAATGCTGAGTCCCCAGAGGAGGATAAGAAGGAGTCCTTATAGTATCCCTGTAGAATAATGGCACTTAGCTTCTATACATGTGTGCTTCTCCGTATTTTTTATCTCCATATGAAAATACCTGTGTTCATCAGGGCAAACAGTATGAGACAACTTGTGTAGGCTTCAGATATTCACCAAACTGGAGAGGCCCTGACTCTTCATGGGTGGGGTATTTTATCCCTTTAGGTGACCAGGAAGTTGCATCAAAGGAGGAAGGAACCAATCAAACCTAAGGAATATCTTTGTCACAGTTTAGGGGAAAAACAACAACTAATCCAGGAGCCAAGATGGCAGCTGCAAAGCAGGGACTAGCATGAGCTCCCTGCTGAGTCCCTCCAAAAACCTATTTTAAAAAATGGCTCTGAACCAATTCTAGAACTGCAGAACCCACAAAACAGCAGAGGGAAGCAGAGCTCCAGCCCAGGACAGCCTGGATGGTCTCTGGGTGAGGTCTATCCCACACGGAGCTGGGAGCAGAGAGGAGCAGAGCAGAGTCCAGCGTGAGCGGCATAGACCAACCACACCAGAAGCTGGGCAGAGTGTGCTGAAGAAAACAACACCTTAAAAAATAGACTAACTCAAATGGTAAAAGAGCTCCAAAAAGCCAACGAGGAGAAGAATGTCTTGAAAGGCAGAATTAGCCAAATGGAAAAGGAGGTCCAAAAGACCACTGAAGAAAATACTACCTTAAAAATTAGATTGGAGCAAGTGGAAGCTAGTGACTTGATGAGGAATCAGGATATTATAAAACAGAACCAAAGGAATGAAAAAATGGAAGACAATGTGAAATATCTCATTGGAAAAACCACTGACCTAGAAAATAGATCCAGGAGAGATAATTTAAAAATTATTGGACTACCTGAAAGCCATGATCAAAAAAAGAGCCTAGATACCATCTTTCAAGAAATTATCAAGGAGAACTGCCCTGATATTCTGGAACCACAGGGCAAAATAGAAATTGAAAGAATCCACAGATCGCCTCCTTAAATAGATCCCAAAAAGAAATCTCCTAGGAATATTGTCGCCAAATTCCAGAGCTCCCAGATCAAGGAGAAAATACTGCAAGCAGCCAGAAAGAAACAATTTGAGTATTGTGGAAACATAATCAGAATAATCCAAGATTTAGCAGCTTCTACATTAAGAGATCGAAGGGCTTGGAATATGATATTCTGGAAGTCAATGGAGCTAGGATTAAAATCAAGAATCACCAACCCACAAAACTGAGTATCATGCTCCAAGGCAAAATATGGATTTTCAATAAAATAGAGGACTTTCAAGCTTTCTCAGTGAAAATACCAGAGCTGAATTGAAAATTTGACTTTCAAACACAAGAATCAAGAGAAACATGAAAAGATAATCAAGAACAAGAAAAAGAAATTGCAAGGGACTTACTAAAATTGAACTGTTTTGTTTACATTCCTACATGGAAAGATGATATGTATGATTCATGAGACCTCAGTATTAGGGTAGCTGAAGGGAATATGCATATATATATATATATATATATATATATATATATATATATATATATATATATATATGTTTATGTATATATATATGTATAAGTGAATGTGTATGCCTGTATATATGTATGTGGAGGGAGAGAGAGAGAGAGAGAGAGAGAGAGAAAGAGTGGGCACAGGGTAAGTTGAAGATAAAGGGAAGATATCTAAAAGAAATAAAATCAAATTAAGGATTGAGAGAGGAATATATTGAGAGAGGGAAACAGGGAGAGATAGAATGGGGTGGATTATCTCACATAAAGGTGGCAAGAGGAAGCAGTTCTGTGGGAGGAGGGGAGAGGGCATCTGAGGGGGGGATGAGTGAATCTTGGTCTCATCAGATTTGGCCTGAGGAAGGAATACCATACATACTCAATTGGGTATCTTACCCCACAGGAAAGAAGAGGGAAGAAGATAAAGAAAGTGGGGGGATGATGGAGGGGAGGACAGATGGGGAGGACAGTTTGTTCAAAAACAAACACTTTCAAAAGGGGACAGGGTTGAGGGAGAAAATTCAATAAAGCGGGATGGGTTGGGAGGGGACAAAATGTAGTTAATCTTTCACAACATGAGTATTGTGGAAGGGTTATACATAATGATACACATGTGGCCTATGTTGAATTGCTTGACTTCTTACGGAGGGTGGGTGGGAAGGGAAGAGGGGAGAGAATTTGGAACTCAAAGTTTTAAAAACAGATGTTCAAAAAAAAATTTCCATGCAACTAGAAAATAAAATACACAGGCAATGGGGCGTAGAAATTTATCTTGCCCTACAAGAAAGGAAGGAAAAGGGGATGGGAGGGGAGTGGGGTGACAGAAGGGAGGGCTGACTGGGGAAAAGGGCAACCAGAATATACGCCATCTTGGAGTGGGGGGGAGGGTAGAAATGGGGAGAAAATTTGTGATTCAAACTTTTGTGAAAATCAATGCTGAAAACTAAATATATTAAATAAATAAATAAATTAAAAAAAAAACCAACTAATCCCTGTTTTTGTTTTTGGGGT
Organism: Trichosurus vulpecula; assembly: GCF_011100635.1. Lineage (NCBI taxonomy): Eukaryota > Metazoa > Chordata > Mammalia > Diprotodontia > Phalangeridae > Trichosurus > Trichosurus vulpecula. The sequence continues at coordinate 107,563,372 of NC_050580.1, read as the reverse complement.
TTTGTTTTTTTGGGGGGTGGTAATATTTCTCATATATTTTAGAGGATTGTCTACCATTTAAGTGCTTTCAGAAATTTACGAGATAATTATATGACATAAGTAGCACTAAAGGGAAAAAAAATTACAGCCTCACCCCGCCCCCCAAAGAGTCACATCATAGGAATCCTTCTTAAAGTCAACAAGAAATATTGAGAAAGAGAGAGAGGGAGGGAGGGAGGGAGGGAGAGAGAGTGTCAGAGACAGAGAGAGAAGATGTAAAATATCTCATAGCAGAAACAACTAACCTGGAAAACAGATCCAGGAGGGAAAAAAATAGCAATCATTGGATATTTGAACGCCATGTCTCTCCCCTCAGAAAAGTGTCAAGGTATCATATTTCATGAAATCTGAAAAGAAAATTGCCCAGATCTCTTAGAACTAGAAGGTAGACCAGAAATAGAAAGAATTCACTGGTCATCTCCTAAAAGAAAACCCAAAATGAAAACTCCCACGAACATCATAACCAAAATCTAGAGCTTCCAGGTCAAAGAATAAAATATTTCAGGGCTTCAGTAAGAAAGACATCAAGTACTGAAGAGTCACAGTAAGGACATGATTAAGCAGCCACCACTACACAGGGGTGGAAAACTTGGAATGATATTCCAGAAGGCAAAAGATATGGGCTTGCAACCATGAATAACTAACCCAGCAAAACCAAGCATAATTGTGTGGGAAAGGGAGGGGGAGATGGACCTTTATTAAAATAGAGAACTTCCAAACATTCCTGATAAAAGGACCAGAACTGTAGGAAAATTCTGAGGTACAAACATAAGAATGAAGAGAAACATAAAGTAAAAATAAACAATTATGAAGGATTAAATTGACTTCCTTCAAGTATGGGGAAGATGATAACATACATCCCTTCTGAACTCTATTATCATTAAGGTTTAAAGAAGGAGTCCAATTAGACAAGGCCTGGGAGTAGCTCTGAAATATGTGAATGATCTTAAGAAAGTAATTTAAAGAAGGGAAGAGGAATCAAAGGAAAATTAGGGAAAATTATCTTACTTGATGAGGATACGGATTGAGACCTTTTTTAGACATGATGAACAAAAAAAAATGCTTTGCTGGACTATACATGCTTGTAATAGGGATTTTATTTTCAGTTTCTCAAGATGAAGTGAGGGGAAGTAAGAGGGAGAAAAGTTAATCTTTGAAAATTAAATAAAACTTAGTTTAAAGCAAATAAAAACTTAGTACAGAAAGTAGTCACTTTGGAGAACTTGCAGATCCAGAAATTTAATAGTCACTCATTCTTGCCACATTTTGATTTCTGCCAAAGATTCTACTCAGCCTGGTCTTTATGCATTGGTCTTAACTGCATGGGATTATTCGATTAACTCTCAGGGTTTCCCTTTGGCCATACTCACAATAACACACATAGAGATTTCTAAAAGGAACTGTACACATATTGACTCCTAACTGCCCATGACCCCATCTACCCCTCCATGATCTGCTCTGTGTAAAGTTTCCTAAATGATCTAAAATATGCAGGGGATTTAGAGGCTGCCTTTTGTTTGAATGTTACCAAAAAGCCTTACTGTTCAGAGTTCTGAATTTGCCTGGAACATTTTTCTAGCACCACCATAGGCTGTCTATCAATTACATTCTTATCAACCCTTTCCTTTAGGAACCATACCCAAAGTCCCTTGCATGAGATGGTTGCCTTCTACTCATCTAGCAGAATTACAGATTCTTTGATTTTTCTCTCTATTCCCTATTCACATTGATAGCAGTGTTTTCTAGAAATCCTGTACATCTCTCACCAGTTGATCAGCACCCACTTGTATGGCTGGAAATACCCATAGCTAAATTCTGATGCCATTCTGGAGGGGCTCTACTATCTGTGTGACTCTGGAAAAGTCTTTTCACCACTTTGGGCTGAGGCTCCTTATTCATAGAAAGAATGGACTAGATTGTCTTTAAGGTCCCATCTAGCTCTATATCAATGATCCTATGAGCCTGATAGAGTACCATTAATGAGGTCACATTAACATTCAAAATATTCAATAAGACACCATTATATATGTATCAGAAATGTAAAGATGGTTCAGCATTAGTAAAACATAACTGATCATATTACTAGCAAAGACAATAGTAATAAAATAATCATAAAAGCAAATGCAGAAAAAGAGTTTGACAAAATAGTACTTATTTATGTTAAAATGACTAAAGAGCATAGGAATAAATGGACCTTAGCCTCAATATGATAAATTGTATCTGTCTAAAATCAAGAGCTCAGATAATTTAAACAAAGAAATGTTGGAAGCTTCTTTAATGAGACCAAGGGTATTTCAAGATATCTATGATTATTGCTTTAAAAAATGAAACACAAGCTCTAGAAATGTTGTATGTAACAATAAGACAAGAAAAAATTAAGTGAGTAAGCTTAGGTAAAGAGCAGGCAATTTTACCTGGGTTTTTAAATATGATATGATGGTTTCCTAATAGAGTTCTAGAGATTTAAAGAATTTGTTAATTAAAATTATTCAGATCTTCAGGAAAATAGCAGGGTCAATAACCTATGAATACTAGGAAAATTATAATAAAATACATTGGTAAAATTAAAAATCAAGGATTCCTATGAAGTTAATGGGAATCAGATTAAAAATGAAGGCTTAAGAGGACTCAAAATAAATTATAGAGAAGTTTTCAAGAAAACTCTTTGGAACTGGTTTAAAAAAATGAAAAACTAATGATCAATGAAGCAGACTACATAAGCAAGATCCATAAGTAATCAAATACATAAGAATAGTATTTGCTCATCCCAAGAATACAAGCTACCAAAGCAAAGACTACATATTCAACAACAAGTAATTGGCATAAAATAGTTTTGGATCAGAATCTTATACCATATATCACAATAAGCCTCAAATACATAAGTCACTTAAATATGAAAGAACAAATCTTTTTTTTTTTTTAAATAGAAGAAAATGGAAGGAGGAAAGGTGCATAGCTATGGCTAGAGTGAAAATGAGAGAATTATTAACAAAGAGGAAAACATGGGTAATAATAAAAGAAAAAAGAGAAAGATTTATTTACATAAAAATATAAAAAAATTGTATGAACCAAATCCATATAACTAAAATAAGAAATGAATCTACATTAGAGAAAAATCTTTTAAATATACTTGATAAAATTTTAATATAGAAGAAAATAGAGAATGGATACACCTATGAAAACCAGAGCCAACAAATATAAGTAGCAAGATACCAAGTCTGTTAAAAACAAGAGCCAATAGTTTTAATTAATAATTTATTGATCTTCTATATCATTTTCATTTCATTTTGTTAAAACAATACCCAATCAGTTTCTTTACTTAAAAAAAATTAAAATGCAAACTATCTAGATGGCAGCTGGTAAGCAGGGAATAATGTGAGCTCTGTACGGAGACCCTCCAAAAACCTATAAAAAATGGCTCTGAACCAATTCTAGAACGGCAGAACCCACAAAACAGCAGAGGGAAATAGGGCTCCAGCCCAGGACAGCCTGGATGGTCTCTGGGTGAGGTCTATCCCACACGGAGCTCGGGGCTGGGAGCTGGGAGCTGGGAACGGAGTGGAGCAAAGCCCAGCCTGAGCGGCGTGGACCATCCAGACCAGAAGCTGGGCGGAGGGGGACCTAGCACCCTGATTCAGTGAGCTGTGGCAGTTACGAGACTTCTCAACCCACAAACACCAAAGACTGCGGAGAAGGTTAGTGGGAAAAGCTGCTGGAGTGGAAGGAGTTCCCGGTTCTGCTTCCAGCCCCGGGGGCAGCGGAGGTGGGGCAGCTACAGCTGTTGTTACTTCCGGCTCCAGGCCCACCTGGTGGGAGGAATTAAGTGGCTGATCAGAGCAGGGGTGCACAGCCTGCCGAAGATCTAAGCCCAGTCTGGGTTGGGGGTTCTTGGGGAAGGAGGAATACTGGCGTGGCAGAGCTGGCGCATCCCACACAAACATGGAACATAGAACTCTTTAGTCTACAAGCAGTCATACCCCACTGAAAAATTCAAGGGTCAAGTTAGTTGGTTGAGAATATGGCCAGGCAGCAAAAATGCACCCAGATTCAGTCTCAGACTTTGCATTCTTTCTTTGCTGACAAAGAAGACCAAAACATATAGACAGAAGAAATTAATAAAGTCAAAGAGCCGACAACAGAAACCTCCAAGAAAAACAGGAACTGGTCCCAGGCCATGGAAGAGCTCAAAAAGGAGTTGGAAAAGCAAGTTAGAGAAGTAGAGGAAAATTTGGGAAGAGAACTGAAAAGGATGCGAGAAAACCATGAAAAACAAGTCAATGACTTGCTGAAGGAGACCCAAAAAAATACTGAAAAATACACTGAAGAAAACAACACCTTAAAAAACAGACTAACTCAAATGGCAAAAGAGCTCCAAAAAGCCAATGAGGAGAAGAATGCCTTGAAAGGCAGAATTAGCCAAATGGAAAAGGAGGTCCAAAAGACCACTGAAGAAAATACTACCTTAAAAATTAGATTGGAGCAAGTGGAAGCCAGTGACTTTATGAGAAATCAGGATATTATAAAACAGAACCAAAAGAATGAAAAAATGGAAGACAATGTGAAATATCTCCTTGGAAAAACCACTGACCTGGAAAATAGATCCAGGAGAGATAATTTAAAAATTATTGGACTACCTGAAAGCCATGATCAAAAAAAGAGCCTAGATACCATCTTTCAAGAAATTATCAAGGAGAACTGCCCTGATATTCTAGAGCCACAGGGCAAAATAGAAATTGAAAGAATCCATCGATCACCTCCTCAAATAGATCCCAAAAAGAAATCTCCTAGGAATATTGTCGCCAAATTCCAGAGCTCCCAGATCAAGGAGAAAATACTGCAAGCAGCCAGAAAGAAATAATTTGAGTATTGTGGAAACCCAATCAGAATAACCCAAGATCTGGCAGCTTCTACATTAAGAGATCGAAGGGCTTGGAATGCGATATTCCGGAGGTCAATGGAGCTAGGATTAAAACCTAGAATCACCTACCCAGCAAAACTGAGTATCATGTTCCAAGGCAAAATATTGACTTTCAATAAAATAGAGGACTTTCAAGCTTTCTCAGTGAAAAGACCAGAACTGAATAGAAAATTTGACTTTCAAACATAAGAATCAAGAGAAGCATGAAAAGGTAATCAAGAAACAGAAATTGCAACGGACTTACTAAAGTTGAACTGTTTTGTTTACATTCCTACATGGAAAGATGATGTGTATGATTCATGAGACCTCAGTATTGGGTAGTTGAAGGGAATATGCATATATATATATATATATATATATATATATATATATATATATATATATGTATATATATATGTATATGTATATATATATATATGTTTAGGTATGTATATAAGTGAATGTGTATGTATGTATGTATCTATGTGTATATGTATGCATGTGTATGTATGTATATATGTATGTGTGTTTTTATATATATATATATGTAAAAGAGAGAGAGCAGATACAGGGTGAGTTGAAGATGAAGGGAAGATATCTAAAAAAAATAAAATGAAATTAAGGGATGAGAGAGCAACATACTGAGAGAGGGAGATAGGGAGAGATAGAATGGGGTGCATTATCTCGCATAAAGGTGGCAAGAGGAAGCAGTTCTGTGGGAGGAGGGGAGAGGGCATCTGAGGGGGAAATGAGTGAACCTTGCTCTCATCAGATTTGGCCTGAGGAGGGAATACCATACATACCCAGTTGGGTATCTTACCCCACAGGAAAGAAGAGGGAGGAAGATAAAAAAAAATAAAAGGGGGGGATGATGGAGGGGAGGGTAGATAGGGGTGGAGGTAATCAAAACAAACACTTTGGAAAGGGGACAGGGTCAAGGGAGAAAGTTCAATAAAGCGGGATGGGTTGGGAAGGAGCAAAATGTAGTTAGCCTTTCACAACATGAGTATTGTGGAAGGGTTATACATAATGATACATGCATGGCCTAGGTTGAAGTGCTCGAATTCTTAGGGAGGGTGGGTGGGAAGGGAAGAGGAGAGAGAATTTGGAACTCAAAGTTTTAAAACCAGATGTTCAAAAACAAAAAAATAGTTTTTGCATGCAACTAAAAAATAAGATACACAGGCAATGGGGCATAGAAATTTATCTTGCCCTACAAGAAAGGATGGGAAAAGGGGATGAGAGGCGAGGGGGGTGATAGAGGGGAGGGGGGTGATAGAGGGGAGGGCTGACTGGGGAATAGGGCAACCAGAATATATGCCATCTTGGAGTGGGGGGGAGGGTAGAAATGGGGAGAAAATTTGTAATTCAAACTGTTGTGAAAATCAATGCTGAAAACCAAATATGTTAAATAAATAAATTTAAATTTAAAAAAAATGCAAACTATCAACTACTACATCAAAGAATGTTTTAAGTAACAAAATAAAACTTTATATTTAAATTATTTTAAAGTTTCATATCACCCATGATACAAATACCATATACATATATGCCTATACATATATACATACATATACATACATATATATATATATATATATATATATATATATATACACACAAAATGATTTTTTTAAAGCATGCAAACTGAGTTGGCTTCACTATTCTGGAAAACAATTTAAAATGATGCTAGAAATCTCACTAGCATCATATTCATATTCTTTGACCCAATGAAACCACTCCTAAGCACATAGGTGTTCAATGACAAAAGGATAAAGCCAATACATACAAAAATATTCATAGCAGTAATTTTTGTGGTGGCAAAAATAATAGTGGATGTCTGACAACTAGAGGACAATTGAACTAATTATTATTTATGAATTAATTTAGCATTGTGCCATCATAAATATTAAATATGAAAAATTTAGAGAAACTTGATACAGTTTTTTTAAATAGATGCATAATGAAGGGAGGCGGTCCTGAATAATTTACACTATATGAACACAGCAATGCAAAAGAAAACACAATAAAATATGTCAAAACTCTGACCAATGCAGTGACTAGTTTTCATTTTAGAATGCTAACAATGACACATCTCTCCCTTCTCATGGCAGAAATATAGCTACAGGTGGCTAATGAGGCTTATTTTATTGAGCATGAACAATTTGTTGGTTTGATTTGCATAACCTTTCTTCATTACAGAGAAAGCTACTTTGTGCAGGATGTGACATTTCCATTCTGAAATGAAAATGACATAAAAAGATATCAATAAATTATTAATTAACATATTATTGTTGCTATTATCATTTGTAACAACATATTTTTGAAAAAGGAAAAGAAAAAAGAGCATTTTTTAAAACAGTAGGATAGCACAGGAGATAGAGAGTTCATGTATGATTCATGGAAACATGATTTCAACCATTGCCTCCACATGAGGTAACTTGGTAGAACAGGCACTGGGCCTAGAGTCCAGAAGGCCTGAATTCAAATCTGGCCTCAAACATTTACTAGGTGCGACTGCGGGCAAGTCACTTAATCTCTGTTTGCCTCCATTTCCCGACTATATAGGAATAATAATTATATATGCAATCCAGGGTTTCCATGAAGATCAAATGAGATAATATTTGAAAAGCACTTAGCACATTGCCTGGTATATAATATTTACTTAATAAATGCATATTCTCTTTTTCTTCTTCCCTATACACTAGCAGAGAAAACAAGAACAGGTCACTTAATTTTTTAACACCCCAAGCAACGTTTAATTACTAAAATTTAGGAATAAGTTCGTAATCTGTACAAGCAGAGAAAATTTCCACAATGAGAATTACTGGCACCTGTATGGTCAAGTCAACAGCACTTATCAAGCATTGTACCAAACACTGAAAATGCGAAAAATTTAGCAGAAACAGTACAGCTCATAATCTAATGGAGGAGATAATATGCAAGTAACAATGTAAAAATAAGATTTATAGTGAATAATTTGGAAATAATCTCAAAAGTCAGGCACTAGCATTGAGGGGATCCAGAAATGTTTCTTGTAAAAGGTAGGGTTTTAGTTGAGACTTGAATGAGTTCAAGGAAACCAAGAGGCAGAGGTGAGGAGGGATACAATTCCAGACATTAGGAATAGTCTGTGATATTTTACAGTCAGGATATTGAAAGAAATTTTGGTTTAGGCCTCCCTCTGGTCAATGAGGCAAACGGGGGAAAAAAGAGTAAAAATGTTTTATTAGCACACCAAGGCAGCATGCAATCAAAATGTGGCCAGAACAAATTTCAAACTCAGTACTTCTTATAGACAGGAATGGACAACTTCCATAGAAGGTCAAAATTAGACCGATTGGCGCACATATCAGCAGATGGGTTTTGTGCCACTTCAGCTTTTCCCCTCTGTCTTCTTGAAGTTGGTGATCCATAGTAGTCTCCTGGTTCCAATGGATGCATCCTCTCTTCCAAAGGTAGAATTTGCATCAAGGCTGCCTCCTTCCAGACCCATGGAAGAGAACTAGGCAGAGAGATGGCATTTCTTTTCAGGCTTTTGACCCCTGTGGCCAGTCTCATCCTCCAAGGGTCCAGCCCCTGCATAGTAGTAGGTGGCCTAACAAACAGAATTTCAAAAGGTGACAATCCACAAGTCTTCCCACTGTAATTTCTAAGTTGGAAAAACAGAAGGGGAAGTACCTGAAGCCATTTTAACTTTGTTCTCTGGCATAGTTTCCCCAAAAGTGTCTTAACTGCCCTATTTAGCCACTCAAATTCCCCTGATAATTGTGGGTGATAAGAAGTATTCAGATTCCAGGCTATCCCAAAACACTTGGAGAGTGCTTTAGTTATTTCTGTGATAACATGTAGTCCTTGGTCACAGTACATCAGGTCAGATATTGGCATTATGTCCTTGATCATACACTTTGCTTCTATGTTTGCTATGGCATATCTCGCTGGAAAGGCCTCTATCCAGTGGCTTAATTGGTCTCTGCACACCAAAATTTATCTGTAGCCCAAAGACTCTGGCAATTTGATAAACTCAATCTGCAGGTGTCCAAATAGCAGGGCCACCCATTTATCCTCCTTTTTGTCATGGTTTTCATCCATGAACAGTTGAACTGTTGACCAGAAAAAAAAGGCAGCTAGAGATGATGTGATGGGTGTCTGCTTCAACACTAGGGGCAAAGCATGACACCTGAACTTTCTGTAGAAGGGACTCAGTTTCCATATGTCCCTAGGGATGGTGGCACAGGAAATTCACTAATCTTTTAGGTACAATGAAGCACTATCTGGCCATACATGGAGTACTGCAGAGTGACTGTCATGCCACTATTTTCATTCATTCATTCAACCATTCATTCATTTATTTTTCTAGCATTCATTTAAATAAGATTTTGAATTACAAGTTTTTCTCCCTCCCTCTGTTCTCTTCCCCCTTTCCAAGATGCAAGCAATCTGATATAGGTGATACATGTGCCATCATGTTAAACATATTTCCACATTAGTCATGTTGTAAAAGAAGAAACAGAACAAAAGGAAAAAAGAAAAACACAAAAATGAAAGTGAAAATAGTATGCTTTGATCTGCATTCAGACTCCACCAGTTCTTTGTCTGGATGTGGAAAGCACTTTCCGTTATGAGTCCTTTGGAGTTGTCTTGGATCAATGTATTACTGAGAAGAGCTAAATCTATCATAGTTAATCATCACAGAATGTTGTTATACAATGTTTTCCTGGTTCAGCTCACTTCACTCAGCATCAGTTCATGTAAGCCTTTTCAAATTTTTCTGAAATCTGCCTGCTCATCATTTCTTATAGAACAATAGCATTCCATTACATTCATATACCCCAACTTGTTAATTCATTTCCCAATTGATGAGTGTTTCCTCAGTTTCCAATTCTTTGCCACCACAGAGTGGCTATAAATATCTTTTTGTACATGTAGGTCCTTTTCCCTTTTTTAATGGCATGCACTATTATCCCCAGATGGACATAAGCATTGATGAATTTTTTAATAGGTTCACCAACGTCTAAATTGATATTACATTCCTGTACACAAGGAGATGGTCCATCTTTAGTCCAAAGTCACACAGTTTGACTGACTTCATGAACCCCACATCCATGGAGTTTCATCCCCACAAAGTGAGAATGTAAGTTTTGCTAAAAAGAAAAAGGAAGGGGCAGCTAGGTGGCGCAGTGAGTAGAGCACTGGCCCTGGAGTCAGGAGGACCTGAGTTCAAATCCGGCCTCAGACACTTGACACATTTACTAGCTGTGTGACCTTGGGCAAGTCACTTAACCCCAACTGCCCTGCCTTCCCCCCTCAAAAAAAAAAAAACAAAAACAAAAAGAAAAAGGAAGTTTTGTAACATGGGGAGGTAAATCAGACATAAACCTTTGAGGTTCCTTTAAAATTGCCCAGTGAGCCAAATTAATTCATTTGTATTCTAACTTGACCTCTTCCAGATCACTGTGAACAATGGCCTCAAGTTCACATAACAGGTCCCTTCCACACAACGAGAAAGAGGAGATAGGCATTAACCAAAAGGAATGAAAACATGTTATAGTAGCTACTTGAGTGGGGTGATTAAGGCACACATCTCACTTTCTCTGGAGACACTTATTACCCTTTCAGTTTTTAACACCTGGAATCCTTTAAGGGAGCACTTAAGAAAATCACCTAGTCCATCAAGCAAACAAAGGGTGTCCCATTAACTGTAGTTTCAAGTAAGACCTCCTTAACTGTACCTGCCTGCATTCTCTTCAACATTCCCAAGAAACACTCCTAGTTTCTAATTCATCAGCTGTTCTGCTCTTACTCCAGAGCTTCATAGAGGGTCATTTTTGCATTAGAGAACATTCCCCAGCCACCCTCATTATTACAGTTCTGAACAAGAGCTGTTCTGGGTCATCTGTTACTGTAACTGGGGACAAGAGATTTTTTTGTTTGATCCTGGAGACATCAGGGAGCGATATGAATTTATTTAATAGTGGGGGAGGAGGAAGCATCATGGTAAGACCTGCAGATTACTTTAATAACTGAATAGAAAATAGACTAGCATTGTGAGACTTGAGGTAGAGAGAACAGGAAAGCTGCTATGATATTCCAGGTGTAAAGTAATGAGGGCCTACAGTGTAGTTTTACACTTCAGTGTGGCCTTTTGACTGTGTCCAAGTTTTACAAAACAAATCCTTTTTATGAAGGAGATTTGTTCTGTGAAGTTTGGATTCAGTCAAAGGGCCACACTTGAGGACCTAGAAGGCCACATGTGGCCTTGAGGCCACAAGTTTACCACCCCTGTGTGGTGGTAATGAGAAAGGAGATGAAGGACTGTTTCGAATGAGTCTCTGCAGGGAGAAGTGGCAGAACTTGGCAAATAATTTTATAAAGAGGCTGAGAATGAATGAGGAGTTGAGGATGACACCTAGGTTGCAAGCTTGAGGGACTAGAAGGATTACGGTACCCTTAAGAGTAATGGTAAAGTCTTGAGACTAGAAGACTTAGAGGGAAAGATAATGAGTTCAGTTACAGACATATTAGATTTAAAAAGATTAATAAGGCGTGCAGTTTGAGATGTCCAAAAGGAGATAGAGCCGTGTAGTACAGTGGGAAGAATGTGAATTTGGGGTTGAGGATTCAATGCCTTCTCTACTACTGCCTCTGTAACCCTGGGTAAGTCACAACTTCTGTGAGTCTTAGTTTCTTCATCTGCAAAAGAAAGGTGATACTATTTCTCTTTCTGCCTCAATTTGCTCACCTCTTCAGGCCATCTTGTACACAACTGTCAAATATTTTTTATAAAGCACATTTCTAACCAAATCACTCCTTTGCTCACAAGTCTCCAGGGGCTCCTCTTTGGCTTTAAAATAAAAGTCACACTCCAATATTTGGCATGAAAATATCTGCAAAATCGGCCTCTGATCTCTGTTTCCAGACTAACCTTCACATTATACATTCTAGCCAACTTGGTTTATTGCTATTCTTCACACATAGAATTCCATCTCTTGTCACCTTCCTTTGCTTAGGCTGGCCCCATGTGCCTGGACACACTCCATCTTTACCTTCTCTTAGAATCCTTAGATTTCTTCAAAGCTCAGCTCAAGCATTACTGTATACATGTAGTCTTTCTTGATCCTCAGCTGCTATTGCCACCCTTTCCAAAATCACCTTGTATTTCTTCTGTAAATATTTCCTACTTTATTTTGTTTGTGGTATTGTTTCCCTGAAGAAAATGTAAGCTCCTTGAGGGTAGGCATTCTCTTCTTTTTATCTTTGTCCCACTAATACACAGTAAGAATGAAATTAATAAGTGTCAATAAATTGAATGCCAAAAAGAAAGAAACTGAAACACAGTTACCAACATTTTTAGGAATAAGTGGGCAGGTTCAGGTTTCATTAATCCAAAGATCTTCATTAGTTTCAAAAATCATGAGATCATAGATTTCAAGCTGGAAAGGAGGTTGAAGACCATCTATTCCAATTCCCTAATTTCACAGAAAAGGAACTTGATGGTCAGTGATACTGAGTGGCTTGCCCAAGAAAATAAAATATATTCAATAGTAGAGCTCTAGATTTAAATCCAATTATTCTGACTTCCAAACCAAGTGCCTTTGACATGATACCTTAATCTACAATCTAGGACTCCCATGTTAAGGATATTGCTTTAAATAAATTTCACTGGATAGAAAACAAAAAAGATTTGAATGGAAAAGAAAATGGACTCTGACTCACAAGTTATGGGTACAAGAAGTTGACTACCCTAACCTACCTTTTGACAAGACTGAATGCATTTTCTTTGGGTATACATGATAATGTGCCTGAATGGTTTTTTGATGAATACAATTCAGACATTTTTGATTAAGAGATGCAATTGTGAGCCTACTCATTGCCACAAAGCACTTTCTGGACAATTAAAAAAAACACTAGTGGGTATCTTACTCACAGGGCTGGTTCCAGGAATCTGGATTCATTTCTGCCTTTCCAAACTAATATTTCAACTTGTTTAGCAGTACTGAAAACATAATTGCTCCTTCATATTGTATGCTATGAATAATAATTTAGAGGATTGCTTGGCAGAAGTGTTACATGATTTTTATCAAGGTTCTCTTTTTCTGTCTTTTTTTTTAAAGCACAGTTTTATTTTCATGGGTCTGGCTGGTGCAAATCACTCACAAAAGCTCCACAAATCTTTAGAGGGAACACTGTTTACAATATCAATGGTTGTTGCTGAGAAGGTCAAAAATACAGTCACACTTGAGACTGCTTTGTTCAATGCCTCCTCTGGACGCTTTGTATTTATTCTTAGCCTTTGTTGTGTTGCTTTCTTATGTCCATGAAAAGCAAATGATTTCAAATTCAGGTTAAAGGCCTCTGGTGGGTGGGGACAGGGAAGAAATAGAGGGAGGTAGATAGGTGGTTGTCCATTCCACAGATGAGTGGATAAAAATAAGAATTGGTTGAAATCTTTTTATAACGCATGTCTGTATTAGATCTAAGGTGGCAGTGTAAAAGAATCTATATGCAAATTATATGTATTATTGCTTCTGGATCATAGGGCTTAGATCATAGGAGATATTCTTAAAAGGAAAAGCTCTATTTAAACAGAAGCTTAAAAAAAGAATCATCTGATTTTCTCCTGTTAAGTTTTCTTGTCCATCTGTGTTTCTCAAATTATCATAGTGCTCGATCAGGAAAGCACAGTCTTGGCTTCATAGAATCTGAAGCAGTGGGGGAGGGACAAGGAGGGGTGGGGTTGGAAGCCATGCAGAAGCCATGAACAAGCTCCCACTATTGTCTATTAAGTATGTGGGTACTGAATTTGTTCCTGAAGATTTTATGCGAAAGGCATTTTAACATCTTCAGTAGATTGTAGATTGCATCTGCCATTTTATCAATGATCTTATTTTCATGATATAGTTGCTAAAGAAGGCTAGATCAAGACAAGAAGTTCTTCCTTAGACTCAAACTGCCTATGCAATATACTTTGTCCCCAGACGTAATACTGAAAATCAAAACTTCTATTTTCTAAAAGGAATATTCACTATGAGAATAGCAAACTTTATATTCCTCACTGGAACTTATAATCCATTACAAAATATTTATTGAGTTTTGACTGTGTGCTTAGCACCCTGGCAGGCACTGTGGGAAAGGACAAGAGGTTCACTTTTTTTCATGAAGGCTACACAATCTACTAGGAAAACTATACACAACAACTAGAAAAAATAGAGAATAATACAAAATTGTCTATAACTCGGGGCAAAATGGTTGTTCCAGGCAGACTCTTTGGCAATATAACGATCGAAAATAATGAAGAAAACTGTGGGCTTAAAGTGAGCATATGTGTAATAGATGCCTGAGTCATTACCTTAGAATGAATTATCTGTTATTGAAATGGTGTCCCTTTGTGCCTTTGAAAATAACTGATAACAATGCTAGGCTGAGAGGGAGAAAAACTACCCCGCTTTGATCGATCAGTCAAAAAGCATTTATTAAGAATCTACCTACTAGGCACCGCGCTAAGTGCTAGTACGATAGAAAAGCCTGTGACAATTTGGGACAGAGTGTGGAATGTACATGGAAGAGTAAAGAACAAGAAGGTTGGAATAATTCAAGAAATATCTGTTAAGTACCTATTACATTTCAGGCGCAGGAGCTGGTGTCGAGGATACACAGACAAAAAATAAAATCAGCCTTGTCCTGAAGGAGCTTTATCAGACAGACATCACCTAGCTCAGCATTAATGCTCCACAGAGAACATTAGACAGCTACTCACCGACCTCACCAAAAATTACCTGGGACTCTGGTGAATTGTATGCATTGTTTCTCATCATGTATGTTCCCCACATGGATATCCTTTAATGCATGTTCCCTGGTCACATGTTCATTGGCCAAAACTGTCCCCTCTGTGTATCCTCCTTCCCTCTGACAGTTTGGCAATGCATGGGAAATTTTAGACTTATGCATATAGGGAATCATTCTTGTCATGTATTTTGGTATGCTCTTTAATTAAATGTCTTTTGCTTTTAACTAACAGGATATAATAAAGGAAACATTTTGGTGGAGCCTCATGAGCTATAATTTTAAGTGAATTCTGACCCATGAAGTACGCCAAATTTAAGGGAGATTTTGGCATGAGAGGCCCTTTGGGGCACATGAGCTGAACTAAATCTTTACAGAATCCCTCATCTAAATTTCATCAGTAGGGCAAATAAGTACAATTGGTTGACGAACTCCTGTAAGTCTGTGTTTGCCGTGGCTATGGGAGTAAAGAGACATAGCTAGTGCAGTGACCCTGGGGAGGACAATTCTCTCCCAATGACTATCCATTCTCCACTCAGATGTCAAATTGGACTCCCTAAAATTCAGGTCTGACCATGTCACTATCTTATTCAACAATCTGCCTCCATAATTGTGTGTATGTGTGTGTGTGTTGTTGTTGTTGTTGTTTCTGGTTTGTTTGTTTGTTGTTATTTTTTCTGTTCATTCAGACTAGCTTTGGTCACTAGCCTTCGGGGAGACTCTGTCATTGGTTCATTTGGTCAGTCTATGCTCCCTCAGCTATTTCCATGAGTTAATAACTTTATATTCCTTCTTTCCTTAGGATTAGAGAATGAACTTAGTAGCTGAGAATAAGATAATAAACTTCTAGGTCAGACCTATGCATCTAATCATCAATATTGAGATACTCTTTTGCTATGCTACGTGTCTGGACTCCAGAGCAGAGATACTGGAACTAGATTCCACAGGATCATGAGAGCTGACCATTAAATTTTGAATGTGAGATTTACAACTCAGAAATGGACAAATGTTTAAAAAAATGGTCTTTATTATTTTGTTGATTTTCTAGATGTAAGAAAGTGGGAGATAAAATGTTAATAATGCAAATTAAACTTAAATGAGTATCCTGGACACATTTTTAGAGAGCCAGTTGTTACATATTTACAAGCATAACATTGGATAAACGTGTGGGGGTGAGCACCAGAATATCATAGCAAAGGTGTCCTGTAAATCTATGCTCAGTGTTGCCTCATTAGCCTGTTCTTTCTTGCTTGCTTGGGGTGTGTGTGTATATGTGTGTGTGTGTGTGTGTGTGTGTGTGTGTGTGTGTGTGTGTGTTTCCTTACTTGGGGGTATGACCCAATGTTTCTGATCCAAGAAAAGGCTATCTCATATTGTGTCCTTTATATATATTGGAGAACCCATATGGAGAGTCCTTTCGTGCTGTGTATGACAGAGTGTAGAGTAACAATGTGTGTTTCAACTTTCATGAACAATCAGGAGCTTGGATGGCACTGGTCATCAATCAAACCAGCACCCCACTAGGCAGTGAAATGTAACCCATGAGTCCTTATCTAGGAATATGACGCATTCGATTAACAGCTTATGCCCCCCCCCCATCTGACTAGACATTTCCCTTCTATTCCTTTCCCAGTGTGCTGTGTCAATCACAACTTCACTGCAAAGGCCATTTAATTGGACTAGATAAAAATGTAATAAAATGCAAGAAGTTGGACCATATATAAGAAGTTAAAACAGTTTCCCACTTCCACCACCTTCCTCCCATATCCTAGTATAGAACTTTGCTATCAATGGTTCCCCCTGCATATGGTGAAAGATACAGAAATTCCATGGGCTTAATGCAAACATTTTAATTTTTCTAGGTATAGGGAGGATTCTTGTCATCAGCTCATTAACACTCATCAAAAACTGGGAGATGGTTTCTTTTTCCTGGCTAATAACAACTACTTCACTTGCTGGTTGACTGTATGTAGCCTGACCACAAAAGAACTATTTCACCCTAGCTACACATGCCAGGCTCATATCTGGCTCATATCTACCTGGCACTACAGAGATGAGGAGTTATTTATGGTCCTTCCTCACCTTGATAGGGAAAAAATATCCAATGGTGACCCATTTTTTTAATCTCTCCAAACTTCTTTGTAATGCCATGCATCCCTGCATAGAACCTAGGGAAGTCATTTTGTGGAGTAAGTATTCTTGACCCAAAAGCTTTTCAAACTACTGAAGCTCATGAGGAAACCCATGCATGTCCACAGACTCAGATCTATATATGTATTTTGCTTTGGGCAACAGGGTAGACCTATGAGTCTGGTTTGTGATGGTCAGACTGCTAAAAAATGTTCAGACAAGGTTAAGCTATGGAGTTATACTGAGGCTAACATCTAGGACTTTCCAAAATTCCCTAGTTGGTACATTAACAAATCATAGTCTTTCCAATAGAACAAGAAAAGCTGATAGCATATTAGTACCTTTTGCAAATGATTACATGGTGCCTTGTATGGTAGAGAAACTCTGGTATAACAAGTCACCTAAAACCCTCGATCATGTTCCCATAGATCTACTTCTGGGAAGCAGTCTTCCATTCCCTTTCACTTATCAAAAAACAAACAAAAAAAAAAAACAGAATAGAATGCTTTTCATTTTAGGAGTCATGTCATTGGCACAGCTCATATCTGTACTGTCAAAAGTAAGGTCCTCTTGCATTTCACATGCAGAAAGTATGAAGTGGAAATAATTCCAACATTAACCCCCACTACAATCCATCCTAAGCACTGTTCTGAGATTCAGCTTCTTACTACACATTTCTGATCATATCTCAATGCCCCAAAACCTCAGTGGCTCCTCCCACTTACAGAATAAAGTTCAAATTGTTCATGGCTCTCTGTGTTCTGATTGAATCCTGCCCTTCCAGGTATCTCTCGCTGTTGCCTTCAATATATTCTATACCTCAAATGAATTGAATTGGAATACCCTGCCTACCCTAACTACTAGCTCAGACTTTCTAGTTCCCAGTTTTCAGGATAGAGCTCAAATGTTGCCACCTTCTGTGTCACTTTATCCCTCTTTTTTGTCATTGACTACATTATTCCCATGTTCTCTAGGATATGACCTCAAAGATAAAAAGCACTATTAGAAGGGAGAAAGGAAAAAAGGAAGGAAAGAAGGGAGGGAGAGAAGGAAGGAAGGAAGAAAGGATGAAAGGATGGAAGGAAGGAAGGAAGGAAGAGAGGGAGGAAGGGAGGGCAGAAGGAAGGAAGGGAGGGAGGGAGGAAGGAAGGAAGGAAGGAAGGAAGGAAGGAAGGAAGGAAGGAAGAGAGGGAGTGAGGGAGGAAGGAAGGAAGAGAGGGAGGGAGGAAGGAAGGAAGGAACGAACGAACTAATGAAAAGGAGGGATGGAGTTATATAAAAAAAAAACAAAGCATCACTTATTCTAAAGTGGGGACTACCCAAAAAAGTCTTAATGAACTGAATTCAATCATTGGGCATCTTCTCCTGAGGGAAGCTGGATTTGGAAATATTACAAAGTTGTTTTTTTTAATTCTCAGTTCTCATGAGAATCAGATTGCCTTCCGTGCTGTCCTTCACTTGTATTATATTCATTTTCATTTTAAATAAAAATGTGACAACCTCCAGGTCACTTTTCTTGTAACCCTCAAGTAGAACTACAGGTTTGGAAGACTTCCTGAAAGTCAATGCAAACTTTTCTTTTTATTCCACACTTACAAAGTTCTAAACAGACCATGTCAGCAGCCCTTTACATTAGAGGCAGGTAATGAGAGCAGCTGAATCCTGAAGCAGGAGATAGCAAGAACCTCCAAACCTTATATACTTCTAACAATGCTATGTCAGTAGAAAGAGCTGAGCCAGTGACCATGTGTCTGTCTTGTGTTTGCACTATCCTTGTTAAGGCTTGGAGAATGAAAGCCTAGAGAATTTTACATGAAAGAGGTTACATTTTTTCAGGGTTGCTTATCAAATTCTGGTAACCCAGGAAGCAGAGTTTGGCATTGTGTTGAAAGAGCTGTCCTCATTATAAAGATACAGCTTCCCTTATGCACAAATCTCATCGTGAGGGATAATGTAATTCTGTTAATCCCATGGGGACATCCAACATCTGAAAATGAGCTCCTTCCCATGGGCAAAGTGACAGAGTGTATTTTACAAATAACATAAAACTGACCAGGTGAGAAAGATATGTGATCCCACCTGTTTCCTACCTATAAAAGAGGGCCTTGGCTGTACTCTGCCCAGATTCATACACATAACAACACTGCAAGTATACAATATTCTTGGTTCTCAGAGATCCCATTTAAAAAAAAATTATAATCTCCTTCCCTCTCATTCATCAAAAGTCCCAAGTGTATGGGGAGTAGTGCTAGACTTTGGGGAGAAAGTTAGGAGTGCCAACAAGGATTACACTTTGTGCTGTACTGCTCTGAATTCTGTACAATAGGTCCATGAATGACTATTCTCTTTCATCTCAAAGGGTGGAAAGAAAATTTCATATATTTAATTTGCAGGGGGAGGGCTGGATTATACAATTTGAATTTCCCTTTTCAAAGTACACTGTGTGGATAGATCATTTTAAGTCCCTCTGTTATATCCTTTGCAACATGGATTTCCTGTATGAAAACTGGGAAGATGCATCCTAACTCAGGTGGGTGGAATGGAGGTGGGGTGAGAAACATAACTTGACAGATGGAATCTGACTTTGGAGAAGCAGCTGTAACAGACAGAATTTCCCTAGACTGTTTGAAACAGAAAACATATGCAATGATCTGGGAACAAGCTGAGCAAGTAGCAGCTCTGCAGATCCACCAAAGCCTAACCTCCTGTAATAGAACACTAATACCCCTTGCCACTACAGGATAAAGCAGATCAGATGCTAATACCACAAGTCTGTGTACAATGTATTTGAATACATTCTCATGCAAGATTGTAACCTTACAGCTCACAGAAAGCAAAATTGATCTGCTTGGCTACAGAATGTCATTACACATTCTCTCCTGGTGAGAGTTTTAGAGAGAAGATAGAGGGAGGGGCAATAGGAAGGCATTCACTTAATGTGATGCAGCCCCTAAGGAATCTACCCCTGTAGCACTCTTGGCAGCGAGGTGGCAGATTGGATAGTGCACTGGACCAGGAGGCAGAAAACCTGAGTTCAAATCCAGTCTCATAAACTTACTAGCTTATGATTCGAGTAATAGACAAATCGCCTAACCTTTATTTGCCTCAGTTTCCTTAAATGTAAAATGAAAATAATAATAGCCTTTACCTCCCAGGCTTGTTATGAAGATTAAATGAGACAGTATTTGTAAAGCCCTTAGCACAGTGACTAGCATAAAGCAGTCACTATATAAATGTTAGCTTTCTTCCTCCTCCTTCTCTACATGAGCCCCAGGTACTAGGCACTCTGTGGTTCCATATCCACTCCAAAAAACACAAAACCATAGCTTTTAAGCCCCTACTGTTGTGTTTCAAGTTGTTGCCCAAAGGACACAATTTTGATTTTGATTTTGATTGCTTTGCTTTGCTTTTTGTAGCAATTGAACATTTCCCTATAATGCAAGTATAGTCACCCACAAACACACAAGCACACACACATACACACACACGCATGCACGCACGCACACACCATTACTGGGAAGACTGGCAGTTCTAGAAAACATGGCACATGGTAACACATATAGAAAATACGTGAGGCCAGAGATAGAACGGTAGGACAGTTCCCTCCTTTACTATTACAGGATCATTGCTGTTTTCTGCTGAAGTCATCACGCTACTCCAATTAGATTTCCTACCCATTGGTGTCATATGACATGTAAATTCTTCTGGGAAGGTAGTTTCTGTGGAATGATTCCCTGTTGATAGCGTGGCTGCTGCTAGATATTGCTTCGCTAGGCACAGGGTTGTGAAGATTATACCAACTTCTAACTTTGGTGAGACTCCTTAGAAGAGTAGCTACGTCTTCTGCAAGAGATGAGGAAGGAGGCCTGCTATTTTCTAGCCTAGACCCTAGAAGTTTCAGCTGTCCTAGTGCTGAAGGCAGGACCTTCACAAACTCAATCATTTGACTGAAGGAAAACCAAAACCAAAACCCAAACCAAACTTTGCTACCCTTAGTAGTTTTAGAGAAATAAACAATTCTCTATTTTAGCTATATTTGGCTTTTCTCTGAAGAAGTAGAGCTCTGCCTCAGGGACCCAAAGTCTTTTGGAACATAAAATAGTCATTTAGCTAAGTGGAGCCTGCAGGTATTCAGTCTAACTTTGAAACTACTTCCTTCTGCTCAGCAGGATGAATGTCACTACACCAAGTTTTAATCTAAATTAGTTAGTGTCAATTCCAAGTTTTCTACCAGGAACCCCTAAAATATCATTATTAGGGATGTTTTGACAAATCACAAAGGAAAGTGTGGCTCTGAGGCTTTTGGGATTTTATTAACTTCCCCCAAATATTCTTTGGATTGCCTATGAAAGGGAAGAGGAAGACAAGAACACAACAAAAGAAAAACAAAGTGGAGCCAGAACTAAGTACAAAATTCCATCTCACTCTTCTGTTCCATATTCCAGCCTTTATTATGTATATCTGGATAACTGCTTTGAAACTATGAGTCATTGAAATTTCACTGGTTTTTGGTAATCTTGGGCATTTACATTTGATCCTCTGGGAGTAAGACTGAGCTATTAATCAATAAAGATAACTACCCCAAGATTTTAACACTGCAAGCTGTCTACATCATTATGGATGCATTTCAACAGTCTTGGAGTTTTTAGAAGCTTTTTAACAACCACAACAACAACAATAAAAACCTTTTAAAATGGAATATTCTTGCTAGACTAAAGACAGAGACTGCATCTCAGGTGAAATGCTTATCTTACCCAGGGAATGGATTACTCCAAAAATGTTTCCAGTGGGGAAAACTTGTACTGAAAGTATGTAATCTCATTGCCCAGGATTTCATCACTTCAGGGAATTCCAGGTATGGCTTCATTAAGCAGATACATCACAGGTCTGTAACTTATTGTCTTGGAGACTTCACTGGGGCACTAAGAGATTAAGCATCTTGGCCATGGTCAAATAGCTAACATGTATCAGATTAAAAGATGAATAAAGGTCTTCTTGACTCTAGGGTTAGCCATCCATCTAGTATATCCCACTGACCCTCAATGAATTAACATTCTCATTAAATTACTGAAAATCTGGCAAGCCTAAAGTCTGAGATTTTACCTTGTATTTTGATCAACATGCCTTACACCAATACTGCTGCTACCATTTCCAGAAATTCTTACATCCTCTAGTCTCTGTTCCCTATTACTTTAAGTCCAAGTGAGCTTTATAAGAGTTTAATCAAAAAGGAGGAATGAATAGATGAATAATACAATAGACACAAAGAATCACTGAGATAATGAAAATGTTCTACCACATACAAAAGCTAAGCAGCAGCCTTGCTTCCAAAATCAATGCTAATATAGACAATGCCCTTATTCCTTTACCAAATCAGTAATATGGCTTTTTATCATTCTCTTTGATCCAGGCCTCAAACTCTAGCCACAAGTTCATGCCCGTTAATCCTCTAGCCTGGAAAAACATAGAGGCTTTTCTACTCAATATCCTCCTTGACTCATCCCAACTCCTGCTACCCCAAGTTTCAACACATTAGCCCTTCTACAATTCTACCCTAGATCCTTAGTCAATAATGAAAAGGCATCACTATGTGGGCCCTTGCCATTGCATTCTACATTCAATAATAAGCAGCTGTTATGTGCCAGGCATTGTGCTAAGTGCTGGGCATACAAAAAGAGACAAAAGACAATCTCTGCTATCAAGGATCTTACCATATAAGGAGAAAGACAACATGCAAACAAATATATACCAGCTACATAAAGGATAAATAGGAAACAAAAGAGGGAAGGCACTGGAATTATTGCAGTCTGGGGTGCTGGGAACCATGAAATGCAAGGGTACAGAGCATAGGTCTGCCTGAAAAGAATTTGACCACTCAAGCGTTCCAGTCCAAGTAGCAAGTTCATCTGTGACATCGAACTAAGAGGCCAGATTTCTAGTGAGGATTTGATGAGGATAAGATAGATATTTTTAGAGGGAAAAAGATTGTGAGAAGATTTGGATGGCATTAAGGAGTGGCAAATAGCCTGGAGTGGTCCAGAAGAGGAGAGAATGAAAGATTGGGCTGAGTCAGAGGTAATAGAGAATGAAGGGTTGAGCAGAGGCCACAATGAAAGGACAGTTGAAAGGATTATACTGGGATGAGCCCAATGCCTCAGGCAAATGACAGAGACCTGGGTTCAAGGGCTGGGTTCCTGAAATTCATGGGAAAGTTCAAAGTGGGGAGCGGTGTCCAAATCCCATACCCCAACAGAATTAGGAGAGGTTGTAGAAGGCTTCCTGGAGAAGGTAGGAATTTAGTTGGGACTTAAAGGAAGCCATGAAGGTCAATGGTAGGTATGGAGGAGTAAGAGCATTCCAGGAATGGGTGACAGTCTAAAGGAATGCCCAGAGCTGAGAGATGGAGTATCTTTTCTGTGAAATGGCCAAGAGGCCAATGACACTGGATTGAAGTTTGTATCGGGTAAGAAGATTGGAAAAGTAGTAGGGGGCTTGGTTATGAAAGACTTTAAATGCCAAACAGAGCATTTTGTGTTTGCTCCTGGAGGCAATAGGAAGCCAAAATGATGACTGAAGAAAGGCCACCAGATTAGACAACTAGGAGATTATTAGGACCTTTGTAGAGGGCAGTTTCAGTAGAATGATAAGGTAAGAAGCCAGATCCTAAGGGGTTAAGAAGAGTATGAGAAGAGAGAAAGTGGAAGCACCTCATAGAGATGGCCTTTTCCAGGAGTTCCACTATAAAAGGCAGAAGAGATATGGGACAGTAGTTAACAGGGGTAGATGGATCAAGGGAGGTTTTGTCATTGTTGTTCTTGTTTTCACTATAGGGGAGACGTGAGCATGTTTGTAGGTAGTAACAAATGAGACAGTACAGTGGGAGAGATTGAAAGTAAGTGAAATAGTGGGGGTGACAAAAGGATGAAATCTGTTGGAGGAGATGGAATGGAACGAGAGCACTTGAACAAGGAAAGGCATTAGCCTTGGTAAAGAGTAAGGCCACTTCATCAAGTGAAACGAGTGAAAGAGGAGAAAGTGGGAGAAAGCACCAGAGCTAAAGGAGATGAGAAAAAGAGGAGATAACTGAGTTAATGGCAAATGGCTCATTTTTTTAATACAAAATGTGAGGCAAGGTTCTCAGCTGAGAGAGGCAGGGGAGGGGTGCCATGGGATATTTGAGGAAAGAAGAGCAACTGTGGAGAGCAATACAATAAGTTTGATAAGGGAGATATGATAGGATTGACTAGAAGCAATGAGGGCCCAGCTGAGGTTGTAGAGCATGAATTTACAGTTGATCCAGTCAGAACATTTGCATGATATTATCCACCTTCAATCAGCAGCATATGTGTAGGCATGAAGGAAACAAATAGTGAGCATAGTCCAAGGCTAAGGTTTGCCTGGGTATAATTGGCAATATGATAAAGTGGCTAGGGATTCAAGAAAGGAGGACATTATAAAGTTGAATTTGTTCACCAAAGAGTCTAGATGAGGAGGAGGGGAGATAGCCTGGGAGAGAACTGAGGGGTCAAGGGATTGGAAGTCTTGGCATGGATAAAGTGTAGGATTATGTAAGGGAAGACAGACAGACAGGTGAAATGCCAATAGATCATGGGCAGATAAGGAGATTTTACTCATTTAATCCTTGGCTATGTCCAAGACCACCCTGCCAACCAAGGAGAGTAGCATCACAGAATGTAAATACATAGTTGGATTACTAATTAAAACAAATTCCCATCATCTTGTAGTCCTTCCTAGTAAAGACACAAATGTATCCTATCTCTCAGCTAGATTCTAAGAAGGACTCTCATTCTCCAAAAAGCATTAAGTTTGATAGCCTGACCAAGGTCCTCATGTATTTATGCTTTAAATACTCTGACAACCAAGATTAGAAAGGAAGCAGAAAGCTGGGAAATGATTTTTACAACCAGTGGTGCTGATAACGGCCACATTTCTAAAATATATAGAGAACTGAGTTGAATTTATAAGAATTCAAGTCATTGTCCAATTGATAAATGGTCAAATGATATAAACAGGCAGTTTTCAGAGGAAGAAATTAAAGATATCTATAGCCATATGCAAAAAATGCTCTAAATCACTATTGATTAGGGAAATGCAAATCAAAATGACTCTGAGATACCACATCACACCTATCAGGTTGGCTAACATGACAAAACAGGAAAATGATAAATGTTGGAAAAGATGTGGGAAAATTGGAACACTAATGCATTGTTGTGGAGTTGTGGACTGATCCAACCATTCTGGAGAGCAATTTGGAACTGTTCCCAAAGGGCTATAAAATTGTACATACCCTTTGACCCAGCAATACCACTTCTAGACCTATATCCCAAAGAGATCATAGAAACAGGAAAAGAACCCACATGTACAAAAATATTTATAGCAGCTCTTTTCGTGGTGGCAAAGAATTGGAAGTTGAGGGGATGTCCATCAATTAGGGAAAGGCTGAACAAATTGTGGTATTTGAATATAACAGAATACTATTGTGCTATAAGCAATGATGAGCAGGCAGACTTCAGAAAAACTAGAAAAGACTTATATGAACTGATGCTGAGTGAAAGCAGAACCAGGAGAACATTATACACAGTAACAGACACATTGTGTGATGACTGACCTTGATAGAATTTGCTCTTTTCAGCAATGCAAGGATGTAAGACAACTCCAAAAGACTCACAGTGGAAAATGCTGTACACAACCAGAGAAAGAACTTTGGAGTCTGAATGCAGATGGAAGCATACTATTTGTTCTCCTTTTCTTTTGCCGTTTTGTTTTGTTTCTTCTTTCTCATGGTTCCTCCCATTATCCTAATTCTTGACATCATGACTAATGGGAAAATATGTTTAATATGAATGTATAAGTTAAGCCTATATCAGATTGCATACCATCTTTGGGGGCGGGGTGGGGAGGAGAGGGTGGAATAGAAAATTCAAAACTCAAAATCTTATGGAAGTGAATATTAAAAACTGAATACAAATAAATTATGTATTAAAATAAAGAACTCTGGCAGAACTTAGCAGTACCCACTGAGTACAGAAGTAGACATTTCAAATATCTCAGAAAAGAAGATAAAGGATGGGGTTTAAAGAAAGCAATTTTGCACCAATCTTAAGATAGCTCTGATAGATATCAAAAGGAAGCAAAACAGAAAACATACCATATACCAATCAGACAAATGAGTCTCCAGTTCCCACAGCTACTGGTGCCGTCCTCAATAAAGCTACCTTCCATCTACTCTGTATTTGTCTTGTATGTACTAATTTATACATGTTATATCCTCCAATAAATGTAAGCTCTTTAAGGACTGTTTTGGATTTTTTTCTTTTTATTTCCAGTGCACATAGTAAGCAATAAATGCTTGTTGATTTTTTTTTCAGATTCATTCCAAGGAAAAGGAAAAAGAAACATTATATCTAATAAACATATTTAAGCTGTATTAAGGAATTTGTTCATTAGTTGTACATTATGAAGAAAGAAAAAAGAGTGGGAAAACACTAAAATAATCAAGTGTAGCCAGTTCTGTGATACACTGTCTGTCACATGATATAGTGCTGAAAAGTTGTTGTTGTGTTGATATTCAGTCATGACCAGGCTTCATGGGCCCATTTGAGCTTTCTCTTGGCAAAGATACTGGAATGGCTTGCCATTTGCTTCTCAAGCTCATGTTACAGATGAGAAAACTGAGGCAAACAGGATTAAGTGATTTTCCCAGGGTCACAAAGCTTATAAGTGTCTGAGTCCACATTCAAACTCAGTCTTGACTCCAGTCCTGGTGCTCTATCCACTATGTCACTGAGATGCCCCCTTTGGAATCAGTAATCCATTCCTCATTTTAGAAATGAAGAAACAAATGCCTAGAGAAGTTAGGCTATTTTCAAAATTCACAAAAAGAGTAAAGAGGAGAGCTGGGATTCCAATCCATGTTCACTGATTCCAAAATTCATTCCTTATCAAATAGTCCCTTCTTATAAATGGTATTAATAGGATGTCTGGACTTATTGACTGACTACTGGAACTCAGTAGTCCTTGAAGCAAGAAGAAGATTGTTTTAAGAAAATAAAGACAGCTGGGTTGTATAGTGGACAGAATGCTAGGATTGCAGTGACTAAAACTTTTGTTCGAATCCCAGCTAATTACTGGCTGTGGGATCTTGGGCAAGTCACTTAAAACCTTTGCTTCTCAGTTTAATCATCTATAAAATTAAGGGTTTAAACTCAGGCTCTAAGTTCCCCACCAGCTCTCAATCTATGATTGAGTAATGCTATGAAATAAAAAGGAAATACTACTTGATTCAGTGGGTAGTAAATTTATGAAATGTCTTACCTCAAGAGATGATACAGGATGATAAAACAATTTCAAAAAGGATGAAATTAATTCATGAATGATTGATTCAGTGAAGAGACATTTGGCATGTTTGGGGGGAACATCATTGTTACAATGCCATTTGACAATGTGTCCCTCAGCATCTCTACCAGAGAAAGAAGTCTCGGCTGTCTGAGCTATGGGTCTGCCAAACCTGGCATCATTTCTGCAGTTATTTCTTGTGAATTTTTACAAGTTGAGTCTGAATTTAACAGCTTCCTGCAATTGGCAGTGACCAAGGTTGGAATTTTTTTTCATATAAAAATTGTAATCAAAGCTCTTAAGTTTAAAAAAAAAGTGGGGCCATACTGTGAATTTCTGAACAAGCTTCTCATCATTTAATGCTTTGTGCGTGGGAGGTGAAAGCCCTGATGGGTCCAAAAGAAGAGTTTTGAGAATGATATCAATCCCTTTCTGTGAGATGAGCCCAGGGAACAAAGAAGAGAACACAGACTATCTAAAGAGGTCTGACAATACCCTGCTATAACTACAGCAAGAATCTGCTCACAGATTTGTAGCTAGAGTATTTATGGCATGTTCTCTTCTGCAGGATGGGTTTGCTGTTACAATATAAAAAGGTATGACAGGAACTCACAGACATTTGATTTCTGTTCAGCCTGTGGCAGGCATCTGATTAAGGCACTCAATTTAATAAAATAAAGATTTTGCCAAGCCTTGATGTTTCTGGATTGCATCTATCATATTCTCTACATCCAGGACAGGAGCTATGGGAATAAAGACCACTGTAGAGCAGGGCTTCCTTATTTTTTTCATGACATGAACCCCTTCTCAGAATGATGTTTTTAAATGCATAAAATTAAATACATTGATTTACAAAGGAAACCAATTTTATTGAAATAATTACAAAAATACTTTAAAAAAAAAAACCATGGACCACAAGCTAAAAATCTCCTCTGTAAAGGAACTGTGGTATGCAATGCTGAAAATATAGGATGATATGGGTTCTCTGTCACATTTGCAAATTACTTCACCTATATTAGTCTAAAATAGCAATTTTCTAAAGTAGAGATAATATTACTTGACCTATATACTTGATCCCACGAAGACTGTATATTGGGCATCTCATATCCGTAAAATAATAAATGTGCAAGGGCTTTTTAAACTTTTAAATTCTACATAAATTTTACATATCATCAGTATTAGCTATTCTTATAGGTTGTCATTTATGTTATCCAAAAGTTGGGGTCCATTTTATTGGATTGAAGGAAATGGTGCAGAGACTGGAGTACCAAGATGGAATCAAGATCAGCAGGAAGGAAAATAAGTACTACTAGAAATAATATGGTGTACTAAGGAACCAGGTATGTCTGGGCCCAGAGTGAATTCTACATCTCTCAGGGGACAGACTCTGACTATGGTTAGCATTAGTAGTGGGGTAATGGCTAACATGCAGACTGCAACCTAGCACAGAGTTTCCATATGAGAAATACAGAGCTATTAATGATCTGCCTTCCCAAAGAACATCTACTTTCCAAAAGCAAATACATAATCTCATGTTTCAGGCACACGAGGCCCCTCTGATGAGAAGGTAAAGCAGGAAACTCTTCCCAGAACCTCCATTTAATGAGAGAGCTCAGGCCAACCATCTCTTCCTTTCCCAAAGGTATCTCCTTTGGATTTCTCCACCATGATCCAGGCCGGGTACTGCTTTTACCATCTCCCCTCCTCCACCTCTTTTCATCTTTCTTTTTATATTTTTCTCACTCTACTTGATTTTAAGCTCCTTGAGAGCAAGGACTTTCTTTTTTCCTTCAGTATTTGTAGCCCCAGTGTTTAGCTCAGTACTTAGAACATAGTAGGTGCATAATAAATGTTTATTTACTGACTGGCTTTTTACTACTGATTACCTCACTCTTAACTTGTCAATGAAAAAGAAATGGAAGAGTAAAGACAAAGAAAAGGAGGAAGAGGGGATGAGATGAGAAGTGGATGGAATTATAATCATAAAGAAGTAAGGAACCTTATATATCATCTAACCATAAACCCCCTAAATTTATAGACAGCAAAATTGCATCATGAAAAGGGGAAAAACCTTAGAGAATTTCATAAGGTCTCATGTGAACAAGCAGATAATGTGTATCAGAACCAAGACTAGAAATCAGAAGGCATTAGAAGTTAGGAGAAGATATACACAACAGTAATTTGAAAGTTAAGAGGTCAGGGTTATTTTGGAGGGGGGAGGATCTTAGAAGGGAATAAGTTCTGTTTTGGATATGTTGCATTTAAAATGCCTGTGGAAAATGGGGGAAACTTGTGGAAAGGCAAAAAAGTGAAAGATGGATTGCTGACTTCAGGGAACAAAATGTAAGTCAATTTGGCTGGAACACAGAATTCATAAAGGGGTGTAATATAATAAAAATCTAGAAAGGTAGAAAAGACTCATGTTGTAGAAACCATTAAATTTTAAGTTGAGTTTTTATTTTATCCTATAGGTACTAAGGATTCACTAAAGATTCTTGAGCAGAGAATTGACAAGCTCAGTACTTTAGAAAGTATATTTTGTTAAATATGAGGAAAATAAATTGTAGATGAGAGAGACAAGAAGCAGAAAGAAAATTAAGAGGCTACTACAATAGGCCAGGTGAGTGGTGAGGAGGCCCTGAATAATTGTCATGGATGTATGAAAAGAGAAAGTTAGATATATCTGAAAAAATGGCACAGACGGAGAACTGGCAAGATTTGTCAACTCTTTGTGTAGGAGATGGGGAGGGAGAAGGAAGAAGAATAATCCTGAGATTTTAAATGAATGGATGACTGGAAGGATCATTGTGTCCATTAAAGAAATACGGAATTTTGATGGTACAATCAGTTTAGAGTAGAAAATAATGAGTGGTACTTTGAATTTCAAATATTACAATACACTCAGGTATATGGAACAAGTACTTTTTTAATATAAGGCTGAAACTATAGGAGAGAATCTTGGACTGGATATATATAGATTTAGGAGTCATCTGTAATGAGTCCATATATTTGGAATATATAATAATTCAGAAATAGTATTACTGATCCATAATGGATAAAGGTTCAAAATAAGTGGTGTAACTCATGATAATTAGTTTTTTTTTCCTTTATTGAAGTTAGGTAGATCTATTTCAGATTGACTTTCTTTTTCCATTAATTTATCTCAACAGTGAGAACTCAGACATTCATACTAAAAGCATCATAATTAACTCTTAATGACCACATGAAAGATTGATCCAAATCATTAAAAATAAGAGAAATGGAAATCAAAAGAACTCTGAGATTTTGATTCACACCAGCAAATTAGCAAAGATGACAAAAGATGGAAATAATCAATGTTTGAGGAGCTGCATAAAGACAGGCATACTAATAAACTCAAAGAAACTATGAATTGGTCTAGTCCAATATGAAAAGCAGTTTGGACTTAGGCTAAAAAAAAGTGACTAAAACATCCAGATCCCTTGGCCTAGAGATCCCACTGCTAGGTATATGCCCCAAAGAGGTCAAAAGTGTGTGTGTGTATCCTATATGCACAAATATCTGTAGTATCACTTCTTGTTATAGCAAGGAGCTAATAAGAAAGTAGATATACGAAAGATCAGGAATGGCTAAATAATTGAACATAGTATTATGTTACTGTACTCTAAGAAACAATGATAAATAATTCAAAGAATCATAGGAAGACAAATATGAAATGATGCAGAGTATAATAAGCAGAAACAGGAAATCATACACACAATGGAAATGATGCAAATTTAAGTGAACAATAAAAAATACATATCTCTATATAACAGACCTGCACAACTTGGCAATAGGTAGGGGCCAAAATTAAAACAGGCTAAACTTCTTCTGGCTGCAGTTAGGTTAGACTAGAGATAGACTGACAATAGTTGGTTGCTGTGGGTCACGTGACAAACAGGAGAGTGCTCACTGGCAACCCTACATGTTTCCGCTGGCCTCCAGAAATCCTTTGGTGAGCTGCAAGTGGCACAAGGCATATGTTGCGCATGCCTGTTGTATAATTATAAGTAAATATGAGGGATTGGCCATAAAAAAGAGTTGGCAAAATGAACCAACTTTTCTTTTTAAAGGCAGATGGATTTTGGTATGGAATACGCAGATATTGTTAGTAAGTTGATGTATTGATTGGTTTTGAAGATCTGTTTTTCCCTCATTCATTTTTACTCTTTATTAAAAAGGATGACTGTTTATGAAGAAGAATGGGGCAGGGGAGGTAAATTACAGAATTACATTCAGAAATTAGTGAAATTAAAACAAAACATATGATTAAAAATAAGATTTGAAAATTAAACTAAGGTTAATTTTCTAAAAGAAACATAATATTTAATAGTACTACCAAAGTTACATAGAATAACAATATTTTGATAGTAGTAAAATACTATATTTAAACTCTATAATTTAAACTCCTCACCAGGACAAATAGGAATTCTACTCACTTTCCCTGTCTACACTCTAGTTTTGGTTTTACTTTATGTTCTTCCTAGTGATTAGAAATAATACAGTACATCTTCTCAATGGAAAACAGCTTTGTTTTAT
This sequence comes from Trichosurus vulpecula, assembly GCF_011100635.1. Classification (NCBI taxonomy): domain Eukaryota; kingdom Metazoa; phylum Chordata; class Mammalia; order Diprotodontia; family Phalangeridae; genus Trichosurus; species Trichosurus vulpecula. The sequence goes on along the minus strand of NC_050580.1, from coordinate 107,531,610 downwards.
GGTCTGCATATGTAAAAAAAAAGATGTTTCTCTTTGTAGAAATAAAAATGAAGAGGGGCAGAGCCAAGATGGTGGTTGGAAAGCAGGGACTTGCCTAAAGGTCTCCCCAAGGACCCTCCAAATGCCTGCAAAAAATGACTCTGAACAAATTCTAGAACTGCAGAACCCATGAAATAGCAGAGGGAAGCAGGGCTCCAGCCCAGGACAGCCTGGATGGTCACTGGGTAAGGTCTATCACACAGTGCTGGGAGGGAAAAAGGGAGAGATAGAGTAGGGTAAGTTATCTCACATAAAAGTGGCAAGAAAAAGCAGTTCTGTAGAAAGGGAAGAGGGGGCAGGTGAGGGGGAATGAGTGTATCTTGCTCTCATCAGAATTGATCTGAGGAGGGAATAACATACACACTCAATTGGGTGTCTTACCCCACCAGAAAGAAGGAGGAAGGAGATAAAAAAGGGGGGATGATAGAAGGGAGGGCAGATATGGGGAGGAGGTAATCAAAAACAAGCACTTTCAGAAAGGGACAGGGTCAAGGGAGAAAATTGAATAAAGGTGGATAGGATAGGAAGGAACAAAATATAGTTAGTCTTTCACATGAGTAATGTGGAAGAGTTTTACATAATTATACACATGTGGCCTGTGTTGAATTGCTTGCCTTCTTAGGGAGGGTGGGTGGGGAGGGAAGAGGGGAGAGAATTTGGAACTCAAAGTTTTAAAAACAGATGTTCAAAAAAAAGTTTTTGCATGCAACTAGGAAATAAGATATATAGGCAATGGGGCATAGAAATTTATCGTGCCCTACAAGAAAGTAAGGGAAAAGGCGATGGGGGGACTGGGATGACAGAAGGGAGGGCTGACTGGGGAATGGGGCAATCAGAATATATGCCATCTTGGAGTGGGGGGGAAGGTAGAAATGGGGAGAAAATTTGTAATTCAAACTCTTGTGAAAATCAATGCTGAAACTGAAATATTAAATAAATAAAATAGAGTATCTACAAAAAAGACAATATATTTACCAATTATCTTAAAAAAAGAAATAAAAATGGAAACAATCCAATCTGATAGCTATACATTGTACCTTTTTACTTAGACTAGAAAACTTTCAGGCAACATTCCCTGTCTCCTGTTTCTGCCTCCTGGGTGTAGGCCTCTCCTTTTACCTGTCTAGAGAAACACTCAATGCTTCACTTGTTTTATGCAGAACGTTTTTATATCTCTAAAACTTAAAGTGAATGTCACAATTCTTTTATTCCAAGAGTAAAAGCTGCTTTTTGGATCTAAATGACACAAAGTGATGGTCACCATAAATTAGGGGAGACCCTTAATGAAACTCTCCATATTACATAAATTGGAATAGAGCAACTTTTCTTGCCATGTATGAAGATAACCTCAAAATATGTCATTTAAATATAAAAGGTCACATAATAAATGTGATTATTAAATCACTATTGCTAAGTGCATATATAAATCATAATTAAATTAGAATGTCAGGAATGACTAAGACATAATTGCTAAAGATAAGAATAACTCAAAAAAACCTTAAAATCCACCTTAAAGGGGAAAAAAAGCTTGTCTTCAAAAACATAATGAACAAATAAAAAAGCAAGGATGAAGATCCCTTTCACATTTATGGATAGTGGAAGAGATAATGACGAAACAAAGAATAAAGATCATTGTTGGAGAAAACGCCAATGATTTTGATTATGAAAAATTAAAAAAAAAGTTTGCTTAAACAAAATCAATGTATTCAAAATTAGAAGGGCAGCAGCAAATTGGTAAAAAATAAATAAATCTGTAGAAAGTTTTGGGTTTTTTTTTGCAAAGGTTTCATTTCTGTTATATACAAGTAACTAATTTAGATTTATAAGGACAATAACTATTTTCTAATATATTAACTATGAAATGACATGGTCAGTTTTCAAAGAAGAAATCAAAGCTATCAACTGAAATATGTTTAAGACTCCCAAATAACTAATAATTATTTAAAAAGCTCCTTAAACAAACAAATAACTTAAATACCCATAGAAATGATCAATATTTATGTGTGGGCCATGTCAATATAATAAAAAAATGATAATACTAACAAAGTTAATTAACAGTTTTAATGCTATACCAATTAAACTATGAAAGAGATACTTAAAAATTGATAAAACAATAAAATTCATTTTGAGAGGAAAAAAAGATGCAGCATATCACAAGAAATTTTGAAAAAAAGTTTGGGATACAGGGGGAATTATACTTTCAGACCTCAAATTGTAGTATAAATCATTATTTATCCAAACCATTTAGTATTGCTTACAGATCACTGGAACAGAACAGACAAGGAAATCAGAAACAATGGAACTCAATATAGAGTGTTCAATAAACATAAAAATATTTCTTAGGAAAGCCTATCCCTCCCTATTTGATAATAATTGATGAGAAAGCTTGAATATAATCTGGCAGAAAATAGTCTTAGACCAACATCTTATCCTATATTCCACAATAAATTCAACACAGATATGTGAGTCAACATGACTTTAATATTTAAGGCCATATAAAAATACAAGAGAAAAAAGATCACATGCTTTTTACAGCTATGGGTAGAAAATATATTATTAACCAAAAACGACAGAGGCAATAACAAAAGATAAAATACATAATTTTGATTATATGAAAATGGAAAGTTTCTGCAGAAACAAAATGAATACACCCAGAATATCTAGAATAAGAAAGAAAACATTCAAATGGAAAAAATGTATTCAATTTCTCAAATAAGGGTTTGTTATTCAAGATATACCAAAGTATAAAGGCAACATACATATTTAGATCTCCATCTCTCTGTCTCTGTCTCTATGTCTGTCTGTTTCTCTCTCTCTTTCTCTCTCTCTCTCTGGCTCTCTCTCTCTCTCTCTCTCTCTCTCTCTCTCTCTCTCCTCTATTTCTCTCCACAAGTCATTCCCATAAAGATAAATGGTGAAAGAGTATGAAAATTTTCCCCCCAAATAATTATAAACTATTTACAATAAGATAGAATGCTCCAAATCACTAGTAATAGGAGAAATGCACATCAAAGCAACCCCTATATATTGGTAATTAAAGTGGGACTTTTTTACTGTTTTCTCTTTTAGAAAGGCTAAAGTAATCAAATGCCTTTGATTAAGCTTTACTAGGTGCTAAACCCCAGGCCCACACTTTCGCTGATTAGATGTGAATCCTTCAGGCCCTGACATGGGTATATAAGATCCAAGGTTGACCTTTGACTTTTGGGGCTCTCAGTTACTGGAGAGTGGTGTGGGACTCTGGGCAGCCATTTTAAGAGCCCCCATCTTGTAAACCCTAATGTTGATGCTTTCCTTGTAACTATGAATTGTGATTTGGTCTGTTTATATTGTGTATGTTTGTAATTTGTTTGTATTTGCTCTGAAGCTCAGGTTGCTGGCTTTTCCTCCTGAACTAAATGAAAGATATTTATATGTTGGATTAAAGTAAGATTGCTAACCCCTTAACATTGCTTTCCTTAGTAAAGGAGATCAAAAGAACCATTGTTAGCGATCTTCTGTGTACTGGTTGTTATTGGTTTTACACAGCCACAGTAGCTGCTAGGCAGATTGTTGCTACACCCTACTAAGCTTATCCCTCCAAAGAGATCAAAGAAAGAGGAAATGGACTCATATGGATCAAAATATTTATAGTGGCTCTTTTTTTTGTACTAGCAAAGAACTGAAAATTAAGGAGGTCCCCATCAATTGGGAACTTGCTAAGCAAATTTGATATATGTAGAATATTATGATGGCATAAGAAATAACCAAAGTGATGGTTACAGAGAGACCTTAGAATGATACATAACATGAAACAAAGTGATCAGAACAAGAAGAACAATTTACATAACAACTACATTGCAAAAATAAACAACCTGCTTCTGCCCTTAGCAGTATTTTATCTTTTTCATTTAAAAAACATTTATCTGAGAAGACATCCATAGGTTTAATCATAGTTCCAAAGGGGAATATGAAACAAAGAGATTAATAATTCATACTATACAGGAAGGGGAAAAGAGCTGTCAATCAGAATATTCTACAAGAAGTCAGGATGGAAAGATTTACCACACACACACACACACACACACACACACACACAAATATAACAGCTTGTTTTTGTTTGTTTTGTCTCACAGAAAAGAAATGGAAACTAAGCTGTTGTGTATATGTTGGGGAATAGCTAAACAAACATTGTATAGGAAGAGAACACAATAATGCTGCGCCTTAGAAAACTACAAAGGGAGAGGTTTCACAGAAAGCCAGGAAGATCTGTATGAACTGATGAAATATGAAGTAAGCAGAAACAGAAGAACATTTTATACTATGACAATATTGTAAAACTGAACTTTGAAAGTGTTGTAAACTCTGATCAATGTAATAGCCAACTATGATTCCAGAGAACTGATAATGAAGAATGCTACCCACCTTCTGTCAGAAAGATGATTGACTAAATATGAGGAACTGGACTAGTGTGGGGAATCTGCAGCCTCAAGGCCACATGTGACCCTCTAGGTCCTCAAGTGCAGCCCATTGATTGAATCTAAACTTCACAGAACAAATTCTACTTGGGGAATAAATTTGCAGCCTTAAGGCTGCAGTTACCCCACCTCTGAATTGGACAATTTTTTTTTCTAAGTGGCTGATGTGGGAATTTGTTTCATTTGACAATGCACATTTGCCGTGAGGTTTGTGTTTTTGTTTTTTTCTTTTTTCCCCCTCTCTGGGCAGTGGGACTAGAGAGATAGTAAGTAGAAAAAATAATTGCTAGGCAACTGAAAATTTAATTTAACAAAAGAAGAGAGGGTAGGGTATAGGGTCAAAGGCATGGGGCTTTCATTAGCAGGAAAGTACTTTAAAGATCATCTAGTCTAATACCTTGATGCCATAATGGAAGAAATTGAAGCATGGAGAGGGGAAGAGAAGTACAACATCTCAGGCTAGTTTGTGGTAGAGCTGGGCCTAGATTTCTGTACAATACACTCTTGTCATAGCATCACACTTTGATTTATCACCTCCTGAATTCCTTAGGATCTTCTGTATTCCCTTGGATGCCCCTTACCCAAGCACTGATCTATGCCCCCTGGCTGTTGTCTGGCAAAGGCTAAGCTATCTATATGCTCCATTTCCTGAGGTGAGTACATCTGAACACTGATGAAGCTTCCTTTCTTCTCTGCTAAGCAAGAGAAAGAAACATATCCTCCTGCAATGCAGCACAATGGAAAAGATGGGCTAGCAGAGAGTCTATGAAATCAAAAGAGGGGTTAGCTAATGAGACTGCTGAGTCTTGGTCCTTTTCTCCCTCCTTTCCATGCTGCAGTCATTGTCAAATGTCAATGTTAATAACTTTCTATCTGAGCTTGCTAAAATGGTGCAAAAGGATTATAACCTTATCAATAAAGTCAGAGTGACAAAATGCACTGCAAGATTTAATTTTCAGATCCCATGAATTCCTATTGATTTGGGAGTCTACAGTCAGGAGCGGTGAGAAAGTAAAGTAATCTGTAATTTGTATCTGGTATGCCTATTTCAAATGCTTTTGTGTTACTGGGCTGATACATTACAGAAAAATAGGTAACACTGCTGATGGGGAAACTCAAGAGAATCTTCTAAGTACAATTTATTCTTGGTGCATCAATTACAGGTCAAGAATGGGAGCTATTGATAACCTAGAAAGGATGGGAACTTTCACATTTCAAAAAATTAATTATAAAGTGGACTGTGAAAAAGGGAAGGATCATGGCCAAAGTGACCTTACAGGGGGAAAAATATATAAGTGGAAATATCTTTCCTAATTTTTAAATCAAAGAACAAACTTACCCTCTAGGCCTTTAAAATCTCCTCTCTGTTAGCAAAGCATAACAGCTAATATAGAAAGTGTTTTGCCTGTAGGTATGTCGTTGCAGGTTTCAATGTTTATCCGATGTCTGAAGTTGAACAAAGACAGAGAAGGTAGAGGAGTAAATTCAGGATGCCATGAAAAGGAATATAGCAGATTATATAAAACATTTCTCCAAGCCTTGATGTTTAGGTGAATTCTCTTTAAAAAAAAAAGGTTAGGATTAACTAATATTTAATTGGTACTTTAAGGTTTGCAAAAAGCTTTATAAATAATCTCTTTTTATGCTCACAGCAATACTAGAAAGTATTGTCATCATACACTATTATCATACCCATTTTACAGATGAAAAACTGAGGCAGACAGAGGTAAAATGATATGCTCAGGGTTGCAGAGAGAGTGAGCATATGAGGCCAGATTTAAACTCAGGTCTTCCTGGCTCTGAGTCCAACATTCTATCCACTGCACCATCCAAATGCTCATAGGCTTCACTCTTAGTGATCATAGCATTCATTCATTCATATGCTCTTCATTCATCTAGGCCACAGGAGAAAGAAATGGACACATGAGCTCTGCTCTCAGAAAGATTGCGGTCGATTCATGGTAATTACAAACTTCTGGAAAGCATGGATTTTGCCATGTATGTCTCTATGTCTTCCCCACTATTTAATGTATTACCTTACACTGGATAGCTGTTGAAAATTTTTTTTCTTGATCATATGAAAAAGGGATCTGCTTGGAGGAGCAGTACAAACATGTACCTGAGAAACAGACAGGTTACATCAAAACTATACAAAAGTGATATCATACACCAGAGAGGAGACTAATCCTGGGTGGATGAGAGTATTTAGAAAAGGTTTTTGGAAGAAGTGTCTTGATTGAGTGAAAGAAGGGGTTAGTCAAAAGAATTAGTCAACTATTAACTGGGAGCTGTAAATTCCTATGTGTAACGTAAGCCTTTAACACTCTTAATCATTTTACATTTTTAACCATTAAAAAACATATAAACTTACTATGTGTACATGCATTCTAGCAAGTGTCAAGTCAAACCAGGAATATTCAGCTGAATACTACAGTTGATTACTGATAACATCACTTTGGAGTAAGACATATAACATATCTGCAATTAGTGGGTATGTGCCTTCAAAAGCATTTGCAGTAACTGCTAAATTTCAGGGATAAAATCTTTTCTGAAGTCAGGTAAACAGATGAACTTATTAAAAGGCAATTTGCTTTCTCAGTATTAGGGTAGTTGAAGGGAATGTACATATATATATATATATATATAGACAGAGGGCATAGGGTGAGTTGAATATGAAAGGATGATATCTAAAAAAATAAAATTAAGGTGTGAGAGAGGAATATATTGGGAGAAGGAGAAAGGGAGAGATATAATGGGGGTAAATTATCTCACATAAAAGTGGCAAGAAAAAGCTGTTACAATGGAGGGGAAGAGGGGGCAGGTGAAAGGGAATGAGTGAATCTTGCTCTTATCAGATTTGGCTTAAGGAGGGAATAGCAATTGGGTATCTTACCCTACAGGAAAGTAGCGGGGAAGGAGATGGGGGGGCATGATAGAAGAGAGGGCAGATCGGGGATGGAGGTAGTCAAAAGCAAACACTTTTGAAAAGGGACAGGGTCAAGGGAGAGAAGTCAATAAAGGGGGACAGGATAGGATAGAGGGAAATATATATAGTTAGTCTTTCACAACATGACTATTACGGAAGTGTTTTGCATAACGATATATGTGTGGCTTATGTTGAATTGCTTGCCTTCTCAAGGAGGGTGGGTGGGGAGGGAGGAAGGGAGAGAATTTGGAACACGAAGTTCTAAAAAACAAATTTTTTTTTAAAAAAATTGTTTTCTACATGCAACTGGGAAATAAGATATACAGGCAATGGGATATAGAAATCTATCTTGCCCTACAAGAAAGTAAGGGGAAAGGGATGGGGGGAAGTGGGGTGATAGAAGGGAAAGCAGACTGGGGAAAGGGGCAATCAGAATTTATGCCATCTTAGGGTAGGGGGAGGGTAGAAATGGGGAGAAAATTTGTAACTCAAAATCTTGTGGAAATCAATGTTGAAAAATAAAAATATTAAACAAAATAAAAGGCAATTTGCCATTTGTGGAGGCTAAAGATACATCCAGATATACCAAAGTGGCAGGGAAGCCCTTTGGCAAATATGCTGGAGATTTATGTAACACAACTAGAAGAACATTTCTGGACATTAGGTAGAGACATGCCTTATGAATTGAACTATACTTAGAGGATATCTGACCCCTTCTACTGATGCAAGTGATAGATGATGCTGTCATGTTTCCTTTGGCAATTAAGACTTTAAAAAAGTCAATCTACAATCCTCTGACATTTAGGGAAGCAATATAAAAGTGGGCACAATTCTTCCTCATATTTTCCATTTTTATGGCAAGAAAAGTAGCCAAATCCAGGAATATATGCATTCCTACAAATCTATTCTGGAAATATTCCCACTTGTTGTAGCTGGCAGTTGTACCAAGGGCAACAATAAATTAAGTACTTCCAGAAAATGAAAATAAAAAGTCAAAGGACATTAGGGTTAGGTCATCTAACCCATTCTTTACTTGAAGCATGACCTTGAACATCTGCAACATCCTTGAAAAGAAGCCTTGCAGTGCCTCCTTAAAGATCTCCACTGAACATCATTTAATTAGAACAGGGGTATAATGAAGATATCTTTCAGTCATGGCCCCTTCACTCAAGAAATGTACAACTGAGTCAAGCAGACAAGGCCAACATACAGGAAACAGTGAATAACAGGAAATGTGCAACTAGAAACATCTTGACCATGAATCAGGGACTCCTTTGTTTGACAGGAGGACCCACTCAACTCTAAGTCTCTCTGAATTTATAACATAGCATTATATTGATATAAGATGATGAAAAGCAGATTGGCATAATTATTAGAGGGCATCTTAGAATCAAGAAATCTGGGCTCAAGTCCTGCCTTTTGGGAAATAAGTGATCACGGGCTGGTTACTTACTCTCTCAGTGTCTTAGGAGACTCTCCAAGTATGAGTTACAGATGGGATTCTGATTTGCATTGGTGGAGGGAGTTTCCACAGTGGAGATTTCTTACACCAACAAAATCATAGATCTAGATTTAAAAGTCAAAGTTTAAAAGTCATATTTTGTTAGAAAAGCATGTGGGTCATCCTAGTAATGATGTATACATGGGGAACCAATGTCATTCCAAACACTGTAGTTTGATCCGTCGAATTTTCCAACCATTAGCTAAAAAAAAAAGACAAAAGAATGTATATGACCTCAGGCATGGCTTCTTAGATCCATATGCATTGATCACACATCTCTAATAACTACAACCTCCCTTATATCCATCTGTCTACAGGGATCTTTCCTTTTGTGATCTGTTGCCCGTTATTTCTTTGACCTTGGTAGTGAGCAGATAACTACTCAAGGTGTCTTAGAGTGGCTACTCGAAGTTCCCATCTACAACTGGGCCAGTGTGATCTGATGAATTATTGAAACATTCAAAGCAGTCATTTCATCTTAGCCAGATAATTGCTTTGTTTAGAAGCACAGCTTCCCCTATCAGGACACTTTATTGGGGCTGTGTCTTTTTAGAAATTACCTGTCAAGGCAAGATACAATATTATAGTATCTTCCATACTCCCAGATCCTATGCATCTTAATTGGAAAGTAAATAATTTATATAAAAATCTTTCTGTAACTAACTCTGTAAATCAGTTTTCTTTCGTTTTTCCACAGCTTCAAAGCCATCTTAACCCTGGTGTTTGGAGAGAGTTCCTCAAGTCTCAACAGTAGTTAAGAACCTGCTTTACACATTTAATTCTGGAAAGGAAGGAATTGAGAAAGACAATTATAACCAGGCTTTAACATGCATCTTGTGCTTTCCTGATCAAAACCCTTTTTCACACCAGCAATCACAGGTCCATATTTTTAAAGAATCCCCAGCCCTGCCCCCACCACACACCCAAGAAGATCAAATATGAAAATACGGAATTATTTCAGCTGTTAATAGTGATATACCCTCTAAAGAAAGACCATTTCATTAGTCTCTACTGGACCTTTCCTAGGTGGAGTAAATAAAAGTACATATAATATAGTTTTTAAAAATCTACTTCTCTGATACCAGAATGATGCCCCCCTTCCCAAACATCCCTAAGCCACATGTCCATAAATTCTTTATTACTCCAAGATTTCAAGGAGACTAATGACTTTAATTCCCTTCTAAAAGAAGGTGGAGGAGTTGTTTCAAGTAGACTATATTTGAAAGTCAGCATGGGAGATTTCATCCAGTGAATTCTTCATTACCTTCCTGCTTATCTGATTTCATCATGAACACCCTGAAACCTTAAAAATCCTGTTGACTCTTAGGGCATATTTTTGTCTAGGCTGGCCACAGCCTAGAACTTCATGGATGCAGCAGATGTTTCTGCTCTTTGCAAGGCACCTCTGGGCCTGGAACAATTTCTCCACTTTATTACTATACCAGTCTTGGTTCTCACTCCTACCTCCCAAAAAGCTGTGTGACATTGAGTAAGGCACTGGCATAGTAAACAGAATGTGGGATTGGGAGTCATTAAGATGGATGACGAAATCTTTCTCAGACTCTTGATAGCTGAGGGACCCTGAATAAGTCACTTCACTTGTAGCAGTCTTTATTTCCTCGTCTCTAAAATAACCATTTAAAAAATGAAATAAAATAACAGTTGGACTCAGTAACTTCTAAAGCTCTCCTAACTCTAAATCTATTTCTTTCTATGATTAAATTACTTCTGAGACGACTTCCACCTCTAAAACTATGGTTCTATAACTGTATGTGTCTTCATTTCTCTCATTTGCAAAAATAAATAAATGAATGAACGAATGAATAAAAATAAAATGAAAATAGGGTGCTGACCTAGATGACTTCTCCAAGCCTCTCCGAGCTCTAACTCATATGAATTTACAGGCACAAGGTATAAATAACCATAATCGCTAAACATTTCATAGACAAGAGACTAGTTTCATTATACTTTCTTCTTGACCATTTGCACAAATATTTTCATGACTTTTGAATGTCATAGATGAAAGAAGTGGAAGGTGGAGGGTTGGGGACAGCTCATTTTGTTCATTCTCACCTCTTAGAATTCTCCAGAATTGGCAGTTGGCTAATTCAGCCAGAATACCTGGCACTGACTTTCAAATTTGTGAAATATTCATTGTGATGAAGCCACTGGCTGACTTTCCCCTTCATCCTCATCTAGTCGACCGAAACTCCCAAATAACGGGATCATTACTGCTGTGTCTTACGGAAGCTTGGTGCCCGTCTTTGTCTCACAAATAAAGCATTTGACTTGCAAGAAACACCGCACATGCTAGACCCCCGCTGGGTTTGCAGATTTTGTGAAACAAGTGTTCCTTATCAAGCCAACTAGCTCATTCTCCTTTTGGAAAACAATTGCTTTTTTATGTCCATGTTGGGCTGGGTAGAGGGAGCCATAAAGCACAGATGCATCTGGAATTTGATGGGCTTGACTAGGTTAGTTTTAAAGTTAAAGCTGTTTTCAGGAGAATTGGAGAAAATGAGAGCATTTGTGATTGTTAAAAGGGCAATGCCAAGAAGCAAGCACCTTTTCAAGTCATCCTCATCTGGCTTCCTGGTACTGCCTTGGGTTATTTTAACTAAAAGAAATTGTGCCACCGCTGGCTCGCGATCCTCTTTTGCTGCACTTTACTTGTCTCAGATCAGGGTAATTAGTGCAGTTAGTCAGTTCCACCATTAGCTTTTTTGTTAACTCGACTGATGTCGATTGTGTATGCCCACTTGTTTGTGCAAAACACACACACACACACATACACCAAAAACCACCTTTAAAAATATTTGACAAGCTGTAAAGTTTGTTTTGATTTTAACTATAAACCTCCTCTGTTCTTCTTAGACTCTGAAATCTTCCTAGCCCTTTACTTGATAAACAAATATTGAAACAGAGGCCCACATGAGCTTACAGAGGCCATCTCTAGACAGGAACAAACAGCGAGCCTTGCTCCAGGAGATTGTTTCAGTTTTCTTGAAGCGTGGCCATTAATATTAATGGCATTATTCTTTTGCCACTGCAACATTCCTAAGTTGCAGAGAAGTTCCCAGTGTGCATTGATGGATGATGCTTCCTCATCCAGGTGCTCCCTATAACAATGAAATCACAGGTCAAGACCATAACTATCCCTATTATTCATGTATAGGGCAGAGGGATGAATCGAAATGAATCAGAGCATTGGGTATCTTACCCCACAGGAAAGAAGGAGGAAGGAGATAAAAAAGGGGGATGATAGAAGGGAGGGCGGGTAGGGGGAGGAGATAACCAAAAGCAAACACCTTCAAAAAGGGACAGGGTCAAGGGAGAAAGTTGGATAAAAGGGATAGGATAGGAAGGAGCAAAATATAGTAAGTCTTTCACAACATGAGTATTGTGTAAGGGTTTTGCGTAACGATGCACATGTGGCCTATGTTGAATTGCTTGCCTTCTTAGGTACAGTGGGTGGGGAGGGAAGAGGGGTGAGAATTTGGAACTCAAAAGTTTTGAAAGTACATGTTCAAAAAAGAAAGTTTTTGCATGCAACTAAGAAATAAGATGTACAGGCAATGGGGTATAGAAATCTATCCTGCCCTACAAGAAAGTAAGGGAAAAGGGCATGGGGGGGAGTGGGATGACAGAAGGGAGGGCTGACTGGGGAATGAGGCAATCAGAATATATGCCATCTTGGAGGGGGAGGAGGGTAGAAATGGGGAGAAAATTTGTAATTCAAACTCTTGTGAAAATCAATGCTGAAAACCAAAAATATTAAATAAATAAGTAATTTAAAATTTAAAGTTTAAAAAAAAGAAATGGATCATAGTAGAATGCATGACCTGACCACTAGAGTCTGAGAAATCAGGAGCATTTTGGTAGCTGCAGTGGTAGCTGATTGTAGGATCAGAGCATTACAGATTCAGAAATCTAGAACTGGAAGGGAACTCAGAGGCCATCTGGTCCAAGCTGTCTTTTCTACAGATGAGGAAACTGAGGCCCACAGCTGCTATGAGAAGTGAACTGCCTTACTGATTTTCAGGAGGCACCCTGAAACTCACCCATTCCTATTCCAGCTTCATTTCATTCATGCTCAGGGGGAGATCACCTAACCTCTTTATTTGTCCAATAGGAGTAACATACAAACCTTCTTGTCCCTCTTTGTTCCCCTCACTCAAATGTTGAATGCTCATCTTCTGGTACTTAAGAATGTCTTAGGATTGTGGAAAGAATAGAGTTAATGTCAGTAAAGGACTAATGATATTGTTTATACCAAAGATCAGAATGAAAAGTGGATTTTGCATATTTTTTTAAAAATCCTCAATGCTATTTCTGATGGGGTGCTTGGACCCCAGCCCAAAGACCATATCTCTGGTAATAACTCATGAGTGGGTCCAGTGAGGCAAACTATCTCTCTGTGTTACAAAAACAAGCTGACTTCTGTAGAATTTCCCTTGTATGAACAGGACTATCTTATACCAGCAGAAGTATCATGTACTAATTCCCACAGTTACTGTATACAATCCAGACATCAAGGCATAGATGTCAACTCCCAAGGCTATCTTGTTACAGATGTAGATGTATAGATGTACAGAGAGCTTAGAAGCCACTTCCCCTCCCCCCCACACACGTACCATGTCAGTAGTGAATAAAACACCTGTGCCCAAGGTCCAGAAACTGTATGTTCACCACCTAGTTAGCATACTTGCAACACTATTCACTGTATCTTTCCTATATAAGATTTAGCATCACTCCCGTTAGGTTGTGAGTTCTGTAAAGGAGCTCTGCCTGCCTTTATTATAATTCTAATAAACTTTTTGCCACCTCACTGGAAGACTGCTTGAGTCCATGAATTCTTTCCAGACAACTCCTCCCTATACCTCAGTATTTTAGGGCCCCTACATCACTAAATTGCATCAGTTTCAATTAAACATGTCCCTCTAAGTTGCCTAATTAGACTATGGCCATGCTATCTCCATTATTTGTGGGTACAGAAAACCAAAGTTTCTGTCTAGGAAAGGGTTGTTGTTTTGAGTGTTTTTGTTGGTTTTGTTGTTGCTGTTTTAGTTTCAAAGGCAGACTGATTGTTGCAGGGTACATTTGGAACACTAAAAGGTGGGGTAGAACCCCTCTTTCGTACCACCATTAGTGATATGTAAAAGTTGTTGAGTTTCTATTTGCAGCATTCCACATGCACGCATGTATGTACACACACACACACACACACACACACACACACACAGTGTATCCTTGATAGAATTTCTCAAAAATAAAATTTCAAATGTAGTTATTTCCATGAAATCCTCTTCTAAATAGTTGTCAAGACTAGAGTAACAATTAGCAAGGCCTATGATGACAATAGGAAGAAAAAGGAGAATGACCTCATTGCTGATGGCACTAACCTTCCTCCCTTGCACGTTCCTATGACAACTACAGTCCTCAAACATTTCCTTGAAGTTCCCTCTAGTCCATAATACTCATCAATCTGCACTACCAGCTTTTATTCACTCCGTACTGCAAAAGCCAACCAATTTCTAAGGATCCCCCACATTACTGTCTCTGTGTGCTCAACTCCCCCCTCAACCTACTTTGGTAAAACAATAACGCTTTGCCATCTAGTGAACATTGGTTAAGACGCGTAAGATATTAGTAGACCTGCCGTCAGACTGTCAGCCTCTGGGCGATAGCCACCCACTGCCATCAGCACCCTCATCAATAATTTTTCCCAAAGTGAAAATATTTCTAGTTACAGTCCTCCGTATCGAGAATTCACTCAAGGCAAACCTTTGCCTGAGATGTAGCAAAAGAATGGGAGAGAAAATGAAAGAAACAAGCCCTATCCTTGAAAAGCATATAATCAAGTTGAATAGTCCAAGCATACACAATGATTCAGAAGCACTTCCCCCTCTGTACTGCGCTACATGGAGAAGGCAAGTTCCTACTGTGATGAGGGGATTATTTAGAGCCAAACCACAGATAGGTTTGGCTTTTTATTTAATCTGGAAAGGGAGGATGAATAGTTTGGGACAGTTTCAAAACATCAGGCCATTTTAACCACCAATGAAAATGGCAAATTTTTATATATGCCTTAGAATACAAATTGGCAGAAGTTTGAGGACAATACACTGGAGTGGAAATCAGGTGGTCTGGGTGGAGTGGTGCAGTAGACAGAACACTAGATTTCAAATCAGAAAGACCTTTGCCTAAAATCTACTTCAGATACTTACTAGTTGCATAGCTAGATGTGGAACTTGGGCAAATCATTTCACTCCCATGGGCCTCAGTTTCCTCATAAGTGTGTGAGGTCCTTTCTATCTCTATGTACATACTCTTATGACTCCCAAGCCATCCTCTCTCCTACTTATATGAGTGACCTGGGGGCAAACCAGAGAATCATACATTGTTCCAATATTAACATTACAATCGGCATAGACCTTAGAGATCATTTAGAGACCATCTACATCTAATAGATGTAGGCAATGAGGTTCAAGGAGAAGGAAAAAAAAAATTATTATGGTCCTCCAGGTGCTTAGTGGCAAAGCCAAGACTACAACATTTCTCCTAACTCTAAGCCTACTGATATTTCCACTACACTGTTCCATGCCTTCGTCTGTGAAGTGGAATTAAATGGTCGCTAAGGTTTCTTTCTGATCCAAACAATTCTGGTTCAAGGATATAAGAAAGCAATAACTTGTGAAAATATTGTATGATGCCCATCAAATAATAGGGGATCACACAAAGAAGATTCATTCAGTCTATCAGGGATCAGTGTTCATCTATTCTACCTTTCTTCCATTAATCATTTCCTATTTATCCAATTTATAGCTTGCTTTGCATACATTTGTTTGCATGTTGTCTTTCCCATTGTATTGTAAGGTCTTTGAAGGCAAGAATTGCCTTTTGTCTCTTTTTTTTATATCTCTAGTACTTAGCACAGGATGTGGCAAATAGTAGATGCTTAATAAATATGGATTGATCAATCAGTCTTACTTGTCCAAAACCACATGACTTTTGCTAAACTGATTGTTCTTTCACATCCCAAGGTCAATTGAAGATACTCTAAAAATTTTGGTACTTGGAGATCTAGGTATGAGTAAATGCGTGAATGTATTTTGGTGAGGAAAGTCAACAAATGCTGTGTTGGTTGACTGTATTAATTGGCACAATGGAAAGGGTGTTTGGACTTGGCATGAGGAAGTCACATTCTGCCTCAGATGTATGACCTTGGGTGAGTCACTTAACTTATTTGTGCCTCCATTTCCTCATCAGTAGAATGGGGTAATAATGATAATTGGGGTGATAATAACACCTACCTCACAGAGTTATGTGGGATCAAATGAGATAAGGTCCATAAACTGCTTATCAAAGCTTAAAGGATGTCTAAATGCTAGCTCGGATAATAATTAAATATTCAATAATTTAATTATAGATAATAATTAATGAAACCATAATTAATAATATTATTTATAGTTTGATGATTATCATTTGCTGTAAAAGTACCAATTATTATACTAGGAGGGACAAGATTGATCTCTTGTCACATATTTTCTTGCGCTAAATTGAAACAAAATGAATATGGCCCAAAATAGAATTGGAAAGCTGGAAGGAATGTGACTTCCGCTATTCTAACTCCCCTGCCCCCGTTTAAATTTTTTGTCTTCTACAGTTTTTATACCTATTACCTGTGTGACTGTGAGCAAGTTACTCAGCCTCTCCATGCCCCTCGCTTTCTTTGTCTGTAGAATGCAAGGGATGAGGGAATACCAACAAGATGACCTGCATCATCCCTTGGGCATATGAACCAATGACGACACATGAACTTCTGAGGGAAGTAGTAAAAGAATTGTTGTGCTCCTTTAACAGGTAGGGAAACTGATGATAGTCAGGGGTTAGATATCTTGACTGCTTGAAGTCTGGTCTTATGATTCCATGACTAATTTTAATCACTAGACCAAACTAGTTCTCTTTGATGGGAGGCTACTCAGTCATTCTCCAACAAGCTTTAGGAACAAAGAATTTGCCCATCATAAACTCATTTGACTGTTAACAACTCTGGTTGTTAGAAAATTCTTCCTAATATAAAGTTAAAGTCTGTTTCCATGTTATTTTCTCCCTCCGATCCTAGGTCTTCCTCTTGGGGGACACAGAATACATCTAATTGCAGGCACAGGGAATATTTTTAATCTTCCATGGGCATGTGTGAAACCAGATGCTTCCTTAAACAGGCATCTGTGGGACAAAAACTAATTATTGGCTGTGGGTGTACGTTTGTTGTCCTCTGCCTTTTCTCATAAAATGCTTACAGCCAGTGATGAGAAACCCCTTAATCTGCTCTAGAAAGAACCCTGATGCACACAGTCCCCAAGCGTGCATCTGAAATGCAAGCTTCTGATTCATGTCTGAGAGCCTGCAGCAATCCAGACAATGGATTCAAAATGATTTTGACCAGTTAATGGGAATGAGTTTAATTGAAGCATTTGGTTATAGGGCAACATAGAACAAGTACTGGGAGTCATCTCCATCCATTCTTTTGAAAGGAGAATTTCACATGTGGTCATTTAAACCTGGGTATCTTTACCACTCTGAGCTGCTGGCAAAAATAAAACGATTCAAAGGCAAGTCTCTCTAACACAAAGAATGGCAATCTCTCTGCAGTGTCAAGGGCATGTACCAATTTATTGCATCAAATTGCTATCCTGTGTATAGTTCAGCAAAAGAAAGAAATTGGTTAGCAGTGGCCAGACGACTGCAATGTGACCTTTGATAAGTCAATTTACTTTAATGTTTTTCCACTTCAGAGGTAATAAAGTGTTTTAGGATCATAGAAGTTTCAGAGATAGTAAGAACAATAGAGCATACCTAGTTTAGTGCGGTCATTTTGAGGATGAGGAACTGAGGCCAAGAGAGATAAAAGTTACTAGGTCACACAGCTAGTTAGGAAAAAGTGAACCCAGGAAATCTGATTCCTTATTGAACGCCTTTTCTTCCATACCTAGCCACCTTCTGCAGAATAAGAAGAGCTTAATGCAATTCAACAAGTATTTATGAAATGTCTTTTAGTGAGCACTGTGCTTAGTACCAGGAAAGATGAAAAGTTTAGATTAGATTTCTATACTAGATTTTATATATTATATATGTATATGTATATATATGCATGTGTATATGTATGTGTATGTGTATATGTATGTGTATGTGTATATGTATGTATACATATATGTGTATGTGTGTATACATATACATATGTATATACGCACATACACACATATACATATACATATATATTCATATAGATATATATGAATGAATGAATGACAGGCCCCTGGCCAAGGATGGAGTAGACCTAATAAGCACTAGCCAGAATGTATGTATCTAAAGTCTCAAAAATTTAACCAAAGGTGTTTTAAGCTCAGAAGGAAGGAGTTAATGATAAAAGTTCCTGCCTTTATACATCAAGCTAGATACTACAGAGTAGCTACAATGTAAGAAGAATAAAGACAGTTGATATGCCTATAGATTCATAGGATATCAAGTCCAAAAAAAAATTTAAAAAGGAACCAAAATCTGGGACGTAAAATGTCTGAAGAAATATGTCATGTGCTTAGTAAGCAGGTTGGACCAAAGATAATAATTCATTAGATATCAAGTTCAAAAAAAATTTAAAAAGAAATCTAAAACTGTGACCTAAAATGTCCATAAAGAAATACATAGTGTGCTTAATAAGCAGGGTGAATCAAAACTGCTTATACAGAAAAGGCAAATGTGAACTAAGCAGTATCACTAGAAATGGATAAGATTACTTATGATTAGAATATAACACTGGGGAGAATATGTTTTTTTTTATTTTTCCCCATAAAAGAACAATATAGGTAAAGTGTTTGAAGTATAGTATTGTGTGTGTGTGTGTGTGTGTGTGTGTGTGTGTGAGACAGAGAGAGAGAGAGAGAGAGAGAGAGAGAGAGACAGAGAGAGACAGAGAGACAGAGAGAAAGACAGAAAGAGAGAGAGAAGAGGAGAAATTGTGGGAACAATAGGCAATAGCATTTAGGGGAGAATCAACAGAGGAAAAAATCAGAAGTAAGGGTCATTGGAGTATGCTTCAGGCCTTGGGAAAAGGTGTAGAACATAGATAATGAGTTCAAGGAAACATCACAAGCCTATGAAAGAGGCATAATATATGAAATATGGGGCATATCATTTAATCAAACATCTGCTAGAATCTTTCTCTGACCAAAGTAGCTATTATTCCATTGACTTGCCAAAATAATTTTATCCATAAAACATTTAAGAAATCAAAAAGGGAAATTTCTATTCTGGATTATTCTCACCTATTCATCAATAATCTTTCTTAAGTGCCTGCTATGTTGCAGAAACTGTGCTGATCTCTAGGGATATAAAGATACAAAAAGGGTAGATGAAAGGTGAATACAGTGAAGAAAGCTCTAGCAGTTGATGAACAGAAAAGGCCCCCTGAAGAAGACAAAGAAAGAGACAAAGATGACAATGACAAAGAAAATGAAGAATTATTCATTCAATAGCAAATTGGAAAGTAGTTCTACAAGACCAGTGATGAAGCTTGTTGCCTACCTCCTGACAAAGAGATGATGGACACCAGTTGCAGAATGAGATGTGTATTTTCGGAGGTAGCCCATGTGGGAATCTGTCTTGATTGATTATGCACATGTTACAAAGGTTGTGAGGTTTTTTGTTTGTTTTGTTTGCTTGTTTGTTTGTTTTTTCCCCTAGCTTTAGAAGGGAGGAATTGGGATAGGGATAGAGTTACCAAGAAATCTAAATTATCTAGAAGGGTAGGCTTATACAGCACATTGTAGATACATTTATTTAACATTTCCTATTCTGCACAAGGTTTTATAGGACTCAGGCAAATAAAATAAGGTCATCCCTTTAAAAAGAGTAAAAACAATCATAATGCCTACTAGCATTTAAATAGCACTTTAAGGTTTGCAAAGCACTTTACGTATAGTATGGGATCATTTCCTCGTAACAACCTTGGGATATAGGTGCTATCATTACCCCCATTTTACATATGAGGAACCTGAAAATGAGCGAGATTAGGTGACTTGCCCAGGGTCACACAGCTATTAAGTTTCTGAGGCAGGTGTGAGGCCAGGACACAATCTACCATATCGCAAAGCTGTCTCAAACAAACAACATAAATTGGAAAGGGGTCTCTTGTAGAGAGGCCCTGACACCTATGCTTGGCTAGAAGACTTTCATATCAAATTTTCAGGCAATAGTCCTAGAAGGGATAGCTAACACATTGGATGACCGAATGAGGATCTGAAAAGATCTCAATAGGCTACAACATTGAACTGAGACTAATGAGAATAAATGGAAGAGGGATAAATGCAGAATTTGAGATTTAGGTTCAAAAAATAACTTCATAATCTGGAAGTGGTTAAGGGAGCATTTCCTCTGAAGAAAATCTGGAACTTTAGGGAACTACAAGCTCAGTTTGAATCAGGTATGATCTGAAAGGGAATATGACCTCTGACTGTATTGAGAGATATAGTATCCAGGCTGAGGGAGATGATAGCCCTTCTGCCCTCTGCCCAGATCAGATCAGCTTTGGAGTATTATATTCAATTCCTAGTGAAATATTTTCAGAAGGACATTGACAAACTGGAGGGCATCTGAAGGAAGGGAACCAGGTTGGCATGAATTTATGCAATTTGATGATTAGTTGAAGTATCTGGGGATACTTAGACTGGAGAAGAAAAGACTTACAAGAGGCAGGAGGTGGGGCTTGATTCTAGGGGAGCATGGAAGAGGGATTAGTTACTCTGCGTAGCCCCAGAGCACACAACAAGTATTTTTGGAAGGGAATTTTGAATTTGAAAGAGAATAAGTTAACCTTGAATAAGGGGAGGATGATTTCTAATAACTAGAGCTATCTCAAAGTGGAATGAGCTATCCAACCAAAACTTCAGCCAAATACTGGCATTTCTTTTTTTTTTATTTGAAAAGAAAAATCACATCTTTGTGCTCACCCCTTAAACACTGTGGAAGAAAACAGAAAAGTGTGGAGTGATACTCAGAAAAGTCCTTGGAACTGCTGAGTACCCTGTGACATTTTTTAAGCTTTAATCTAGACATGGTAATAGCATTTCCCATTCACAACCTAATAAATATGTGTGAATATCTTTTCTTGCATCTTCTAGTGATAATGGGGGCCAAGTGGAAAGGGAACAATGACACACTGCTTGACAGCAATGCACTTACCCCGGAGCAACGATGTCCACAGTACTCTCTCCATTGACTGGGGCCTTTATATGGGAACATTCCAGACCCACCAAGTCTTCCTCTCTGTATCTACACCTGTACACAGGACATTATGCACACCTTTCTCTATGTACATAGATTACATACAACCTTCAATTTTTATCTTCTTGCAATGTCCATAATATAAAAAGTATGGCTCCCACATAGGTCATTAAGTGAAACTCTCCTTGCTGAGGACATCATTAACAACTGCAGATTGCCTGTGGCTGTAGTGTGAGAGTTTGTGGCCATAAATATCCGTCAGAAGGGATCAAGTTAATGATCTGGAATATCAGAATATCGGGCAAGCCAGGGAACAAGGGATAGACTCTGAAAAAGAGGAGGAAATGTCTGCACAGGCTGGCAATTTATTCCCATTAAAAGGAATGGCAGTAAGTACATTGTCATAAGAAAGAATACCTGAAGGATGGATAGCTTTGATGTTCAGTTTCAATTTCTTTTTCCTATTATGGTCTGAGGCAGTTGTCTAAAACTTAGTATTCCTTTTGAGTGGAGGGGAAAAATGGATGGGGATTAAGGAACTTGATATCTACAAAGAAGAAGGTGTTAAAGAAAACACTTGTGCCCAGCTCAGTGGAATGGGCTTTACATGACTAGAGCTGTGGATTAGGAATCAGGAGGCCCTCGCTTTCTAGCTCTGATTTCTTCTGGTTACGTGGCTTTGGGCGATTCAGACTTTCCAATGCCTGTGTTCATTCATCTATAACAACTGGGGTTAAAATTCCCTTTGGAGGCCACTGGAATCTTAGGAAGACAGATGAGGAAATACACGTGAAAGTGCTTTTTTCAAACACTAAGCAAAAATCTGGTCTTGGTATGATGCTGTTAGTGAATCAACTCGGCAGAGGCAGGCATTTTTCAGCTGTTGTGTGTTAACACTTTTTTTTAACACTGATGAGAGTTTTTGATCCTTTTAATCCAACTGGTAGGACTCTGTTGTCTTTGGGGAAAGATGATGTTCTATTCTTTCATTTGTTAGCATCCAGAGCAGGATTCATCCAATCATTCATTCAACAAAAGCTTATTGAGTGTTCTTTATGTGCAAGCTCCCATGAGAGTTCTAATTTCATGAAAAAGCTAATTTTACTCTTATATTTTGTTTCGTAAATGGAATAAATGGTGCCTCCTTTTTCTGGTGATGTCGTGTTACAAGTGTTGAGGCACAGGACAAAACTGAGTTAATCATCCCTTAAAAGCAAGCTACCAAAACAAATGACATTTTTTTTTCAAATTGTAATAAAGGGAAACACTCAAAGTCATCTCCTTTGTGAATATAAATGGTGCAATTTGATTAATTTAGAATGTCCGCACAAGTATCAATATGATAATGGGAAAATATAAAAGAGCTGGCCAGAATGGTATTTGGGACCATCACAGGAAATTAAAAATGCACTTTTGACATAAGGTCCTGCAAAAAGTATCTCCCATCTACTTTTCCAATCTTATTTCAAATTACTTTACTTCCCTTGCTTTGTGTTCCAATGAAACTTCTATAGAAATGATGATATTTCATTTCCCACCTTCATGCCTTTGCATGAGTGGTCCTCCCATGTCATACCTGGAAAGGACTCAGGATCAAGGGCTGGAGGGGACTTCAAAAGTCATGAAGGCCAACTGCCTTTTTTAACATATGAGACAAGTGAAGCCCAAGGAGTTTAAGTGACTTGCAAAAGGGTACAAATGTACTGATCATCAGAGTTAGGATTTTGTTGACATGAAAGGTTGGTTAAAGGAGGCAACAAGCTAGGTGATATGTAAATTGATATTGTTTATTCCCTTAAAGCTAGTGTATACACGTATGTGTGGAGCCAGACAAAATCTGACTGCATGAACAGAAGAACGAGAAGGTTTAGATACATTTTTAGAACAGTCGCAACTCAGCATGTCTGTTACTCAATTTTATGATCTCCATGTATGTTTAACCACTATACAAGAAAAGGACTTTTCTAAATTGAATAGGTTGTAATTACAATAAGATAAGAGAGTTGACAAGGATCAATTGAAACTACAACCCAGCGTTTCTGTGTTTATTTACCATTAGCATTCCATAACATAGTTATATGCCCATAAAATATTAAGCAAGATAGTTTCTCGGGTTAAGGGTCTCATCCTTAATGGCTAATAGACAGAGGAAAGAATGTCCTTAGGTCAGCCTGATCTGGCCTTGTTGACATAGGAAGAGGTATTCTCTGAGTTTACTCAGAGAACAAAGAGGTTGTTAGGTTCAGACTCTTCTGGATAATCAGTTCACGCTCTTCCTCTGGTTAATCAGTTCAGGCTCTGACCCTTATTGATATTATTGATATTAAATGATTTTCAATTTGAACCCTGGGCCTTTGACTCTAAAGTTAGTGATCATTCCACTCTACCATTATTCCACTATTCCCCTAAAATCCATAGCTTCCTTCTAAGAACCATTCAGGCACCATTTCTTATAGGAAACCTTTCCTTTGTCCCTAAGTGCTAACATGATTTCTTTCTTTAAATTACTTCTCATTATTTTATACATACTTAGCATCCATTCCTCCTTAAAATGTTGTATCCCCCTCTATTAAAAAAGAAGTGTCTTGAGGGCAGGAAATATTTCCTTTTTTTTTTTTTAACTATCTCCAGCACCTAGCGGTTGCTTGGTGAATAATAGGTACTTAATAAAAGTTTCTTGTACTGAATTTCTCTTCCCAGGGGGAAAAAAACAAGGTGACATAGTCTCTAATTATATGTAAATAATACAGAAAAGTGATCTTGCTAATTAACGTACACACTAGCTCCAGTGGCCAGTGTAATGCAACCTCAACTCCCAAACATTGAAAACCAAACTGAATTCAGATTGCATTCATTTTTATTTAACTGAGAGAACAGCTCTATTTAAAATGTGTTTAGTAACGTAGAATTGAATGAAAAAGCATCTATTACGAACATATAATTTCACAGAAAAGAAACTGGCCGCACTCCAAGCTTGGCAAAAAGACTAAAACCAAGTTTTCATATCATAGGCCTTTCGGCTTACTTAGAAAACCCAGAATACTTCTCTTCTGAGAAATCTCCCCTCCCCATTTAATTATTAAAGCCAGCCATATTAAGTTGGCTTTTCAATATTGGCATTGGTGACAAATCTTTGTTTGTTTCATGAAAGATGTGCTTTGTGAGAAATTGTTTACACCCTGTATCTTCTATCCTGCTCTCCTTTCTATATATTCTATTGGCTAAGCTCTAAACAGTATTTGAGGGGCAGCTAGGTAGCTCAGTGAGTAGAGCCCCAGCCCTGGAGTCAGGAGGACCTGAGTTCAAATCCAGCCTCAGACACTTGACACACTAGCTGTGTGACCTTGGATAAGTCACTTAACTCCCATTGCCCTGCCTTCCCCCACGAAAAAAAATTAAAGAAAAAACAGTATTTGATCATCTGCTTTGTCATTAGGTCATTTGTCATTAGGTCAGATCTGTAAAAGTTCTAAGAAGTCATCCAGTCCAAGCACCTCATTTTGTAGATAAGGAAACTGAAGAACAGAGGGATCCAGTGATTTGGATAAAATCACAGAGGTTACAAAGAACAGGGCCAAGTTTCGAACTCAGGCCTTAAGATTCTAAGTTTAGCACTTTTTCTATTGTACCCCACTGACCCCCAATCTCAGGCTATATTTAAAAACACCTACCTCTTTAGAAAAAAGAATGGGCTTCTTAAATCACTTGGGAGTTTGATGTTCTGGGACTTTTGAAACTCTTGGCTGTCCCACACAATTTGGGAAAAGTGAGTCCATGTTTTTCGCCACTACTATTTCTGTCTCATTCCTCTGTCAAAGAACACAGAAAACTATTAGGTGTTGGAAATGCAGCCCTGTCTGGTCCTCTTCAACTAGGTTGTTTTCTTTTCCTCTAAGAGGAACCTGTCACCTGCTGGAAGTGCACAGTTATTCGTCAAGGTCATTGTCCACACACAAAGATGCGTTTGTAGTAATAACACGCATTTATATAGAGTGTCTAGGTTTACAAGGCACTTCCTTTAAAATAACCCTCTAAGGTAAGTATGATTGTTATTGTTCAGTCATGTCTTACTCTTTGTCATCCCATTTGGGGTTTTCTTGGCAACGATACTGGAATGGTTTGACATTTCCTTCTCCAGCTCATTTTACAGATGAGGAAAATGAGGCAAATAGGGTTAAGTGACTTACCCAGGGTCACCCAACTAGTAAGTGTATGAGGTCAGATGTGAACTAAGGTCTCCCTATCTCCAGGCCCACTATGCCACCTAGCTGCCCCCTAAGGTAAATGTTTCAAGGACTGCTATCCCCATTTTACAGATGAGGAAATGGGGTCTCAGAGAGGTCAAGTGTTTTTCCCAAAAATCCCAGGGTCAATAAATATGAAGGACAGCACCCAAATCTAGGTTTTCTAATACAACTTTTTCTCCTGGTGGCATAGCACTGCCTACCATAACAGAGCATTGGACTCAGAATTAAGAAGACCTGAGTGCAAATCCTGACTCAGATAATATTAACTGTATGACCCTCCACAAGTCACATGATAATAGTAACATCTGCTTTATAGGGTAGTTGTGAAAATCAAATATGATAATAAATATAAAATACATTGTAAGCTTTAAAGTGCTATGCAAATATTCACTGCTATGATGATGATAAGGAGGAGGAGGATTTTCATAATGTCTACCTGCACGTGAGTATTCGATTCTGCCTTATGAGAGTTTACATTCTAATTACTACTTAATCCAGTGAAAAGAATCCAGGATTTAGAATCAGAGGAACTGGAATAAAATCCTAGTCCTGCTCTATTATCTTTGTGAGTTGAAAAGAACTTCAACTGTCAAGTCCAACTCTCTTTCTATAGATGAGGATACCGAAGTCCAAAGACTAGAAGTGACTTTGCCAGCACTGCACAAGGATTAAGATAATTTCTAATCCCCTTTCCACTTCTAAATCCTATCATCCTCCTGCCTTGTCACTAGGATAACACTTGACTAAGTTTGTAGTTAGAGTTTAAACTCTACTCCCTCATAGCAAAACCTTCCCAAGGGAAATGATCTATCTGTTCCTGCCCACTGCTCCCAGAAATTTTGATGAGGGGCCTGCTATGGTTTCTCCATGCAAGCAGTCCTAAGCTTTTGGGGCAATATACAAATGCCTGAAATAAAGCCAAACCACAGAGCATGTACAAAAATGCCAATAGGGAAAAGGTTGATGGGCTTCAGTCCAGAGGCCGCCACAGAGTGAACTTGGGCTTGTTCTGGAACACTCACTATCTGGAAGGCACACAGTGGTGTAACACAATGACTACTTCTGTTTTCCCTATTATTCTCAGACCAAACAGTTCTCTTAAGCTGAGCAAGTGCAGATGACACATGTTGCAGATCAATCGAAGGAAAGAGATAACAGGAGTCCCTCGGATCATTACAGAACATGAATCTTTAAAAGCAATTATAGGTGGCAACAACAGAGATGTCAATCGGGTCCCTCGTTTATAGCCTGCTGAGAAACAACTTCCAAAGAGATTTCCCTGTAGAGATGTGTGTGTTGCTGTCAGGAGGAAGGCCATTTGATGTGAAACATTACTGAGTATGTTAAAAAGAGGGGCCAGTAGCCAGGTACCTCCTCAATCTATGGAGCTTATGCGTAGACATTAGGATGAAAATCAAAGAACATGCTTCATGAGGCTGAATGGAACTTTAGGGTTCTCAGAGCAATGAGGTACAATGTTCTATTTTTGCAAATTTTTAGTTTCAGTAGCATTAATCAGCTACTTATAAATATTAAGCAACAGAAGGGATTTTCTTCCTTTTTACAGGAAGAATTAGAACCTGAAGTATAAATTTTTAGGAGGTTGTGGCTCCTTCTAGATCTATAACTAGAGAAGTCTTCCCCCCATGTTACCAAATTCAGAGGATCACTGAAAATGACTGCAATCCCTCACCAATATAGAAACAACTGAGCTCATCATGTTTCTCCACAGCCATTTCCAAACCACGACACCTGAACTCAGGTCATCATCCAGGATCCTGATCTCTGATCCTTGCACTATAGGCTCTGATTGGTGAGCTCTTGCCTTATCTTGAATCCTCCATCTTGCTTCCTGGACCCAACCATACCTTTCCAGGTGCAGTCCTTTCTCCCTTCTTTTTAGTTTCCTGTTTATGAGCTTTCTTTCCACAATAAGGTCCTTGACAACAGAAACTGCTTTGCTTCCTTGTATTTGTTTTCTCAGTACTCAACACAATGTTTGGCACACAATAAGGAGAGAAAAATGAAGGACAAGAAGTCATATATCTGTGTTATTTTTATCCTTAGGTTCACAAGAGTTGGTGGGTGGACTTGGGTCATGATAGTTGTGTACAGTCCCTGGTCATCATTATCAGAGGACCTGGGATGGTGAGGATGGGGTGAAAGAAGAGGAGAAACCCTCTAGCCCTGGACCATTGAAGTGATGCTGCCTTAAGCATTATCTAGATCCTAGTGGCTATTACTTACATCTACCCAAAGGACATTCTCCTCCTTTCTTCAATGAGTTCAGTACATGACTCACAATCTCCGTCCTCACTACCTCTTGCACTTTACTAGTATTACATTTGCCACTCTACTAGAGTACAGTGATACTCCCTTAAATACCTGAATTCCTACTTCCCCAGTCTTTTTCATTTCTAAGACTTACTTCTCCACTTCACCTCAGCTGTACAACAGAAGAGAACAATACACTTGAATACCCACTGCTTTAGAACTGGAAATATAAAGCAGAAGAAATCAATGAGGAAATTTTCCCAGCTGATGCAATATCTCAATCCAGGGGAGAGATTTTTTTTTTCTCTTTTCCCTCAATGAAGTGCCTTTATACTATAGTTGTGAACTCAAAGTAAAATCCACTTTGGTTTTTCTTTTCCTTATAAAAAGACATTGAAAGAATTCACTCTAAGTGCCTGTTTGTTTGGTTTTTTTGGGGGGGGGTTTGTAGGTATAGAAATAAAAAGCAATATGAAAAATATATGGGCTAGTCCCATATCATGGTCAGTTAATAAATGGATCAAAAGAAAGAGAGAGGAGGAAAAAGGGAATATTGTGAGCAAGATGTAAATAAAGAGAAACACAGAAGAAAAGGAGGCTAAATAGAGAGGCGAAAGAGAGAAAAAATAGTGAAAGAAGAAATGAGAAAGGAATACGGAAAGAAAAGGAAATCTAAATGTTTGAGAGAGCCTAAGTTGCATATTCATATATTCTGTTCAAAAAATTGTAATAATTAAAACTTTCCTAAAAGGAGAATGGGCTTCATTAGGAAGCAATAGAGTTCCCCAATACTTGGAGGTCTTCAAGCAAAGGTTGAATATCTTGTTGGCATATTATAGAAAGAATAACTTTTGTATTCTGAGTTGAACGAGAGGTTTGCTGAAATATTTTCTAACTCTAAAATTCTATAACTATCCTGAAAAGTATCAGGTAAGGATATCAGTAGGCCCAAGAATTCCAGGATTAGAATGGATTAGACTTATGCTTTCAGTTAGCTACATCAGTTCTCTAGGCCTCAGCTTCCCCATTTCTAAAAACAAAGACTTAGAGAAGATAATCTCTAAAGTTTCATGCTGGTCCTGATACTGAATAATTCTATGATTACCACATATAGCTATATTTACTAAGAACAGAAATGATTTCAGCTTCTTGAAGTTATAGAAGAAATATCCCTGAGAGCACAAAATCTTTACTGAAACTAATATTTGCAAAGGTGACAGGCAAAGAATTCACTCATTTCAGTAGATTATGTAGCCATCCAAAGGGGGCCATCTCCAGTCATCCTGATCTGTGTCTTGCCACTGGGCCCAGAGGGCTCCAGAGGAGAGAGCAAGGTTGGTGACTTTGTACTCACTTAGATCCAATTCACTTGCAAATCATGGCATCACCTTCCTGATATCATGGTCCTCTTCGAGAATGAAGAAAAACAACAACAACCCCTCCAAAACCAAAAAAAGTCACAGAAAATGCAAAATTGGAAGGGACCTCATGGGACATCTATGTAGTGTCATCCTTATTTGAAGAGTCCTCTCTCAAACATATTCACCAATGGCTCATCTCACCTTTGCATGAGGACCCCTAGAGAGGAAAAAGCTCCAAAAGAATCTCTTCCCACATTCAGGCAACTCATTCATTGGATCATAGATTTACAGCTAAGAAGATACCTTTAAGGTCATTGAATACATTTCCCTTATTTACAGGTGAGAAAACTGAGGCCCAGGAAAATTCAGTAATAGAGAAGACCTTTGGTTGGTGTGTATACTTTTCTCAGTATCCTTTAGGCCAAGAAAGCAGACAAACAACACTGGAGGCCAACATGAGAATCTGAGTTTTGTGGGCTAAGTCTATATCTGAGAGGTTTTGGTAAAGGAAGGAGAACACAGATGGGGAGTCAAATGAACTATAGCAATAGAGAAAAGGCAAAGGTATTGAAGTGGAGTCTCTTATTCATTCATTCATTTTTTAGTGCAAGAAAAAGCAAATCTCAAAGGGAAAGACAAAGAAACATTTTCAGCAAGAGTCCAAAGATTAATAGAGAAGTTCTGAGTGAACAACAACAACAAAAGGAAATGAATATTTATGTTTCTGGAAACATCTCTGATCCTGACTCAAATTCTATGCTTTGGCAGGTCTTTTCACCTACTAGTTCATAAACTCTTAGGGACTAGAGAAGAATTTGATTATAAGAAATGCTTTGAATGAGTCATTTAGAACAAAATTTCCAATATCTCTCTCAAGTGAATTAATACTTAAAAAAAAAAAAACACCCCGAGATGTTGACTTAGCTATTTGCCTCTTACAATTAGAAGTGATTGAATTCATCACATAAAATTTTTGACCAATAATTATTTACTGACCACGGAATCTTATTAGAGCCCGAAGTATTGAGATGACTGCCCAGGAGTACTAGAATCCTAGGCATAGTGGAGAGAGCAAACTCTGGAGTTAGAGGACATTGGTTCAAATATGATCTCTGATGCCCATAAGCTGGATGACCTCATCTTAGGTGACTTACCCTCCCTAAACCTCAGTTTCTTCAACTAGAGGGCTCAACCTTTGAGTTCCTTTCCACTTCTGAATCTATGATCCTATGCAAATGTTCAGAATAAGAAACAAAGACCCAGAGACATAAAATGATTTATCCAAGTTCATACAAAGTACTAGTGATAAAGCCAGCTAAGGTAACCTGATTTCTAGAAAAAAATAAAAATAAAAACAAACATGTGGTCCTTTGAAGAAACAGATATATTAGCAATTAATATTTAACTAGCATTTACATAGCACTTTCAACTTTTGTGAGGCCCTTTCTCTGTTGTCTCCCTTGATCCTCAAGATAACCCTGGGAGGTAGATGCTTTCACTATCTTTATTTTAGATTAGAAAACCAAGACCTAAGTGATTTATCCAGGGTCACACAGCTCGTAAACATCTGAAGTAAGGATTCAAACTTGGTTTGAGAGGGAAGACTCTGAGTCCAACACTCTAACCACTGAACTACCTGGATGCCTAAAGCAGTAGATGAACAAGAGGGAAAAAGAAACAGGGTTGGAGGCAAGTGGGAGAATAAGGTGGAAACAAGAGCAGGCAGAAAAATGAAAAGCCAAATGGATTATCAACATATTCAACTTTCAGTGGTAAAGGCCATATCTATGCAAATGTGAGACTGAGCTTGGAGGGAAAGAGCCCAGCCTGAGTGGGAGCATTAGCCTCTCCACAGGACTCTCCACAAGGCAAAAAAAGAAACTGATTTTTCCTAGGGAATGTATGAAATGTTTGGCTTATTCCTGATTGCGATTTTGCCCCCATTGCTCTACCTATTATTAGGTTTCGGAGAAAATCAGATTGATTTCCAGTGGCTATAATCATATGAATTATAGGTTTCATTTAGAATCTTCTCACCTCTCCCAGTGGGGAGTATCCCTCTATCATTTCCAGCAACCAAAATAACACTTTTCCAGTTTGAATGAGAAATCAGGGATATTCCAACTGCGTACGAGATCTCTGTCATTTCTGCCCTGACTACCTCAGGCCTAGAGCCTTGTTGTAATGAAACTCCTAACGGTGATGTTCTGATTTGGGTTGTGTAAGAACCCTCACACAGAGAGCCACAGAAGCCGTTATAATATTCATTCTGGCTGTTATCAAACAGCTACACCTTTGCGGATCTACCCCATTAATCTTCATGAAATCCTTAACTTTCTGAATGCTGCCTACACCTGAAACATCCATGGGGATACTTGTAAACATGTCCTGGCCCCCAGCATTTGGACACCTCTGGCTGAGCCCAGATGCTAAGATTGCCTAGGACAAAGTTGGAGGAGAACTTTTTAGAATCTGGCAGGAAAGTCCCTTCCATATGGGAAAGGCAGAAACAATTAAAGAGTGAACAAGGGAAGCACATTGCTCAAGGTTTAATAGTATAATGGAATAGCATTGCAAATTTATTTTTTAATTTTGTGGACATCCTTAAGGCATGAAATCATATCTTTTCTATAGACAGTATAATTAAGTCTTTAAAGTTGAAATAGACAGGCCTACTCCAGCATGGAACCAGAGACTCCAAGGGAAGCATCTCAGGGATAAGAAAGGGCACACACAGAAAAAAAAATCACGACAGAAAATTTTACTAGGAAGTTCTAATAGCTTTCTTGGAAGGGGGAAAATGTTAGTTGTGCAAATAGTAGATATCCTTGTCTCACTACCTTTGGGCATAAGGTGAATGGAGGGGCTGATGGGTATGGCAGGGAAGAGATATTGATTAAACAGAATATCTGAATAATCAGCGTTCTAATTTGGTATGAGCCACCAAACAAAGTGCTGGGGAAAATGCTTTAATTGTTCAACCAACCAATAGACATTTACTAAGCACTATCAGCTTGGCACCATGCTAAATGCTATGAATACAAAGGAAAAGCAAAAGCAGTCCCTGCTTCCAAAGAGTTTACATTCCAATGGGAGGTTTTACATACATATACACACACATATATATGTGTATATATCCCTGCGAGGTCAATCAGTAACTAAAAAATCTTTCCCACCCATTCAACAGGCCTCAAGTGGGGCCTTTCTGGCTCAGAGTGAATGTATACAGTAACTGTTTCTCTTTTGGGCTGCAACCCTGAAGGTCTTCTCCTCCAAGTTGATTTCTTTTTTTAATTGAAGGGGCTATCCCTTTACTCACTTCTTAAAGTGGCCTTTTCACTGAATGGGCATTGCCTCACTCAGAGTGAGAACCTGAAAAGACCTTAGCTTAAATGAATCAAAGTCTTCCACTGCATCCTGGGCTATCTCCAGGTGTCCAGATCAATATCTGGCCACTGGACCCAGATGGCTCTGTAAGTGAGGCTGGTGACTTTACACAGCCCTTCCTCACTCAAATCAAAATGAATTAATTACAAGTCATGTCATCGTCTCCTTGATGTCATGGTTTGAAGGGCAAACCACAACTTATATGCCCCCACACACTAGGTATCCATCCAATAGTCTTACTACTGTTTAAATCTTTAATATTGTATTATTAGGATATAATATAATGCTATATAACACATAAGATACTACATATTATTATTAAAATTAATAGTTTAAACAATTATAGTTTAAAACTACCTGGTACATAAAGGTTACATCCCATTAGAATGTAAGTTCTTAAAGAACAGATACTATTTTGAAATATCTAATGAACCAGGAGATTATTGGTCATTTGTCCCTTGTCTGAGATACATCCATAGTTCAAAATGACTGTCAGTGGGGTCCGTTCTCTATTATGAAGTGTAACGATATTACTAAATGCATGCCATGCGCAATCTATATTAAACATGGTGCTGGCTGAAATGAAAGATTCAATTGAGAATCCACTTTTAGAAGCTATTTGAATGCAGATCAAAAAAGAACCTAATGGATATGTCTTCAGACAATTCAAGTCTCTTTTGGGCTTTTACAAAATTCCAGAGTGATACATTACACCAATGATTGACCTTTCTAACAATTGAGGAAATGTCCTTCAATCAACCTCAGAGTCACAAGACCTGGGTTCAAATTCCAAGTCTTTTATTTACTTCCCATGCAACTTTGGACAAGTTACCTCTTTTGTCCTCAGTTTCTTCATCTGTAAAACGAACGAGTTGAATTAGATTACTTCTGAGGTCACTTTCAGACCAAAATCTTTGTTTGAGTTTCTGTCACCGGCTTGGAGAGGTACTCATAGGTGACCACCCTCCAACAAGATCTTACATCACTGCCAATGTTATACCTAGCCACAATCAGCTACCCACACAACTGAGGAAAACAACATTTGCTGCAGCGCAAATGATCATCCCTTTGGCTTCTAGCACCTACAACTGTGTGTCATAAATAATTCTAACAATTCTAAACATCAAGAATGTAATGAATTATGAGCTTTTCATCAGGAGACTTGGAGGATCAATAGAAGCAGAGGGTGTCCAGATAAGCACATTCCGTAATTACTGCTCAGGACTGCATAAATCAATTTAACATCACACTTCAGAAAAGTTTTTCAAAACGTATTTTTCCCCCAGATTTATTAGAGTAATGGTGTGTTGGTGCACGGTTCCGTCCCATCTACTTTTTAATATAACCTTTTAAGGAAATTTAATTTCTACTTCAAAAGGAGTTACATAAAACATCAATTCTCTGTAACTGGATATGACACATTTATGTTGTATTTTTTTTCCCAGAGGGGACAAATCAATCATTCAGTTACTCTTCAATTCATCTTACTCTCATGGTGAGCCAGCTACTTGAAATGATCAGGCTACTTTGGCAATCAGTTAATAAATAGGAATTTAAATATTCTTTTCTTCCAATCGAATAGACCAGGTAATGAAGCTGAAACCAACTGCATGATGCATGTCCTGCTGGACTCTCCTTTCAAATTTAATAAATCTGAGCTTTTGCGGAATAATTAAAAACTCACACTTGCTGAGAACCTAATCAGTCTAGCAAAACGATGTCAATAATTTTACATTTTAATGCACAATCCCAACAACTTTGAAAATTAATTCATTTGAGGTGTTATTTTATGTAATTTGGAAAATAAGAATTAATACAGGCCACCAAAGATAATCCTTCCATTCAGTTAAAAAGGAGGTGAGTCATGTTCTTTTGAATCTTGGTTTTATATAGAGCATCATCATTTTGTACTATTGGTCAGAGAGCTAAGCAAGTTTATCCCCTGAGAGCTCGAGGATCGGCCTGATCATAGTGAGCAAAGTCTGGAAACATCCAGGACACTCAGCACATTTAGGAGCTCATTTGGAGACCCAGGGTATAAGGGCTTTATCTTTTCAAAGCCATTGTGAGTGATATCCATGTGTTTTAGACAAATATGAGTACTAGTAAGAATAGAACAAGGAAGAGTAAGTCTTTGAGTGTCACAGAAGAAATCTATGGAAGGGGAGGAAGAGAATCAGCATTTATTAAACACCTACTATGTGCCACGCACTATGCTAAGCCCCTTTGCTAAGCCATTTTATAAATATCTCATTTGATCCTCACAACAACCCTGGGAGGTAGATCCTATTATTATCTCCATTTTACAGATGGGGAAACTGAGGCAGAGAGTGGTTTAGTGACTTGCCCAGAGCCACACAGCTAGTAAGTATCTGAGGCTTGAACTGAACTCACTTCTACCTAACTCCATACTAGCACTCTACCACCGACCACTCTCAAGAGTAAGATCTTTGGAAAAGGGTAACTTGATATTACATTCCTTTCTTGGTGACTTTGCACAAGCTATCTATCCCCTATGCCTGGTATGTAGAGCCTAGTTAATTCCACCAAACAGAAATCCATATCTTCCTTCAAATCTCAGATCCAGGGTCATCTCCTACGAAGGGCCTGAAATGATTACCCCAGCTATCCCTTCCCTGCAAAATGATTTGTTATTTACTTTGTATATGTTATCTAGTTGTAGGCCTGTATGTTGTTTCCCACAATAAAAGGTAATTTCTTTAAAGGCAAGGACAATTCCTCTTTATTCTTGTATTCATAGTGCCTAGCAAAGTCCCTGGTATATAAAGGGACCTCAATAAATGCTTATTGGTTGATTGGTAAATCTCTAAGGTCATGGACATTAGGATGTAGGAAAACATTCCTAAGGCTGTAACCTGAGGATATGGGGTACTTACTGGGTCACAATCATGGGATCTTAGCTCTATGATAGGAAAGGATACAGGGACCATCTAGTGCAACTCTCCCCCCTCCCTCATTTTACAGATCAGAGAACTGAGGCTTATGGAGTTTTAAAGTGACTTTTCCAAGGTCTCAGAAGTAGTGTCCCAGATGTGATAGAAACCCAGATTCTCGAGAGTAGGAGGGGGCAGAGCCAAGATGGTGGCTGGAAAGCAGGGTCTTCCTTAAGCTCTCTCCCAAATCCCTCCCAAAACCTGTAAAAATGGCTCTGAACAAATTCTAGAGCTGCAGAACCCACGAAATAGCAGAGGGAAACAGGTCTCCAGCCCAGGAGAGCTTGGATAGTCACTGGGAAGGGTCTATCCCACGGTGCTGAGAGCAGAGGGCAGCCCGGTGTGGGCCACACCAGGACACACCAGACCCAGAATCAGCCAGCCAGAACAGGCCTTGGGGCGATGAAACAGTGAGCTGTGGCAGTTACCAGATTCTCAACCCACAAATGCCAAAGAGCAGGTTAGGGGGAAACTGCAGGATGGAGTTCAGAGGGGTCTGATCGCCAGACCTGGGGGTGGCAGAGGTGGTGCAGCAGTGACAGTGGCAGCAGCAAGAAACTCCTGAGGCTGCATCCAGAGCTACAGCGTCAGCTGCTTGCCAAGTCTCCGGCTCACACTGTGGGAGGATTATAGCTGCGGATCAGAGTGGGAGTGCAAGGAGCGCTTTATGGGCACAAAGGCAGATTCTCTTGCTATGCCCTGCTTGGATCTGTATTGTGGTCCTGGTTGGCAGTTCCTGGGGGAGGAGGAGTGCTGGCGGTGACAGAGCCTGGGGTGACAGTGGAGTAGAAGTAGCTCTGAAAACAGCAGTGCTTGGACCCTAAAGCTTGGGACAAAGTACTCTTTACAAGCAGTCATATCCTGCCAAAAAGCTCAAGGGTCAAGTAGTTGTCTAGGAACATGAATAGACAGCGAAAACAAACTCAGACTCAAACGCAGACTCAAACTCAAACTCTAGATTCCTTTTTTGGTGACATAGAAGAGCAAAACATACAGCCAGAAGAAGTCAACAAAGTCAAAGAGCCTACATCAAAAGCCTCCAAGAAAAATTATGAACTGGCGATGGAAGAGCTCAAAAAGGATTTGGAAAAGCAAGTAAGAGAAGTAGAGGAAAAATTGGGAAGAGAAATGAGAGTAATACAAGAAAACCATGAAAAACAAGTCAATGACTTGCTAAAGGAGACTCAAAAATACTGAGGAAAATAATACCTTAAAGAATAGACTAACCCAAATGTCAAAAGAGCTCCAAAAAGCCAATGAGGAGAAAAATGCCTGGAAAGGCAGAATTAGCCAAATGGAAAAGGAGGTCCAAAAGACCACTGAAGAAAATACCACCGTAAAAATTAGATTGGAGCAAGTGGAAGCTAGTGACTTTATGAGAAGTCAAGATATTATAAAACAGAACCAAAGGAATGAAAAAATGGAAGACAATGTGAAATATCTCATTGGAAAAACCACTGACCTGGAGAATAGATACAGGAGAGATAATTTTAAAAATTATTGGACTACTGAAAGCCATGATCAATAAAAGAGCCTAGAAATCATCTTTCAAGAAATTATCAAGGAGAACTGCCCTGATATTCTAGAACCAGAGGGTAAAATAGAAATTGAAAGAATCCACTGATCACCTCTTGAAAAAGATCCCAAAAAGAAAACTAGGAATATTGTAGCCAAATTCCAGAATTTCCAGATCAAGGAGAAAATAATGCAAGCAGCCAGAAAGAAACAATTTGAATATTGTGGAAACATAATCAGGATAACACAAGATCTAGCGGCTTCTATATTAAGGGATCGAAGGGCTTGGAATATGATATTCCAGAGGTCAAAGTAGCTAGGATTAAAACCAAGAATCACCTAGCCAGCAAAACTGAGTATAATGCTCAAAGGCAAAATATAGATTTTCAATAAAATAGAGGACTTTCAAGCTTTCTCAGTAAAAGACCAGAACTGAATAGAAAATTTGACTTTCAAATACAAGAATCAAGAGAAGCATGAAAAGGTAATCAAGAAAAAGAACAAGAAAAAGAAATTGCAAGGGACTTACTAAAGTTGAACTGTTATGTTTACATTCCTACATGGAAAGATGATGTGTATAATTCGTGAGATCTTTCTCAGTATTAGGGGAGCTGAAGAGAATATAGACAGAGGGTACAGGATGAGTTGAATATGAAGGGATGATATCTGAAGAAATGAAATAAATTTAAGAGGTAAGAGAGTAATATATTGAGAGAAGGAGAAAGGGAGAGATAGAATGGGGTAAATTATCTCACATAAAAGTGGCAAGAAAAAGCAGTTCTGTTGGAAGGGAAGAGGGGACAGGTGAGGGGAAATGAGTGAATCTTACTCTCATTGGATTCAACTTGAGGAGGGAATAACATACATACTCAATTGGGTATGTTACTCCACAGGAAAGTAAAGGGAAGGGGATAAAAAGTGGGGGGGGGATGATAGAAGGGAGGGCAGATAGGGGGAGGAGGTAATAAAAAGCAAACACTTTTGAAAGGGGACAGTATCAAGGGAGAAAATTGAATAAAGGGAGACAGGATACAATGGAAGGACATATAGTTAGCCTTTCATAACATGAACATTGTAGAAGTGTTTTACATGATGATACATGTGTGATCTATGTTGAATTGCTTGCCTTCCTAGAGAGGGTGGGTGGGAAGGGAAGAGGGGAGAGAATTTGGAACTCAAAGTTTTAAAAGCAGATGCTTAAAAAAAAGTTGTTTTTTTGCATACAGCTGGAAAACAAGGTATATAGGGAATGGGGCATAGAAATCTATCCTGCCCTACAAGAAAGTAAGGGGAAAGGAGGTGGGGGGAGTGGGGTGAAAGAAGGGAGGGCTGACTGGGGAATGAGGAAATCAGAATATATGCCATCTTGGAATGGGGGGGGAGGGTAGAAATGGGGAGAAAATTTGTAACTCAAAATCTTGTGGAAATCAATGTTGAAAACTAAAATATTAAATAAAAATGATAAAATTAATAAAAGAAGTCCAGATTCTCTGATTCTTAAGGCCAGATGGAGCTGACTAAGAGCATTTTCCCCTCTTTGTGGCCATTAAGGATGAGACCCTTACCCAGAGACACTATCTTGAATAATGGGACAATTTCTTAACATTTTATGTACATATACTATGTTATGGCATGTTAATGGTAAAGGAAACACAGAGATCCTGGACTGTAATTTCAATTGACACTTTGTCAATTCTCTTATCTTATTGTTTGCAACCTATTCAATTAAGAAAATTCCTTTCTCAATCCATGGTTGAACATATGTGGAGCTCATAAATTTCAGTGACGTAGCCACCCTGAATTAGGATGGTTCTAAACTGTATTTTAGCCTTCTCACTTTGTTCAGACAGTCAGAAGTTACATTTTGGCTCTGTTGAGGTCAAGGAACCATATGTTGAGGTTTGGAGTTTAGGGGCACTCAGGACACCAAAATACCAACATGCCAGGTACTACTCGAATGAATTCAGCCTAAGCCTTCTTACAGCCAAAGAGAGAAACAAAGTTTATTAAAGATTCACTGTATTGGGTAGAGTGTTAAGAAATCTCACCATTTGTGATGCTCCTATTGACAATCCGGCCAAATTCAATCTGCTGAGCTAGATTGAATCTAAGCCCCTTCATGGATGCAAGATGGAACTTATATACAGAAAGATTATAGGAGGGATCTAGGGTTGTCCAAGTAGTCTAGGGTGATGGGAGGAGGGGTTTAGGGAGGGTTATGATGAGGAGTCTAAGGAGGCTGGGGTGGCCAGAGGTCAGACTCCAGGAATGGGATTAAGGGTGGGAAATAGGTGAAGGCTATAATGGAGTTAACAGACAATGGAGGGATATGCTAATTTAAGGGTTAAGAGATTTGGGCATAGACATTTTGATAGGATCAGGGGTGAGAAGCAGTTGGAGGCAACCTGGAAGTATGGGGACAATGGGACAATCTGAGGTAGCAGACAGATTTGGGCATGAAAAGCCAGATTAAGTGGGAAGATTCAGGGTGGGTTTCAAGGGGGTTCCCGAAGCCTGTACCCCATCCGCTATATATACATACATGTTCACTAGCTTTTTTGCCTCTTTAACCAAATTCAGGTCATTACACTGAACCTTAAGGAAAGATGAAGGTGGACACAGTCTTTCTAGCGGTGGTTCAAAAGGAGGTTACACTATGTGGAAAGAAATCATAAGTTTGTTATCGTGTGTGAGAAACATTGTTGTGGGGATCACAAGACTCCCTAGGCAGGGTTAGACCTTGAGGAAGGTCCAAGTAATAACCCCTAAGGAAGGTTATGCATACCACAGGGCTCCCTGAGGAAAACCAAGTGGTAGCCCTCCTCAATATGTGGGGACCACAGGGCTTTCTAGGCAGGGTTAAACCCTAAGGAAAGCCCCTTAAGAAGGCTCTGCAGACCACAGGACTCCCTGAGGAAGATCCGAGTAATAGCCCCTTAACACTGCTGTGGGGATCACAGGACACCCCAAGGCAGGGTCAGAAAATAAGCCCAAGATTTGTTTCCACAGCTCATTGCCTTCCTGGTTGCATAACCTTAGGAAGATCCATGTGATTTGCTCATTGTAACCCAAAGAACTCAGGCCAGAGTGGGCAGACAAAGGCATTTATTACACTCCTTGTGAGAGAATGGGTGCAGTGCTCACTAAGAACACTCACACTGATACAGAAGCATGAGTGAGGGTAACCAGTTCCTCCATCCCTGTTGAGTTAGGGTTAGTTTACATTCTTTATTTTCCCACATACTTTTCTTAACTTATACAGTTTACATAGGTAGGATAGTAAGGATACAGAAGCAAAAGTTAAGTTAGTTCTATCATTTTTGTTTGAGTTAAGATTAGTCTACATTATTTATTTCCCTACCTTCCTTCTTTAAATATGCAAATGATGCCGATTAGTAGATCTGGACACATGACCAGGACCTGACCCTTGAACTGACATGATAAGCTTGAACTGGTTCAACTGGTTTAGCCTCTCTAGCCTCCCTGACACCAGTATGGCCATTGTCTTGCTAAGTAAACTTTAACTCAGCTATATGGATAGCTTCTGTGGGAGCAAAACCAGATAGCATACTATCTTTTCTTACATATGCACCTAGACATTTTCTTCAGTCAATCAACAAGAGATAATGAGCAGCATTATTAGCATTTGTTTTCTAATTAGACAAAGACATTTTAAAAATTAGAAGCTTCAAAGCAACTCCCCCCAAACAAGGGCTGTACAATTTCTTGCTCTTCCTCTGTACACACACACCCCTCTCCACAAATTAACACTTTCTATGTATGTATGTATGTAAATTGGCTTTATTTCTGAGGACTGATCTACATAGGAGATCTCATTTACTTACCAAATGAACAGATTTTTTTAAAAGAAAATCCTCTTCTTACTTCCTAGGTCCCTGAAAAGGATTATGAAAAAGCCACTAATCCCTTTAAAAATATTTCCAAGAAAATTAGGGTTTTGCAGGGAGAATAGGCCATTAAGAAGATTAGGGTTATGGAGTAAGGGTTTGGATTATTATTAACAATAATCAATTAATATTTTTAGTGGATAAATATTAATTTTCTCTCTCTCCCACTGATGGGGATGGGATCTGAACCCCTAAAAGAAAAAAACTATGTCATTGGGATCTGGACCCCTGGACTTTCCCACATGGCCCAGGTCCCTGAAGCAATTTGCCCTTCCCAGCTAATTAACTGCCCTTTCATTGTTTGTATCTGGCTCTACTCTAGACCACTGCTCCCTTAATTTCTTCTAACACTTTCTCTGTTCCCACAGTCTTCTGTATAAAAGATGCATCTTGTTTCCATGAAAATGTTCAGATTCCTTAAGAGTCTAGCAAATGCTTAGATTCCTTAAAAGTCTGGCCAATAAGGCAGATTTTTAGAATCATACCTACTCAATCGGTGTTCTAATAAGCCTTGTCTGTGGCTGAAAGAAGGCTTGGGTTGAATTCATTTGGGCAGGTAAACCTCAACACTACTATCATTTAAGAAAAAAAAAGAAAGAAAACCTCTAACAATTATTTTTCATAAAAACAAAAAAAAAATTAACATGTTGTCCATGTCTAAAAATGTTTCATTTTACATTCTGGAAATGTTGAGGGTGAGACAAGGTCCAGAAACCCCAAAACTGGAGTTCCCAGACAGAATTATTGGGGGGGTACCCCTCAAGGACCAGAGTACTGGAGAGGGTCAGGGCCATCTGGAATGAATTCATGACCTCAAGCATTCTTTAAGTCAAGGTGGCAAAGATTTATTACACTTTTCAGCAGCCAAGAGTTCTCAGGGAACCTGCAACCTTACCGGGGTGCAGGTAAAATTTATATAGGTTAAACTTCAGTAAAACATGTGTCAAATATGTTAACTAGGTGATTCAGGGCAGGATTAGGGAGTGGTTAAGGGGTGGTCAGTTCTTAAAGGAACATTCACTTTTTGTATCTACTGTGCAGGTATCTTACCCAGAATTTCACTGGGAAATAGCCCAAAGAGGGGCCACATGGAGGTGTGGTTTTAGGCCTGAAACATCATTAAGTCAACCAACAGTCTGGGCTGACTGGGAAATACCCAGGCTGCTTCCATCAATGTCTTGTTAGACAAGATAAATGTAAACGGGTATACATATGTCTAGGTATAGCATATATATGATAGGTCAGTGAGTAGTAGTGAGTAGTAAATATCTCTATGACCCAGTACACATCCAGTTCAGCACATACACAGCTGATTCAAACTAATAAATTCTATAGGTAGAGCTGGCCACTGTATCAGGAAGATAAATAAGTGTTTTGCTAGGGCATGCTGTCTTTTTTTGCTAGAGAGAAACTGCTAGGGACAGTGTTTTGAGCCTATGGAGAGATGTGATTTTGGAACTGGGGTTCAAATCCATTACCTTTCTTATAATATATCACTATTATTATTAACAACAACTTACATGAGAT
This sequence comes from Trichosurus vulpecula, assembly GCF_011100635.1. Classification (NCBI taxonomy): domain Eukaryota; kingdom Metazoa; phylum Chordata; class Mammalia; order Diprotodontia; family Phalangeridae; genus Trichosurus; species Trichosurus vulpecula. Next base: position 107,489,232 of record NC_050580.1, on the reverse strand, counting down.
AGTAATTAAAATTTTGAGGCAACTAGGTGACACAGTGGATTGAATGCTAGACTTGGAGCCAGAAATACCTGTGATCAATCCTTGCTCCAGGCTCACTTACTATTTTTGATTCTAAGACAAGCCACTTAAACTTTCTTAGCCTCAATTTCCTCATTTGTAAAATAGGGATAAAAATAGCACCTAGGTCCCAGGGTTGTTGTGAGGATCAAATGAAATAATAATTGTAAAGTACTCTCCAAACTTTAAAGTTCTAAATGCTAGATACCATTACTGTTTTTTAAGTTTGGAAAGTACTCACATATGTACTGTTGCATTTGAAACCCATAAGAGCCTTTTGAGATAAGCAGGGCAGGTATCCTGCAGCCTGAGAAGGACTGATGTCTGCTTTGGCAAATTCGAAAGCAGCCTCAGGGATGGAACATTTTGCCAAGGACATAGAGAAAGAGGTGAAATTGGGACTCAAATCCAGTTCTAATGACCCCAAATCTAGTACTATAACCTATACCAACCACATTCTCTGCCTGACTATTGCCCTCTGCCCCCAATGCCAAACTACCAGCCACTATCGAGAATCATTTCCTCTTTTGTAAAAGCCTTAGCCTGGTTATCACTGAGCCAGGAAATGCCCTTCAAAATCTCAAAAAGTCATCAAGTCCAAGTATGATCCTCTAAATAAAGTATAGATCAGTATCCAAACCGTTTACCAGGCTCCAAGTATTTATAGAGACTTACTGCATGCCAAAGCATAGTGCTCTCATTACTTCACCCAGATGTCCCTTTTTGTTCCCCTCTTGATTCTGCTTCTGACTTTCCAGACTTTGCCACCATATCTCAGCACCTGTCACATCCTGGATCTTGCCTCAGCACCTGGGACCTCTACAAAAATCCATTGACCCGCTACAGCCTTATCATCGTACAACACTTCTCTGCCATGACAACCCCCTTCTCACACTGCTGAGTTTCTCCTGGGGTCTCCATTTTGGGGAGGATCCCAGACTATCTGATCTTCATTCCCCTTCCAGCTTGGCTTCTGATTTTCTGAATTTCTATACCATTCCCTAAAGTGGGGATTGGACCCTTGCACATTCTTTTCAGATTCTTTTTGTGAACTGTCTTCTATCACAATAAAATAAATTCCTTAATGAGACTTGTCTTTTTCTTTGGGTTTGTTTTTATAACCCCACACCTTAGCACAGTCCCTGGAAAGTAGAGAGCTTGAATAAATGCTTGTTGCTTCTCTGCTAGTTTGCATGATGTCTAGTCTCTCTAAGAGTGACTGAAATACTGGGTCACCAATAAGACTCACATTTGGAAAAACATAGCCAGCCAGGACAAGAGTGGCAGATTTGATTGAGACTAAAACTAGAGTTGCTGGCCATTTCTGATCATGAAACACTGAACAAAATTAAGAACTTGTCTAGAAAAATACTTCAGAGGAAGAACAAAAACTATAGCCTTCCCTTTCAGCTCTAGGATTGAAAAATAGTATGTTTTCCCTTCTCTTGCCTGGGCCTTTCTGCTAACAGTGTAGTTATTTCAGGGTGACTTTTCTGCAGACATTACAAGAGTAACTAATCCTACCAAAGGGAAGATTTGTGTTAAACCTTTTCATTAAATCAAGCTTTCCTCTCTACAACATCCCTCACAGCTACAGTAAACAATCTTCCAAAGGAAGTGACAAAAGCAGGGGAGAGAAAAAAAGAAAGGTCTTGGTTGATACTTCTGTGCATTGATCTATCCTTGCATGGCTGCTTTTGATTGTGAACATTATTTTAAAGCTTCCAGAGCAGTCAGGATGCTGCCAGTGTCTACAGCATCCCTTCTAAAGCCTTGCTGGCCCTGTCAATTAAGACCATCCCAAATAAATGATATAAGGAATAACTGTTGGGAGAGCAGCTAACACTGAACTTCCCAAGTCATGAATTATTGGGCCATTTGAGCATCAATACTGGAAACAATGTTTGCTTCATTGTTGGAGCAAAGCATAGCATTTCTAGCCCTGAGTGATAATGTTTTTGTACACGTATACATACACACACATACACATATACATACACACACATACACATTCATATACATACACACACACAGACACTCCCCCTCCAACATAAGCCAATGATTTATTGGTTGTTGATAGACATAATGAATAAGTGAATAAATGAAGAACATAACATATTGAGGACTTACTATGTACAAAGCATTGTGCTAAGGGCTGTGGGGTGCAAATAGTAAAGCAATCCATCCCTCACTCTTAACTAGCTTACATTGTAAGAAAATGAGATATCACAGGAATGTGGTCTCAGCTACACATCAGGAAGGTCCCATGGTCATGAGGGTAAAGTAATATAGCAGATGGCAATACATCTTCTTTGATATCATTTCCATTGATAAAACTATATATATTTCTGATGTTGAACCATTTGACAATGCTAAAGGACTTGGTGATAAGAAATTTTCAGTAACTGTTTCTACTGAGAAGTTAGGGGCAGTAGCATTTGACACATTACATCACCAGGGTTATTCCCTGAGACAATGGTAATAGCAAGTGGGCTGTTTGCAGGGCTGGGGATTTGGGAAATACTGCTGTTTCTGGGGCTTATAGGCTTATGTACCCTTTGGTGTCAGTTAGTATTGATGGTGGTGGGGATGTCAGAGTCCTTCTCTACAGGGACATCTCAGTGAAAACACTCTAACTGTAGGAGTCACATTCCTTTGAATATATGGTATATAATGTAGGGATAGGTAAAAATGAAACATCTGTTTTAGCTGCAAACTGGTCATAGGATCATAAGCCTAGAGACAATAGGGGATCCTGAAGACATCTAGTACAACTCTATCATTTTGCAGATTAGGAAATTGAGGATCAGAGTACTTAAGTTGGTAGGTTACAGTCTCTGGGACCACCCCACCCACCTTGAACCCACCTTGAATCTTCCCACTAGATCTGGCTTTTCATGCCCAAATAACCTAGCCTAGCCCTCCATTGTCTGATTGCCTCTGGCCATTTCCCACTCTTGGTCCTATCAAAATATCTATACCCAAATCCATTACCCTAACCCTCCATGGTCTGTCCTCTCCAGGAGCCATCAGATATTTCTCCCCTCCTTAATCTCATTCCTGGAATCTGATCTCACTCCAGTCACCCCAGTCCCATCAAGACCCTCCCTAAATCCCTCCTCCTATCACCCCAGACTACTTGACCACCCTAGATCCCTCCCACAACCTTTCTGTATATAAGATCCATCTTGCCTACACGAAAGTGCTTAGATTCAATCTACTTCAGATTCAATCTGGCCAGCTTGTCAATACAAGTGTTACAAATGCTCAGACTTTAGAGTCTGCCCGGTGTGGCCAATCTTTAATAAACTTTGTTTTTCTTTGGCTGCGAGAAGGCTTGGGTCAAATTCATTCAGCAGGACCTGGCGTGTCAGTATTTTGGGGTCCCAAGTGCCCCTAAATTCCTAGAAACCTCAACATATAGTTCCTTGAACTCAGCAAAGTGGCTTATCCAAGGCCTCATTGGTACATGCATCAGGGAAAACATTTGAACCCCCATTCTCTGACTCCAGTACCCACGCTCTGTCTACTGAACCTGGATGACTCATCATGAGCATTACCTTAGTAAAGAGTAATGTAATTTGTTTAAATTTTGGGAAAATCAACAATTATTCTTAATGGCACCCTTTCTACAATTTTGAATTATAACTGTTAATAAAGACATAATTCAGGTATTTCCATCAAAAGAAGCCAAATATAATAGCTCATATCTACAAAGTGTTTTAAATATATTATTTCCTCTGTGTCTTCTATATATGGGTTCAGTTCATATATATCATATGATCGAAGAATTTAGAGTTGGAAATCACTTTCATTAAGCCCTTCAATTTGTAGATGAGGAAGTAGCAGTTCAGAGAGATTAAATGATTCACTAATGGTGATATAACTTGAATATTTCAGAGGAAGACTAGAACCAAAGTCTCTCCTAACTCCAAGTCCAGTGCAGAAAGGCTCTCATATTAAACATTCACTAAATCAGCCTTGAGCTGAAAAATAAAAAGAGGCATTTACTTCCTGCAGTGAATGCACATGCCAAAATAAAGTTCATTATACTCTAGTAACTAAGGTGTAATAGTACCTCCTTCCCAAGTGAGTAAAATTTCAGCACTTCCTATCACTCCATGTACAAAGGTGACTAATCACCCACCAAATACATGTTACCTCATTATATCACTGCCCAAATGCAAAATGACAGCAATAAAAAAGAGCCTATGTGATTCTACCTATTGCAGATTTTTGAGGTATCCTTATCGCAAAGCTCACAATAATGTTAGAATATTTTTTACTCTTCTGTTTGGGAAGAATAATGCTGGAGTGGGAGAAAAGGGATCTTTATTTTCTTCTATTTGTGAGATTCAATACGTAGTAACATACTGGGTTCTTCATAAGGAGAGCTCCCTTAAAAAAAAAAACAAAAAAAACAAGCTATCATTATTAGTATTGCTAAAAAATATTTCATCCGTAATACAAAGCCAATATAAAAATCAAAAGTCCTACCAAATGGAGCCAGAAGGTCCTGTCCAACCTCATAATCACATTCAAAACAAATCAATGTCTGTCCTTGAAATCTTATTTAAAATTGCAAATGTAAATCCCTTTATACTATAAAGCTTTTCTTCCATTTGTTATTTTTAGCTTTCCTCTAAGTGGAGAACACATCAGTCACAAGACTCAGGCTGATGGGAAGACAGGTCAACTCCCCAAAAGGTCACTAGCAGCAAAGCCAGCCCTGAATAAATCTGGGAACAATCTGCTTGCAGAACAGATTTGGGGAAATGCCTGAAGATTAAGAGTTTGACTGTTTATCTTCAGATCCTTTCCAGGTTCCGTTTGTCCTTGATTGGCAGCATGATCACCTTTAACTATTTTAATCTGAGGAAAGAAAAGGTTGGTGTGAGGAGCCCAGCAGAGAAGCACTTTCTATTACTGCCTCCAACAGGGCTGCAATACCACCAGCAGGCAGTAAATCCTGCATGTCAAGCAGGAGATCCATGGACTCCGGGACTCTGCAGGTAAACTAGTCAATTCTACACTACAGAGAAAGGAGAATCTATGGCCCTGCACATTCCGTGGGAGCGATTTATTCCCTTGCTTCCTTCCCAAGATGTGTCAGGAAATAGCAGAGAGGAATTGACCTCACAGTCAGTCCTCATGATGAAGCTGAGCTTTAAGAATGAAAGTAAGTCTGGGACACCTTTGGCACATTCACACTCAATTGGCCAGGTTGAAGTGCTTAGCCCTGCACTTTGGAGATGGAGACCCAATTCCTCAGCCTTTCACAGAGGCCAGGACCTAAGCAGGGGCCAAATAGAGTCACCCACACAGATATTTTCCTTTATTTTTTTCTCCCCAGTCACAATATTTCAACATTGCTGCAAACATCCTTTTGTATCTCCCTCTCCCTCATTTTATTATAAAAATACCTGCATTTATATAATCCATTAAGGTTAGCAAAGTGTATATGTATGTGTGTGTATGTTCATCGTTATTCAATATCATATATTCATATATATTATTGCAGTATCAATTATTTTTTCTTTTATGCTCAGTACATGATACTCAGTGCTTTATAAATGATCAGAGCATTTACTTGGAGTCAGGAAAATCTGAATCCTGCTTCAGATATTTATTAGTTGTGACTATAAATGTATACACAGACACACAAAAATGTGTGTGTGTACATATATATGTGTATATATATATATATATATATGTAAAATCTCTTTTGATTTGATCCTCAAAACAGCTCTGTGAAGTAGGTGCTATGCTATTATTACACCAATTTTACAGATGAATTGAGGCTGAGAGGTGGAAGGACACTCCCAGGGTCACGTAGCTAATAAGTGTCTGAGGCAGGATTTAAATTCAAGTCTTCCTGACAGTGGTAAGTCAATACTCTATCCACTGTATGACACAGCTGCCCATTTATAAAACACAGATAACATATGAACTACTGAGCATATTAAAAAAAAAGCAAGTAAAATCAAGCAATCTTGGTCTTCAAGGATTTTTTAATCACTTAAAAAAATAACATAAATACAATACAAAATAGGGACTCAAGAAGGTGGTAAGTAATAGATCTTAGATCTCTAGCAAAGAGTTATTTCTCTATGAGAAGGTTCTGGGAGTGGCAATGGTAAACAAGGAGTATGTTGATTCCTCCTTGTGTCCAATTATATCAGGCAGACAGGGAGGAAGAAACAACCAGCACTAGAGAAGGTTATAAAGCATGTAGAGTCTTTGGGAGACTGCATAAGTATCAAAAGTTAGAGAGACCATGAAAAGATGAGGTCTAATATGTAAGGAAATGTTATTAATGATAGAATAGGGATACCAGAATCTTCAGTGGAAGGATGGCCTCAGAAGAATAGGGACTAGCTTGGGACCGGAAAAACATGAAAGTGTGGAAAGACAAGGACAGCTAGCTGGTGCACTGGATAGAATACCAAGCCTGAAGCCAGGAAGACATGAATTTAAATTTGGCCTCAGACACTTACTAGCTACACGACCCTGGGCAAGTCACTTAACCCTGTTTGCCTCAGTTTCTTCATCTGTAAAATGAACCAGAAAAGGAAATAGCAACCCGGTCCAGTATCTTTGCCAAGAAAACCTCAAATGAGGTCACAGTCAGATATGACTGAGCAACAACCAAAAAAAAAATGGAAAAAAAGACACTAGGGAAAAGGTATTTATGCCTCATTTAGCAGTGATATTGAATCAAAGGAATTAGGAGAATAGTGGTTTCCCAATTATAAAGCAGTGAAAATCCTTTTGATGATAATATTCTGTTGATTACAGCAGATCATGGGGTATGGTAAATGGTTCACAAATTATGTAGTAAAGGAGCCCATTAATTCAATGGCAGAGATACTCATTTCTCTCTCCATCATAATCTTTTGAATATCAGGAGTAGAGTTTGCGAACTAAATGCAAATGGCAGCCAGGGGGTGATGGTGATGAAGGTATCTAGTTCTTGGCATCATTTAGCCATTTAATTCAGTGCTCCTAACTAATGACAGCAGTGTCAAGAAAAGTGCTTCCTCCTTCCTCAATGACCACAACCACAGCACGTTTGTGTCATGTGATGATGAAGGATAGAGTAGGCACCCATTCTACAGATGACAATGAGAAATAAGAGTTCAACCTGACAAGAAAGCCTAGAATTCCAAATCCTGTGAGGGGCTACATAGCTGGGTTAGAAGCAGGGCAGTGGTGTTGGTGTTAACAGAGACAAAGGAGACTTCTTTCTCCTTAGTGGCCCCAGTTACCACTTACTTGGGTAACATGAGGGCAAAAGGTTGTATCCCCCAAATCCCTCTCACCAACCCAACAGTCTTACAGAGAGGTGAAGTAGAAGTTTAACTCTTAATGTAACTTAAAGAATTTAAAGAAAAGATAACATTCCATAACCACCACCACTACTACCACTATCACCACCACCACCTCTGACACAGTTTCTAAATCTCCACCTACCATGTTCTCTTAATGCTTAAAATGTCTTTGAGCCAAAATGTTATCTTCTGTCAGAATGAATTACTACAGGCAGAATGGTCTAGTCAATAGAGAATTGAGCTTAGAGGGGAAAAAAAAGACTTGGTTAAAATTTGGCCTCTGATACTATTTTAACCTTTGCTCAATATTGCTGTTGTTCAGTCATTTCAGTCACGTCTGACTGTGATTTTCTTTGCAAGGATGCTGGAGGAGTTTGCCATTTCCTTTTCTGATTCATTTTACAAATGAGGAAAGGGAGACAAACACAGTTAAGTGACTTGCCCAAAGTCACACAGCTAGTAAGTATCTGAGGTCAGATTTCAACTGAAGTCTTCCTGACTCCAGGCCTGGTGCTCAATCTACTGTGCCACCTATTTAACCATTTTAAACTAGATAAGTCATTTCACTGCTTTGTTTCCCAGGCAATCTCCTAGGACTTGCCTTTTTGGTAAGTACCTATTTGACATGCATTGCCTGCAATTAATGGCATTGTTAATCTTATAATCTTCCCTACAGCCTTTACCATGGACCTGCCTCCTCCAATTCCCAGCTCTGATCAACTGAGTCTACTGATCAACAAGGACTTAAGCCTGTTTTAAAATGGGGAAACTGGAGTTTCTCCAATAAATCAAAAAGCATTTATTAAGGATAGACTATATACCAGGCACTTTAAAGATGGAGGATGAGCTAGGAACCGTGCTAAGTACTTTTACAAATGTTATCTGATATGATTGTCATAGGAATCCTGTGAAGTAGGTGCTATTATAATCTCCACTTTACATTTGGGGAAACTGAGGCAGACAGATTGGGTGACTTGTCCAGGGTGACACAACAAGTTAGTGTCTGAGGCCCAATTTAAACTCAGGTTTTCCTACTTCCTGGTCCAGCATTCTATCCACTATGCCACCTAGATTTACTAGGGATACAAAAAACAAATGAAATTGTCCCTGTGCAAAAAGAAGTTCATGTTCTAACTGGGAAGATAAGACAAATATATAAGTATATATGAAAAGAAATAGAAAGGGATTTGGAGGGAGGAGGCACTGGAAGCTGGGGTGATTAGAAAAGGTCTCATGAGAGAAAGTTGTTCTTGCCTTAAGTTCTGAATAACACTAAGCATTCTAAGAGGCAGAGGTGAGAAGGAAGTGCATCCCAGGAATTGGGGAGAGTTTAAAAAGAAAGGAATGGGAGTAGGAAATGGAGCCAAGGTCAACATGGCTGGAGGTACAGAGTGCTCTACTTGGATGAGGGCATTGAAGTATGCTAACCAACTTTACAGGTAATACAAAGCTAGAAGGGATAGCTAATACACTGAAAGAATCAGGATCTAAAAAGACACTGATGGGATGGATCAGTGGGCTGAAACTAGGTGGCACAGTGGATAGAGTGCTAGGCCTGGCATAAGGAATACTCCTCTTCCTGAATATATATCTAGGCTCAGACACTTACTAGCTGTGCCACCTTGGGCAAGTCATTTAACCCTGTTTGCCTCCATTTCCTCATCTGTAAAATGAGCTGGAGAAGGAAATGGCAAAATACTCCATTATTTTTGCCAAGTAAAACCCTAAAGGGATCATAAAAAGTTGGACATGACTGAAAAATGAATAAATAACACTATGAATAAATATAAAATCTTATACTTGCGTTCAAAATAGCACCTTCACAAGTACAGCAGAAAAATTAATCAAATGTAACTCAAAGTGGTTACTGCTGCATTAGGCCTATGAAATGGATAGTATCGAAGAGGGGAATCAAAAGGGCCTCCGCAGTTGACAACCTCATGGACTAAACAAACAGAGTGCTGCCAAAAAAGCTGGCTGACTGCAGGGATTTATTTATAGAAACAGAGAAGATTATGATAGAAATTCAGGATCAGGTCACTAGCACTAGAAATTACAGATAGGTTGTAGTTAGAGAACTTGTTGAGCAATGATGATTACACAAATACTGGAAACAATGCAGCATATCCCTCCATTTGTGAGACACCTAGAAAGTCATTTACATGGCCAGAATGATACACAAAATATCCCTAAAAATTCAAAATTCAAGTAAAATGGAATCAGAATATCAGTACAGATAGGACTATTGCTTACAAAATACTGATCCATAAAAAATTAAGAACAATGTTCTTAATAGATGTTGCTATGCCAAATATTCAATCTCCCAACAACAGGAAATGAAAAACTCTCAAAATATAGAAACCTACTGGAAGAAATGAAGTGCCTAAAAGGAAAGAAAAGGTTCATATCATTCTTATCTTCCTGTCTGCATCAAAACAATTTGTAATCAAATGAAAAAATGCTCTAAATAATAATGGACTAGAAAAATGCAAATTCAAACAACTTTGAGATATCATTTTGTACCCATCACACTGGCTAAAATGACTGAAGGGGAAAGCAACAAATATTGGTAGAAAAATTGAGACACTAATTCATTGTTGGTGGAAATGTGACCCGATCCAACCGTTTTGGAGAGAGCAATCTGGAATAATGCCCAAAGAGTTACTACACTGCCTATACCCTTTGACCCTAGGTCAAAGTACACTACTAATTCTATTCCCAAAATGATTAGGAACAAAGAAAAAGAACCTATATATTCTAAAACATTTATGGCAGCCCTCTGTGGTGGCAAAGAACTGGAAACTGCAGGGATGCCCATCATTTGGGGAATGGCTGAACAAATTGTGGTACATGATTGTGATGGAATACTATTGTGCTATAAGAAATGATGAGCTCAATGGTCTTAGAAAAACATGGAAAGATTTGCATAAAATAATGAAGAGTGAAACGAGCAGAACCAAGAAAACATCGTATACAGTAATAGCAATATTGTTATAAGAATGATTTTGAGGGAATAAGTTGTTTTAACTTACAGATACCCAAATTAACCATATAGGACATATGAAGGAAGAGACTATCTGCATTCAAAGAAAGGACTGATAGATTTATGTATAGAATAATTTTACACACACATGCATGCACACACACACACACACACACACACACACACACACACACACACACCTATTTGCGTCTACTGTTAGCCATCTCTAGTGCAGGGTGGAGAAAGGGAAAAAGGGGAAAATTTACATGATAACTTTGTTGCATATTTAAAAAAGGAATAGCAAATTTTACGTAGGAAATTTGCAGTTTCATGAGTAGTCACAAAACTATTATTATACTATGTTAAGGAAATGTTTGTTTTATTCCATGAATTAAAAATAAATTTAAATAAAAGAAATAGTTGGAATAGCATATGGTTTCAAGTTGGCCCCAAATGAAGCTGTTGTGATGATCAACTTTACACAGAGGATTTCAGAGCAAGTGGTACTTGATCATGTTCAGATTTCATAAGAAGGAAAAATCTATTGGACCAAGTGAAAAAACACGAAAGTGATACAGTGAATCAAAACAACACCAGCCGCAACTACTACTACTACTTCTAGTACTACTACTACTGCTACTACTACTACTACTGCTACTATTACTGCTACTACTACTACTGCTACTACTACTACTACTGCTACTACTACTGCTACTGCTACTACTGCTACTGCTACTACTATTACTGCTACTATTACTACTACTACTGCTACTACTACTACTGCTACTGCTATTACTATTACTGCTACTATTACTACTACTGCTACTACTACTACTTCTACTGCTACTACTATTACTACTACTATTACTACTACTGCTACTACTACTACTGCTGCTACTACTACCACTACTGCTACTACTACTACTTCTACTGCTACTACTATTACTACTACTATTACTACTGCTGCTACCACTACTGCTGCTGCTACTACTACTACTACTACTGCTACTACTACTGCTACTACTACTACTACTACTGCTACTACTACTACTACTACTACTACTTCTACTACTACTACTACTACTAATTCTACTACTGCTACTACTACTACTGCTACTGCTACTACTACTGCTACTGCTACTAAAACCAACAATACCATATCATTTAAAAACTTTACCACAGAGGCTTGAGAAGAAAAGAATTCAGAGGAAAGAAAGAACTCTTGAAGAAGGATGTAGAAAATCCCTGGGTCATCTATACGGCCACAAAAAAAGCCAAGTTGGATCAAAAGAGAAAGAAACCTTATGTTCCTTTAACATAAGGAATGAAAAAAGTGTTCTATCCAGAGGGGTGAGTGAAACACAATTTTCTCTGCAAAACTGTAAAGCAACAGGGCCACAAGAGCTCCATTAGCTCAAATGCTTCACAGTAGTGCATGAATTACTTGCAAAGCACTTTGTTAGCATCCTGTGAAATACAAGCCTTGTCCCAGCTTTCTTAATTGAAAGTATCATGTATTTACTACCAAAAGGTAAGAATACCATTGAACACACCAGATATAGTTCAGATATGTGTTCGTGTACTTTATGTAAAGTATTATTGACTTGTGCCATGGAGGGAGGGAAGGACTTAAAAACAGTTACAAGAAAATAATATATTATTTGAGTAATAAAAGGGTATGACAAGAAGTCTTGAGTATAAAGAGCAAGTTATTATCAATTTGGTAATTTTAAACAAGCCACCTGAAAATGCCATAAAATCTATACTGTCTTTGTTGATTATCACAAAGCCCTTGGCTCATTCCCACTGTCATATTTCATCACATATTACAAATATATAGTATAGATCCAAAGAAAGTGAGAACACTGGCATATTTGAGGCTAATATGCAAAACTATTTTCTATTGAAAACATGTCACCAACATAAAAATGTTTAAACAAAAAAGAATTAGTATCAAATGTGGCTTTTTCCCAGAGAAACAGTTTAAGTATATTATGATTCTGCCTTATAAATAGAAGTTAAGGAGGAATTTAAAGTAAAACATTTTATTAATCAGTTGATGTACATGGATGACTTCAAGCTATGTGGCTCTACTAAAAACCATAACAAACAGCTCTTCATCTCATGGAATTTTTCTCCAAGGATACTGAAATACCATTTGGACTCTGTAAGTGTACAATTCTTGAAGTACACCAAGGAAACAAAAGAACTGAAGGCTTTGTGTTCAAATGGATATTACATTGAACCATCAGGTCAGTATAATACCTACAAATATCTTGGTATAACCCAAGCAAGACATCAAGCATAAAATTATCCAGGAGAAGGGTTTGGATGAATAGGCTAAGACAGAGGTATCAAACTCAGCTCTTCCAACTCCTGACTGAGGCACAAACCAGGTTTCAATGTAATTGGGAAAGGTTTAGTGAAATAAATAAAAATGCAATACCACATAGATAATGTTAATTTGTGATTTTCTAAGTCAATTTGCATCTCACAAGGATGCTTTTCTATTTGAATTTGAAGTCCCACTAAATTAAGAGCCTTGCTAACAGCCCAAAATCAAAGTTCAATGGGAAAAACAAATTTAAAACAACCAAACATTTCTATAACATTCGTCTTAATGCATTCTTTCCAAACTGTAAAGTCAAGTATAATATATTTGCAAAGTATTCTTGAAAAATAAAAACTGAACTGTATTATCAAAACACAGAACCCACGACCATAAGGGAGCTAAAGGAAGATTTCCTATCCAAAAAGGAAGACCGATAGATATTCTTAGAGAAAATAATAAAACATACAGTAAAAAGATATTTTAAACTCCCAGGGAAAAAATTTGGGGAACAAGTAGTCATCACTTCATTAAGAAATAGTAAATTACAGGTACATGCATTGGATGTGAAGCCTATGAAATGTCTAAGATCCAAGAATGGAATCAAAAAACCTTCCATATAAAACATGATCAGGAATTCAGATAACAATATGTTGACAAAGAGTTAAATAAATGGCTGAAGAATGGAGAGTTACTCCTAGAAATAATGGTTTATGAGAGCAACTCAGTACCAGGTCATTGCTGCCAGAAATTACAGAAAGGTTATCCTTAAGGAGCCTGGGCTAAGTGATAAATGTAGATTATGCAAGGGAATTGTAGAAAATGTGCATCCTCACTGCAGGCTGTAAAAATTTAGTATTTACCAAATACCTAGGAAGACATGACCTGGTGGCTAGAATTATATAACAGAAGCTCACTATCTTTTATGGCCTGACAGATGACAAATTCCTATACTACAAACGCAGACCTCAAAATATACTGGGGAACTGAACCGGTAAACTTTACTGGATCCAGACCATTATCACAGATGGAACTGTTGCCCACAATTGCCCATACATAACATTGATCCATAAAAACTTAAGAAAAACATTTTTAACAGATGTCACCACTCCAAATATTCATAATATTCAAGCTACATAGAAGAAAAGCTTACAAACTATAAAGGCCTTGTAGAGGATATCAAAATTAGATATTAAGAAGATGAGGTACATTCTATCTCGTTCCGTCTGATGTTGTAGTTTTATCAAAGATGCTTTTAATAAGCCTACTAAGGATGAACTTATATTTTAATATTTATATTCAACTACAAAAAATAGTTATTTTGTCCACCAGTGGGTTAGTCCATAAAGCATTGAATTTAAAAGAACAATTGCAGGATATCATTTTGTCTGGAAAACTAGAGCACCAGGCCTGGAGTCAGGAAGACATGAGTTCAAATCTGCCCTCAGACCCTTACTGAGTGACTTTGGGCAAGTCACTCAATCCTATTTGCCTCAGTTTCCTCATCTGTAAAAAGATAAGCTGGAGAAGAAACTGGCAAACCATTCCAGCATCTTTGCCAAGAAAACCCAAAATGGGGTCATGAAGAATCAGGCACAATTGAAATAACAGAACCACAGCAACAAGAATCATCGTGTCCCAGAACCATTCCATTTGAGCCCATCAAAAAGGATGTGGACAAGATGACTGCAATGATGACAACAATACTGACAACAGCAATATATCACGCTTGTTCATCCAGTGCTCCAAGTTGTACAAAGTACATTTACGTGCTAGTTTTCTAATTTTGGCATAAAATTTAGATCACTGTTAATAACCCCATATGATGGTTAAACCGAGGTAAAATGAATGGTGAAATTAGAAAATTATATATATATATATATATATATATATATATATATATATATGTAATTTACTCATGTGTATATAAGGTTTACCCTACCCTACACAGTGAACTCAGTTCCTTTTCCACTTTAAATGGCCCCCGATCACATTATTTTGGAGTTCCCATAGGAAAAAAGGAAGAAAACCAATAATATCATATTAGAGATGTAAAGGGTTTTAGAGATTATCTAATCCAACATCTTTACTTTACAGAAGAACAAATTGAAGCAGTGAGAGTAAAAATTAGTTTCCCAAAGTCATATAAAACATTAGGGATGGACACAGGATTCAAACCCAGACCTCTGGGATCCCTGTTGAGTGCCCTAAGGACAACTATTCCTGCAGTGAAGAAAGATTTAAAAAGCTTCCTAAAGGTTTTTAAAAAAGAAATCTACCTCCTCTTCTTTTCTCTTGATGGTGAAAATAGGAAATAACTCAAGCAGTGGAAGCCCCTAAGAGTGCAAGCCTTCTGTCACCCAGGATAAGGCAGTAAGTAGTTATCCACCATAACACTGTAAAACAGAGCTAGAAGCTCCCTCTCAACAAGGAGTGTTCTAGACACATTTGGAGGTGGGGGGTAGCTTTCAACTTTTCCGGCTTATCTGGTCTCCTAAGGAACTACTTGGTAATATGAACGTATGAAACTCCTCTCAAATAGTACATTGAGAAGCATTTATTAAACACTTACTCCATGCCAGCCATTGTGCTAAGCACTGGGGACAGAAAAAGAGTTAAAAGACTGTTTCTGCCCTCACAGAGCTAAAACTCTAATGAGGGAATTGACAGAGAAACAGCTGTGTACATAAGCTATATATAGTATAGACAGGTAATAATTACCTATACTTATACCTATAATAGGGAGAAGGAATAGTATTAAGAGAGGTTGGAAAAGGCTTTCTGTAGAGGACAGGATTTTAGTTGGGACTTAAAGGAAGCCAGGGGAGCCAGTAGTTGGAGAAGGAAGTACATTCCAGGTATTGGAGACAGACAGAAAAAAAAATATCTAGAACCAAGAGATAGAGTGTTTTGTTTGTGGAACAGCAAAGAACCCAAAGGTCATTGAATGGTAGAGTGCATGGCAGGAAGGAAGGTGTAAGAACACTGAAATTGAAGTAACTAAATTATGAAGAATTTTGAACTCCAAACAAAGGATTTTGTGTTTAATCCTGGAGTCCCTAGGAAGCTAGAGATATTGAATATAAGGTTTGACATGTTTGGATCCCCAAAGGTCACCATTATTAACCTCTTGTAAGCACTCAGGCTCACAAAGTATGAAACGTAGAACAGGTTTTATATGAACAGTAAAGGTTATGGAAGTGAGACAATCAGAATACCCTCTGCTTTCCAGTGTGATTCTGCAACTGTAAGAGATATGGGCAGTCCCTTACAGTACAATCCTAAGTATCACTTGAATTAAAGAGGAGTACCAAAGTAGCAACAACAAATTGTCTTTAAATTGAGGCAAAGGGATTGAAATCCAGGGTCACCACACAACATGGGGGTGCAAGAGTGCCCACAAGGGGCAGGAGGCAGAGTTTAAATACATTTCAATATGGAGGGAATCATGGAAGGCACGGTTTAATGAAGCTGTCATATAAGTTGTTTTGTATAACAACCAAAAGTCCATACAGGAGTCTAAGGAGGTTTGGGAGGGGCAACTACAGAGAGGGTTAAGTGAAGTTTGTTTTATAAAATAGATAGTGAGTGGAGAGGCTGGGGAATGGTATAACATACGGGCAAAACAGCCCAGGATCCAGATGCAACCAGTTTTTGTTGTTGGTAGCGTTTTTTAAATGAGCTAGTTTAGACTATCTGGTTTCAACCAGGCAATTGGTAGCTCTGGGATTGGGGCAAGGTCAGCTCATGGTCAGCTGCATTCAACATGTGGCATAAGTGGTATAGCATAAAGGGCAGCTAGGTGGCACCGTAGTGCATAGAGCACCAGGCCTGGAGTCAGGAAGACTCATCTTCCCTGAGTTCAAACCCAGTCTCAGACACTTAGTAGCTGTATGACCCTGCACAAGTCACTTAACCCCATTTGCCTCAGTTTCCTAATTTG
The DNA here is from genome assembly GCF_011100635.1 of Trichosurus vulpecula. Taxonomy (NCBI): domain Eukaryota; kingdom Metazoa; phylum Chordata; class Mammalia; order Diprotodontia; family Phalangeridae; genus Trichosurus; species Trichosurus vulpecula. The sequence goes on along the minus strand of NC_050580.1, from coordinate 107,472,589 downwards.
TAAAATGAGCTGAAGAAGGAAATGGAGAACCACTCCAGCATCCCGAAAAACAGGGTCACAAAGTCTGACACAACTGGAAAGTGACTGAACAACAACAAAAGCCTGGCTCCATCAAGTCGCAAGGTCAGAATTTTTTTCCCATTTCTCGCTCCTCTGCCTCTCTATGACTTGCTGCCTCCTTGTCACTGGCCGCCATGGTTCTGTTGCCTCTACACTTATACATTCTCTGGGAACCTGCTGCTTTGTATGCCTCAGTGTTCTGCCAGCCCCACTACCTTGGAGGCTCCATTCTTGTACTATCACTGTCTGTTCCTGCTATGTCTCTGGTCCTTCTTACTACTATCTATACGTTTTTGTTATGTTGTTCTGGGTTTTTTTTTGTCATTGTTTGTTTTTCCTGGTCCTTCTAATCATTGTCTAGGTTCTCCCCCCATAGATGGTGCTCTGAAGGTTGTTCCTTCTCTCTGAGATGGTGTCAGCTTTTGATCAATTTGTTGGGGAAAAGAAATGAAAGTTTTGGTAGTTCTATAGATCTTTCACAACCTGGGACAAAATGCCTACAGGCTATTTGAAATTTCACTGCCTTTTTTCATGCACAGAGTCAGAATGCTCTTGACTCTTTAGGATTTTCTCTTCCTTCACCTTGATCCAAACATTCTTGCCCTCCACCTAAAGGGCCTCCTCAGTCAATTGTGGGAACACTCCAAATATCTCTATTTTTCATTTCAGTTCAGGTAATTGTGATTATATACCATTTGTCTCCTTCTTTTCCCCCAGTACTTGAATAATGAATGTCCTGCATAGTCAGCTTTCTCCAAGAATTTTGAAGCTTTGATGGGGCTTCTCTGCTCCAACTCTTTAATTGTCATTGTAGTTGTAATTAATTTTGATCTCAACTGTATGTTCCATCAGTAAATTTCTGCGAGGAAATAGAAATGAACCTGGCCCTGCATTGGGAAAGCACTAGTGGAAAAGACAACTGTACAAGGCAGGACAGTGCACTCCTTCCAGAGAAGTCACTAATGACTCAGAGGAGTGGTGGAGGGTTATAGTGATCTTTTTATAACACATTGGAATGAATGGGTTTATCAAATATTTTCCAACTGACAGCAACTTTCAATTGGTAGAAGGCCAAATAAATATGAACATTGGGAAGAACATTAACCGTTACAGCCTGGTTTAAGCTTAGAGGATAGATGTTATCAAATGAGTCACACAGCTTGCAAACAGGCCCGTAGGTGGAGATACTTTTTGATGAGGGAGGGCATCGTCCAAGAAGAACAGTACTTGGAATGACATTCTATCTGACTTCAGGACTGAAATGATATGGGGAGTAAACTATTAGCCATAGCAGGGTTCATTCCAGATCCCCTATCCCACCCTGGTGAGCCTACTTGGTTTTCATATCCCAGCTACCCCTAAGTCTGGCCCATTCCATGGCTACTAGTGTGTTGAGGCTGACTATAACAGGCTAATTGGTATTTTTAATGAAGGCCCAGGATTTCTAAGAAAAGATCAAGTTAGGCTTAATTCTCATCTCTATAGTGAAGCCTTCCCCAGTCCTCTAGCCCACAATGATCTCATCTAGCTCTATCTACACTTACAATCATAGCAGTGGCAGCATCAAAAATATATTCTACTTTAAGTGTTTCAAAGGGCTTTATAAATATTAGCTCATTTGACTTTATTTTGTTATGTTATTATCTTATTTGACCTCCTAGCACAAGCTGGTATCTACAAATATCTTAAATATGCCTATATTATATCTAAGTATCTATCTATATGTGTGTATTAACATGTCCACTTTTTTTGTCCCTGTGAACTTATCATGTCCAACTCTTCATGACCCCATTTGAGGTTTTCTTGGCAAAGATCCTAGGTGGTTTGCTGTTTCCTTTTCTAGTTCATTTTACAGGTGAGGAAACCGAGGCAAACAGAGTTAAGTAGCTTGCCCAGGGTCATACAGCCAGTAATGGTCTGAGGCTGGATTTAAACTCAGGTCTTCCTGACTCCATGGGCAGTGCTTTGTCCATTATACCACCCATATGTTCCATACATCTCTAATCTCTCCATATAGATTATATACATGTTCCCTTTTTGAATTCCCCACAAAGGATAGAGGAGACAGCGGACGGGAATATAAATATGAGTACAGGCTTTCTTTTCCTTTAAATAATTTATAGTTGGGGGGAGGGAGAGGAACATAAAAAAGGCACACACATGAAAATGTAGACTATAATGCTGAATGCAACAAGTAAATAAAAGAGATACCAGTAAATTTATTGTCACTTCTGGCTTGAACAGCTGTGGAATACTTAGGATCAAATGTTTAAAGGAAGCATGGGTTAAGAGCATAAGACACCATGACTAGAATCATAAAGACCTGGGTTTTTCTTCTACCTAAGACATTTATTTGCTATATGACACCAAGCGAGTCACTAAAACTCACTGTGCCTCTGTTTCCTAATTTGTAAAATGAAGGTGCTGGACATGTAGTTCAATGATAGATAATATAGATAAGTGCCCTCCCAATGCTAAATCTATGATCACTGGATTTAGGGCTAAAAGGATCCATAGAGAAATCATCTCAATAACTACATCTTACACACGAGGAAACTGTGAGTAGAAGCAACTTGTCTGAGGTGACAGGGGCAGCAGGCATGAGAGCTGGGATTCGAAGACATATCCTTTGACTCCAGGTTCTGGCTTATTTCTACCCCACCATGACAACATGGGCCAGGTAACTGGGAGAAACATTTGATTCTTTGTACTCTGTTCTGAATGACATCAATCTGCATTCCAAGGTTTCCTGTGAAAAAATGACTGCATAGTGACAGCATGGTTTAACAGCTGCGATGGATTATAATTATGCATCTGAGACCAAAAGGTATTTTCAGGTGGGCATCAGACAACTTCGAATAATGATCCAAAAATTATAAAGATAGTAAAGGATAAAATGAGAAAAAATCAATACTTGAAAAAGATTCTTTCCTTAAAAATCAACATTCGCTATAAATAATCTGGTATCTATAGCACACTGAGACAGCATATTCCCTTTGTTTCTCTGCTAAATTATGGGAAGCATCAGTCACATTGAAAGCACAAGGAACATGACAAATTATTTTAAGTCCTCCGAGTTCAATGCAATCCCGCTTCACTTAGATTCTGAACACTTTCCTCCTTGATTTTAAACCCTTGTTTTATTTTAATTGAACTTTAATCAATATGCAGTTTGGGTCCCTTATACCTATCAACACATTGTTGATTCTGTGTTTACCTGATGCCACATTCACCAGGCAATTTAGCGAGGTGGGAACAGTCAGTCAGAGTAGGCATTGAGCACTGCTAATTCTGCTGAAAAAAGAATAATAATAATGTTGGCTTTTCAGGATTCAAAATCCTGCTTCTTTCAGAACATCAAAGCTAGATACAACCTGAATTATTTTTGTGTTTGTTTGTTTGTTTTCCATTTACTACCCATGTCACCTTGGACAAGGTGCTTAAGGCTAGGTCTTAGTTTCCTCACCTGTGAAAAGAAGAGATTAAACTAGAGTGGTGGTATTAAACTCAAATAGAAAGTGGGGGGGGGGCCACTAAACTATACATAAGGATACTTTCATTTCCCATGTTGAGTTAAAAATATACATTTTCATTATCAATGTTCTATTCTTTTTTAAAATGTATTTTGTTAATTATTTTCCAATTAATTTTAATCTAGCTCAGGTCCCATTCAGGAGGGGGGTAGGGTAGCAATTGGGCCACTGGCCATGTTTGCAACTTCTGAACTAGATGATCCATAGTGTCCCTTCCATCCTTAAGCTACGATCCTAAGATCAGTGATAGAAATCTTTTTATAAATCAGGAAACTGGGCTTTTCCTTTTCTTGGCAAATGTACAACATAGAAGACCATAGACTCATAAGACATAGGTAGAGAGGAAGAAGGGACCTGGTAGGTGTGTCATATTAACTTCTCTCACTTTAAAGATGGGGAAGTAGAGATTCAGAAAGGTTAACTGAATAGCCCAAGATCACACAGGTTGGTTGGTTGGTTGTTATCCCTCATTCTCGAAGAGGATCGAAATTACATCACTATGTTAGAGTCAAGTCTCAGTGCATCTGATAGTGTCTAATCAGACCAATATGAGCTCAGAATGCTCTAACACAGGTCAGGCACAAATAGCCCATGTGAACATTTGGGGTAGATTCTTTAAATTTGCACATCTCACATTTCTTTTGAGCTACTTCAATTCTGCTTTGCTTGTAGTGCACATCACCTTCTCTGATGAGGGTATGCCGTACCGGGCAGTCCTGTGCCAGTGTATCTTATAATGCATAATCAATTCCAAAGTTCTTAAGACAGACCTTGAAAGTGTCCTTGTATCATTTCTTCTGACCACCATGTAAGGGCTTGCCCTATGTGAATTCTCCATAAAATAGTCCTTTAGGCAAGTTTGACATTCAAACAACATGGCCAGCCCATCTGAGTTGCACCCTCTGAAATAGAGTTTGGATGATTGGCAGTTTAGTTTGAGAAAGGAGGTAAGTGTTTGGTCTTTCATCTTGCTAGGTGATCTTCAGAATCTTCCTAAGGCAATTCAAATTGAAGTGATTCAGTTTCCTGGCATGTTGCTGGTATACTGCCCAGGTTTCACAGACAAACAACAATGAAGTCAACACAGTGGCTCTATACCCCTTCAGTTTGGTAGTCAGTTTAATACCTATTCTCTCCCACACCTTGGGGCCTCCCAAACACTGAGCTAGCTCTGGCAATGCATGTATTAACCTCATTATCAATGTGTACATTCCTAGAAAGTATACTGTCAAGGTAAGTGAACTTATCCACAGCATTCAAAACTTGTCCATTTGCTGTAACAAATGGTTCCATGCATGGGTGGTGCGGTGCTGGCTGATGGAGCACCTATGTTTTCTTGGTGTTGTTAGGCCAAAATTATCACAAGCAGCAGATAATAGATCCATACTTTGTTGCGTCTCAGCTTCAGAGTCTGCATTGAGTGCACAATCATCTGCAAACAAAAAATCATGTACCAATACTCCCTCCACTTTGGTCTTGGCTTGTAGCCTTTTCCAGTTGAAGAATTTTCTATCAGTGTAGTCAGTAACTGTGTACTTTCTTGATACTGTGTACATTCTCGTTGAAGGTAGTTGACAACATGGCTGAAAACATCGTGTTAAAAATCATAGGAATAAGCACATAGCCTTGTTTCATTCCAATGATTAGGAGAGCATGAGAGCATCCTCCATTACACAGAATCCAGGCAAGCATGCTGTAGTAAAATTGACATATAGCACTGAAGAACTTCTTCATAGAACCAAATTTTAATATAATTTCCATAAGCCCTCATGACTCACTGCATCGAAGGCCTTGGTCAGATCTATGAGCATTGTATACAGACCTCTGCTCTACTCTTGGCATTTCTCCAGGAGTTGTCAGGCAGCAAACACCATATCAGACATTTCTTGAAACTTTCTGAAGCCACACTGGCTCTCAGGTAGACAGCCAGTCTTCCAGGTGAAGGATGAGCCTATTAAAGAGGATTCTGGCAAGAATCTGGCCAGCAGTGACTAGGAGAGAGGACCCCCCTCCCCCACCGTGACTATCACAGAGCGATCTATTTCCTTTACCTTTATAGAGATGGACAATGGAGGAGTCCTTGAATTCCTAGGGGAATAACTTCCTCTTGCCATATAATCCAGAAAATTTCAGTCACCTTTTGTATCAGCAATGGACCCCCCCCCCCCACCTTGAAAATCTCAGCTAGAATAGAATCAGCACCAGGTGCTTTGCCACAAGAAAGGCACCTGATAGCATTCAAAACTTCTTCTTCAGTTGGAACTTCAGCTAAGGAGGGATTGACTTCAACCTGAGATAAATGGTCAATGGCTTTAGCACTGATTAACGATAGTCTGTTGAGAACACAATGGAAGTGTTCAGCCTATCTCTTTAGGATCATGTCTTTATCACTAATCAATGTGGCTCTATCAGCATTGAGTAGTTGAGATACACTATACTACTTTGGCCCATAAACAGCCTTCAGGGCATCATAAAAGCATTTTGGATTGTTACTATCAGCATAAAAATGAATTTCATCTGCCTTCTAAGTGAGCCAAGAATCATGCATCTCTCTAGGTTTCACTTGTATTTTATTTTTGATGGAATGAAATGTTCCCTCCTTAGAGATGGATGAACTATGTTGCTGGTAAACACTGTGGAGTTCTCACTTTTCATTTAGCAGTTTCTAAATTTCCCTGTCATTTTCATCAAATCATTCTTGATGTTCATGACTGTTCTGACCCTGATGAGCAAATGCAGTGCTGTACATCAAATCTCTGAAAACTGCCCATTCCTTTTCTGCTTCACCCTTGCCAACTGTGATTTGGCTCAACAGTCCTTCCAAGTTAGCAACACACCATTCCCACCCAGAGAAATGCTCTAATCTGTTGAATTAATTCTGGTAGTCAATTTGCCTTGGGGCCACCACTTTTGTTCAATATGAATATTTAGCTTGGAGAGGATAAGTCTATGATCAGTCCAGCACTCTGCACATTGCCTTCATTACTCTCACATCCTGTCTGTCTCTTCCCCTTATAATCACAGAGTCTATTAAATGTCAACATTTACTATATATTATTATTGCTATTTGTTTGTTTATTATGATATACTCCATACAATTCTTCTTAAGCACCAGAAAAGTAAGTCCTAGACTAAGCGCCATTCAACAATAAAAAGTCAAAATATATGAGCAAATATTTATCATAAGAATTGCAAACAAATAACAATTCTATGAAAGATGATCCCAAATCACAAATGCATGTTAAAACAACTCATTTTTTTACATCATACTTAGAAAATTGACAAGGATGAAAAAAGATGGAAAGTTAATGTTAATATGTTTTGCATGACTGCTTATATATAATGGGTATCATATTGCTTCTCTCCTTAATGGAGAGGGAAGGTGTGGGGGTAAGGCAGAGAATTTGAAACTCAATTTTTTAAATGAATGCTGTGATGTTAATGTTTTTAAAAAGGTAAATAAAGAAAGTTAATGTCAAAGGGATTTCGGGAGGAGAGGCACAGTGATACACTATTGACAGGGTTGCAAAATTACCCAACTTTATTGGAAATTAGAATTATCCTAAACGACTAAAATGTCTACCTCCATTGACCCAGAGATCCCATTGATGTGTGTATATTCCTAGAAATTCAGACCAAAAAGGGTCCATTATACATCAAAATATTTATAAATATTTATTTATGGCAGCAAAATTAGAAACAAAGTAGAGGTTCCTCAACTAAAGAATGGCTGCACAAATTATGGTATCAGAATATAAAGGAACGATATCATGCCAAAGGAAACAATGGATATGATGATTCATAAAAGCATAGAAATCCATTCAAACTGATTCAGAATGAAAGAAGAAGCTTAGAAAACAATATATGATGACTGCAATATAAATGGTATTGGGGTGGGGAGCCTGAATGTTGTGTGACTGAAATGCTCAAGTATGTCCCCAAAGAAAAGATCAGAAAATGCTCCCAACTCTCTCTTTTCAGTGGTTAGGGGCAACGGGTGAAACATTGTATGTACTATCATATTCAGTTGATATTTTGGTTAATTTTGCTTTGTTTTTTATTGCTTTAAGTTATTATTCTCTATGAGAGAAATTAATAAAAGAAGTTAACATAATGGTAAAAGATTAAAAAAAACTTTAAAATAGTCCTTGGGCTTCAATGAGAAAAAAAGAAATTCATTACCTATGCAAGGTGGTAAATGAGCATCTTATTATTAATACTACTACACTGAAAAAGAAAAGTAGACGTCCAGATCAAGTAAGGAGCATAACAACACAGCAGCTTCGAACAAGTTCAAGTCAACATGAATATCCCAGGTTACTGAAAGGCCTTGTAGCTATGGTAGTCAGGTGGACCAGGAAGGTAATATTGGAAAATTTACTGTTAGGAATCTTTGATCAATCAGAAAGAATGGGAAAGGTTCTAGAAGATTTGAGGTAGACTAATAGGGTTCCAATTTTAAGATAAAAAAGGGAAATGATGGATTCCAGAAACTTCATGCAGTTAAGGTTCATATTGATCCCTGATTAAATTGTGTAATATGTTATTAAACTGGTGGTTTCTTGAGTACATGGAAAGAGAAAATGCAACCTCACTGCACCAGCATGGATTTCCCAAGAAAAGGCCCTGATATGCTAACATCATTTTTCCTCTTTTTTTTGACAGACTTCCTAGACTGATGCATGAAGAAAATTGTATAGACACAAAATATTTGGATTTCATCAAGACAGTTGACAAAGTCTCTTATGACTTCCTTATAGATAAGTGTAACACTTGCATTTGACGTTGCGGAAGATTCTAGATTCTTTCTGCTCCCATCTCCCTTCTGGAAGATAAAGAGCTGAATATCACCTAGGTACCAACTGTTTCCCCCCAATCTCCTTTCTTTTCTCACAAGAGGCAGAAGTCTTAATTATTCCGTTAAAACAACTAGTTCACTTTTAGTCTGAGGACAACATAATTGTCCTCAGGTCTATGTGGCCCCTACTCATTTCTGTTTTGTGACATTCATAAAAAATAAAATTCTATTTGTGCAATCATAATCATGCAATCAGAGCCTCAGATTAGTAGATGTCTTAACATTCAGAGATATTTGGCACTCTGGTATGATTTACATTATTAATTTTATTTATTCTGTAGATAAGCCCTATCCTCTTCAAATTTGAGACAAAAACAATTAGGATATAGTTAATATTTCAATGAAAGAAGCAAGCAGATTATTTTACATTGCCTGTTACTTGGCTTGGGTAGGAGAAGTTAGCAAAGAATATACTTTTGCGGGGGGGAATATCTCTATATATTTAGAGGTGAGCCCTGATAGCTTCAATTTGAGTCCTCTGTTTCCAGATGCTTATAGGACCTGATGGCACAACTTGAACTTTCCATTTTCCACATTTCTCATTTTATTTTCTTCTTTTTTACTTTCTCCTCTCATTTGTTACTCCGATGCTACTGATTTTTGCTAGTTCAGCTTGTAAAGGCCAAGGAAGGGCTAGAGGTGAATTCTTTCTATTGATACTGATTCTGTCCAGCTCTTGCAGTCCTCATTCCTCCCTCTTACTCTGTTTCTTACAGACTATGTATATCCCTTGAAATACTCCTGGAAATGACTCAAGTCCACCTTTTGATTCGAGGATCATGATGCTACCAAATCACTCTCAAAAATAAGAAAGAATGCTTGCCTTCTGGACTACAAATCCCAGAAGTCTAGTCAGTTCTTAAACCACTGTTATGTAAGATAGAAAAAAATATATAGGTAGGAAAATTGTCAGGTGTGTTCATAGCTGGTTAAACAACCACAACCCAACTTGCACCAATAGGTTAACAGACTAAAGCCAAACTGGATGGGACATGGATAAGGGCTCTATGCTTTACTGTCCTATACAAAACTTGTTATCAGCACCTTTGAAAAACACATATATGGCATCCTTAATGAGTTTGCAGGTGATGCAAGGCTGTCTCAGTTTCCAATAAATAATCTGAGAGATTAGTGTTTTAATAGTGAAATCTATCATGATCTAGCATGAAATCTAGCATGATGAATCAAAATCAGATAAAAATTATAGGGATAAAAATTATAATAGGAGACTTAAGGTTTTCAAAATGCTTTTCATATATTATCTCATTTGATACTCCTAACAACCCTACAACATAAGTGTTATTATTATCCCCATTTTATAGATAAGGAAAGAAGTTGAGAGATGTTCAGTGACTTGCTCAGGGTCACATAGCCATAAGTTCTTGAGACAGGATTTGAACTTAGGTCATGTTGAATCCACATCCCACACTTCATCCACAACTCTCCCTAGCCGGATCACATTAAGTTAAAGCTTAAAAACATCAACTCTACAGGTACAGAATGGGATACAATATTAAGTCATGTGAAAAGACCTGTGGGTTCTAACTGACTGCAAACTCACCAATGGCCTGATATGTCTGTTTAAAATCAATTACCATCTTAGGCTGCATTAATATAATTCTGCTTAAATTGGAAAAAAAATCAGATGTGATTATGATAATCTCATCTGGACTTTTCAAATCTAGTCTAGACCCTGTGTTCAACTGTTCAGGTCACAAATTTTAAAAATTGATTTTATTTTCAATTCACAGAACAAAGCAAATATTTCCATAACACAGTATGATAATAATAATAATAAGAAGAAGAAGAAGAAGATGATTGCTCATGAAACTGCAAAGCTACATACAAATTGTTATTCCTTCCAAATATTAAAGTTTTTATATTAATTTCTCTTTTTTTCCCTCCTTCCCTGCCCTAGAGATGGCTATCAGTAGAATAAATAGATGTGTGTATGCCTTTCTTCACATGTCCTTTATTTTTAATTTGTATATTTATAATAGTCAAAATGACTTAGTTACTCAAGGTCATTCTTAAAACAATTCTGCTGTTACTGTATACAATGTTTTCTTGGTTCTGTTCACTTTGCTCTTCATCATTTCATGTACCAAATGGTTTTACACTTACAGGAAAAGTTAAATGAGTTATATAAGAAATAAACAGTAAAGTTATAATAGCTGGAAACATTTAACACTCCTTAGATTTAGATAAATCTAACAAAAAATAAACAAAGAAGTGAAAATCTGAAAAGATTTTTAGAAAAGCTAGGATACGATAAATCACAGGATAGATGATATTGAATAATAATCGAAAGAAGTAGACATATTTCTCAGGTGTACATAGCAACTTTAAAAACTGACCACATATTAGGACATAAAACCTCACCAACAAATGCAAAAAACTAAAAGTAATAAATGTGTTTCATGAACCACAAGCCAATAAAATTATATAGAGCCTCTGAAGAAATTATTAAAAATTCAGAACAAATCATAGGAAATATAATTTCATTAAAGACAGTGACTGCAATGAGACAATATATTAAAAATTTGTCAATGTAGTCAAAACTATCCTTAGAGAGAAAAAATATATCTATAAACACAAATTGATTAAAGAAAGAGATCAACAATTGTGCATGTAACTAAAATAATCCAGAAAAATTTCAAAAAATTAAAACCCCAAATAAAACAAAAAAAATAGAAATCCTTAAAACTGAAAAAAGAGATTAATAAAACTGAAAGCAAAACAAACCCACTGAAATAATAAATAAAATTGGGAGCTGGTTTCAGGAACATTTAGATAGTGCAGTGTGTGGAACACTGAGCCTGGAATCAAGATGACCTGAGTTTCAATATAGCCTCAGATACTTGCTAGCTATGTAACTCTGAGTGAGTCACTTAACCTCTGTTTGCTTCAGTTTCCTTATTTATAAAGTGGGGATAAAAATAGCACTTACCTCCCAGAGTTGTTAGAAAGATTAAATGAGATAATAATTGTAAAGTACTTGCACTGTGCTGGCACATAATAATTACTATTTAAATAGTAGTCATCATCCTCACCATGGTCATGATCATCCGTGAAAAATAATAAAATAGATAAACCATTAGTTAACTTGATTTTCAAAAAAAAAGACAAAAGGAAATAATCTTTAGCAAAACACTTTAAGGTGAATTCCAAGTCAATGAAGAAATTAAAGAATTTATTATGAACTATTGTTCTTAATAATATACCAATAAAACTGACAGTCTATATGAATTGGATAAATATGTACAAAACCTGTTTGCAAAACTGGAAAACAGTTTGGTAGAAACTAGGTTTAGATGTACACCTTCTACCACATATCAAGAGAAATTCCAAATGATTATATGACTTAGACATAATGGGTGACATCATAAACAAATTAGAGGATTATGTAAGAAATTACTAGCCAGTTTAATAGATGGGGAAGAGTAACACTGAACAAGGTAGAAAGAACCGTAGAGTTTAAAATGGCAAATTTTGATTCCCTATTTTTTTCCTACAAACAAAACCAATGCTGTCAAATTTAAAAGAGAAGCAGGTAAATGGGGAAAAGGCCTGAGGCAATTTTTTTCTGCTAAAATAATAATTTCTAATCTATATAAGAAATTAACTTAAATTTATAAGAATAGGCTCTATTCCCCAATTGATAAATTGTCAAAGGATATGAACAGGCAGATTTCAGAGAAAAAAAAATCCAAACAACTAACAGCCATATGCAAAAGTACTCTAAGTCACTAATAATTATGCAAATTAAAATTACTCTGAAGTTCCACCTCTTACCCATTAGATTAGAAAAACTGGTAAAAAGGGAAAATAAGAAAATGTATAAAGGACTATGGAAAACAGATACGTTAATGCACTCTTGGTGAAACTGTGAATTTGGTCCAGGCATTCTGGAAAGCAATTTGGAACTATGCCCAAAAAGCTATTAAACTTATACCCAGTAATACCATTATATCTATGCCCTCAAAGCAATTAAAGAAAGAGGAAAATGATCCATATTTAAAAAAAAAAACAACATTCTTTCTGCAGTGGCAAAGAATTGGAAACTGAATGTACGCAATAATTGGGGAATGACAAGAGAAGTTATGGTATATGAAAGTTATGAAATACTATTGTGCTATAAGACATGATGAAGGGAATGATTTCAGAGAAACCTAAAAAGACATGTATGGACTGATGGTAAGCAAAGTAAACAAAATAAGCAGAATAACTTATGCAATCACAATAATATTATAAAGAGTAATAACTTTTAAAAAACTTAGGAACTCTGATCAATATAATAACCAATCACAATTAGAAAAGGATTCACAATGAAACATGCTATCTACCTCCAGATACAGAGCTGATAAACTCAGAATACAAAATGAGACTTTTTTTTAAACTTGGCCAATGAGGAAATTTGCTTTTCTGAACTACACATGTTTATAAGAGGATTTCTGTTTTTCTTGCTTTCTCAATATGGAAGCAGGGGTGAGGAGAAGAAATGGAAGGGAGAAAAGGTAGATCTAGTATAAAAATAATTTCATTTTAAAGATGCATTCAGGTGAATTAATGTTGTTAGATATTCTGAGAGATAACATAAGACTAGAGGCCACTGTGTATTTTTAACTGTTTATAGATGGCTCTGTCCTCTGTACCACACAAACCCCCCTAACCCCGCCACCAAAAAAAAGAAAAATAAATCACAAAACAAACCTACTGGACAATCATTGAAATAACAAGTCCTCATAATTAGCTATATTGATTTTTATGTAAACAAATATACCAATGTCATTGATTCAATCTATCAAGAAAGACTTCTCAGTTTTTAGACCATTCTAGAGCTCCACTGGTCTTTGAAAAGTCAGGGTAACTCCCAGACCCTAATGAAATATGAATAGAATTTCTGTAGATTTCTTTCTATGCTTACCAACTCAAAAAAAAAGTAAATGAAGGACCATTTCCCTGAGCATAAACAGAACCTTGGGATTCAGAGAATAAATGATCATCATATCTAAATTTATACAGCACACACTATGTGCCAAGCACTGTGTTATGTGCTTCACAATTATTATCTCATTTAATCCTCAGAAAAACCTGGGAGGTAAGTGCTATTATGTCCACTTCATAGATGAGGAAACCGAGGCAAAGAGAAGTTAAGTAATCTGCCCAGGGTGACATAGATTGCAAATGTCTGAGGCCAAAATTGAACTCAGGTCTGCCTAACTCCAGGCCTAGAGCTCTACCTACTGTGCAACCAAGCTGAATCTAAGAATATTTTGGTACTTGTTATTATAACGGTCCCTTTTCCAGAGAGATGTTTCATTTCTTTTCTTGGATTTTATTATGAAGTAGTTCACTTTGATTTGAATAACTAAGTATGCAATTTGTGAATGATAAAAGCTTGTTTTTTAGCCAAAAGTAAGGTTCTTTGCTTCCTTTTGAAACTTTCCTGAGTCTAACATCTCTTTATGTGTCATTATGGAAATTTTTTTTAAATTTAAGAAACCATCTCAATCACTTAGTGGGCTTGGAAAAGAAAGGAAATCATCACAAACAATATGATTAAAACAAAAAATGATTGATTTTTTGGGGTATCTAAAAGGCAGAATTTTGAAAATGATGTCAGAAAATACTTCTCTGAAATATATTTCCAAGACCAATTTGACAACGTAAGAAAACTGTTCACTTTGTGTAATGAGTTCAGACACCTTCTTGTCCTTAATGTAAAGTTAGAACTCTTTTAATATTTACATGACTCTAATTACCCCCAAGGCTGGATAAAGTAAGTATTTTCCATAAAATGAGAAAGTAAAATTAGCTGTACTGCTTAAAAGAATTAAGCCCTATACAGGAATAATAGATTTTAGTAGGCAAATCACATTGTCCTTTGGTTAATGGGTGAATAAACCAGTCCTCAGGAAGTTGTGTTCTATGGGCTATTACTAATAGGAAACAATACACACATACATACATACATATTCACATGTACACACACACATATATACATCACTTCATGAGGTCTTTTAATGATTAATAATAATAAAGGAAAAGAAAAGAAATCTTTTACCAAAGTCTTCTACCAACAACTCAAAGGGACATTAAGTTCTTGAAGGCTAAGCCAATGGGACATAAGTTCTGGTAAGTCAACTTAACTAGGTAGGTGCCTAGTATAGGTGTCATAATAGAAACTATATTGATCAAATGAGGACCAGAAGATAAGTATTTTTAGAAGACTGAAAAATAGGTAATGAATTTTTAAACCTGGAAACTCATGAGAGGTTATGAAAGTCACAATTTTCATTGGTCGAAAGAGTACCTACCTACGATGAAATCAAATACCTTTCAAAATATAAAAGAAGAGATTAAATATTTCAACTCAATTAATTCTGGCATAATTGGTGAGCCAAAGGCATCTTTATAAGCAGAAAAATGTAATATCTTTCCCTTTTTCTGTTTTCAGACATCACACAACTTTTCTTTAGTCACCTTCAATGAATCAGAGTCTAAATTACCTTTTAAGAGTAAAGGCTAATTGATTTTCCTTCCCAACACAAACCCTATTTCTCAATAATTGTCTTTGAATAAATTCCATTTGCAGAATATTTTCTTAGTAACCATTGAGAACTCAATCTTTTTGTTTTCTTCTTCATATTCATTATTCTTGAGACACAATTGGGGAAAGATGACTTTCTCTGAGCCTTGAAGGATATGTAGCAATGGGAAAAGAGAGGATGTTCCAGGTTGGTAGATCAGCATAAGCAAACAGAATGAACATGATCGGTCTAGAGGAGGTGGAGTGTTCTGAGAAGTACCAAGAAATTAGGTCACACAGAGAGGTGCAAGATTATAAAAAGCATTGAAGGCTAAGAAGAGAGGTTTAGGTATAGAATTTTTTATCTACAATTGGAAGAAAACTCATAAATCATCTAGTGTACTATCCTTACTTTACAAATCAGGAAACCAAGGCTAAGAAACTTGACTTGCCTAAGATCATACAGCTAAGAAGTAAGACAATTTGGACTCATTCCAGTCCATCATGGCACCATGCATCCCCTGAGTCCCTGAGATACATCAGAAAACATGGAATCATTGCAGCTTCTTGAGCATGGGGGAAATCACATGAGCATAGGAAGCTTTAAGAAATCTTATTTTGGCCCCAGCATGAGATTTTTTTTCTTGAAGCATTTTGCCCAATAATATTCACTCTAAGCAATTCAGTTTTATCTAATATTAACTAAATACATGTGTGATATAGGGCATTATGCTAGGCCATGGGTATACAAAGACTAAATAAATAAATAATCCTGCCATCAAGCAGAGTACTAGTTGGATTTTTTTCTGAATTCAAGGAATATCTCAAATGACACCAGGATCAAGTTTACCCTCAGTTGAATAGCTAAATGGTGTAGTGCTGGACCTGGAGTCAAGAAGAACTGAGTTCAAATCTGACCTCAGACACTTACTAGCTTTGTGAACTTGGGTAAATCACAACTTCTGTTTGCTTCAGTTTCCTCATCTGTAAAATAAGGTTAAAAATAGCACCTACTTGCCATGTTTGTTATAAGGATTGAATAAGAAAACAATTTTAATGTGCTCAGTACAATATCTGGCACATAATGGTGCTATGCAAATATCAGCTATTATCATGATGGCATGCATGAGCAGCAGAATAGGGTAAAGAGCTTACTCCAGGACCACCATCCAGTAGATTCCTATTTTACTGAATACCATTTTGAACTAAGTGCTATGCTTTGGGTTTTTCCCTACATTGCTAAAGGACTGACTATATTCCTGTTAATACCTGCTAAATCTATTAGCCTAAGCAAAGCTGTGGATAGATATAGTTACGTCCTTACAAGTTCACATTCAAAAGAGGACACATTTGGGTACCTATTTTTTGAACATTTAACCTAGCATGAGCTATATTTGTAGCCAATCATTGCCCTCTCTATATATACGTACATACACACATGTATATATATGTATGTATGAATACATACATACATATGTGTGTATATACATACGAGAATATATCTATATCTATAGATCTATCTATTTGAGAGAGAGAGGAGAAAGAAGGAGAGGCAGACAGTCAGAGAAAGAAAGAAGCAGGTAACTCTGAGCCTAGAATCAGGAAGATGTGAGTTCAAATTTGACCTTTTATATGTACTAGCTGTGTGACCCTGGTCAAGTCACTTAATATCTATCTGCCTCAGCTTCCTCAAATGTAAAATGGGGATAATAATAGCACCTACCTCAGAGGATTTCTGTGAAGATCAAATGAGATAATATTTCTAAACTGCTTAGCATAGTGCCTGGCACATAGTAGGTGCTTACTAAATGCTTGTTTCCTTCCTTCCTTCCTTCCTTCCTTCCTTCCTTCCTTCCTTCCTTCCTTCCTTCCTTCCTTCCTTCCTTCCTTCTTCCTTCCTTCTTTCATTCCCATGTTTCAAATCAAAATTGAAGTCCATAGAAATCAAATTACAAAGGAAAATAATTTGGGAGGCATTTCAGTGATGGTTCCACTTAAATGAATGAATGAAAGAGCATTTAAGTGTCTACTGTGTGCAAGCCATTGTGTCTGGAACTGTTGAGAGCATCTCCTCTCAAGAAGCTTTCATTCTCATGGAGGCTATGTCATGTAGAAAGGAATGGTGGCCTGGAAAGTGAATTTAAGTCCTAGAATTAGTGAATAGAGCCAAAGGGAAATTATTGCCTTGGCATTTGCAAAAGTATTGCTACTATTTTAGTGATTTCTTTAAAGCTCCCGGACCAAGAGCAGTAAAAGAGTAAGGGGCTCAATGGACAGATATCAAGATATCCAGGGTGGAGGGATATAAAATATATATTTCCACCCACCTTAAGCAACTGCTTACCAATCCAGACAGCTCAGCCCTGATAGTACATTTCCAAAGCTCACCTGACTAGATGAGTCAGGTATGTAGGAAGGGTGGAATGGTGTAAGAGGAGGAGGCCATGGAGGGAAATTTGTTCTCTGAAGGTCCAGTCTGAAGGTCACAGGTGGAGAGAGAGGGACCATGATTCCAAGCACTCAAAATGGATGGGCTGAGAAATGTTCTGGAATCAATAAGATTAAAGAGGCTTAAAGTAGAATTTCAAACATCTCCAACAACTCTCATTCATGTTATAATGGTGTCTTTTTTTTTTTAATTCACAGCATTCATGCACATACAGAGCTCAGTCTACAGAAGTTACACAAAACAAAATTAGTGCTATCAGATATCTTTCTTTCCACCTTTCTTTTAAAACAGAGGAACAACAATAAAAATAACTAAATTTTTTATTGTTTTAATGTCTACAAAGTACTCTATATGTACATATACATATGTATGCACATATACATATATATTTTTGAGGAAGAAATTGTGTTTCCTGTAATCTTCCATACATCAAAGAAATTCCAACCTTACTCCCAAAGGATCGTTCCAGCTTTCCTGAAAAATTTCATTGGGGCAATAACTTAGCTACAGTTAGTGGGAAAAAAGAAGCTTGGATTTCTGTTCAATGTAAAAAAAATCTCCAATTGTGTATGTGAATACTTGAGGAGTAGGGGCAGGAGTGGAAGGAAAGTGGAGCTGATTTCCATGAGTAATGACTAACTAGGAAAATTCTGACAAGGGTGTAATTTCAATTGGCGATTCTCTGTGCTGAGGTAATTTCATGCTTTGTGAAAGCCATTTGGTTAAAAAAAAAACTTAATTCAAACCTAAACTTTTTTTTTTATTTTTGGAGAAATCCATTAAAATTGAAATGACATTGGCTAATGGTCTCATAATTAGCAACCAAGATGAGAAGCCTGTGGGGAACACAAAGGCACCCCTAAAATAAAATCTCTCTCCTCTCCTGGATGGCAGAATTTTGGCCAGTATCACCAAGACTGTCAGTATTTAGGGAACACATAAATTTCACTAACAGAAAAAAAGCAGTAGGTAACACTCCTGAGTTTTAACCAGAATCTTCCGTGGCATAGCATGAAAAATGTTGTTCCCAAGAAAGCATATCATGATGCACAAAATAAACTGCTCATTCATGACTTCTCCCAAATGCTTATGAAATGTAGACTAATATCTTCTCCCCAAAATATTTGAAGTAAATGAGTCAGTACTGAGAGAACTAAAAGAAGTTAATTCAGTTTCCTTCCTAGAAGAAGTTTTGCTTTTAATAAGTATGTGTTTACTGAGGGTCAAGCTAGAGAAAAGTTGTCTATATACATCAGTGGAGTTTCATAAAATTCATATTTTCCCCATACCAATGAAATCACAGGTCTAGCAATCATCCTAACTATATTAAGATATTGTCAGCCAATATGCTTACATAGACAAAAATGAAAAAGGGTCATTGCCTCCAAAGGAACTTACATTCTACTCAGTAAGTGTTGCTAGTTTTTTCAGTTGGTTGTTTCAGGATTTCCATATTATCCTTTTTCTTTATTTTTTTCTTGCCAATATTTTTAAGCATCTCTTAGTTTTTGCTTAGGTTCTCCCTATGATTTTTGCCTTTCTACAAGTATTTATTTTCTATTTTAATTTTCTAAACAATGTTAAACTTTTATTTATTTGAGTATTTCATTTATCCATTTGAGAATATCTCTTTAAATGGATTACATAAATTCTTTATTCCATCTTCCTTACTTATGTTACTTTAGCTATTTTATACACCATATATTATTTTTGCTATTCTGTTAACATTTTTCTTCACTTTGATATGTCATTTGATTCTCAAGGATTCTCTAGGATCATCTGGACAAAAATTCCTAGTTACTTACAGTTTCAGAATAACTTCAGAATAACTCAGACTTCATTCATTAGTTTATCTCCATACATGATTTTCAGGCAAATTTTGAGATGTATATGGAAAATGGAAGAATAATTAATTATTCTCTATTTCTTACATCATATAGAAAAGTGGAAAATTGAAGGAATTAGGATAGGCAAATAGAAGGAATTAGAATAGGCCAAGAAGAAACTAAGTTACCACTCTTTGCAGATGATATGATGATATACTTAGAGAATCAAATAAAAAAGTACTTGAAATAATAAACAACTTCAGCAAAGTTGCAGGACATAAAATGAACCCATGTAAATCTTCTGCATTTCTATATATTACTAAGAAATCCCAATAGGAAGAGACAGAAAGAGAAATTCCATTTAAAGTTACTATAGACATTATAAAATATTTGGGAGTCTATTTGCCAACACAAACCCAGTAAAACCATATGAAAACAATAACAAAACATTTTTCACACAAATACAGTCAGATCTAAATAATTGGAAAAGTTTCAGTTGCTCATGGTTAGGCCAAGCTAATATAATAAAAATGACAATTCTACCTAAATTAATTTAGTTATTCAGTGCCATACGAATCAAACTACCAAAAATTATTTTATATAGAAAAAATATCGAAATTCATCTGGAAGAACAAAAGGTCCAGAATATCAAGGGAATTAATGAAAAGAAATGCTAGGGAAGGTGGATTAGCCATACCAGATCTTAAACTGTATTATAAAGCAGCAATCACCAAAACTACTTGGTACTGGCTAAGAAATAGAGGGGTAGATTAGTGGAATAGGTTAGGTACCCAAATCACAGTAGTGAATGATTATAGCAATAATCAATATCAATTGATTGTTGCAATATAAGCAATATCAAAATTTGATAAACCCAAAGACCCCAGCTTCTGGGATAAGGACTCAATATTTGACAAAAACTTCTGGGAAAACTGGAGAAGATAATATGGCAGAAACTGGGCACAGACCAATGTCTGACACCATGTAACAAAATAAAACCCCAATGCATTTAGATATGAAGGCTGATACTACAAACAAATTAGGAAAGAAAGGAATAATTTATCTGTCAGATTTATGGAAAATAGAAGAATTTATGGCCAAATAAGAGATAGAGAACACTATGAAATGCAAAGTAGATAATTTTGATTACATTAAATTGAAAAGTTTTTGTACAAACAAAGCTAATGTAACCAAGATTAGGAGGGAAGCAGAAAATTGAGGAAGCATTTTTACACCTAGTGTCTCTGATAAGGGCCTCATTTCTAAAATATATAGAGAACTGAGTCAAATTTAGTAGAATACAAGTCATTCCCCAATTGATAAATGGTCAAAGGATATGAACAGGCAGTTTTCAGAGGAATAAATTAAAGCTATCTATAGTCATATAAAAATGCTCTAAATTACTATTGATTAGAAAGATGCAAATCAAAACAACTCTGAGGTACCACATCATATCTATCAGATTGGCTAACATGACAAAACAGGAAAACAATAGGTGTTGGAGAAGATGTGGGAGAGTTGGAATATTAATTCATTGTTGGTGGAACTGTGAGCTGATCCAGCCATTCTGGAGAATAGTTTGGAACTATGCCCAAGGGGCTATAAAGGTGTGCATGCCTTTGACCCAGCAGTGCTGCTTTTAGGGCTGTATCTCAGAGAGCTAATAAAAATAGGGAAAGGGACCCACATGTACAGAATTATTCGTGACAACTCGCTTTGTGGTGGCCAGAAACTGGAAATTGAGGGGATGCCCAACAATTGAGGAATGGCTGAAAAAGTTGTGGTGTGTGAATGTAAGAAATGGTGATCAGGAGGACTTCAGAAAAACCTGGAAAGACTTATGTGAATTGATGCTGAGCCAGGAGAACATTGTATACAGTAACTGCCACAGTGTGTGATAACTGATTTCGATAGATAGCCCTTCTCAGCAAAGCAAGGACCTAAAGCAGTTCCAGGGGACTCATGATGGAAAATGGCATTCACATCCAGAGAAAGAACTATGGAGTCTCGGGGGGTGGAGCCAAGATGGCAGCTGGAAAGCAGGGACTTGCATGAGCTCCCTGCCAGGTCCCTCCAAAAACCTATAAAAATGGCTCTGAACAAATTCTAGAACTGCAGAACCCACAAAATAGCAGAGGGAAGCAGGGATCCAGCCCAGGCCAGCCTGGATGGTCACTGGATGAGGTCTATCACTCACCGAGCAGAGGGGAGCAGAGCCTAGGACCTGCGGCTCAGGACCAACCAGACCAAGAGCCAGGTAGAACAAGCCCTAGTGCCCTGAATCAGTGAGCTGTGGCAGTTGCCAGACTTCTCAACCCACAAACACCAAAGACAACAGAGAAGGTTAGTGGGAAAAGCTGCAGGGGACAGAGTGAAAAGAGTTTGCAGTTCAGCCACTGCCCCAGGGGCAGCAGGGAGAGATGCAGCTACAGAACTAGAACTCTAGTTGCTTCCAGCCCCAGGCCCACCTGGTGGGAGAAATTAAGTGGCGGATCAGAGCAGGAGTGCAGAGCCTGCTTAAGATTTTCGTCAGGTCCGGGTTGGCAGTTCTTGAAGGAGGAGGAGTGCTAGTGTGGCAGAGCTGGCTGTATAGAAATAGCTCTGAAATTAACAACGCATCCCCTCAAACTTGGAACAAAGTACTCTTTACTCTACAAGCAGTCATACCCTGCTGAAAAACTCAAGGGTCAAGTAAGTTGGTTGGGAATATGGCCAGGCAACGAAAATGCACTCAGATTCAGTCTCAGATTTTGGAATCTTTCTTTGGTGACAAAGAAGACCAAAACATACAGCAAGAAGTCAACAAAGTCAAAGAGCCTACAACAAAAGCCTCCAAGAAAAACATGAACTGGTCTCAGGCCATAGAAGAGCTCAAAAAGCATTTGGAAAAGCAAGTTAGAGAAGTAGAGGAAAAATTGGGATAAGAACTGAGAATGATGCGAGAAAACCATGAAAAACAAGTCAATGACTTGCTAAAGGAGACCCAAAAAAATACTGAAAGAAATATTGAAGAAAACAACACGTAAAAAATAGACTAACTCAAATGGCAAAAGAGCTCCAAAAAGCCAATGAGGAAAAGAATGTCTTGAAAGCAGAATTACCCAAATGGAAAAGGAGGTCCAAAAGACCACTGAAGAAAATACTACCTTAAAAATTAGATTGGAGCAAGTGGAAGCTAGTGACTTGATGAGAAATCAAGATATTATAAAACAGAACCAAAGGAATGAAAAAAAATGGAAGACAATGTGAAATATCTCATTGGAAAAACCACTGACCTGGAAAATAGATCCAGGAGAGATAATTTAAAAATTATTGGACTACCTGAAAGCCATGATCAAAAAAAGAGCCTAGTTATCATCTTTCAAGAAATTATCAAGGAGAACTGCCCTGATATTCTAGAGCCAGAGGGTAAAATAGAAATTGAAAGAACCCACAGATCGCCTCCTCAAAAACATCCCAAAAAGAAAACTCCTAGGAATATTGTTGCCAAATTCCAGAGCTCCAAGGTCAAGGAGAAAATACTGAAAGCAGCCGGAAAGAAACAATTTGAATATTGTGGGAAAACAATCAGGATAACACAGGATCTGGCAGCTTCCACATTAAGAGACTGAAGGGCTTAGAATATGATAGTTCAGAGGTCAATGGAGCTAGCATTAAAACCAAGAATCTCCTACCAGCTAAACCAAGTATCATGCTCCAAGGCAAAATATGGATTTTCAATAAAACAGAGGACTTTCAAGCTTTCTCAGTGAAAAGACCAGAGCTGAATAGAAAATTTGACTTTCAAACACAAGAATCAAGAGAAGCATGAAAAGGTAAACAAGAAAGAGAAATCATAAGGGAATTACTAAATTTGAACTGTTTGGTTTACATTCCTATATGGAAAGATGATGTGTATGATTCATGAGACCTCAGTATCATAGTAGCTGACAGGAATATGCATATATGTATATATATATATATGTATATGTGTATATATATATACACACATATGTGTGTGTCAATGTATGTATATATTTAGGTGTGCATATATATACATATATATGTATATATATATGTATGTATATGTACATATATATATACACACACAGAAGTCACAGGGTGAGTTGAATATGAAGGGATGATATCTAAAAAAATAAAATCAAGTTAAGGGATAAGGGATAAGAGAGGAATATATTGAGAGAGGGAGAAAGGGAGAGATAGAATGGGGTAAATTATCTCACATAAAAGTGGCAAGAAAAAGCAGTTCTATAGGAAGTGAAGAGGGGGCAGGTGAGGAGGAATGAGTAAATCTTGCTCACATCGGATTTGACCTGAGGAGGGAATACCATACACACTCAATTGGGTATCTTACCCCACAGGAAAGAAGGAGGAAGAAGATAAAAAAGGGGGGATGATAGAAGGAAGGGCAGACAGGGGGAGGAGGTAATCAAAAACAAACACTTGCGAAAAGGGACAGGGTCAAGGGAGCAAATTCAATAAAGGGGGATAGGTTAGGAAGGAGCAAAACATAGTTAATCTTTCACAACATGAGTATTGTGGAAAGGATTTACGTAATGATACACATGTGGCCTATGTTGAATTGCTTGCCTTCTTAGGGAGGGTGGGTGGGGAGGAAAGAGGGGAGAGAATTTGGAACTCAAAGTTTTAAAAACAGACGTTCAAAAACAACAAAAAAAAAAGTTTTTGCATACAACTAGGAAATAAGATACACAGGCAATGGGGCGTAGAAATTTATCTTGCCCTACAAGAGAAGAAGGGAAAGGGGGATGGGAGGGGAAGTGGGGTGACAGAAGGGAGGGCAGACTGGGGAATGGGGCAACCAGAATATATGCCATCTTGGAGTGGGTGGGAGGGTAGAAACGGGGAGAAAATTCGTAATTCATACTATTGTGAAAATCAATGCTGAAAACTAAATATATTAAATAAATTAAATTAAAAAAAAGAAAAAAAATGTCATAAAGGAAAAAAAAATAAATCCAAGCTGCAACACTATAGCTAAACACATTAGGAATAAGGAAACTGTCTTCCTCCCATGTGAGGTTTTCCCTGTGAAGTAGAAAGACTTGATGTCATTTTCAGGTCCAGCTTTGAAGGACAAGATGAAGATTCCCAAGCATTTCTCTCCCAAAGACAGTTGGTGCCATTGAACATTCACTGGCTGAACACTGAACAAAAGAGAAAAACCTTGGTGATCTGGAATGCCTGGGGCATGAGTACATTCTTAAATTTTCCAGATAGCTTACCACTTGTCTCTTTTAAACATTAAAGCTTTTTTTTTTAATTATGACTATCATACATGGAAATTTTTCTAAAAATTATTGTATAGATCTCATCTTAAACAGAGTCCATAATTTGAATGTAGGAATCAATGAAATGTCCTGTAGTACAGTTTTCTGCTCAAAACTTTTTTTATAACTTAGGCTTGGAAATTTTTCTAAAAATTGTCATATCATATCTCTTCATAGACAGTTCATAACTTGAATGTATGAATGAACTATGTCTTATAATACAGTTCTGTCCTCAAAACTTTTTATACTATGACATATACATGGAAATTTTGAGTCCATAATTTATTTGAATGCATGCAGGCATGAACTTTGTCTTCTAATCTAGTTCTGGACTCAAGGATTATCAAGGAGTAGAGTATGCTAAGGGCTGCTCTACCTACTGAATTCCTGGTGTCTTTTTCATAGCTTTTCTTTTTCTTTTCCTGATAGCTCTGACCTCTTTCTACACAGTATGTCTGCTTATAGTAACTCTCTTTCCACCTCCTCATTTGCTAAGAAAGCCCTTTTTTTTAGTGCCTTGGTCCCCACCCTCATCCCCACCCTTTCTCATCTGGTCTGACTAATTGAGGTTGCTGGCTATTTGAGTTACAGACAAGTGAGATGGTACTCTTGTTAGCATAAGATGTACAAGAACCTTGGAAGAAAGCAAACTGGTCAGGCTTGAAACATCAGACCTTGGCCAAAGATAATTTGGGCTGATCCAGTAGAGGCAACACTACCTGAAAGTCAAACCATGTTAGATACTGATCCCACTGGTGGTTCAAAGGATTTAATTTTGTCTGTGAATTTCCCCTATTAATTTGTGGCGTGCTTTAGTGTTTTGTCAGGCACCTGTGATTTTGTACTTGTGAGAGTACTTATACTGCCAAAGCAGTATGTGACCCTCCTACAGCTTAGTATTTTATCTCAATGAGTTTCTGCTGCTGGAAAATCTGTCCTCCTCCAGCCAAGCTAAGGATGAGTCTCTCAATTTAGCTAGGCTGCTCCTCAGAGGAAAGGCATGCTATCCATCACCAAAGCCTTTCCAGCTTGATAAAGGACCTGCCCAAGCTTGCATTCTGTGGGCTCAGCCTTCGAGGTCTTCCAGACCCAGGGTTACCTCTGTGGATCACAGTAGCACAATTATGTGTTATAAGTTCTTAATTTGAGTGCTGGGAGAATAGTTAAACTTATTAGAACACAAATTTTACATGTTTATATGTACATATGTATGTGTATGTGTCTAAATAAATTATCAACCAGTAAAATAAATTATCAATTAGTAAGACCTCTAAAAAAAAACTATGGAGTCTCAATGCAGAACGAAGTAGACTATTTTGTCTTTTTATTTTGTTTTTCTTTCTTATGGTTTCTCCCATTTGTTATAATTCTTCTATACCACATGACCAATGTGAAAATGTGTTAATAGGAATGTACATAGAGAGCCTTTATCAGATTGCCAGCCATCTTGGGGAGGGAGTGGGGAGGGAAGGAAAAAAAATTTAAAATGTATGGAAGTGAGTGTTGAAAACTAAAAATAAATAAAGTAATAAAAATTTAGAAGTGTCAGGGCAGAGCCAAGATGATGGAGAAATGGCAAGAATTTGCCTGAGGTCCCCACCAAGGCCCTCCAAACAACTTTAAATAATGCCTCAAAAATTCTGAAGCAGAAGATCCCACAAAAGGATGAGGTGAAACAATTTTTCAGCCTGAGGCAAATTAAAAGGAAAGAACTCTTGTACTGGGATAAGGGTGAAGAGCAATCCAGGAAAGTCTGAGTCCTAGCAAACCAGCTGTATGTATTGGGGGTGGCTGAATCAGTAGCAGTGGTAGAAGTTTCCAGACCTTTCAGCCCACAAATGGTACAGGTGTCAGACAACTGGTCAGAAGGAGATTACAGAGGTCTCTTTGTTGGCAACAACGGCAGGATTCTGTTGCATTGCCCATGGTGGGAGCTGGGTCACAGTCCTGAGGCTCAGATCCCGGTTGAGAAAGAACACTAACACACAAGAGCTTGCAGTAAAAGGGGAGGTAGGAGCCTGGTCACAGTTCCAGAGCCAGAAAGAATGCGTACTAAGGTCACTCATAGACCACAGCACAGGCCAGGAGAGTAGTACACACATCTCTCCCATACCACCTTGGGAGCACTGAAAAATTACAGGTGTCTAGAAATATCTCTGAAAACAGCTGCACAAAAAATCTGAAGGTGGGACAATGACCCCTCCATTTCGGAAGAAGAGCCACATTTTAGTATAGAATTAAAAGTCAAGAAATAGGCTAAAAAAAAAGAGCAAACAGCAGGCAAATATCCTGAGTATAGAAAGTCACTATGTTGACAGGGAAGAGCAAAACACAAAATTAGAAGACAAGTAAGAGAAGTAAAGAAAAAATTGGGAAGAGAAGTTAGAGTGATGCAAGAAAACCAGGAAAAGATTTAACAGCTTGGTAAAAGAAGCACAAAAAATGCTGAAGAAAATAACACCTTAACAAAACAGAATAAACCAAATGGTAATAGGGACACAAAAATTTAATGAAGAGAAGAATATCTGGAAAAGCAGAATTGGTCAAATCAGGGGGAAAGGGTATACAAAAATTCACTGAAGAAAAGACTTCCTTAAAAAGCAGAACTGGCAAAATGGAAAAGGAGATACAAAAGAGAAGAAAAAATTCCATAAAAATTAGAATTGGGTAAGTGGAAAATGAATTTATGAGATGTCAAGGAGTAATAAAACAAAATCAAAAACATGAAAAAAAAAACAGAAAAAAGTGTGAAATATCTCATTGGAAAACAACTGGGGTTTCCAAACTTTTCAACCCACAAATGCCAAAAACAACCTAGAACATCAGTAGGAAAGGTCTGTTCAGACCTGGGTGAGAAAGGAATATGGTCTGGTCCTAGCCCTTGGGCAGCGGTGATGGTGGAGGCTGTGGTGGCAGCAGCAGCAGTGACTGTTTCCGCGACAGATGGGGGGATAGAGTGGCTGATCAGAAGGGATTGCAGGGATCTCTTTTCTGGTGCTGAGGCAGAATTCTCTTGCTTTACCCATGCTTGGATGTGGCTCGCAGTGCTGGGTGGCAGTCCTGGAGTGAGGAGGAGTGCTGGCATGGAGGAGCTTGTGGCAGCAGTGGAGAGGGAATCCTCCTCACAGTTCCAAGGCAGAAAAGAGTGCTTGAGGTCACTCACAGATCAGAACACAGATGAGGAGAGGAGTAAACACGTCTCCTTTGATCATACAACCTTGGAAGAACTGAAAATTTGCAGGTCCCTAGAAATATCACTGAAACCAGCTGCACAAAACTCCTGAAGCTTGGGAAAATGCACTCTCCACACTGAAAGTAGAATTCTACCTTAAAAACAGCTAAAAAGACTTTTAAGAGGGGCGGAGCCAAGATGGCGGCTGGTAAGCAGGGACTAGAATGAGCTCCATACTGAGTCCCTCCAAAAACCTATAAAAAATGGCTCTGAACCAATTCTAGAATGGCAGAATGCACAGAACAGCAGAGGGAAGCAGGGCTCCAGCCCAGGACAGCCTGGATGGTCTCTGGGTGAGGTCTATTCCACACGGAGCTGGGAGCTGGGAGCTGGGAACGGAGTGGAGCAGAGCCCAGCCTGAGCGTCGCGGACCAACCAGACCAGGAGCTGGGTGGAGCGGGCCCTAAAACCCTGAATACATGAGCTGTGGCAGTTACCAGACCCCTCGACCCACAAACACCAAAGACTGTGGAGAAGGTTAGTGGGAAAAGCTGTGGGAGTGGAAGGAGTTCGCGGTTTGTCTTCCAGCCCCAGGGGCAGCAGAGGTGGGGCAGCTACAACTGTTGTTACTTCCGGCTCCAGGCCCACCTGGTGGGAGGAATTAAGTGACGGATCAGAGCAGGAGTGCAACAGCCTGCTGAAGATCTAAGCCCAGCCCAGGCTGGGGGTTCTTGGGGAAAGAGTAGTGCGGGTCTGACAGAGCTGGCACCTCCCCTCCAAATGTGGAACATAGAACTTGTTAGTCTACAAGCAGTCATACCCCACTGAAAAACTCAAGGGTCAAGTTAGTTGGTTGGGAATATGGCCAGGCAGCGAAAACGCACCCAGATTCAGTCTCAGACTTTGGATTCTTTCTTTGGTGACAAAGAAGACCAAAACATACAGCCTAAAGAGGACAACAAAGTCATAGAGCCTACAACAAAAGCCTCCAAGAAAAACATGAACTGGCCCCAGGCCATAGAAGAGCTCAAAAAGCATTTGGAAAAGCAAGTTAGAGAAGTAGAGGAAAAATTGGGAAAAGAAATGAGAAGGATGCGAGAAAACCATGAAAAACAAGTCAATGACTTGCTAAAGGAGACCCAAAAAAATACTGAAAAATACACTGAAGAAAACAACACCTTAAAAAACAGACTAACTCAAATGGCAAAAGAGCTCCAAAAAGCCAATGAGGAGAAGAATGCCTTGAAAGGCAGAATTAGCCAAATGGAAAAGGAGGTCCAAAAGACCACTGAAGAAAATACTACTTTAAAAATTAGATTGGAGAAAGTGGAAGCTAGTGACTTTATGAGAAATCAGGATATTATAAAACAGAACCAAAGGAATGAAAAAATGGAAGACAATGTGAAATATCTCATTGGAAAAACCACTGACCTGGAAAACAGATCCAGGAGAGATAATTTAAAAATTATTGGACTACCTGAAAGGATTGATCAAAAAAAGAGCCTAGATACCATCTTTCAAGAAATTATCAAGGAGAACTGCCATGATATTCTAGAGCCACAGGGCAAAATAGAAATTGAAAGAATCTATCGATCGCCTCCTCAAATAGATCCCAAAAAGAAATCTCCTAGGAATATCGTCGCCAAATTCCAGAGCTCCCAGGTCAAGGAGAAAACACTGTAAGCAGCCAGAAAGAAACAATTTGAGTATTGTGGAAACTCAATCAGAATAATCCAAGATCTGGCAGCTTCTACATTAAGAGATCGAAGGGCTTGGAATGCGATATTCCAGAAGTCAATGGAGCTAGGATTAAAACCTAGAATCACCTACCCAGCAAAACTGAGTATCATGTTCCAAGGCAAAATATGGATTTTCAATAAAATAGAGGACTTTCAAGCTTTCTCAGTGAAAAGACCAGAACTGAATAGAAAATTTGACTTTCAAACACAAGAATCAAGAGAAGCATGAAACGGTAATCAAGAAACAGAAATTGCAAGGGACTTACTAAAGTTGAACTGTTTTGTTTACATTCCTACATGGAAAGATGATGAGTGTGATTCATGATATCTCAGTATTAGGGTAGTTGAAGGGAATATGCATATATATATATGTTTATGTATATATATAAGTGAATGTGTATGTATGTATATATCTATGTATATATGTATGTATGTGTATATGTATATATATGTGTTTTATATATATATATATATGTAAAAGAGAGAGCAGACACAGGGTGAGTTGAAGATGAAGGGAAGATATCTAAAAGAAATAAAATGAAATTAAGGGATGAGAGAGCAACATACTGAGAGAGGGAGATAGGGAGAGATAGAATGGGGTGGATTATCTCGCATAAAGGTGGCAAGAGGAAGAAGTTCTGTGGGAGGAGGGGAGAGGGCAGGTGAGGGGGGAATGAGTGAACCTTGCTCTCATCAGATTTGGCCCAAGGGGGAATACCATACATACTCAGTTGGGTATCTTACCCCACAGGAAAGAAGAGGGAGGAAGATAAAAAAATAAAAATAAAATGGGGGGTGATGATGGAGGGGAGGGGAGATGGGGGTGGAGGTAATCAAAACAAACACTTTGGAAAGGGGACAGGGTCAAGGGAGAAAATCCAATAAAGCGGGATGGGTTGGGAAGGAGCAAAATGTAGTTAGCCTTTCACAACATGAGTATTGTGGAAGGGTTATACATAATGATACATATGTGGCCTAGGTTACATTGCTCGACTTCTTAGGGAGGGTGGGTGGGAAGGGAAGAGGGGAGAGAATTTGGAACTCAAAGTTTTAAAATCAGATGTTCAAAACCAAAAAAAAGTTTTTGCATGCAACTAAAAAATAAGATACACAGGCAATGGGGTGTAGAAATTTATCTTGCCCTACAAGAAAGGAAGGGAAAAGGGGATGAGAGGGGAGGGGGGTGATAGAGGGGAGGGCTGACTGGGGAACAGGGCAACCAGAATATAAGCTGTCTTGGAGTGGGGGGGAGGGTAGAAATGGGGAGAAAATTTGTAATTCAAACGGTTGTGAAAATCAATGCTGAAAACCAAATATGTTAAATAAATAAATTTAAATTAAAAAAAAAAAAACAGCTAAAAAGTCAAATAACTGGCTGGGAAAATGAGCAAACAGAGAGGAAAAAATCAGACCATAGAATATTACTTTGGTGACAAGGAAGATCAAAATGTACAACCAGAAGAAGACAACAAAGTCAAAGCTCCTACATCTGAAGCCTCCAAGAAAAATATGAATTGGTTGTAGGCCATGTAAGAACTCAAAAAGGATTTTGAAAATCAAGAGAAGTAGAGGAAAAATTGGGGAGGGAAATGAGAGTGATGCCATAAAATCATGAAAAACAAGTAAATAGCTTGCTAAAGGAGTCCAAAAAGAAATGCTGAAGAAAATAATACATTAAAAAATAGACTAACCCAAATGGCAAAAGAGATCCAAAAAGCAAATGAGGAAAACAATACCTTAAAGAGCAGAATTGGCCAAATGGAAAAGGAGGTCCAAAAGCTCACTGAAGAAAATAATTCCTTAAAAAATTATAATGGAGCAAATGGAAGCTAGTGACTTTATGAGAAATCAAAAAATTATAAAACAAAACCAAATGAATGGAAAAAAATAGAAGACCATGTGAAATATCTCATTGGAAAAAAAACTGACCTGGAAAATAGATCCAGGAGACATAATATAAAAAATATTGGAATAACTGAAAGCCACAAAAAAAAAGCCTAGACATCATCTTTCAAGAAATTATCAAGGAAAACTGCTCTGATATGCTATAGCCAGAGGGGAAAATAGATAGTGAAAGAATCCACTGATCACCTCCTGAAAGAGATCCCAATGGAAAACTCTTAGGAATATTGTAGCCAAATTCCAGAGTTCCCAGGTCAAGGAGAAAATATTACAGGTGGCCAGAATGAAACAATTCAAGTATTGTAGAAACACAAGCTGGATAACAGAGGATTTAGCAGCTCCTACATTAAGGTATCAGAGGGCTTGAAATATGATATTCTGGAGGTCAAAGGAGCTAGGATTAAAACCAAGAATCACCATCCCAGAAAAACTGAGTATATTACTTCAGGGGAAAAAAGGACATTCAATAAATTTGAGGACTTTCAAGATTTTTTGATGGAAAGACCAGAGCTGAATAGAAAATTTGACTTTCAAATGCAAGAATCAAGAGATGCATGAAAAGGTAAACAGGAAAGAGAAATCATAAGGGACTTACTAAATTTGAACTGTTTACACTCCTACATGGAAAAATGATATTTGTAACTCATAAGACCTTTCTCAGTATTAGGGTAGTTGGAGGGAATGTATACATACACACACACACACACACACACACACTCACATACCTAAATACATATACATATATGTACACATATATACATGTGTCTATATACATGTATATATGTTTATCTGCATACACATATGTGTGTACATAAATATAGAAATAAATAAATGAATGAATGAATATATGTATATCTATCTATCTATCTAAAGGGCCCATGGAGAGTTGAATATGAAGAAATGATATCTAAAAAATAAAATTAAGGGGTGAGAGAGGAATGTAAAGGAGAAAGATAAAGGGAGAGGTAGAATGGGGTAGATTATTTCACATAAAAGAGGCAAGAAAAATCTTTCACAATGGAGGGGAAGAGGGAGGAGGTGAGAGGGAATGAGTGAACTTTACTCTCATAGGATTTGGCTTAAGGAGAGGAATAACATACACAATCAATTGGGTTTGATAATCTATCAAATAAGTAAGTATTTGAGTAAGGGGGTGATGCAAGGGAGGGCAAATGGGAAAAGGGGCTAAACAGAAGCAAAGACTTCTGAGGCGGGGCAGGGTCAAAGGAGAGAATAGAATAAATGGGAGGTGGGATAGAATAGAGGGAAATATAGTTAGTCTTTCACAACATGACTGTTATAGAAGTGTTTTGTGTGACTACACATGTATAACCTATATCACATTGCTTGCTTTTTCAATGAAGGTGGTTGGGGAGGGAGGAAGGGAGAGAATGTAAAACTCAAAGGAAAATTTAAAATTGTTTTAACATGCAACTGGGAAATAAGATATACAGGTCATGGAGTATAGAGATCTATCTTTCTCTGTAGGAAAACAGAAGGAAAGGGAATAAGGGAGAGGGTGATAGAAGGGAGGGGAGATTGAGGGGAAGGGTAATCAGAATGTATGCCATTTGGGGGTTGGAGAGGAGAGACAAGGGAAAAAATATCAAAACTCAGAATCTTGTGGAAGTGAATGTTGAAAACTAAAAACTAATTAATGAAAAAGAAAAAAAAAAACTAGTGACCTAGAAAATACATCCAGGAGAGACAATTTAAGAATTATTAAACTATATGAAAGCCATGAGTAAAAAAAAAAGAATCTAGACATCATGTTTGAAGAAATTATCCAGGAAAACTCTTCTGATATTCTAGAGCCAGAGGGTAAAATATAAATTGAAAGAATTCACTGATCATTTCCTGAGATCCCAAAATGAAAACTCTCAGGAATATTATAGCCAAATTCCAGAGCTCCCAGGTGAAGGAGAAATTATTGCAAGCAGCAAAAAAGAAGCAATTCCAACACTGTGGAGCCCAGTCAGGATAACACAAGATTTAGCGGTATCCACATTAAAGGATTGGAGGACTTAGAATATGATATTCCAGAGGGCAAAAGATCTAGGATTACAACCAAGAATCAACTACCCAGCAAAACTGAATAGAAAAGCTAACTTTCAAATATAAGACTCAAGAGAAGCATAAAAAAGTAAACAGGAAAGAGAAATCACAAATATTCAACAAGGTTAACCTGTTTACATTTCTACATGGGAAAATGATGCTTGGAACTCCTAAGATCTCTCTCATTATTAGGGCAGTTATAAGGAGTATATGTAGAACAAGGACATGGGTATGAGTTGCACATGATGAGATAATTATCTAAAAAAAGTAATAAAATTAAGGAGTAAGAAAAGGAAATGGACTGGGAGATTGGGAAAGGAAGAGGTAGAATGGGGGTAAATTATATGACATAAAACAGGCACAAAAGAGCTTTTATAAATGAGAAGAAGATCAGGAAGAGCATGTGTACCTCACTCTCATGAGAATTGGCTCCAAATGGGAATAACATGCACACTCAGTTGGATGTAGAAATCTATCTTATCATACAGAAAAGAAGGAGGAGAAGAGGATAAGATGATGGGGATGCTGAGAGAAGGGAGGGTTGATTTGGAGAAGTAAAAGTCAGAAGCAAAACACTTTTGAAAATGAACAAATGAAAGGAGAGATAATAGGATAAATGGAGGGGGGGAAATAGGATGAAAAGAAATACATAGTTATCAAAATTTTAAAAAAATATCAAGTTTCTCTGATAAAGACCTCATTTCTCAAATACATGGGGAACTGAATCAAATTTATAGAAATAAGAGCTGGTATTCAATTGATAAATGGTCAAAGGATTTGAACAGGCAGTTTTCAGATGAAGGAATCTAAGCTATCCATAGTCATATAAAAATACCATTGATTAGAGAAATGCAAATTAAAACAACTCTGAGGTACCACTTTTCACCTATCAGACTGGCTAATATGACAGAAAAGGAAAATGATAAGTGTTTTAGGTGATGTGGAAAAAATTGGAACATTAACACAACGTTGGTGAAGTGGCCTACTAATTCAACCATTCTGTACAGCAATTTGGAATTGTGCATGAGGCTATAAAAGCAAGCATACCCTTTGACCAAGCTTGTTTCCCAAAGAGAAAAAAAAGGAAAATGATCTATATGCACAAAAACATTTATACCAACTCCTAGTGGTGCAAAGAATTGGAAATGAATGGGATGTCCATCAACTGAGGAATGGCTGAACAATTTGTTATATATGATGGAATATTATTGTGCTATAAGAAAGGACAAACAGGATATTCTCAAAAAAATCTGGAAAGAATTACATGAACTGATGAAAAGTGAAATTTACAGAATCAGGAGAACATTGTACACAGTGACAACAACATTTTATGATGATCAATTGTGAATGACTTAGATATTCTGAACAACATAATGATGTAAGACAATTGTGAAGGACTTAGGGAAAAAATTACACCCACCTGCAGAGAAAGAACTGCAGATCAAAGCACACTTTTTTACTTTCTTTTTCTTGTCTTTTTTATCTATGTTTTTTCCAACACATGAATAATATGGAAATATGTTTTGCATGATTGCAAATGTATAACCTGTATCAAATTGCTTATCTTCTCAATGTGGGGGGAGGGAAGAGAGAAAAGGAGGGAATATGGAAATCAGTTTTTTTTTCAAAAATGAATGTTAAAGTTGTTTTTACATGTAATTGGGGGAAAATAAAATGTTAAATTAAATAAAAGAAAAGAGAAAGCATGATATAATGAAGAAAAAAATGCAGTCAGGAGACCTGGGTTCAAATTCTAGCTCTGCTATTTACTTAACTGTTCTAACTCTCTAGACCTCATTTTTCTTATCTGTATGTAATGTGTGAATGTTACCTATGTAGGTTATGTATGTTCGTTTGGGTTTTTTTTTTAAATAAGGCATGTGGGAAGGCAAGAATAGATATATTTTGAATCTTGCCCAGTGATCTCTAAAAAGACTATAATTCCTGCTTTGAGGGGAACATGGAAAAGGTCTATGAGTCTGGCCATTCAGTTATCCTCTGAGTGAATGGGATATAGGACTAGACTTTATCTATGTGTTTCTCAAAACAGTATTGATTTAGGGGAATAATTAGTTCAGAACAACAAGCTGCTTTCCTAATCAGTATCTGTTAATGGATGTTATCTCTTAATCTCTTACAAACAGTGGGTAACTCAAGCTTACATCCTCCAATTTGATCCTTTTCCACAAAATGCAAGTCAATAAAGACCACGACAAATAGTGAATAGTGTGTAAACCCATTTACCCAATAAAATTTAAAAGGAAAATTGTATAAATTATATAAATAAGGTATACCATGAAATATACAGAAAGAATACTGGAAGCAAGACACATTGGCTCGGCTGCAATCTCATCCAAAGGGGAATTCTCCAATGTCTCTAGTGAGGGAAGCAGAATATGTTGAAGAGGTCCTATATGTCTGAAAAGATTGTCTTTTTCTCCACTCTTGAGTCACTCCCAAAGAGGATGTAGATCTATGTGTTTCTTTGTCTCAATGAAGGATGAAGAATAATTCTCCTCACCAAAGCTCCTTTGCCACCTCTACTCCTCACATCGATATGCATCCTCTCCAACAATTTGTTGGAAGAGTTACATGTAAAATGTTCCAGGTTTGTCTGGACATTTTTATTAGAGTAAAATCTGGTTCTAATCCTTATCTCTTTATTTACTTCACAAACTTGCTAGAAAATATCTTTAATGGCTCCCCCTTTAATAGAGAATAAAGTCTAAACTCTACCTAGACGTTCAAGTCCCTTCAAAATCTGATAGGATCTAATGTACAAAAAGCAGGTAAGAAAGCTTTTACCTACCCTCTCTTCTTCTCCATTTCCCCCCACCTTAAAGGAAGGAGGTATCATATATTTATTGGAGGAGAGCAAAACTATATTTCCCAGAATAGTGTGGTCCAAAGCTACACAGGAACATTCAGAGTCTCAAAGCTTATTGGAACATTTCCTTCTGAATGTTCATAGCACTCTGGGGTTATCTTAAATTACATTTAGCATCTCCTGCCTTGTACCACACTTATTTGGTTTCTGACAACTCTTTCACCAAATTGCACATCCCATAAAGACAGAGACAATATCTTCATTCTTGGCATAATGCTTTGCAGAGTGGGTAATCATTAAGTGTTTATTGGATTGAATTGTGTGGAATGCTTCACAGAATCACATCTCTGTCTTCATCACACCTGATAGACTGAGTAGTATTCAATCTTGTTCCAAGAAGTAATGAGAATGAACCAATATAAGCTTTTCTTTTGGTCTCAGACGCTTCAACAGATGAAGAATGCTCACAAACTTGAGCTATCTCCATAAGTTGACAACCAAATTTTTAGATAGTATGTATTTATTATTCATTAAGAAGGAAGTCTGTTAGAAGAAATGATTTTGCAGAAATACTGATTCAATTTACCCATGTACATTTCTTTTCTACTGGGGTCAGCAATCTACAACTTTTTTTTCTTTTCTTCTGTTATCTGCTGGCTGGGTTTTCTAGCTGTTAAATTGTTGCCCTTTTCTACTCTTTAGAGGTGTTAATTTTTTTTTCTTCTGAATAGAGTACATCATCTTAACTCCATTAAAAATCCTCAAAAGTGCACAATGATTTTAAAATTCTTTGAGAAAGAAATGAAGTTCATTACCTTTTTTTAAAAAATTGAAATTATATGTAGCTATATTTCTATGCCTATAAGCCAGAAGAAATCAGTGGTCCAAAATACAAGAAAACACCTACCAACATTATAGAATTTACAAAATTGAAGGGGCCTTAGAGATAATTGCATCTAATGTCTTCATTTTAGAAATCAGAAAACTGAGAGCCAGGGAGATGCCCAAGGATACACAAATAGTTATAGACAAAGTGAAGAACAAACCTGAGATTTCCTGTCTATTTCAGTACTTTTTTACACTATTCTACACTGAGAGTTGAAAAGACAAAAGCACAATTCTGATAGTCATTTCTACAAATTCTATTTCTCTTTAAATTAAGATGTGAGATTCTTTTTTAAAGATAACTTGCTTAAATAAATGTAAATCAGAACTCTATGCAAATAACACTATCTCCCTGATTCTCTAGAACCCAAGTAAGATCCACATATCAACTTAGACTAATTAGATGTCTTTGTGACATCTACCTAAGGAAAAACTTTCAAGAAAAGAGAGAGCAAGAGACCAATTTCAAATATTTAAAGAACATTCACGGTTTCCCTACAGGAGGGAGGCTTTTTGTGTAAAATGAAAAAGAACAAATTGCATTAAGCATAAAGTATTGAAAATGTTCTACTTCACCAATTAATGTCCTCAACTTAATAGAAATTCTGAATTGGCTTAAACACTGCCAAGAGCTAGCATAGGCTGTAGACCCTAATTTACCCAGGGGTATCCTTGTGATTAGATTTAATTCAATCCATCACATTTTATTAAGCACCATTTTTTTACTAGGAATCTTCCTCAGTGCTTAGGGGTACACACACACCCCAAATTAGCCCCTGCCTCAGGGAGTTTACAATGGGAGAGGGATGAAGACTTAAGAAACACAAATAAGCATAAAGTAAGGTACAGGTAGGTGGTGCCTGGAGTTAGGAAGGCTTATCTTCATGAGTTCAAATCTGGCCTCACACATTTACTAGGGGTATGACCCCAGGTAAGTCAGTTAACCCTGTTTGCTTCGGTTTCCTCATCTCTAAAATGAGCTGGAGAAGGAAATGGCAAACCATTCCTGTATCCTAGCCAAGAAAAGTCTAACATGAGTGAACAACAACAAGGTGGGAAGGGCAGGAAGTCCTGCAGAAATAAAAGATTGTCTAGGGTTGACCAGGTAGGATCAACCAGGCTTAACAACTGAGTATCTTAGAGAAGTCTTCACAGAATAGGCAGCCCCAAGCAGAGAGGAGGAAGGGATTCTAAACTTGGGACACAATCTTGAAGATACACGGAGGCAGGAGATAGGATGTTGACTTCTGGGAAGAGCAAATAGATTTCATTGGCTGCAATGCAGACTGCATGAAGGGGAGCCTGGAGAGGGAAGTTGATTCCATATTGGCTAGGGCTTTAAATACCAAACTAAAGGACTTTTTTTCTCCTGGAGGCAGTAGGGCAACAACATAATTGGAATTTGTTCAGTCATTTTTCAGTCATGTCTGATTCTTCGTGACCCCATTTGGGGTTTTCCTGGCAGAGATACTACAGTGGTTTGCCATTTTCTTCTTCAGTTCATTTTACAGATGAGGAAACTGAGGCAAATAAGGTTAAGTGACTTGTCCAGAGTCACACAGCTAGTAAATGTCTGAGGACAGATTTATACTCAAAAAGATCATACTTCCTTACTCCAGATCTAGTATTCTACCCACATAATTGACATGGAGGACCACATATGCAAAATCAGAAGCCAGAGAAAGAACGGCAAGTTCAGAGAACTGAAATTTGTTTCCATTTGTTTGGATCATAGATTACTGTTAAGTAAAAATAGGGGTTGTATGTTAGGATCAGATTGTAGAGGGTTTTAAATGCACTTAGCATTTTATCCCCTAGTCTTGGCAATACATTAAGCCCTGGATGAGCTGCTCCAAGTAGAAACAAGAAGATATTTGCCCTTGGGTACCTTTACTACTTAGGTGTGTAAAGAAAAATATTTAGAATATAGCACACTTCATCTGCATAAGGAATAAGAGCCTAACATGATTTACAAAGGAAGGGAGCTATGGAAATAAGCCCTCCTGCTGCAATCCATTTGATCTGTTTGAGGGCTAGGTGGAAGGAATTGTTCCCTGGTGTCAGCACTCTCTCTCTTAACCTTGTTTAGTAAAGCTGTTACCACTTGGGTGTAGCAGATACATAAGCAGATTTCTCTTCATAAATAGCTAATCTTGAGAATGATGCTATATTTAAAAAGTTCACCCATGCCCTGATGCTTTCAATATGTATCAGTTAGAAGGGAATATTCTGAAGGGAAAACATTCACTTATAACTGTGTTCTTCTTTTAACAGATACTCAGGAATCAATTGTAGCTTTGCTATTTGCTATTGGTAGATCTTTAAAAATTCAATTTTATTTAATTTATATATGTATAAAACTCGCAGTATACCCAAGGTACTGGGATAGGCACTGGAAACCAAAAGAAAAAGGATAAGGGAAAGGAAGGGGAATAAGCATTTATATGGCACCTAATACGTGGCTGGCATTGTGCTGGGCATTTTACAAATATTGTATTCTCACAGCACAGTGATACAGATGCTGCCATTATTCTTACTTTACAGTTGAGGAAACTGAGGCAAAGAGATGGTAAGTGGCTCATTCGGGGTCATGCAGCTAAGAGTTTGAGGCCAGATTTGAACTCAGTTGTTCTTGACTTGCTAGAGTCCAGTGTTCTGTCTACTGCCCCACCTAGCTGCCCCAGAAAGATACAGAAATACCTTAAAGGAAGTTATATTCTAATAAACCAGAAAGAATAAGACATGCATATAAATAAATTAAATACAAAGCCAAATGTTTTAAATTCAAAGGAGAGGTCCAGATAAAGTGTTGGGAGAAATGAGAGAAGGAAAAGATCACTTTCAGCTGAACAGACATGTGCATACAGATCAATGTGGCCAAGAGGGCAAACATGGGCACCGAACATACTAGAGTAAGAGAAAACTTCATGAAATAATTGGCACCACAGGAAGGATTTGAAGGAAGAGAAAAAATTCTTTTCATGGAGAAATGAAGGAGGAATAGGATAAAAATAATAAAATTAAAAATAGCCAATACTCCTTTTTGTCTGGAAAATAAAATACATGAAGAGGAAGAGTGTGAAATTGAACTGGAAATATTTCTTGAAAGAGGCCTTTCCTGATCCCTACCATTGTTACTGTCTCTCCTCTACCTGGTTTGCATTTATTTTTTAATCATTTATATGAATATATGTTGTACCACCCGAGCAAAACATAAACTCCTTTACAGTAGGGAAATTTTTATTTTTGTCTTGGTATGCTCAGTGATTTTTATAGTCACTGTTGTGTGGTAGGCACTTAATAAATCATGAATTGAAATATTAAATTGACTAGAGGAAAAGAGACAATTAGGGAGTGAAAAGAGGGGGTGGCAGTGTGAATGTAAAGAAGGGTAAAGTGTTTGTAAGTAAAATGGATTATGGTATAATGATTAGATGTGAAGGGTAAGGTAGAGAGGAGTAAAAGAGGATACCAAAGTTTTAGCTTTAGTGATAGGCTCATGATGCTATGATGCTATCATTATAACCAGGGAGGTTTGGGGAAGTGCCCAGTTTGGAGACAGGAACGAGGCAGTCATTTTTCAAAATGGCGAGTTTATGAGGCAGAAGAGACATCCCCGTGTAACTGTTGGTCAGCTAGTTGGAAATGAAGAATTCAGAGGAGACATCAGGGCCATACATATAAGGGTCATATGGATAGCACCATGGTAACCATAGGAGTAGATTTTGCCGAGGAGAGAATATAGAAAGTGAGAAAAGAGATAAACACAAAACATGAGAGGACAGGTACAGTGAAGAAAGAGGAAGACACCAATACTTATTCGTGTTAAGTGTATCAAAAGCTAACTTTAACTTGGTGAATAGGACATTCCTATTCACAGCTGATATTTACTTTATCAACAAAAGCATCTAAGTAGAAAGCATCTTAATATTAGTTAACTACAAAAATGAGTACAAGAAGTTACATTTAAATAGTATTTTAAAGTTTACAAAACACATTCTTCCAAAAAAGAATCTTGTGAGGCAAATAGAGCATCATTATCACTATCCTACATTTGTTACATGCACCATTAACAGGACCTCTTCCCCCAACTTGTGTTGAGATCCATAGTCTGATTTCCAGAAGGCAGGTGTCCTTCCACCGAAGGAGATGATCAATGTACCAACGTTACCCAAACTATAATATTCACACACACACACACATACATACATATGTATACATATTATATATATGTGTATACACACACACACACACACACACACACACACACATATATATTTTCTATCCAATAACTTCTTTAAAAGACATTCCCAGCACACAAGGCCCTGTTCTTGTCCTTATACAATCTCTAGGATATTCACATAACACCCATAGGCTCTTTGTGAGACCTTTTATAAACTAGCCCACCTCCTCTTCTAGCTGCACATATTCTCTCTCTCTCTCTTTTTTTTGGAGGGGGGAAGGAAGGGCAATTGGGGTTAGGCGACTTGCCCAAGGTCACACAGTTAGTGTGTCAAATGCCTGAGGCCGGGTTTGAACTCTGGTCCTCCTGACTCCAGGGCCGGTGCTCTACTCACTGTGCCACCTAGCTCCATGATGTCTTTTATATAGACCACAATCAAGTCATCATTAGCAATATGTTGGAGACTGTTTCCATTCATCGTGCATCTCTCCATTGCCCTTTGGGTAGGAGGAGTTTTACACTTTTTAGATCGGTATTTGTAGTTATTCGTGCTACTAAAAACTGCAATCTTAAATAAACAAAAAATAAAAGTGTGTCCAAATAAGAATGCTATATAGCATTGCCAGAATATTCAGATTTACTTTTGCAGTAGTAATTTGGGGATCATTGAGAGCATTGTGAAATGTCTAAAGTGCAATTCAACTCAGTCACTTCTTCCCTCTTACATTTTTTTTACCTGACTTATTATCCGTCAGAAGCATTTTTTTTAGATATTCTCATCAGTTGACTAATTGAACTAGTGCCCATTCCCTCATTGATCATAGCCTGGGCAATGCATATTTGATCATCTACCTTGCCTTTCTAACACAGATGGATAGATTACTCCTTTTTTTGCATGATTTCATAGTTCCTTAAGAAAACTATGAGTTATGAGTTTGGACACAATAAATATAAAATCATCTTTAACTACAAGCATTTGGAAAACCCCACCATTAACAGGAAAAACAGTAATAGCTATTAAATATGTATATATGTGGGTAAATATATATATATATATATATAATATATATTTTTGTTTTTTAGTCGTTTTTCAGTCGTATCCAATTCTTTGTGATGCTATTTGGGATCTTCTTAACACAGATACTAGAGGGGTTTGCCATTTCTTTCTCCAGCTCATTTTACAGATGAGGACACTGAGGCAAATAGCATTAATGGACTTGCCTAGGATCACAAAACTATTAAGTGTCTGAGGCCAGATTTAAACTCAGGAAGATGAGTTTTCCTGACTCCAGGCCCAGAACTCTATCCACTGGGTCACACAGCTATGTAGAGGTAAATATAGAGGAGGTAGAGGAAAGCAAGAGATGGAGAGACAGAGGTATACATTATAGAGAAGTTTGTATATTATATATGTGTGTATGTATAGACACCCATTCATATCTTTCAGGTTTGTTAAGCACATTATGTGTCAGTTCAATGGATTCCCACAGCAACGCTGAGTGATAGGTGTTATTATTATCATCTCCATACTACAGATGAGGAAACTGAAGTGAGCAGAGGTTTTGCACAGGTTTACACTGCTACTCTCTGAGACACAATTCATACTTAGGTCTTTCTGATTCTAAGTCTAGCCCTCCATTTATCCCACCACCAGAAATCTTTCTTTTGTTTGATCCCTAAATATATTTGGTGGATACCCCTCTAACTTTCTTTCTAACTTTCTTTCTCCCTTTCTTTCTTTCTTTCTTTCTTTCTTTCTTTCTTTCTTTCTTTCTTTCTTTCTTTCTTTCTCTGTTCCTTTCCTTCCTTCCTTCTTTTTCTCTTCCTTCCTTCTTTTTCTCTTCCTTCCTTCCTTCCCTCCTTCCCTCCTTCCTTCCTTCCTTCCTTTCTTCCTTTCTTTCTTTCTTTCTTTCTTTCTTTCTTTCTTTCTTTCTTTCTTTTTTTTTCTTTCTTTCTTTCTAATTTTCCCTCTAACTTTCCAATACAGTATTTAATGTCATTTCTCAGTGGGTCATTGAACAAAATTAATCCTATAGCTGCATATGTTGTAGATTCTTGTACAATTTTGACATATACATGAGAGACTCTAGATCTGAGGAGAGCCTTTAGACTACATTTTGCTATACCAAGTCAAATTGTCTCTTGAAATAAAAAAGTATTTAAAAAAGCAGGTCTTCTATTCTTAATGCGTCTTAGTAAATGGTGAGACTGTAACAATATGTTCTATCACAAAAAATCACTTATGAAAGGTTGCCTCTCTTCCTTTCTCATATTTTCAATAAGGATGTAGGTCATGCTTGGCTAAAATATTTTCATGATTTGATAGAAATGAAAAACTAGGTATACAGGTGAGTAGCTGTTGATATCTTAGCTGCCTTTTTTGTTATGGTGGTGGTAAAAGAGTCATTTATACTTTTTCCCGTATTCTTTTGGAATCTCTTTAATGAGATATCATGGAAATTGATCCCTGAGTACCTTCGAAGGTGTTACCTCAAGCAGAGATTGCTTCCATAAGGATTTGGTCAGGTCCAGCTGCTGTGCTGGATTCCATCCATTTAAGTTCCTTTTCCACTTAAGTGCCTATGCTATAAGAACAACAACAAAGCCCAATTTCAGTTTGCAGACCTTCAGAAAAGCTAATGTTTGGTAGAAAGCGATCCAGAGATAAAGACTCATCCATAAATATGGATAAGTTTTACAATGAAGAGAGTTCAAAAATCAGGGAAATGAGCTACAGTGAATTTAATTGTGAACAGCGTGCTCAAAGTGGCCTCTGCACATCCCTCTGTGTAGTTGTCTCCCTCTCTCTCTCTGTCTCTGTCTCTCTCTCTCTTTAAATATAGATATATATGTATGTATATATGTATATGTACATATATATATATGTATATATACACTAATTTATAAAACTAGGGATCTAAAATGTAGAATGAAAGTGTTTATTTAAATGGCATATTTTTAAGTGTACTATAACTAAAGAGTCTTACAATAAGGCACTCAGAGAAGACATGAGGATAGGATATTTAAGAGTCATCTGCATAGCACCAAGGTAACCAAAGTGATAGGACTAGAGATTTCAAAGGAGAGAACATAGTATG
Organism: Trichosurus vulpecula; assembly: GCF_011100635.1. Taxonomy (NCBI): domain Eukaryota; kingdom Metazoa; phylum Chordata; class Mammalia; order Diprotodontia; family Phalangeridae; genus Trichosurus; species Trichosurus vulpecula. The sequence goes on along the minus strand of NC_050580.1, from coordinate 107,428,179 downwards.
TGAGAAGAGAGAGGAAGAGAAAACATTAGGAAACCCGAATAGGCTAGGAGGGGAGCAACAATGATAGGAGGTCTATATCTAGCAAATACAAAATTAACTAAATACAAAATTTCTTTAAAAAACACTAAATTTGTGGCAGAATAAAAAGAATAGTAGTTTGGGAGTCAGAATTCTGGTATTGTCCCTTAATACTGATGTGACACTAGACAATTTATTTCACCCCTCTACAACTCCATTTCATTTTTTTTTAAATAAAATATGAAGGCTGCACCAGATAACCTCCTAGGTACCTTTCAACTCAGAATTGATCCATGATCCTATTCTAATTTTAAAGGACTACTGTTGGACCCATGGGCCTAGGGTACTGTGTCAACACTTTTTTCCCATGTAGGTACCAATCTTTCTTGGACGCAGACACATAGCCCAAGCTGAGTTCAATCTTGGGGGTGGGGGAGCCTGGATTTTAATAACAGGTAGGCTAGACTTTCTTTTCTCACATTAATCAGCTCATTAACCTCTATTCTAGTGTTTCAGGGACAAATTATTCAAAATTTGTGTTCACTCATTTTTCAATCATATCTGACTCTTCATGACCCCATTTGGGTTTTTTCTCAGCAGAGGTACTGAAGTGGTTTGCCATTTCCTTCTCCAGCTCATTTTACAGATGAGGAAACTGAGGCAAACAGGGTTAAGTGACTTAACATGGGGCCATACAGCTAATAAGTGTTTGAGGCCAGATTTGAACTCAGGAAGATGAGTCTTCCTGACTCCAGGCCTGGCACTCTATCCATTACTCCACTTAGCTGCCCACATTCAAAGTTTACATATTCTCAGAAAAGGAGAGGGAGAGGTTTGAAAAATATTCAGTGTACAATTTCAATCAGATATGAGAAATGTATTTATTTCATACACACGAAAGAGATGCCAAATATAAGAAATCCTCATATATGATCCTTCAAGGTGGTAATGATAGCAACAACAACAAAAATCATAGCATTTAAATAGTGCTGTAAGGTTTGCAAGGCACTTTAAAAATATCATCTCATTTTTCTGCTCGACAATCCTGGGAGGCAGATGCGATTATTATCCCCATTTTACAGATGAAGAAACTAGGGCAGATGGAGGTAAATTGACTTCTCCAAGATCACACCATTAGTGCCTGAGACCAGATCTGGACTCAGGTCTTCCTGACTCCAGGTCTAGCATTCTTTCCACTGTACCATCTAGCTTCATCTAAAACAAACCAAATAAGCAGCCGTGATAACAGTGTTATGCCTTATCAGGAGGTGATACTTGCAATGATCAAAACACAAGAGTTTATAGGATTGCCAATTAGATGTCTTACATTTTACCTTGGCTCCACACTGACTAAATAATTCCTAGTATATATATATATATATATATATATATATATATATATATATATATATATATATATATGCTGGTAAATACCAGTCTTGAGTCCATCCTCTTGCTGGTAGACATCTTCTCTGAGAGCACTGGCATAGTTTTCAGGAGCTCCCCCGAGGCCACCCTCTTAGGTCAGATCAAAGGACCCAGGACTTCTTTACTTCTCAAACTCACAAGGTCTCCTGTAAGCTTGGACATGTCTATCTCAAGGTGGATATTCAAGATTATGCAGTCATAGAGTTAAAGTTAGAGGACATTGAGTCCATACAAAGCAGGAGATGGAACCAGGAGTCCACATGAGAGCAAATCTAGTTGAGTCCCCTGTCCTATCTACTAGTGGGTGTGGTTGCCACAGTGGGTAAGAGCCAGTATTCCCCTACAAAAATTCATTACTCAATTCCAGGTGATGGATCAAAGAAAGAAAATATGAAGTAAGTTGGTTCTGCTTTTAATTAGTCCACCAGGGCATCAGCCCCTCCATTTCAGCAGCCAACGTAGGGGCTACTTCATAATTTCAAACTGTCCCTGTTTTCTTTTTTTTCAGGATGGGCCATCAAGTGGCCAGAAGCAGTCAGGGAGTCCATCATTTCTGACATACATGAAGTTCTGAGTAAGCCACTTTAATACCGGCTGCACTATGATTTAATTAGATATATAAAAACTAGCAGGAGATCTGCATTCTCTTCTGGTCTGGTCCTGTAAATGAGGCTGTGGGACCCTGGCATCTTAATTATCCTTCCTGCCTCATGTCTGTTCAACCCAACCTATTCATCACAGAGCTACCAAAGTGATTTTACATGAGCATGGTCTAACAATGTCACTCCCTTTCTCGATAATCTCCAATGGCTCCATCTTGATTCTAAGATCAAATTGTACATGTCCCCATAAAGCCTTTCACAACCTGACCCTAACCTCTCTTTCTGGCCTCATTATACATTATCCCTCTTCTCACACTCTATTGTTTAGCCAAACTGGGCTTCTCCTTGTTCATCACTTCTGGCATTCTATTGCAGTCCTTACGGCTGTGTTTTGCCATCCCTCCCCCTAGTGCATAAAATTAATTCGCTTCCTCTCTATGTCCCTCAGAGTTTCAGTACTCCTTTAAGAAACAATTGACACTCCATCTTCTATGCAAAGATTTTCCCAATCTTCCCTACAGCTAGTGGTCCCTTTTCCAAACTACCTTGTATTTAACTCTCAAGCATTTATTATGCATTTATTCTGTATATATGTGTATAAACGTATATATGTGTGTATATGTGTATATATATTTCTCTCCATATATGTATATTTTTATATGTGTGTATGCATTGATTATATATGCTTATATAAGTACAGGATGTCTCCCTCAATAGAATATAAACTCCTTAAAAGAAGGAACCATCTCTTTTGTTGTCTTTGTAGCTACCATGTCTAGCACAGTTAAGCACTTAGTAGTCTCCTAATAAATATTTGTTGACTAATTGAAGTCACCACTGAAAAGCAGGCACATAATGTGTCATCTAAGTGTGTTTCATTGAAAGGAAATGTAAAGCAAATTGCACAACTGTTCAGCTGCAGGAAGACTTGCACCCCCCTTCTGATGCTTCCTTATGGCATGCACCAAAACATCCCCAGTTTGGATACAGCTATGCTTCCATCCCACCCTCCCCAAGGTTTTTTTTCTTTTTTTAAGAAGGCCCAAAGAAGAAAGCATAGTCCTACTTAGCTATTCCAGTATGCAATTCAATTTAACACAAATTTTTAAGTGCCTCTTATGTGTAAGGAAATCTAAACAACTCAGGCTTCTCAGTGTGAGTCGCATTATTATCTAAGATGTAACATTTTATCATTACTGAAGGTTTAATAATATTAAATTTAAGAACTATATAAAATAAAAATTAGATAAGCATTTGAAAACAGGTAAGGCAAGTTGGCAAAAGGTTAGCAAAGGGAAAAGATGTCCAGCATCAATAGCATGATGCAGCTTGTTGGCCAATAGGATTTTTCATTCCCCTTTCCTCTAGCCTGCCTATCTCTCAAATCTGAGAGAAGAAAGAAACAAAGAAAGAAAGAAAATAAAAGGAGGAGGAAGAAGACGAAGGAAGAAGAAGAAGGAAGAGGAGGAGGAGACTAAGTAAATATACTTACTTGGAAGATAATTTTTTTAAAAGAATCGCTGTACATTTTATTTTCAGAAAAGAGTCTGGAAGTCTGACTGGTACTTGATTACTTATCCTTACACTGTCTCTGCTACTGCTGGCCAAGTATGGCAGCATCCCTCTTCCAATAAATTTCTGCTGATTTCCACCTGTCTCAGCACTACTAGTAAATCTCCAGGCCTCCCATCATATTGTAATCTGTTAAGAGTCCTGCAAAAGATCATAACCATTAGGATGACACTACATAATCGAAGAATTACAGCCTAATTTAACAAACCTGGTACATAGGCTTACAAAAGGAATAAGCAAGAGAGAAATATCAACTTGAATTATGATACTGAGGCCAAGAATTGTTTACCATAGCAGTTGTTCAAAAGCTAAATGTATGCCAATTTGTCCACCAAACTGTTGTTCCTGTGTACCACTTTCATTTTTATTGGTGTCCTGCTCCAAATAGGTTGCTTTGAATAGAAGAGCTTTGAAAAGCAAATGGCTCCTTAATCCACCTTGAACTTGAACCTCAAGCTGCTCTACTAAATCCAGTTATACAAAAATCTAGATCTTGATCCCCATTTATGCACCCTACATAAAAAGAATGAAATATGCCGGTGAAAATGTATTTGAATATGAAACTTCAAATGATTTGAACTTTCATTTTAATAGCTGCTATCTCTTTTTATCATGTGTGTATATATATAATCATAATGAAATATGTATATGATCATGTGCATATATTTTATTATGTATATGTTATATAATCATGCATATATATACATTATAAAAGGAGCAAACGGTTACTTATGCAAGTAGCTATATATATTATATATGCACATATATACATGGATAGATAGATAGATAGATTTGAATTATGAGTCTGGAAAAATAACCAAAACTCTTCAGACTAGTAAGTTTATTTGCCTAAATAGTACTTAGCAAGCCATAGCCAAATCCCAAAGGTACAAGAGGATTCATTAATGAAAGTTGTTCAATCTAATGATTTTGTAACAACTGATCAAGGAAAGTTACCCACATAGATTTTAGAAATCTTTCTTGAGTCATTGTGGATATTAGATAGGCCTTATAGTACTTTAAGTCACTGTAATCAGTAGCAACATCTGAAGACAGGAACATTTGAAGATCTTCACCTTAACAAGATAGCCCACTTCAATTCAACTCAATATACTTTAGTAATACCTAGGATCTGCAAGATACTGTCTTAAGACCTACAAAAGCAGAAAGAGAAATCATTCCCTGCTCTCAAGGAGTCTGCATTCTACCTAGTGAATCAACATAGCCTTAGACATATAAATACAAAACAAGATGAGGAGCAAGAAAACAGTAATGGCAAAGATAATCAATAAATGTCTGAATAGGAGGTAGTACTTGAGTTTTGCTTTGGATGAAGCAAAGGATTTTGAGACATGGAGGAAAGGAAGGAATGTACTTACTAGCAGTGTGACCCTGGGTAAGTAACTTAAGTTTTGTTGCCTCAGTTTCCTCATGTTTAAAATGAGAATAGTGCTTACCTCCCAGGGTTGTTATTTGGCTCAAAGGAGATACTAATTATAAAGTGCGTAGCACAGAGCTTGGAAAATAGCAAACACTTCACAAATATTAGCAATGATGATGATGATGATGATGATGTTAGAAAGACTGTATGATGTAATTTTAAGTGGGAGATAGAATACCAAGAATGGAGAACAAAGTAGGCCATATCTACATAGCAAGGGTTGGAGTTTGTCAAGGCAGAAGTAGAAATATGAGAAAGAACAAGGGATTCAATAACAGAGAAGAAAGTGTAGATAAACTGGTCCAAGATATAAAAGGAAAGAAGTAAGGCCACAACAGACTTAAGGCACTGCACCAGGCACTGCAATGAAGGTAGGAAAGTAGGAAGATTTAAATTCAGATGCTACACCATCTCTCTAGGTAACTGCTAACTATACCCTGCTCGCTATGCTTTCTGGAAGCATTATCCTTAGTTGTTTATCATTCTTCCTAGTCATGCTTATGGCCAATTCCAAAGGATAATTCTTGTTGTCAACTCTCATAAAGAATTTGAGTTATACCATGAAGAAAGGGTAGGATTTCAAAAGGTGTTGATAGGACATAAGGGCAATTTTAGCAGTATGCAAAGTCAAAATGAGTCAATAGTGTGTTGTGACAGCCAAAAAAGGAGCTAATGTGATTTTCAATCTCTATTAAGGTAGGCATAATAAATATCTAAGACTAAAGGTATGATGCTCCCACCACACTCTGCTTTAGGCAAACCATGACTAGAACATTCTGTTCAGTTTTTGCCACCCCTTTTTAATTGGAGAGCACTCAGAAGCAGGTGGTCAGGATCCCAAAGAGATCAAACATCAGTTTAAAAACTAAGGATTTCTAGAAGTCAGAGAAATCACTAGAATAGGGTCGCATCACTGCAAGTTCAGTCCTCAACAAAATTGAAGCATTGACCAAGTTCTTAGAGGAGACATTAAAGAGCCTTTCACAGGGCCTGACTTCTCATTCCTGTAGGTCACCTGGAAAGCTGGGTGGGGCAGTGGAAAGAGACCTTTATTAGGATTGTAGAACACCACTTCTGCCACTTTTATGGATATGCAGTTTTAAAGTCTTTTCCCATCTCTAGACCAGTGGTCTTCAAAGTGGTTACATATATCACAGAGAGTACCAAAAAAAGATGCACTGGGTTCTTGGAAGAAAATACTGTAACTTCTATTTCTATTTCCTTTTATCTAAAAATAAGAAAGAAATTCAGTTTTACAAATATTTAATACACAATTGACACTGGCACCCTCACTTGGTCTGGATGTCAGAAGATCATATGTTTGGTAGGCGAGATACGTTCTTGAAGGGAGATTTGGAATTCATCAACTTGGAAGGTGTTGACAGAGGCATTCTCACTTGTTCATTTTATATGCAGCATATTGCATCCTATTAAAGTTTGTGAGTGGCTAAATGGATTTACAGATATTATCTAGCTTAAACTAAATTGATGTGGAGAAAATGGACACATAGCTTTAAAAGATACTTGAACATCATGGTTTGAAGATAATACTTAATAATGTGAACATGAGAGAAAACTAGAAAATGGAAGAACTATTTTTTTCTTATCCCTCTATAAGCTCTTCTTCAGACACTTTGCTGGGTTAACAACAAAGATAATTTAATTTGATCTTATAAGAAGTTGGACAAAAAAAAATTTGAAAATGTTGAGACATTGAAATTAAGTTTAAATCCATAATATTTAACAATGAACCTAATCCTAAATATATATTGCACCATGAGATATTATTCACCAAATGATAGTAAATAAAGCTATCACAAATATAAAAAAAAATTAAAATTAAACTTCTGTTGCCAAAAATGATATGTCTACAAAAAACACAAAACAAAAACAAAATGAACAAAAAACCCTCCTATGTCTGCATACTTAATGGCCTTGGGAATTAAATATTCTAACTTCTCTAAAAATCTTCCACATGAAGTGCCTCAGTGGGTTTGTAACCTATTTGTTGAAATTATAAAAATGCAACCTCTTCTGGTAGTTTAAAAAAAAGATTAACACCAGGGAAGATAAAGATTTATTTTTCAAAGGTTTTACAAAAACCTTTGCATAATTTGTATTTGGGATTTTAAAATGAGTTAAAATGATTTAATGAGTGAAGCCAATACGGCCTTTTCCTCTTTGGATCTATGTATCTTTGTAAGATATCTTTCTTCAGCTTTGACAGCCACTAAAACCAAATACTGAAATAAATTGAACTTAGAACCAGACCTTCACATTGCTGCATTACAAAAATTTAGAGCAAGATTTTCAAAAATAACGAGTTATATTTAGTCACGTTGCAAAAAAAGGACAGCAAATAAATAAAAGAAAATTACACAATTTTATAAATATTATTTTCATTTTAATCATATCTTGGTAATTTTATAGTGTACATAATTCATATATACATCAACACACATATGCAGTATGAATATTAATATATTGAGTGGAGGTATGCTTAAAAATCTTTGCCAGAATGGTTGTGTGTTCAAAACCGTTAATGGCTACTGCTCCAGAATTGTGGGCTTTCTTAATTTGTTCTCTCTGTAAGGACTAATTACAAAAGAATTCATCAATAATTCAAGGATGTATAGTTTCATTACACAGGTTCTCTTTCCATTCATATAGCACCCAATTCCCCTATGTTTTCTTAAGTTGCAATGGTTAAAAACATGAACTGGTGCCAAACTTCAGATCATTAGATTCTCTAAAATTAGTTGGACTGCTCCTTTGATAAGAGATGGTTTGGTTGCCAGTCTTACAAACAAAGCCTTTCCAATTTGGAATAGGACATCAGTAGAGGAATAATAAAGATTTTTCTGTTTTGTTGCTACTGTTACTCCTTTTACCACCACCAATTATGATAACAATGCTGATGATAATGACCATGATGGTGATTCTATTAGCAATCTTGATCACAAAAATGTCAGCTACTAGTCATTGAACTTTGTGGGGCACAGGAAATTGTGCAAACATACACTAAGCCAGAGAGGTATGGAAGAGTTACGTTCTGAAACAATGGATGGAATACTCTCACCAAAGAAGTCACAGATATTTGGGACCACTAAAGAATAATAAAAATAATTCCATTTTTCTCCTATTAACAACTTTTCAAATGTATGTACAACATTTTATTAACCTTTGTATTTTCCCAGAATCTTATATTGTACTCATTTGTTGCGTGAATGAACAATTACACCTCTCTCCATCTTCATTTAATAGGCAAGGAAACTGTTGCTTCTAGTGGTAGAATGACATTGTCATGAATTCAGAGCTTGAAGAGACATCCAGTTCGCTATCCTCATTTTAGAGATGAGCAAATTGAGGTCCAATGAGTTAAGTGAATTATCTTTTAAGTGAATTATTTATTAAGTGTCTAAGACTAGAGTTGAATCCATGGTTTCTTGATTGCAAATTGAGAATTTTATCTACTTTTGTCATGTTGCTTCTCAAAATCATGCCCAAAGTAAAAAACTGTATTACCGTATTTCCCCATGTATAAGAAGCACCCTTTTTCGAAAAATTTGGGGTCTAAAAACTGGGTGCGTCTTATACAGTGGTTGTAGATTTTTTTTACTTGCATTTCCTGCTTTTTCGTGCTTGTTTTTGCACTCATTGTGGTAGATTTTTTCACTTGTATTTCCCAATTTTTTGCGCTTGTCTTTGCGCTCATTTTTTCACATTTGTTACCAGTATATTAGGTTATGTTTTGCCATGTTCTGCCCAGAAATGGCTCAGAAAAGACTTTTGTACAGCGCTGAATTCAAGTTAAAAGTGATCCAGTTTGCAAACGTGAATGGAAATTGTGCTGCTGAGTATGTTTGTTCCTCCTCCAACTGAGAAAACAATCCAAGGCTGGCCACGGAAAGAAGAAATCCTATTAAAAATTCCACAGCAGAAGAAGGCCGTGAGAGGCAAGTCAGCAAGATGGCCTGATTTAGAGAGGGGATTGAAGATGTGGATTGAAGAGCAAAGGGCAATTGGAATTTCTGTGTCCACAAAGATGGTTCAGCATGAGGCAAGAAGAATTGAGGATGAAAAAGAAGTTACTGATTTCAAAGGAGGACACAATTGGTGCTTCAGGTTCATGACACGGAATGGACTAAGCATGCCTACATGCACCAGACTTGCCCAAAAGATGCCTGAAAGCTATGAGCAGAAAGTCCTTGACTTTCATTGTTTTAATGTATGAATTTTGTGATGAATAAAACTTGAGTTCAATAACTTTGTATAATACATTTTTTTTCAAATTTTGGGCCCCAAAATTAAGGTGTGTCTTATACATGGGGACATACAGTAAGTGTCAAATACAGACAGAATGGCAGTCATAGAAAGGCTGAACTACAGGGGTTACGTATTGCAAAGCAGAGGGAGAGATGAAGTGATAACAGATAATGAACAAACATGGAAGTCATGCATTTGTGGGTGATGGCAGGATCAAGCATTCCTCAGTCCCACAATTGGGCTGAACAAAGCCAGGCAGCAAAGGCTGCGTGACCCCAACAGTGACAGAATGCAAACCAAGATAAATCCATGGAATTTTAGGATTGTCTAAGAACTTTGCTGAAGGAATCTTTTGAGTATTACTTGTTTGTTTATTTAAACAGTACCCTTCCCTTAAATCATTCTATCAGATTTTCGCTTAGGGAATGAGCCTTACTCTGTGGCTTCTTAAATTATAGCATGAAAAAAGGCCAAGGTCTCCTACAGCATCCTGGGACATCTCCAGTTTTCCTGATCTATATCTTGCCAGTGGACCCAAATGGCTCTGGAGGAGGAAGTGAGGCTGGTGACTTTGCACAGCCTACCTTCACTTAAATCCAATTCGCTTGCAAGTCATGGTATCACCTTCCTGATGTCACAATCTTCTTTGAGAAGGAAAGACAAAGAAGAACAATAAACTATAGCATGTACACAATTGTTCCTACAAAATGAACCTAAAAATCTTTGACAAGGCTATTGCCTTCATTTGTAATGCCCACAATTACTCCTGTAGGGTTCTATGCTCAGTGGGTACTTAATATGCATTTTCAGAAACTTTATTTGAATGAAGAAAAATAGGCAATTAATAGGTAGAGGATCTGCTATATTAACACTCTACTGTTGCCTGTTGGATTCATTGTCAGAGAGAGAATATGGTGAGGGGAGGGAATTTGGAGACTGCAACAAAAGAAAATGAATCCTATTCAGAACTGGGATGTTGAGAGTTGATGATGCTGGAGGGGATTTGAATAGTCTTGACAAGAAATCTGTAAGAAGAACTTATGTCAGCTAAAGGGACACTTTACAAATCAAATGCTGAGAGCAGAGCTATGCACTCAGGGGTGCTTGATAAATATTAATTAGCAATGATGAAAATGAGAGACCATCTTTAAATTCATGAAATCAAGCATGTGTGTGTTATCATTGCAATTTCTTTAACACATTTCCCTCTGCTGCTTTCAAGATCATATGGGAAAGCCAAAAACATCTTTGGTTTTCAGGACTTCATTTTCTTCATTTATAAAATGGAGAATAGTGATATGTCAATCACTAAATCTGGTGAGTAGCTCTAAAGTATTCTGGTTCTATGAATGTCTTAGGGCAAAACTGGTCTGTAACTGACTACCACATTCACACTGGTCTTGGCTTTGGGGATAATGAAGTCAGTACATGAAGATATTTTCATCCCTTTGAGAAGGATAAAGAGTGTGAAAAGATTTATAAAAAAGTTCTATATGTTGCTCAAGTAAAACTGTTAGTAAATGAGGAGTATTCTCTTCAATTGTGCTTGCTGGTTGTTGCTGGATTGATCTTTGATTACTTCAGATGTCATCAACTAGAATCACACAAACATACACACACACACACACATACACACACACACTACATACACAACCTCTACACACATCTATACACACAGAAAGACATAAACACTCGTATGTATATATAGCATGTGTGTATATACACACCCATATTTAATGCCAAATTAAATATACAAGGGTAAATTTCATCTGCTGTCGGATCTGGGCTTGGCTTAAGACCTTTGGTACACAGAGAAGATATCTTTGCCCCTGCCCCACTCTGCCAATCTGGCCGTATGTGGCTGTTCCCAGTCTGTGTTTTCCTCCTCACGCCCTCACTTCCCTGACTCCAGCCTCCATGTGCCCCCTCCCTCCACAAATGTGGGGCCTCTTCCTACCACCTTCCCCATTTCTATGGACAATTTTGCACTGTGTAAAAATTGTTTTACATAGAAGTCTGTGCAATGGTCCACTTAAGTGAAGAGATAACAGTCTGTGTGTGTGTGTGTATATGTATAATATACACACACATATATAACTTGCACACAGGTATGTGTAGGAGCAATTTAGATTCAAAGATCTTGCCCACCCATTAATAGGCCATGTGACCTGCTTACATCACAGGAAGCCTAAGTCACATGGGATGGGAGGAGCTTCCTGACAGGAAAAGGAAGCTATGTCACAGGAAATGCTGAGAGAGAGAGAGAGAGAGAGAGAGCGCACGCACAGTTATGGCTGCTAATGGCCGCCATCATGATAGAGCTGAAAAAGCTGACTTAGCTGTACTGTGAGTTTGTTTTGGGGAAGACCCCAACAAGGGGTGAGATAGGTTTTGGGATGGAGAGGCTCCATGTTGCGATATCATGTTTTAAGTTCCTTGCTGTTATGATAAAGTGGGCTAACTGGCTATGGAAGCTGCATTGGTTATGGGATATGGTTCTCTGGTTATACTTCTTGTACCTTTTTTATGGAGAGTCCCTCATACTTTGTGATGCAGAACTACGTAGGCATACTCACGATTATCATTGATGTTGTTTATTGCCTTACTGACACAGCAGGCAAATGTAAATGACATATAAACTAACAAAAACTCACTTCTAGTAAAAATCAACCCATGCATGTGTATATAGATATATATGTGTGTGTGTGTGTGTGTGTGTGTGTGTGTGTGTGTGTGTGTGTGTATCTATACATATACAATTTATATGTACACACATGTGTATATATGTATATGGGCAAAATTGTTTTGAAATTTGCCCTTGCATCCTTTTTAAGGCATGTGCTAGACAGACAAATGGGATGAAATAACAGCAACAACTGTCCTATAGGGAGGGGTTCATTACCTCAAAATTCACTGTGTTTTAACAGTTCAGAATCAGAAACACAGTATTCTGTGGTGGATAGAGAGCCAGTCTCAGAATCAGGAAGACCTAGGTTCAAGTCTTTCCTCTGATAAATACTGGCTGTGTTATCCTGGACAAGTCACTTAACATCTCAGTGCTCTAGGCAAGGGCAGCTAGATGGTGCAGTGGATAGAATGTCTGCATTGGAATCAGGAAGACCTGAGTTCAAATCCAGCCTTAGACATGTGCTTTCTGTGTGTCCCTGAGCAAGTCACTTAACCTTGTTTGCTTCTCCTGGAGAAGGAAAGGGCAAATCACTCCAGCACCTTAACCAAGAAAACCACAAATGGGGTCATAGAGAACTAGACATGACTGAACAACAAGAAACTCTGGGCAACTCCCAAAGATCCTAAGTTGAAGAGAAGATTCTCACCTAAATTAAGAAAAGAAGTTTCCCATATCATTGGTTAGTGTCTACATCTACCAAGATGCCAAAATTGGAGAACAATTTATTCTATAACGATGTTACAAAAAATGAACAATTTTGAAAGACTTAAGACCTCTAATTGATTCAATCAGCTATGATTCCAAAGAACTAAAGAAATGTTAGCCACATGGCTAAAAGCGATGGCCCAGATACACAGCCAGGACGCAGGCAGTATGTAAATTTGTTGCAAGATGATTGTTTTTCTTTTCTTTTTTCTGGGGTGGGAGGAGTTGAGAACAGAATTGAGAAAAAAAGCAATTTTAAAAAGCAAATCATTAGTCCACTCCCTATCCTTAGAATCAGCTATTTATATAAGTGGTATCCTGCTCTCATTATCTTTATTAAGTGCGTAGCTTATCTACAAATAGCTATCTTAAGTTATTATCACTATAAATGAAGCCAGAGCCATAAAGCAGCTACAGCAAAATGGAAGGGTATCTCACAATTTCTGCTCTGTGAGGCAAATAAAAAGTTTGTAGAGCTGGTTCTATGATACATCCTTAGAAGAATGAGAAATATAATCTCATAGGAAACTTGGTTCTTACAAGATTCATGATGAATTAGATTCATTCTTATCTTCTAAAGAAGGCCTCCACCTCCTCCACTCCGAATGCCTTTCTTAATTTGAGATCCCTTCTTATTTACACTGTATTTATCTTATAGGTACATATTTGCCAGCATTTGGCTTCCCTCAAGAGATTGTGAGCTTCTTGAGGGTAGGGACTGTGTTTTTTTTTTTGTTGTTTTGTTTTGTTTTTTTGTTTTTTGCCTTTCTTTGTGTCGGTTTTTAGCAGTGTCTGGAACATAATAAAGGCTTAATAAATGTTTGTCTACTGAGTGACAGATTTCAACGGACCACCATAAAGATAATTGTTTGGGAGGATTCTGGGAAGATGGAGGAGTAGGTCAGAAAATTTCAAGCTCTCAAGATTTTCCTCCACAAAAGTGATAAAATAGTTCCTCTGGGCAAACACAGAGCTGCGAACACAAATAAAAGCAGGAACAGAACAGGGGTCCTCTGGGAACAATCTGAGAAGACCAGAAGAAAAATGCAAGAACTAGATTTCCTCTCTGTGAAGAGTAAACACCTCCAGGACAGGGTCCACTTTAACAATGAGCTGTAAGCTGCTTTAACAAGCCCCAAGACCTGGGCTTTGCTAGTGTGGGAAGTTGCTTCCGCCTGCCACAGGAACTTCCTCCCCGCTGCTTCCCCCCTCAGTGAGGGGAGCTGGGAGTCTGACCGGGGTAAGATCTAGGGAAACTCTGCTGCCAAGGAACGCCAGACCCTGCTGTGCTACGGAGAGGGGCAGGGGTGAGAAGGAACCAAGGTATGCTCCTTGAGTGCAGAAGCAGTGTGTGGGGGGACAGCGGGGCAAGGACACCAATGGCTGTGGGCACTTACCGAAGGCTGGAGGTCTTGGTTTGAGTTCAAGGTCAGAAGGGAGAACTGAAGAGAATGAGAGGCCAGAGGCACCATCCCCCATACCCCAGGATTAGAGGTGATTATAAAAACTAAATTATTACCAAAAAATTCACAGGCAAAGGAGAAAGAATCCAATTATAGAGAGCTACTAGGGGAATTGAGAAGACGGGGCTCATCTTCAGAGGAGGATATTGACACAAAGAAACCCTCTTCTCCCCCAAAGAGTAATGTCAAATGGTCACCTGCCCCAAAAGAATTCATTAAAGAACTTAAAAAGACTTTAAAAATCAAACGAGAGAGACTGAGGAAAAATTAAAAGGAAAAAATAAGAGTAATACAAGAAAAACAAGATGATTATGACAAGAAAGTTAACCAAATAGAAAAGGAGATCCAGAATCTTGAGGAAGAAAATGACTCCTGGAGAATCAGAACAGGGGAAGCCAGCAAAGTTGTAAGAGATTAAGAAATAAATACACACACACACATATGTAAAGAATGAAAAAATAGAAAAGAATGTGAATCAACTCATAAAAAAAACAACAGATGTAGAGAACAGATCAAGAAGAGAACACATAAGAATAATTGGACTATCTCAAAGTTCTTATAAAAAAAGAATCTTGATACAATAATACAAGAAATAATTTTTTAAAAATTGTCCTGAAGCATTAGAACAAGAGGGGAATGTAGAAATAGAAAAAACCCACTGATCACCACCTAAAAGAGATGCTACAAGAAAAACTCACAGGAATATTATAGTTGAATTCTGAAACCATCAAATCAAGGACAAAAATATTAAGAGCAACAAGAAAGAAAAAATTTACATATGATGCCACCACAATTAGAATCACACAAGATCTAGCATTGGTGACACTAAAGATCACAGTCCTTGGAACACTATATATAGAAGAGCAAAAGAACTAGGCTTCTGGCTGAAAATATCAAACCCAACAAAACTAAGCATAATTTTGAATGGAAATAAAAATGGATATTTGATCAAGTATCAGACTTTCAGGATTCTTAAAAAAAAACACAACAACCCCAAAATCAGTAGAAGATTTGGCATACAAGAGACAAGAGAAATATAAGGTACATACCAATGACCAATTACAAGGGACTCAATAAAGATAGAATGTTTCCCTTTTATGTACGGGAAATATAAAACCTATGTCTATGATTGTTACTAGTAATTATGTAGTTTATAAGAAAGACTGGGGTAGACCTGAGTATGATATAACTTTAAAAAGTAAAACCATTCAAGAACAGCTAAAAGAGTAATTATCCTATACAAATGAGGCACAAGAGGAAGAACCAATACAGAGGAATTAGATGGGGGAGGGGGGCTGTTAGCTCTGGAAACCTACTTTCATCAGAGTGGGTATAAGAGGGGAAAATACATATACATCTAGAAGAGTATAAAAGTCTTCTAAATTAAAAAAAATGAAAATCCAAGAGGATAGGGAAGGGGGAGAAGATAAAGAAGGAATCTTTAGAGGGGAGGGTGAGGGAATAGTTTAAAAGGGGAGTATAGAAGGGTGTTTAGGGGAAGGGGAGGGTAAAAAAGGGATTGATGGAGTAGGGGTAGGTTAAATAGTAGGAGGGCTAGGTAGTGGGTAGAAGTAAAGTAGAGGAGTTAGAAGAAATAGGAAAAAAGATACACACAAACATACAAATAAGAGTGGGAGTAGAATCTCTTAGGAAAAGTTTATGGTTATATATGGATGCATGGATGTACATATCAATATATGTGTGTGTGTGTGTGTGTGTGTGTGTGTGTGTGTGTGTATATATATGTATATATATATATATATATATGTCTATATATATATATTTCCATGCTCAGTTATAGCCTTGGGGTGGTGGGTAGGGGGTAAGAAGGGGGACAAAAGAACAAAGTAGGGGGTAGAGCTGGAAAGCAGGGACTTGCCCAAAGCTCTCCCCCAGGACCCTTCAAACACCTATAAAAATGGCTCTGAACAAATTCTAGAACTGCAGAACCCATGAAATAGCAGAGGGAAGCAGGGCTCCAGCGCAGGACAGCCTGGATGGTCACTGGGTAAGGTCTATCACACCATGCTGGGAGCTGAGCAGAGCAGAGCCCAGCGTGGGCCACGCCTGGACCAACCAGAACGGGAGTTGATTGGAGCAGGCCATTGTGCCCTGAATCAGTGAGATGTAGCAGTTACCAGACTTCTCAACCCACAAACACCAAAGACAACAGAGAAGGTTAGTGGGAAAAAATGGGGAACAGAGTAAAAGGAGTTTGCTGTTGGCCACCCCCCCCCCCAGGGCCAGCAGAGGTGGTGGAGCTCTGAGGCTGCTTCCAGACCTACAGCTGCAGTTGCTTCCAGTTCCAGGCCCACCTGGTGGGAGGAATTAAGTGGCAGATGTGAGCAGGACTGCAGAGCTTGCTTAGATCTGAGTCGCAATACAGATTGGCAGTTCTTGGGGGAAGAGGAGCAATGGTGTGGCAGAGCTTGATGTGTAGAAATAGCTCTGAAAACAACAGCACACAGCCCCTCAAGCTTGGGACAAAGTACTCTCTACTCTACAAGCAGTCATACCATGATGAAAACTCAAGGGTCAAGTAGTTGGCTGAGACCAAGAACAGGAAGCGAAAATAGACTCAGAGTCAGTCTCGAACTTTGGAATCTTTCTTTGGTGACAAAGAAGACCAAAATATACAGCCGGAAGAACTCAACAAAGTCAAAAAGCCTACATCAAAAGCCTCCAAGAAAACATGAACTATTCTCAGGCCATGGAAGATCTCAAAAAGGATTTGAAAAAGCAAGTTAGAGAAGTAGAGGAAAAATTGGGAAGAGAAATGAGAGTGGTGAGAGAAAACCATGAAAAACAAGTCAATGACTTGCTAAAGGAGACCCAAAAAATACTAAAGAAAATAACACCTTCAAAAATAGACTAACTCAAATGGCAAAAGAGCCCCAAAGAGCCAATGAGGAGAAGAATGCTTTGAAAGGCAGAATTAGCCAAATGAAAAGAAGGTCCAAAGACCAATGAAGAAAATACTACCTTAAAAATTAGATTGGAGCAACTGGAAGCTAATGACTTGATGAGAAATCAAGATATTATAAAATAAAACCAAAGGAATGAAAAAGTGGAAGACAATGTGAACTATCTCATTGGAAAACCACTGACCTGGAAAATAGATCCAGGAGAGATAATTTTAAAATTATCGGACTACCTGAAAGCCATGATCAAAAAAAGAGCCTAGATGTCATCTTTCAAGAAATTATCAAGGAGAACTGCCCTGATATTCTAGAGCCAAAGGGTAAAATAGAAATTGAAAGAATCCACAGATCGCCTCCTGAAAAAGATCCCAAAAAGAAAACTCCTAGGAACATTGTTGCCAAATTCCAGAGCTCCCAGATCAAGGAGAAAATACTGTGAGCAGCCAGAAAGAAACAATTTGAATATTGTGGAAACACAATCAGGATAATACAAGATCTAGCAGCTTCTACATTAAATAATCAAAGGGCTTGGAATATGATATTTCAGAGGTCAGTGGAGCTAGGATCAAAACCAAGAATCACCTACCCAGCTAAACTGAGTATCATGCTCCAAGGCAAAATATGGATTTTCAATAAAATAGAGGACTTTCAAGCTTTCTCAGTGAAAAGACCAGAGCTGAATAGAAAATTTGACTTTCAAACACAAGAATCAAGAGAAACATGAAAAACTAAACAAGAAAGAGAAATCATAAGGGACTTACTAAAGTGGAACTGTTTTGTTTACATTCCTACATGGAAAGATGATGTGTATAATTCATGAGACCTCATTATTAGGGTAGCTGAAGGGAATATACATATATATATATATATATTATATATACATATACATTATATATACACATATATGTATATGTGTATATATATATATATATACACACACACACATACAGATATATATAGACAGAGGGCACAGGGTGAGTTGAATATGAAGGGATGATATCTAAAAAAATAAAATCAAATTGAGGGATGAGAGAGGAATATAATGAGAAAGGGAGATATAGAATGGGGTAAATTATCTCGCATAAAAGTGGCAAGAAAAAGAAGTTCTGTAGGAAGGGAAGAGGGGGCAGGTGAGGGGGAATGAGTGAATCTTGATCTCATTGGATTTGACCTGAGGAGGGAATAACATACACACTCAATTGGGTATCTTACCCCACAGGAAAGAAGGAGGAAGGAGATAAAAAGGGGGGAATGACAGAAGGGAGGTCAGATAGGGGGAGGAGGTGATCTAAAGCAAACACTTTCAAAAAGGGACAGGGTCAAGGGAGAAAACTGAATAAAGGGGGATAGGATAGGAAGGAGCAAAATGTAGTTAGTATTTCACAACATGAGTATTGTGGAAGGATTTTGCATAATGATACACATGTGGCCTATGTTGAACTGCTTGCCTTCTTAGGGAGGGCAGGTGAGGAGGGAAGAGGGGAGAGAATTTGGAACTCAAAGTTTTAAAAGGAGATGTTCAAAAAAAAAGTTTTTACATGCAATTAGGAAATAAGGTATACAGGCAATGAGGCACAGAAATCTATCTTGCCCTACAAGAAAGTAAGGGAAAAGGGGATGGGAGAGTGGGGTGACAGGAGGGCGGGCTGACTGGGGAATGGGGCAATCAGAATATATGCCATCTTGGAGTGGGGGGGGAGGGTAGAAATAGGGAGAAAATTTATAATTCAAATTCTTGTGGAAATCAATGCTGAAAACTAAAAATATTAAGTAAGTAAATAAATAATTTAAATAAAGAATAACATAAAAAGTGTCCAGCAGAGAACAAAAGAAAACCTACAAGGAAGCAATGGTGGACAGCTTTCAACTTAATGACCAGTGTTTAATATATAAGCTTTCTTGAAATGATAAATTGTTTATATATATATTGAATCCTCTCCTATGTTATGTTGTGCCCATGCCATGTTTTTTTTTTTCCTTAGTGTCAGCTAGGTGAGGCAGTAAGTAGAGCACCAGCCCTGGAGTCAGGGGGACCTGAGTTCAAATGCGACCTCAGACACTTGACACTTACTATCTGTGTGATCCCGGGCAAGTCAATTAACCCCAATTGCCTTGCCTTCCCCTTCTAAAAAAATTTTTAAAAAAAGATAGTTGTTGCTCATATTCCAGTAAGTCCTTGAGGTTGAAAAAGCAGAGTAATTCTATAGACACTACGATCTTAATAAAAAGATTTGTTCTATAAAATTTGGACCCAGTCAAAAGGCTGCATCCAAGGACCTAGAAGGCCACATGTAGCTTCAAAGCTGCAGGTTCCCCACCCGTGCTCTAGATCAAGTTAATACATAATTTGATATTTGGTGATTTCAATGAAAGTGTATGCATAGAAGAAGATGACGAAAAATGTGTGGAAATTACAGTTTGAGTAAGAAATGAAAAAATTTCAAAGGTATCTATATATCATGAATACTTTTTTTTCCTCCTAGAAGAAAATTAGAATTCAATTTCATTGAACAAACACCAGTACATACTCTGTGCAAAGAACTGTGCTAGGCTCTGAGATAAAGACTAAAGCAAACCCTGAACTGAAGCTTGCATTCTCCTAAGTAGATAAAATTTACACACAGGTAAGTACATGTAAATCATCTACAAACTAATTCCAACCAGGAGATAGTAGTAACAAGAGGGAGAAGAGGGTATCAGGAAAAGTTTCACATAGGTTGTGACACCCGAACTGTGCTTGGTAGGAAGTTAAGGATTTCAAGATTTAAGGTGGGCACCCCCTCCACACATGCGGTACCACCTGCATGGGATGGAAGTAGGAGTTGAAATGATGGGAAAGGGTAAAGATTGCCACTAGGCATTGCATGAGATATGCACCAAACAACATCATAAAAAATAAAGAAATCAACTAAATCCTATCAAGAAAGAAATAACTAGAAAGTAAGCATTGGCCTGTACAGCCCATCATTTGATAATTCTTTCTATATCAGCTGTCTGTTCATAATCAAATCATCAACTGGTTAGAAAAAAGTCAAAATTAATACCAACTAAGTCTTTTAATCTTAGACTACTTTCTTGCACATTCTTTCCAATTTTCTTCCACTGATGGAAACATGGCTCACTAGATGACACTGCATCCCCAGCTACCTTCTCTAGTATTAGGTACACTTTCTCTGATAACTACCAACACACTGGGTCAGAAAGATGAGGAGGCATGCTCGTTGCTCCTCAGTGCCATTTCTAGACCTGAGCTCTGTCACCAATATTCAGCCATCTTACATCCTTTGAGGAATACTCCCCATCTGTCTGTATCACTCTATTCATATCCTAATAGCATTCATCTGCACATGCCCTAGGTGATTCTCTATCTATGCTCAGCAATTTCTACATATAGCTTACAGTCTTTTTCTCTACCCCAAATACCTGTTTTCATACATGTGTATTTCAATACAATGAAATAACCTCAAATAATCTGACCCCTAAATTCAACTTTTCAACTCCCATGATCTGTACTTCAGTCATCATAAGGATAGTCATAACCATGATCTCACAATCATCCATAAGTGATCTACATTCATGATTCAAAACTTGGAAATACATCATTTTTTATCACAACTTCCTCCAACAGCTTCCTCTTACAACCAGTGTGACATTTAAATCCTTTCATGGTCTGGCTCCAGCTACCTTTCCAGAGTTGTTCACATTACTCTCCCACTTTGCTCACTCTAAGTACCAGTCAAAATCACCTTTAAGTTGTCACTGTAACTCAGCTTTTCATCTCTTGTTTTGATGCCTTTGAAGAAGTTAACCTCCAATGCTTTCAATGTAGTTCCTTTATATTTCTACCTCTTAGAGCGCCACTTCTTATGAAGAGTCTTTCCTGATTTCCTAATTTGTTTGTTTTCTTTCCCTCAAATTAGATTGTGTATATTCTATCCAAAATATCCCCTTCCCCTCCCTTATTGAGTTCAGGAACTATTATTTGTTTTATCTACATATCTACAGTATCTATCACAGTGTGAGTCATGTAATAGATTCTCAACATATGTTTGTTGAATTTATTTGAATTATACAAAGATGAGATTTCTGAGTCTCCATCTGTATGGGATGTCAGTTTTCAGTTCTTTCTGCAGTGGTGAGAATGGGTCTTGCAAAGATAACCACAAAAGATTTTTTTTTTTGCTCAGAAGATAGGCTTCTCTCTCTCTTCCTCTCTCTCTCTTTCTCTCTCTCACTGTCTCTCGCTCTCTCTCTTGCTCTCTCTCTCTCCCCTCCCCACCCTCCTTCCTACCTCCTTCCGCCTTCCAAGGATTGTTTTCTCACTAGACTTTTTAAATATTCATTTTAAAAAAATTCTAAGTTCCAAATTCTCTCCCTCCCTCTTGCCCTTCCCCTACCCATCAAAAAGGCAAGCCATAGGATATCAAGAATACATGTGAGGTCATGAAAAACATATTTCTATATTAACCATGTTGTTAAAAAAAGTAAGAAAAATAAATAAAGCAAAAAATGCTTCAATCTATACTCAGAGTTCATCAGTTTTCTCTCTGAAGAATAAGAAGATAGCATTTTTCATCATGAATCTTTTGGGATTGTCTTGGATTATTTTATCAATTAGAGTAGCTAACTATTTCATAGTTGACTATCATTACTATGTTGCTATTATTGTACATAGAGTTTTCTTGGTTCTGCTCACTTCACTTTGCATTAGTTCATATAACTTTTCCCAGGTTTTTCTGAAACCATCTCCTTCATTGCTTCTTATACATAATAGTCTTCCATTATAATCACATAGCACAACCTGTTCAGCCATTTCCCAATTGATGGGTATCTTCTCAATCTCTAATTCTTTGCCACCACTAAAAGAACTGCTATAAATATTTCTGCACAAATGGGTCCTTTTCTTCTTATATAACAAAAAATATTTTTTGAATTCAGACTGCTGGGTCAAAGGGCATGCAGACTACCATGATGCAAAGCTGTTCTAGCACAATCAAGGAGTAGGAAAGGAGGTACTGTGTATGAAAATGCCTTATTAAGGGTTGTAGGAAGAGCAACACCCTAACCCCTCCCCATGCAAGTTAGCCTGGTTTTTACTTCTTTAAAAGATCTTAAGACATTCCTGAAAATTTAGTTGGTTCAGAGGACTAAAGGCTCACACCACTGACACCACTTCCTCAATGACTAAGTAGAAGGTATCTATAAGGAGCACCAGCAGTACCCTGATGTTTGGATGGTGGATCACAATGGATAACTAGGGCAAAGGAACTTTGTACAGCTGAATCAGTTCAAGGTATCCTCAATGCCTATCTTTGTTACATGCCCTTCCACTAATCTAAGGCAATATATCTTTGTTAAGTGAATGACATATGAGCATTTCACTTTATTCTAATATTGAATCTTGATTGCCAAGGTACTTTCCTGTGTCATGTCCAACCCAAAACAGGGGTTCTTAGCATTTGTGTTATGGCTACCTTTGGTAGTCTGGTAAAGCTTGAAGACCCCTTCTCTGGATGTTTATAAAGGCAATAAATAAGTAAATAAATAAATAAATGCCCAGGATTATAGAGAAAGCTAATTATGTTGAGTTGTCATCATCCAAATATGTGTGTATGCACGTATATATATATAGATATGTGTATATATCTATATCTAAATATAGAAATGTGTATGTGTGTATGAAAAAAAGACGGGGAGAGGAAGAGAGGGAGAGGAAGAGGGAGAGAGGGAGAGGGGCAGAGGGAGAGAGAGAGAGAAATTTCATGGATACCAAAATGAGAACCCTTGCTAGATTTTGAAACTTCATAAAAAGTAAAGGTTTGACAAAATGAAATATAGTACCTCAGCTTGAGGACTTGTTTCTCCAGGGTTGTTGGAGAAGAAACGCTCTCGTTTTCAATAACTGACAGGAAAACCTGTCTAGTTTATTTGCTCATCTGCTCACAGACAGAGAAACAATTGGAGAATTAGCTGTTCACAAACCACCAAGGAGAACTGCTGAACCCAATGAACTGCAGAAATCCAGGTACCAGGGAGCTGAAAATTAATTAGATGGCTCATGTCTTAAGGAAAAAGACAACTCCTTCTTGCCTCCATGTCTCTTCTCCACATCAAAATCTATACATTTTGGAACTAAACCTGTGACTTTATTGCTATAGGAAATTCCTAACCAAAAACTCCTTCTATCAATAAAGGTAAGCTACATATCTCTACCTTATAGTCTTAGAGAAGTATCTGCTGAACTGACAGATTAAGTGATTTTCTTAGAGTCACACAGGCAGTATCTATAAGAAGTGGTACTTAAACCTAGGTCTTCCTGACTCAGACTACTCTATCCTATCAATTATTTCCTGCTTCGCAGTGCTTACATAAATATGTATATGTATGTACATATGTGTGTAAATATGTATTTATCTGTGTTATCATATAGTAGGAGTAGTGGTAGTATTTTTATTAAGGGACTTGCTGAGAACCCTATTGATTTGGCCAAGATTGAATCCTCATGGGCCCATTTTCAGTTTTAAAGAAGCCCTTCAAGAGGAAGAGACAAACATATTCCATCAACATCTGGGCTTTTCTCCTTTATTTGTAGGAGAATTGGCCATTTTGAGGATCACATCCATGCACTTGTAGCAGTTTCCAGTGGTGATGGTAGAGGGAATGGTACTAGGTATCATTTGGGACAAAGGCACAAGGTCAAACTCTCTTTTTGTACTCCTTTATTTTCCTGTTTCCATGGACATCTTTACTTAAGTGATAGCTTAAAAATAAGGCTACAAAGAGACATAGAGTTGGAAAACCTTTGAGCTTTTCCATGTAAGACATCTGAAAGTGAAGAATGGGAAACCATGTTGGTAACTAACTTTTAGTTCAATTTCAAGCCTAATGAAGCACTGCAATTTGGCAGCAAACTGCTATGAAAAATCAATATTTATTCCACAGAATATCTTAGAAAATCCCTGGATCAAAACCTGAGAAACCACTTAGTGTCTTTGGCCATCCTAATGGGCCAGCTCTTCCTCTTACTTACTCAGAACTGCCTCAATCCATTTATTAAAGATGTGATAGTTATACTTTAATTTCTTTCCTTACGTACCTTTATCCCCATGTACAACATGAGTAACTACAAGATCATTCCCATAAATCTGGGGAGACTAGGCTATATGTAAATCACACTGAAATCAATTTGCCTTCTTTGTCCTCTTAGTCTATCATCCTAGTTGACCAAGATTACAAAAATCATAATATTTAGAGCTGCAAAAGATTTTAAGATTACTTTTGTATATAACTCATCTCAAAAATATCTTATTTGCTATTTTCAGCATAATCCAAAATACATTTATTAAGCACAACATTGTGCAAAGCACTCTGTTAGGTGCTGGGATTATAAAGACAAATCAAAAGTCTCTGTCTTCAAGGGGTTTACAGTCTACGTGGGGCAGGGGGAGAGGTGGTGACAGATAAGCACAGCTAGGTCCAGATTAGTAGGAATAATGAATCCTCTGAACTGGCTGCATTATTTGAATTTGCACTGCATGTTTCTATTAGGCTGGAGCCAATTACCATATTTCATATAATTTTAACAATGCATAAGAAGAAATGGGGCCATTTTGGGTGATTTCAATATCGGAACTAATCAGAATTTAGCTGTATAATAAGTGTAAGGAGAAGTATAAGCAAAAAGATAAATGTGGGTGTGTGTGTGTGTGTGTGTATGATAATTTTAGGAGTAAGGAGATGTCATTAAGAATTAAAGATTATGAGCTGAATCTTGAAATAAAGTAAGAATTCTAAGAGTTGGGCATGAGGAAAGAGTCTATTCTAAGCATGGGAGATAGCCTGAGCAAAGATAAAGTGGTGAGAAATGAAGTATGGAATTTAGGGAAGAGTAAGTAAGCCAGTTTGGATGGAACATATGGGTGCATGAAAGGGAATAATGTAAAATGTTTGGAAAGGTAGGCTGGAAGGTTAAGAAGGGCTATAAAAGTCAAGCTAAGGATTTTTAATTTTATCCTAGAATAAAAAAGGAGCCACTGAAGGTATTTTAGCAAAGGAGTAACCTGCTCAGACTTCTTCTTTAGGAATATCATTTTGGCAGCTATGTAGAGGATAAACTGCTTTTATAAGAGTCTAAGAAAAAGAGGAGGAGAGCCTGATTTAGGGTGGTGGTCAGATGAGTTTAGAGAAGGGGATGATGTTGTAGAAGAGAAATCAACTCGACTTGGTAAATTATTAAATGTGAGAGATGAGGTGGAAGGAATAATCAAGGAACGCCCCAAGGTTGTGAACCTGGATGACTAGACAGAAGGTGATGCCCTAAGCAGAAATAATTAGTTCACTTAGAAGATTTGTAACAACCTTTAGGGAAAAAAAGCATCCCATTCCCACACCTTACTCCTCCACCTTTGTCCTTTAGAAATAATCCTGTCCAATAAGTGATTCATCGCTGGCCCCCTTGGGGAGCCATTTTGGATGTTATGACCATTGACCTCATTGGCCTGCTATCAAGTATTTCTGATGTTCTAAGAGGTTACTGGGAAGATGCTCTTCTTCCTATTAAATTTGAAACTTGAAGGGGCTTAGGAGAAAGATTAATTTGTAGGAGAAAAAATTATCTTTGCAAGTTTCACACTTGAATAAAATATCCCAGATTGCTGGCACTCTTATCTTTGGCCTTTCTATGTGGACTGGTCACTTGATTCAGTGAGACTTCAGCCAAACTCAAACTCTCACAGATGGCTCTCAGGGCAGTTTTCAAATGAAAAGACAGCCACCTTGGTGAGTGTAGAGGGAGAAGAAATATTTTGCACCATTTCTCTTCTTTCCTCTTTATTAAGGAAAATAAACAGCTGAACAACATTTTTTGCCCAGTTACAGACTTCTGTTCTCACCATATTGAGAATCTTTTCCCCCTGGTTCGCTTGCATCTTAATGCTTTTGTGAGCCAGTGGACTAAAAACAATGTTATTTATGTTAATTGCACTGTGAACTGCATTAATAAAAGGGTTCTAAGGAAAAAAAAACATTTGAGATATTACACATTTAAATTCTGCCTATATCTTCACCCTTCGGTGACAGAGGCATTTGCACGAATGGAACAGGATTCAAAATAAATTCATTTTTTTTTTGGTGACAAGCTTGCAAATGGGAAAGAGAATATTAATGGCCAAGCATGCACCATGAAGTGCTGTGTTTGCAGGAGGAGGAGATCTCAAGGAGGCCTAGCCTAAACCAGGCAAAGGGTTTTGATAATGAAACAAGGACTGCTTAACAAAGGGTGTGGGGGGAAGGGGACTCAGATGACAACTTTGCTAACAATCCCATCACTTGCACTGGAAGTGGAAGGCTGGGGATGCCAATCAGTAAACAGCTGGCCATATCGGAAGAGGGCAAGGAGGCAAAAATCAGTCTTTGATGCCCATGACATTGGAATTACTAGGTTGGGGAAACCCATACATTTAGCTTTGGGACAAGCGTCATAAACAGTAAATTATATGCACCTGCCTTGGATCGTCTAGCTCTGTTTATCATTATTATTAATGTCACCTCACATTTATTTGAAAATTTTATTATTCTAAGGGCTTTTATATATATGACCTTATTTGATCCTTGCCACCACCTTGGAGCAGGGTAAGTATGTAGGCCAGAAATTACTATCTCCTTTTTCTAGATGAGGAAACAGAGTTGGAAAGAGACTTACTCAAGGTTACATGGCTGGTAAGCAGTAAAAGCCTTTTTTTAAAAGGCCAAGTTAATAGGCTCCAAGCAGTATTACTATGGTTTTCCTTTCACAGACTCATTTTGCCTTTGAAAGGAATTTTATTGATTATCTAGTTTACTTTATTTCACTCACCAAAAAGTCCCTTGAATTTTTGAGTTAAACCCATCCTCTTTTTCAAATAAGCAGCAGGTACCACAGCAGAAAAGATCACCATCTCACCTCTAATGCCTGAAAACAGAGAACGCAGATTTTTCAGAATACAAAGATCTTCTTCTTTAAGAGTTGATTTTGTTGTTGTTAGTCCTGGTATGGGTATAACCCTCCATGGATGGTAACATTTAGCTTTTATCTACAAATCAACATGAAGGGGGAAAACATAAAGAAAAATGAAAGCTGATAGCCGTCTCAAACTCCAAAAGAGAACTCCATTCTAGATCAGAAAAAAGTTCAGGCTATTTCACAAACTGATTGATCTAAAGAATTCCTCCTTTGGTTTATTTCCATCTCTTTTTGTGTTATGCAAGTCAATAGGACTTCATTTCAGATTGCAAAATAGGTTGCAGTGTGGGTGAGGTGGTGTGAGATAGAAAGAAAAGGTAGAGGAAGCTATTTTATTATTTTATATTAAGAATTTTTACTCCTTTGTTTCTTTTTGTACCACAGGCATTTATGGATATACCCTCCTTTCCATCCCTGTAACTGAACTGTCCCTCCTAATGAAGAAGAAGAAAAAGTGTTTGTTTTTATTAACACAAAGTTTGGCCTCCTTTCATGCCCTTTCCATTCATATTACTTTGGTCAATGTTCATATTATTCTCCTGGTTCTGTTTATGTCAATCTGTATCAGTCCATAAAAGAGCTATCTTAGCAAAGACTGCCATGCAGGCCATGTTTTGGATTAGACCCATCCTCTTTTTCTAATGAGCAGCAGGTACCACAGCAGAAAAGATCTCCACCTCACCCCTAATGCCTGGAAACAGAGAAGGCAGATTTTTCAGAATGCAAAGATCTCCCTCTTTAAAAGTTGATTTAGTTGTTGGTGGTGGTGGTCATGTTTTTGTTTTTGTTTTTTTAACCTTCTGGATGTACAAATGGAGCACCATAGACTGTGCCATCTCTGTAAGTTTTATTGATGAGACTTAAGCAAATGCCTATTAAAGGCAAGTGAAAATATTTATCCATTTCCCGTTGACCACCTGGGATAACAGCCCCAGGCTCTCTGCTAGGGTCCCAGCAGGGCAGAACTGGTCAGAATTATTCCTATTAGCCTCAAGGCAAAACTTCAGAATTAAAAGCTTCAGAGACAAAAAAACCTGCCTAGACAAAAAGAGGTGCTTGAACTCAAAGACATTCAGGTATTTGGGTCACCTCAATTTATGTAGCAAAATAAGGTTGCTATCAGAGAAAGGGATAACAAGAATAGAGGGGGGAAAGAGAGAAAGGACAGGGAAATGGAGGACAGTAAGAGACAGGAGAGAGGGGGCAAAAGAGAGGGTGAGAGAAGAAGAGGAAGATAAGTACAAAGGAAGGAAATCCTTTTTGCATTTCATCAAACTAGAGCATCTCAGACTCTTTCCAATGGCATTGAATCCCTGTGCCAGTTATTTTTTTTGTCTTTTTTTAACATTTGCAACCAAATTTGTTCTGACATCGTGAAGATTTCCCTGGAGAAGGCATCTCTGGTAATCTGCTCCATCCTGTTCAGCCAATCATACAGAAAAACTCCTTCCTTGGTTTGCCTGAAGCGAGTCCCTAAACCATTTCATGCATCATTGTTCTGCAAACAAATGGCCCCAATTGCCTGCAGTGAGTGTTCCTGGTTCATTAGGGAAAAGTTATTTTGATGCCTTTCAGTCCCTTAGTCTCTCAGTGAGAAGTCTGAGTATTGACCCAACTGTGACACACTTCTGAAGGAGACCTAACTTGTGATTCACTTCTGGGTCAGTGACAAGGCAGGGTTTTGAGGCTGCCCCTAGCCATGCTCCATGAAGCAGAGACACGAGCAATTATCCAGTGCGTTTACTCCTTGCTGGAGACAATTTATTTAGGTCAGTCAGGCCTCAAATCCCTGTTTTCCTTATCAAATCCCTGTTTTCCCAAGTAATTGTTTCAACTCTCCCCTTTTTTCCTGAATAAAGAGAAACAGGGTAAGGAATAATAAGAGACAACAAGCCCTACATCAAGAGAGAAGTGTTCATATTCATCCATTCCCAGAACTTCCATCTCTCTCCCCAACACATATATGCACACACACACACACACACAAAACACCACCACCACCACCAATTCAGAAATCCAGCCATGCCACTCTGCTCTCCTCAACTACGTCCAGTTGTGCCCTTGCCTGCTCAATAAACCGTATGATTTTGACTCAAGATACTAAAATAGTTTGACAATATAACAGAGGTAAAAACAGCCAAACTCTTCCTGAAGTTGGTTGATTAGATTTCTTCCTTCCTTCCTTCCGTCTTCTCTTTTTCACTTTCCACTGCTGTGCTCAAGATTACGGAGACAGAGTTTTCCACACAGATAAGGCAGATGATCAATAAACCAGGATTTATTAATATTCTAGATTTAAAGCTAGAAGGTAGCTCAGATGTTAACTAGTCCAATCTGGTCATTTTACAGAAGAGGAAACTGAGACCCAACTGGTTAAATGACTTGCTCAAGGTTGTACACAGAGGAACTGACAAAGGTAGGATTTCAATCTAGGTCTTTTAAAGTCCAAAACAAGTGGTTTTTCCATGATGGATGTCATACTCTTCTCCAGTAATAAAGAGCATACCATGGCCTTTGCACTGTGGCAGCTGATAGGGCTGCAAACACAAAAATGAAGTAGTCTCTGTCCTCAAGAATTTTACATCTATTGAGAGAGAAGACATGTATGTATATAAGTATACATATACAAAATGTACCTAACATTAAATACAAGGTAATTTGGGATGATAAAGTAGTAGCAGCTAGGAGGATAAATACCACTTATTAAATAACTGTACATTAAATACACATGCACAAGGCTTGGTGCTGGGCTGGGCTGGAGAGAGGGGATACAAGACGGGGTAACAAAATGTATATGATTCTCTATTACTTTCTAGCAACTTGCAGAGCTATTGGAGAGAGAGAGCATGGTACAGTGGATAGCATCAAGAAGAGCCAGGCCAAAGTCCTTCCTCTGTCACATACTAACTCTCAAACATGGACAAGTTACCAAACATCTCAGTTCTTTAGGAAACCCTCTAGGAAAGGGGATTCATGGAATTTTGAAAAAAAAATTTTATTAAGTGTATTTCAATATAATTGCTTTCCTTTTTACTCCATCATATTTTATTTTATGCATTTAAAAAGTTTATTCTGAGAGGGGATCTATAGACGTCACCACATCACCAAAGTGGTCCATAAGAATTCCTCCCACTTGTGGACCTACAGGTCCATATCCACCTTCAAAAAGAGTGGCATACACACAAATAACTTTTAAAAGAAAATATGGCATAGATGTCATAAGAAAGGTAAACAGAAGGTGCTACTGGAATTAAGAAGAAAAGATTAATGTTGGCTTAGAGTTGGTGAGTGGGAGAGGAATGCACCTGAAAGGCTTCATGGAGAAGGCTGAAACTTGAGTTGGCCCCTGAATGGCAGGTCACTGAAAAATACAACCTACATATACAAAAAAGTATTCTGGGTTGTGGGGCAGAAATAAAAAAAATCACCAATGGATTCTTGGGTGTTTCTATAGATAATGTATTTGATTTTGCTTGAGCATGATGGACTACATGATAAAAATAGGCAGTAAACAGAGGTGACTGATGAAAAACCTTGATAGTGCAGTAAATCGAGCACTGGTCTTAGGGAGACCTCAGTTCAAATGCCATCTCAGACTTACTAACTGTTTGACCCTACTCAAGTCATTTCTTCTCTCTCAATCTATTTCCTCATCTATAAAATAGATCAAATAAGAGTAGGGTTGTTGGGAGGCTCCAATGGGATAATATATAAAACACTTTACAAACCCTAAAGTTCTTTATAAATATTTGCAAGTATTTGGACAAAAGGAGGTGGACCACACTTATATTCCAAGGTTAAAAGTGGAACTATAACAGCACCTGGATCACTGAGGGGGTTCTCAGTGTTCATGCAGAATATATGTGGTGTATAGAGGCCCAGAGTAATAATGAAACTCTTTGCCCAGGACCAGAACCAACATATGTGTAATTAAATGGATTGGCAGTGCTAATTTATATCCATTGAGCTATAAACAAACTAAGCTGGACTTTTATCAATGACCCCAAGCTCTACTATTTGCTTCCTTCACCTTGTGCCCAGTGGGAAAAAAAAAGTGTTTCCACATAGTGAAAGGACAATAAATCTCCCACCACTTAAATGTCATCTAGTGCCATTAAAACTTATGAATTTATCCTGACTTATTCAGAGAGTGAAGAAAAGCCTCCAGAGGAGTTGGGATATAAAACATTAACTTCCTGATTAAAAAAAAGTACAGGAGAAGGTGGTTCTCTGAAGGACAATGGTTCCACAAAGCACCTGGGACAGTTAAAAGTTTTAAAACAATAAATTTGAGAAAGGGAGTGGGAGTGGGAGGGGAAGTCAGATTGGACTGTCATTTTATGATGCATGAGGGACACAGTAAAATATGATATGGTATTTAACGTATGACTCAAAAGAGATTCCAGGGAAAAAGAAATGTCTCATAAATGTGATATTAGTTGGCGACATTGCCCAGAACAGTCTAGAATATGGACGTCACAGACGTGAGGCTTTAAGGCAGAGCACAGGAGCTGCTGGGCATCTTGTTTTCTTGGCAAGAGTGTAAGAGAAAACAGGCAATCCTACAGCCCCTTTGAGGCTGCCCTGCCTGTTTACAATATGGCATTGAAGAGGTTTTGGAACTCAATTGCTTTCCTCCAAGTTTTCATTTTCTTACTTTGCGGCCATTCCAGATAAACATCTGTGTTTCATATCGTGTCCTGGGCACACTGCTACTAAGCTGCTATCAAATGGCTTTCCCTCCATCTGTCGACTTCAGAGGTAATACTTGATTAAAATTTTTAAAAAAACAGATCAGTCAAACCTTAACGTCTAGTGTGATATGAACCTTAAAATGAGAGAGAGTCTGGTCAAGAACTTCTTTTAAATTAACAGAATAATGAATCTCATGTACTGAAACTGGTGCTCACATAGCCAATGGGAATAGGGAAATATATTTCCTCATAGACCTAATACTATCCTTCAATAATAATAATAAATAAGGTAAGTCTCTTGTCATGTATTTTGAGTTTATTTTTTTCTCCAGCATGAGAGATATTGCATCAATCTGTCCCAAATCTTATATATGCTATTCCTAATACTAATAATCCTAAAGCGTAGCAGTGACTATGTCACTAACCTGCTCAAAAAAGATCCCAGGGCTCCTTCTTGCTTGCTAGAATAAAATACAAAACCCTCTATTTGGCATTTAGATCCTTTCACAATCTGGCTCCAACCTACTTTTCCAGTTATACATTACTCCTTTTCATATATTCTGCATCCTAGCCAGGCTAGTAATTTCATATTCTTCCCAAATGACATTCCATTTCCCACCATTCTCTTTGTCTATGCTGCATCCCCCTTCATCTAGGCCTATTTTAATTGTAAGCTTCCATCAAAGTTCCACTCATGTCACGTGCTCTGTATGAAATCTTTCCTGATCTTTCTAGCTGCCAGTGTTCCACTGAAATTTATTTGTAATTTTTTCATATATTTTATATTTACTTAAATGCATACATGTTGCTTTCATCCATATTTCTTACAATACAAATGTATTCCTTTGCCTAAAACTGTGTCCCATAGTTAATGAAAAAACATGTTCATTCAGTCATTTTAGTTGTGTCCGACTCTTTGTGACCCCACTTAGGGTTTTCTTGGCAAGGCTACTGAAGAAATTTGCCATTTCCTTCTCCAGCTCATTTTGTAGATGAGGAAACTAAGTTAAACAAGGTTAAGTAACTTGCTCAGGGTCACACAGCTAGTATATGTCTAAGGTCACATTTGAACTCAAGACAAGCCTTCCTGACATCAGGTCCAGCGCTCTATCCACCTAGCTGCCCAAGAAACTTAAGCACATCAATGAGGGCTTATGAATTATAGTTTTAGGGGTATTGACACAGAGTATCTTTAATCTGCATTAGCTGTACTCTGGACAACTAGTCCTATGAGCTGGATGCAGGTGTTTGTCAGTGACTTTCACTTTTGTGTGTAAATCTCTACAACCATAGCTTCTTAATAAATGCTTATTGAATGAATGAATGAATGAATGAATGAATGAACAGATCAATGGATGAGTGAATGAATGGGGCCAAATGATTGGATAACCACAGCAGCGCCCCACATAACAGAGAACAAATGGAAAATGACGATGGAATATGACTTCTTGTCTTCTTCAGTTCTGTGTACTCACTCTTTCAGTTAATTAGCACAATATTTTGCCATGCCTTTAAAAAATTCATAGATGTAAAGAATAACTATTTTATAGCATTTTACAATACATAAAGTGCTTTCCTTACAAAAGCCCTGTGATGTCAGTAGGGCAAGAAGTCAAATTTTACAGACGAGATAACTGGGTCTGTGGAGTTACATGATTTGCCCAGAATCACATGGTTACCAGGGGGTTAGGGCAAGGGCTAGAAAACAGTCATTCCTCTCCAAGTCCATTGCTCTTTGCATTCTGCCATATGGCACAAAGCAATAAAGCTGATAGTAATTCTCGTCGTTTTGATTGGGGCAGGATGCAAGGAATATACTGTGTGTTACCCCAGGGTATGATTCTGAGCCAATCTGCTCATCCCCTGTCCAAGAGAATCAGGGATACCATTCAAGTCTAGTTTTGCCCAACAGAGAAAGCAGGGAAATATCAGGCAAAT
Organism: Trichosurus vulpecula; assembly: GCF_011100635.1. Lineage (NCBI taxonomy): Eukaryota > Metazoa > Chordata > Mammalia > Diprotodontia > Phalangeridae > Trichosurus > Trichosurus vulpecula. Next base: position 107,394,442 of record NC_050580.1, on the reverse strand, counting down.
TCTAGGCATTGAGTGCAAGAATGTCTCACAAAATAAAAATACTCTATTTCAGTTCTTCCCCAGTCCTCAGAAGGATGGAAGCAAAGAAACTGGTACAGATATGAGGGAAAAGAGAAAAAAGAAAAAGCAAGGATGTTAGAGCTCTGATAGTTAAGATATTTCCCCCATCCTTACTGTTCCATTGTCCCCATGAAAGAATCCTACTTATACCCGAAAGAAGAAGGAGAAAACTAAAGAAAAGCACTTTACAATCCTTCCTAGTGATGTAGACTTTGGCAAAGAGAATCCTTCCAAATTTGGGGTGGCTAGGTGCATCAAAGTGATGAACTATTGGTAAAGACACATTTGCATTATCCTGTTGTTGTCATGGTCCTCTTCGAGAATGGACAAACAACATCAGGAAGGTGATGCTATGACTTGCAAATGAATTGGATTTAAGTGAAAGAGGGTTGTGCAAAGTCACCAGCCTCACTCCTCCAGAGTCATCTTGTTCCAGTGGCAAGATATAGATCAGGGAAATGGAGATGGCCTCCTACATTATCCTGGAGGTTGGCCAAAATACACAATGGCTGACCCAAGAGGCACTGTTTCCTCTTTAGTTTTTTCAAATACTCCTTAGGGTTCAGCAGTTTGGGGACAATGACAATCTGTACATACAAGATCTCACTTGATTCTCCAATAACCCTGGGAGGTAGGTTCTATAATTATCTACTTTTAAAGACGAGGAACTGAGGCTGAGAGAGGTGTAGTGACGTGGCCAGAGTCATACAGTTGCCTAAGTCAGAATTTGAACTTCCTTACTCCAAGCTTAAAACTATTCATTGTAGCACCTAGTTTCCTACAATCTTCTGAAGCTAAAAGTCAAGAAATAATCTGTGAAAAGGAAACTGGAAAACCAATTGAGGGAATTAGAATATCCTTGTATAAATTGAAATTTAGCCAAGATTGAGTTATAGTTAGTTATTGACTTAGCCATATCTAAGTTTATGTAGACATCTTATATATATACTTATGCATATATAATATATGCAACCACATATATAGACATATTTATGTATGTATATATACATATATTTATGCATATGAATGATTGGTGAAATCTGGGGGAAATATGATAAACACACCAGCCCACAGAACTTAAATTAGTGAGAGGTAGGCAAGTGGCAAAGAGCTAGAGGCCTTCCCTTAAGGTGAGATGTAAAACTTTTGGAAAATGCAGCATGTGTGTTGCTTCCAAAGTTCAATGGAAAAGAAGATGGGCGTAACAGAAACTACGATCAAAATCCTGCTTTTAGGGGGATAGATGTAGGAGGACCCCTGGGAGGCACCGAAAAGACCCCACTAGCTGTGGTGCCATTAGCTATGCTGGAGTTTCCCTCTCCCCACCATCCCTTGCCAGCCTTCAGAACTGGGAGAGGTGGACTTTTGTGTGTACCAGCTCACTCTGACAATGGAGCAAAGGAGTCATCAGCAAAAAAATATTTGATTAACATTGAGGAAAGAGCAACATAATCTCAAGAGATCCCTCATCTTCCAGGGAAGTATGTATCATCAGTTCTATAACAGTCTTATACCACTGCTTTCTCATAGCTTGGGCATCACAAACGTAAGGCCACAAGAGACTGTTCCACATATCATATCTGTCCAAGTGTAAATAAAAATTTTATTAGCTCCATTCTATGATGAAAAACAATTTCTTGAAGGATTCCATCTGTCAGGAAATATCTTGTCAAATACAGAATCAGTGAAATGACAAGGAACAAACATGGAACACTCCTCTAGTTTTGATACCCTACAAAACTCTTCTATGTGTAAAGCTACACATAAACCATGAAACACCACATACTGGTACAACAAACTCAAGCCAACTGCTTTGAAACAATATTTTCTCATTTTCATCTCCTTTTGGTCTTTTTCTAGCCTTGGGTGGAAAGAGCATTGGACTACCATATGGAAGTACTGGAATCCTAAACACTGCCTCCTAAAATTAACCTGTTTCATCACATTGGGCAGATCTCTTCACCACCCTTCACCTCAGTCACTTGTCTGCAAAATGAAGATGTTGGATATGATGTTTGTTGAGACCAATGTCAGTTTTCCGATTCTAAGGGTGAGAAATTGTTATTTGATCACTGCTGTAGGGCAATAAATGCATTCATCTCTAACTGACCAGTCCTGGGAACATCCTTTTCTGCCGTGACCCTTTCACTTTCTGTCAGCAGACGATCTCTCCTTGCATTTTATTGAAATAAGTGCGGCCATGCAACACAAACTCTTTTAAAGACCACCTTCCACAGCTCTAAACTTCTCAATATCTTTGCTTTCTCCTCGTTTCCTGCAATTATTGAAGAAAAGCTAAGCCCAGTCTTTTCAACTGCACCCCAATTCTCTTCAGTTGTTCCTCCAGAAATTTGTTATATCAGTCACCTCATTTCTCATACACATATTATCCATCTCTTTGTCTCTGTTTCTGCCTCATTCTGCTCAGTTTACAAACATGCTCACGTATTCTTGTCCTGAAGGGAACAGGGGACTCCTATTCATAAATGGGCTCAACTAAAATTATCTTTACTATCTTTTCCAACTCAGGTTCTGTGAATCTGACTCATCTTTTAAGTGGAAGTGAGGGCGTATCACTCAGCTTCATTACCATTCTTATTTCAGTGTGTGTTTGGTCTCACCAAAAAATAAGATAAATAAATAAGCAGATATCAATATCCCCTTAGTCCAACTCCTTTCATTGTGAAACTTCTAAAATGTATAGTTTGTACTCTGATTCTTCACTACCCATACCCTCCTTAACCTTTCACAGTTTGATTTCTATCCTATCATTCTACTCTTGCTAACCTCTCTAAAGTCACTAGTGATCTCATAATTGGCATCCCAAGTTACTTCCTCAGGCCTCATTTGATATTGTTAATTATTCCTTCCCTCTCAATAGTCTCTTCTCCCTTGTCTTCTGACTCTACTTTCAGTTACCTTCATAATTACTCTTCCCTCTGCCCCTTTCCTTCCCTCCTCCTTCTTTCCCCTTCTTCTCATTCCCTCCTTCCCTCTCTGTCCCCTCCATTCCCTTCTCTTTCTCCTTGTCCCCAGCTTTTCTCCCATCCTCCCTCTTTTTTTCCTCTCTCCCCTTCTTCATTTTTCTCCTGGAGATGACTTCCCAACATATAGGTCCAGTCCAAATATGATGAGATACCTATGTAACTACCTTATAGAACTAGATTTCCTACCAACATCACAAAATGACTGAATCCTTTATTTATCCCTTGACATTTCTCTCTAAAGCTGACCCCTTTCCCCATGTCATTTCACTTCTATCAAATTGTAACCCTGTGAGGACAGAGGTTTTGTCATTTTTCACTTTCGTATTCCCAGAGTCTAGTTTATGGTCTTGCAAATAACATGCACTATAACATGCGCTTTAAATTGAATAATAATTATACTAGTATTGCATTATTTTACATCAATTATTTCATTAGACAATGCAAAGCATTGTGGTATGAGGCAGCATGGTATGATGGAGAGAGCATGAGCTATAGAATAAGCTGGGTTTAAACTCCTTCTTAGACAGATACACCAACACTTTAGTCAATTAATTACTGCAGGCCTTAGTTTTCTCACCTAGAAAATGGGAAGGTTAGGCCAGGGTGGGGTTTACAGACCCTCCCAGTAAATCTATAATCCTGTGTTACTGTTTGTTGTCCCGTAGAATGATTCCAGCTTCTTATCCAGTGCCATGATCTTGCCTCCCTATGCTCCACCCCCAAATAAAAAATTTATAATAATCAGTTCTCAAAGTGACAAGGAATGTTGGGGAGTTTATTTGCCTGTGCATAACTGAGACATCTGCAGTACACATAAGAAAGACGGGCCCGTAAGAATTCCACACCTTAACTTAGAAAACAAGGGGAATACGCAGTTCACACTTATATTTTATTTTTCTACTTACATGTTACCAAGTCAGGTAAAAAGGATGGAGATAGACTTCAAAAACAGGGCAAGTTTATAAAATGCACTGGAAGATCAACCCCTGCTCTGATTAGCACTAATTTTATCTTCCAGCTGCTCCTATTTCTTTCAGGTAAGATGGAGAAATCACTGACATTTCCCGTGTATCGCCCCAATCAAGTTCCCATTCTTCCACATGGTTTCTGAACGACTGCAGGGGCTGTATTACAGAGGACTGGAGAAAGACCTGAATGACTAATAATTCTAAACAGAAGAGACCACACAGAGCAGAGAGCTGGGAAATGAGCTGATGTTCAGAAAAGGGGACTTTCATAGAGGGATAAGAAATCTCAGGCCATAAAGACACAAGTAAGAAAAGGAGCAGGCAGGTCAGAGTACATAGAACCCACAGCTTTTAGTAATTAGCAGGCCCAGTGGGCTATATTGACTCAGAGCCATCAAAGTTAATATGAAAAAACACAAAAAACAAACCAAAAAAAATCTTCAGGCTGAAAATGATCCCAGAAGCATTCTAGTCCAACCTGGACCTGACAAAGAACCACCCCTACAATAACCTAAAATAGTAGGTCATCCAGTTTTCTTTTGAGGAATTCCAATATAGAAGAACTGACCAGATGTCACTTGTGGAATAGGTAAAATTGTTAGGAAGTTTAAATTTGTCTCTTTGCAAATTCAGGTCATTGCTGCTACTACTGTTCTCTGGAACCAAGCAAAGCGACTTGATTCTCTGCATAACAATCCTTCAAATCTTTGAAGAAAGCTATCACGTTTCCCCCCTAGCAGAGTTCAGCAAATTTCAGCCAGTGGACCTAAACTGTTTTTGTATAGTCCTACAAGCTAAGAATGCTTAAATATAAAAACCATCCTTCGCTTGTGAGGCAATACAAAAACAGGCGATGGGATGCATTTGGCCTAGGGACCATAATTTGCTGACCTCTAGTGAACATCTCCAGTTTCTTCAATGGATCTTCATATAGCATAGTCTCAAGGCCTTTCCTCATCCTGGTCAATGTCTTCGGGACTTCTTTCTACTGCTTGAATACCCTTCCTAAAATGCATGCTGAGACTTGAATGCGATATGCACCTGCTTTTACCCAAGTCGGAATGGAAGAGGGCTGTTTCTTCCATTATTCTACGAAGGAAAGAACTGTGTTTACCTTAATGTCCCTAAAGACATTTTAGCTGATTTGGCTCCTCTATCACACTGCTAATTCATATAGATCTTGTAACTAGTATACTAAGAGCCTGAGCTCTTTCCTGCACAAAGTATTATACAATCCTGATTCCTTTATCATCACCAGGACTTCTAAGTTTGAGTTTTTAATTCAAGTGTGAGACTTTAAATTTATGTATTCAAAATTTTATATATTAAAATTAGACTCAATGTTACAAATAATCAACCTTTTTTGGATTCTGTAATATTAAGGTAACATGTCTCATAAATTACTCACTAACGTGCCATCTATAAATTTGGTAATCATGCCATTTATATGAGCATAGTTTTTGAGGCATTCCATGGGAGCTTTCTCTTCAGTATGACACAGACCCATTGGTGACTTTTCGTTATATCTAGTCATTGAACTAGCACTGAATCCACCTAACTAGACCATTATCTAGTGGAAGTTTTTCCACTTTATCTCTGAAGGTGGCACTAAAAATGTATTAAAATCTATTTTAATTATGTACAAGCCAAATTTTTGATGATATCCAGTTGAAGCAAAAGCTAAAAGATTATTTTCTAAGGCACACAGTTGATAGAAATATTTTTCCTACACCAATGAAAATATTGGTTTAGTGTTGTTTTGAGGGCTCCTTGGGAGATGGACTCATTCTTTTAAGTGAAATAGGAGTTGGGATCTTAACAAGAAAAGAAATGATTTGGAGAGTTCGTGTGGGAAATGAGATAACAAATCAAAAAGAGTACCATAAAAATATCTAAGGCCTAGTGAAGCGTTGGCTCAGCTGAGGTGATACATTATAGACTCAATTGAATCAAATCAGTTGCATGACATTCTCCAATGATATTTGATAACTTAGGTGCAGGGAAGTTCTAATTTATAGATGAGAAAACTGAGGTTCAGAAAGATTAAGTAAATTGCCCAAAGTCACCTAGCTAGTAGGGGGCTAGGCTAAGATTAGAACAATGGTATTCCACATCTAAGTACAATGTTTTTTCCACTATATATGGGCCTTTAAGCTTCCCTCTAGTTCTAAGCTTCTATTGTTAGCTACAAAAAGCACTGATCCAGCATCTGCTGGGAAGAGATTCAACTCATCACTGTGCACTTCTTACTACTTTGAATGGGGACCCATTTGGTAGTCTGAAGTCTATGGATTCCTTCTCAGGATAATGTTGGTGAATACATAAAATAATACACATAGGATTAAAAATGAAACTATTTTTTATTAAATTAAATTACCATTATCATTTTTTTAAATTAAGTACATGAAATCCAGAATATGAAGCCCTGTCCTAAGCTGACCCTACTATGGGAAATACTTCTTTGATTCTTACTAGCATAGTAAAGTAGAAAAGGTTTCCCTTCTATGAGGCAGGTTTGGCTTTGTTGATCATGGAATTTCAAGGTCGGAAAGGACTTTATGGATTACCTTCTCTATCCACATCATTTTATAGAGGAGGACGTTGAGGCCCAGAGAGGAGAAATTATACTTGAGATCATATGTCTCATTTTTTGAAAGTCACTACTAGAAGCCAGAATTCAATAAAACCCAATTCAGGGCTTTTTTTCCCTCTTCACCTGCTTCGTTTCATTTCCAAGGTGCTCTTGCTTCTAAGGCTACTCTCTAACTACCCAATTTTGATCAATTGCCCCAATTTAAAAAGGCTTTTAAACAATCTTTAGTTCACCTAGCTTTTAGATATGTTTACCTCCAGTCCTACTCTCTGGATCTACATCATCTTCTTGATTTGTTTCCAAACTTTTTCATTCTTGGATATGGTCTTTCAAGCTCTGGCTTAAAGCTCTATGACCTTGATTCATTTCTACCCACAATTCTATGAAATTCAGGGTTATCCTGGTATCCCACATTTCCATTGGGAAAAAAAACAGTGGGATTTGTAGCACTACGCTAGAAAATCAATTCCAGTCAGTAAGCCCAAAATGCACAAAAAATGGGAATCCAGGTAACCAAGTTGGGAAAACAATTTCCCTAAATTAACATGTCAAAATTCCACATTGATGGGGGATTTTAAATCATTGAGACCACCAAATCTAGTTATTGTAAAGTCTTTGATGACATAATATCTTATTTAATCATTTTATCCTTCCTTCTCAATACAATGTCTTACAGATATTCAACAATTGACTACTGAATTGAACTGTCATTTAACAGTTCCTTGTTAGAAAGAGGATTAAGTCCAATCCCACAATCTAACATTCAAGGCTCCTCTTAATTTTATCTTCCACTATTGCCAAATATGCAGCTTCCAATAGAATGCAGTCCCCTTGAGAATGCAGATGACTTTGTTTTGTGTCCCCATTACCTCGTGCAATGCCTGGCACATAGTTTTTGCCTAACAAATACGTATTGATTGATAGGTAGAAATTAATTTACTTATTATTCCCTGAACATAACTTATGTTTTCTGGTCTCTATGCTTTTGTGAAACACAAAATTTCTATATAATTCTACATAGAAAGCATTTCTGACTCCTTTTTAAAATCCTCTTTATCGTTTAAAGACCAATTCAGATTCAACGTCCCCTATGAAACCTTTTCTTTTGGTATATAGCTCAGAGCTAATCAGTCCCTGATAATATCTGCTACTAATTCCTATAACATCTGTTGTGCAAGCTTATTCAATAGGCACTTAAAAAGATTGACTGGTATTGTTGACTGTTATATCTTCATTTTTTATATACGACTCCGTTAAACAGGGAAACTTTGGGGAAGGTCTGGACCAAGAGCTCTAGCCAAATCTATTTGAGGTTTAGCCCACTCAGCAAATTTCTGTCTCTTTCTACCTGCTATATTGTTACATGAGATATATAATCATGCTATGAAAATGGCTTGGAGTGTTCCCCACTATATCTTAGGTATTTGATATTCCAGGAAATCAAAGGAGCCTGTTTTCTGAAAAAAAAAAGAATCCAATGACTTTACATTTTTTCCATTTTGAACTTGAGATGAAAACTGCTCACCAAGGTATACTAGAAAACTAATGCAATTTTTGGCTACATTAAGAGAAACCTACTATCCAATGATAAGGAGATGATAGTTCCTCCTTACTTTGAACTGCTCAGACCACCTGAGGACAATTAATCAGTTTGGGGCACATTTTAGAAAGCACATTGACAGTCTAGAGACCATCCAGAAGAAGGCAACCAGCATCATGAAAGATTTCAGTTTCATTCCATATGGGGACTGGTTTAAAGAAATGGAAACATGTAGCTTAAAGGGGAGAAGATTTGAGAGTGGAGTGTGAAGGCATTATAACTATCTTTAAGTACTTTGAATGTCAGGTGTTAGAGAGATTAGATTTGTTCTACTTGGCCCCAACAGCAAGAATTAAGTGTCATGTGTTGTAGCTGAAAAGACACTAATTTAGACTTTATCAGTAAAATAACTCCCTAATCATTAAAGCTCTCCAAATTAGAATGGGCTGGTTCCCCCTCACAAGTGCTCTTCAATCAAAACTGGTTAACGGCTTATTGCTATGATGACCACATTGCTATAATCATAAGTTGTAGGAGCAATCTTTATTCAGACATGGGTAATATAGGCCCCTGAGATCTCTTCTAAATGAAATTCTGTGAATATGCCATCACCACACCTACCTTCAACCAACACAATCACATCACAAACATTCATATATCATGGTACAGGTATAGCACAAGGAGAAAAAAGGATATACAGCTTTCTGTATTCTGTAATTCTCAAAATAAACTCAGCAAAATATGTAAAAAATATTCATTTCTGGAAAATTAAGTTGCTAAAACTGGTTAATGAAACTTGAGAAATAAAAAAAAAACCTTATACATAAGATACTCAGCCAATGCCATACTTTGGAAAAGGTATTATTTTTTAAAGGAATTTTGCAGCTCCTGAAATAAAGGGAAATGCATAAAAACTACCACTCTTTTGGACTAGAAAGGACACAAAATTGCCCTAGTTTTATAGGAAAGCTCTGCCCTGTCCATCTGTTTCAGTCAAATACATGATCTTACTTCACATCCATAAGACACTAAACTGGGAATGAACAACTGAGAATGTGAACAGAAGCTTCCCTGTATCTATTATTCTTTTTTTCTGGAACTATTCATACATTTGAACCCAGGTCTTTCTAGCTCTAGGCCAGGGGTGGGGAACCTGTGGCCTCTAGGCCTTCTAAGTCCTTGGGTGCAGCTTTTTGAGTGACTCCAAGTTCTACAGAACAAATCTATTAAGAGGATTTGTTCTGTGAAGTTTGGATTCAGTCAAAGGGCCACACTTGAGGACCTAGAAGTCCACATATGGTCGCGAGGCTGCCAGGCCAAACAAGATATATCTTGTGTCATACTGCCTCATTACATGGTGAAGCAGGGAAATGGTTCTTAGAAAATGCCAATCATTTAGTGGTATAGAGGAGGATACACTAACATTTGCAAGGTAAAAGGACATTTGGTTAACAAAGCAGACCTATACAAGCAAAAAGTCCATGAATTTCACATAACCCAAAACATAGCTAAGCAAAGTCTTAATCACTTAAAAACTGAGTAGCCTTAGAAGCATCATCATCAAGTCCAAACCTCATCATCATCATCATCATTATCATCACCATCATCATCATCTCTAGAAAGCATCTAAACAAAAATCCATACAGAAGCATAGGGCACACTGACCTAAGGAGCCATGAAAAGATCAACACTTCCTTAGGAAAAATAAGTAAAAGGATTGCTAGATTTCCTCAGACACTTAGATAAATAGGTCAAAAACTTTCAAACATACACCTTGAAGAAACAGATGTCATGTTACAGAGCAATAATAATGACAATAGATTTATAATGATAGATTTATCAAATATACCAAAACTGATTTCCCTCCAATTGTAGCCTTTGAAAAAGACAAGATCCCAGAGTGGAATCCAAAGCCCTTCCATAGACAACAGGATGCTGCAAAAGAACCATCGTATAAACGGCTGAATCTTCTGCTATTTAACACCAGATCATCATACTAGAATTTACAGGAAAGTTTTCCTTTAAAAGTCCAGATTTACTGATTAGTACCGATTTATAGAAAATTGTACAAACTCCACAACATATCATTAAATATTGAAAAAATGTAACACCTACTACCTACCTGACAATATATGGCCCAATGGTTAGAATTATTCATCAGACACTTGCTATCTTGAATAAACTAATAGGTAATAAATCCCCCTACTACAAAGATAGGACCCAAAGTTTCCTTGAGTATTCAACAAGTACACTTTATTAAAACTTGAGTATTATCATTAGGAAAACACTTTCTCATAATTTCTTGGACATAGCATTGATCTATAAAAATAAATATTTTAAACATAAATATCACCATAACAAATATTTAATTTCCAAGTTATATGGAAAGAAAAGCTCTCACGCTATTAAAGGTTAAACCATACTAAGACTTTTTGGACATGCAGTCTAAAGACCCCACAGGAGACATTCAAAACATGTGGACAAAGGAATAATAACATATTAACCCTGTCTATTATTGAAGCTGTCCTCCCTTTCTAGTAATTCCTTTATTATTTTCAAAAATAAAAACCTTTTCCCGGGCACCCATGAGTAACATGTCATGCTTCTCTCTTCTCTCTCTCCCTCCCCCCTCCCTTGCTCCTTTTCTCCTCTCTCTCTCCTCTTTCCCCTTTTACTTCCCCCTCCCCCCATATCCAATTTTACAAGATCTGTCATTTCTGCCTTTGCAACATTTCCAATATATTGCCATTCTCTCCTCAGACATTGCCCTCATGCTATGATGGCATGCTACACCTCATCATATGATACCTGGATTATTACAACAGGGTTCCTGTTAATCTCCCTGCTTTGTCTCTCCAGATTCCACTCAGCTATCGAAGTGATCTTCCTAAAGTTCTACTCTGATCTTATCGCTTCCTATTCAATAATCAACACTGGCTCCCTATTACCTCCAGAAACAAATATAAAATATTCTATTTGGCTTTTAAAATTTTTCATAATTTACCTCCTCTATATCTTTCTAAGGCTTCACATACCCTCCACATACTCTATGATGCAGTGACAGTGGTTTCCTTGTTGTTCCTTGCAAAACACTCTCTCCAGTTACCTGAAATTCTGTCCCTCATCACCTTTGCCTTCTGGTTTCCCTTAAGCCTCAGTTAAAAGATTATCTTCCACCAGAAGTCTTTCTCATTCTCCCTTAAGTCTTTCCTCTGAAATTATGTCCAATTTATCCTGTGCAGGTTTTCTATGTACTTTTCCCTCCCCAGTTCAATTATGAGTTCCTTGAAGATGGTAGAGATTTTCTTTCACCTTTCTTTGTATCCCTGGTGCTTAGTGAACTGTCTGCCACATAGCAGATGGGTAAAAAATGCTTGTTCACTTGGCTTGACAATTCCTGAAATTTCTTTGAGTAAACCTACAATAGCTACATCCAAATAATTTTATTCAATTAAAAACACCTGTCATTTTTTTCCTCCCACCTAAGCAATAGTCTAGAGAACACTAAACACAAAAGAATCATAGGATAGTGACCTATTCCAGGACCATTTCTTCTATCTCAACTCCATTAAAAAATAAGAATGAAATGATTAATAACTCACATTTATATCAGGCTCTATAATTTACAAAGTACTTAGCTCACCATAGCTTTTTTCTTTAAATAGTATTTTATTTTCTTCCACAATTACATATCAAGAAAATTTTTAGCATTCACTTTTACAAGAATTTGAATTCCAAATTTTCCTCCTTCCCTCCCTTCCCTCTTCTGAAAATGGTAGGCAGTTTGCTATACTTTATAGTGGTGCTATTGAATGGGATGGATAATTGTGAAGACTTCACAGGGTATGTCTAATGGAGAGGTTTTGGGATTCGATTTGGTTTTGTGATTTTGGAAGGTGAGGGCCTGGAGCTGTGGGCATGCCCTTCCCTCCCTCCCTCCCTCTCTCTCTCTCTCTCTCTCTCTCTCTCTCTCTCTCTCTCTCTCTCTCTCTCTCAGGTGTTAGAAGATAATGAATTTCCTGTGAGCTATTTGTTCTCTGCTCTAGGAAAGTCTCTCCCCACCCCACCCTATTTCTTCTCCTAGACTTTCAGACGCCACCCTGGTAGTTGAGTTCTGATAGGGAAAAACCTGAATGGACTGGATCAACCTTGGTCCTCTGTGTAGTTTTCTCACCTAGACTGTAAGCCCACCTCTCAGCCAATGGTGAGAAGGGATAGAGGTGGGTGGGAATCTTTTCCATTAAGAGTATAAATTAAGGCAGATTCCCTTTTACCTTGCCTCCTCCATTATGGAGGCATGCCCAAATCTTGCAAGGTTTGTAGAATAAATTTACTTTGTTTCTCCTAAAGATGTCTCTCCTATTATTTAAAAATTCTGTCCCATACACTATCATGTAAAACATGTTTCCATATTCATCACAGCTGTGGAAAAAGAAACAGATCGAAAGGGGAAAAAACATGAGAAAGAAAAAAGTGACAAAAAAAGATATGCTTCGATCTGCATTCAGAATCCATCCTTCATGAATCCTTTGTACTTGTCTTAGATCACTGTATTGCTGAGAAAAAGCTGAAGCACGTGGAGGTCCAACCACTGCCTGCCTGGGACTTCACCGAAGTACATGGTGGTCTCCAAGCTGGAGTCTGCTGCTTCTCCTGGTTGTGCTAAGGCACGTGGAGGGTCCTGGTGTTGGCTTTTGCCTGCTCCACCACACTGGGAAGCAGGATGTCCCATTGGTTTGCTGAGATGGGGCTTGATGCTGGCTTGCTGGGATGCTGCCTGTCCTGGAATGCACTCTCCTTTCACCAAAGTGAGATGAACTTTTTTTGCCCATCCTCCAAGTCTCCAAGTCTCGTGGGCTCTACCCCATTTCTCCGCTGGCTCTGCTGTTCCAGGATTTGTTCTGGGGCACTATTTTATGGTTGTTTGGGAGGTGAATATGGAAGAGCTACAGCTATTTACTGCTTACTCCATGATCTTGGCTCCTGGAAGTCACTCATCATAGCTTTTTAACATAAAAAGTAGAAGTATCACTAGCACTTTTTGCAGATGGAGTTAACTAAGACCAAAAGAAGCAAGTCAGAAATCTAGGGCTCAAGCCTTGGTCAGCTAACTCCAAGCCAGTTTTTAAACTGATATAACACATTTTTCCCCTTCTTGTCCAGATGCCAGTTGTCTCTAGAGATTCCAACTCACTGCCTTCCAGGGACAAATAGACTACTCAGGCACCAAAGTCCTTAGGTCTCGTTCAATGTAAAGTCTTCATCTCCTTTCACCAATATGAATATTCAACAATGGGACCCAATCCCACCTGCAAAATAAGGCCTCTTTCCTTTCCTCCTCTTTTCAATCTTTTCTTTCTCCTTCCCTCCTCTTCTATAAGATCATCACTTTCAGAGACCACAGAGGTCACTTTCCCCTCATTGCTAGCCCTTGATTTGAACCTTATGAATTGCTCCTCCCAATTCCCCTGCTTCCTTCCCCACCTCGTGTATCCTCCTATATCTTCACGTAGTCCCATAAAAGAATCATTTGCTTGCAGGCAAGGCATCCATAATGCTTCCTGCCCACCTCTTCACTGATGCCTCTCCCGGATTTCTGTGATCTGTGAATTCTTTTGATTGAAATTTTACTTTCTACATTCAGAAGTTCATGGCAGTTATCTTCTATTATTTCCTTCATTATGGTGTTAAGATTTTTTTTTGTTCTGTAATGTTCTTTGGGAAAATCTACGGTCCTTTGGTTGTCTCTATACATCTTCTCTTCAAGATCCATGCTTGCATAGTAAGCATATTTTCTTTTAATCTTCTTTTTAAAAAATTTTCTTCCTCTTGATTGTCTTTCATTTCTATATTTTTGTATTCCTAATCTGTTGTTCTCTCTTTTATTTCTTTAGTGAGGCCCACCATTGTATATTTAAGTTTTTCTATTCTTATTATTTTTGCTGTACAAGGCATACATTCTGTTCTCATAATTTTTTATTTCTCTTTTAAACTATTTAGTAACAATAATGTGGTTCCATACTCTCAACTTCCATAAGATCTTCTGTCTCGTCAAATGTTGGATTATTTTCCTTTGTTTTGGAATATTTATTTATAGACTTTATTATGTTATAGATAACCTTTATTATAGTATTTATTTACTAGATCTGGAGGCTATGCTTCCTTCTGTTGTTACTATTTTCAAGTTGATTTATCTGTTTATGTTCAAGATCTTCTAGATTTCTTTTTTCCGGAATCTTGTGTATTTTCAGTATCCATCTCACTCCTTATTTTCCTCATTCGTCATTTCTGACTCCCTCTCCTCTGATTATGGTTTTCCTGGGGGCTGCATTTCATAGCATCTCAGCCTCCTCCCTCACTGAACAGTCACAGTTCACCAGCCTAGGTCTCTGCTCCAACTAACCCTTGGGGAGGAGAGTCAGAGCTGGCCCCTACTAGATTCTGTTCTTTCCTCTCAGGCTTGGTAGAATGCTACAAAGCTTCCCACATTTGCTATGTCCTCTGTTGGTGACCTGTCTTCCTCCTTCTATGCCATAGTTCAGTCTGGTCTCTTCAGAGCCTATGGTGGCAGATCACAACCTATTTTTCAGGCAGCAGCAGTCCACAACTTTGTGACACTCTCAGAGCTTTGTGACACTTCCAAGTTGCAGCCCCTGGCAGGCTTTTGCTCCTAAAGGGCTGTGGTCAGACTGACTGTCGAGGTTCATTAAAATTTCCACAGTCTGGAGCTGGGGTCTCTACAACACTTGGGAGAGGGAAGGAAGGGAAACCAGGGTGTAGGTGTTGTTTTCACATAAGCCTGTGTTGTATCCTAGTGTGGCCTCACTGCCTATATCATTTCAGGTGAGTGGGGGGTGATGAGTAAACTCAGAGTCAGTGAGCATCAGTTTGCTTATGTCTTTTTACTTCATTTTGGATTCTTGGTGTCCTAGATCATGGAAACAGCTGAAATTGCTTTCTCTTTGGCACATCATTTTTGTTTTATGGAAGTCTGAGAAGTTGTGTGGGTTGGAAAACATATCTAGTCTGCCATTTTATTGCTCACATAACCCAGATGTCTACAAACTGTATTTTTTATTTGACCCAAACATCATCATAGGCCTAGTTTCTAATCATATTATAGGTAATCAATTCTTCATCCCATCTTACCACACCCAGATACACACACACACACACACACACACACACAAACACACACACTGCTTTCAAAGGAGATGGCATAGATATAAATGCCTAGTGAAGACAGGAATGTTTCAGAAATATTCTTCGTTTCCAGATATAAAAGAACTCCCCTAGAGTAAATCCAGAATCCTTTCTAACACAGCCCATAAATTATATACCTACAAGGAAAGATTAAATAGATTTTGGTCATTAGGAAAGAAAATTAGGTTCTTTTACCCACAGAATCAACTTTGAGAAAAAATCCAGGTAATTTTTATTTTGGCCCATAGAGTACAAATAATTGTCTATCAATTGTGCTTGACTATGTCTTTCTTGAATTATAGTTCCTTCTTTTGTGAATGATGCTTGCATATTAACATGCTATCTTTACTTGTAACAGATCTTCTTACTAATTCAGTTAAGCTCGAAAAGTAGAGGTAGGAGATAAACAAAGTGACACTTATGAGGGTGATACGCATGGCAGATCTCATACTCTAGTAAAGCATCCCAGCTTACTCTCCACTACCAGAGAAATAAGAAGAACATAGGGCAAAGTAAAAGCAATGCTACATCCATCTTTCAGTCAGTTGGTAAACATTCATTAAGAGCCTATTATGTGTCAGAAACTGTGCAAAGCACTGGCAATACAAAGAATAGTAAAAGACAGCCCCTACTTTCAAGGTGCTCACAATTTAATGGAGATACAACAGCCAAATAACTACATGCCAAAAAAGTCAAATACAGGATAAATTAAAGATTATCAACACAGGGAAGACATTACAATTAACAATCATTGGAAAAAGGTTCCTGGAGAAGTTTAGATTTTAGCTAGGACATAAAAGATAGTATTCCATATATGGGGGACAGCAAGTAAAGATGCCCAAAGTTGGGAGATGGAGGGTCTTGTTGAAGAGCAGTAATGAGGCTAGTGTCGCTGGATCCTGGAGTTCCTAGAGAGGAGTAGGATGTAAGAAGGATGGACAAATAAGGAAACAGGTTATGAAGAACTTTGAATACCGGAAGATTTATATTTGATCTTAGAAGTAATAGTGAGCCACTGTAGTTCATTGCCTGGGAGTAGAAGGGAAATATTTCATGATCAGAGCTATACTTTAGGCAGACCACTTTTAATAGCTGAGCAAAGTATAGATCGGAATGGGAGACAGTTGTGGCAAAGAGACCAATCAGCAGGCTATTATAATAGCCATGTGAAGTGATGAAAGCCTGTAACAGGGTTATGGCAGTACAAATGGGGAGTCAGGGATGAATGCAAGAAATGTTACATAGGTAAAAATCAACAGGCCTTGGCAATGGATTGAAGGTAAGATTGAAGAATGGAGGGTAAGACAGTAACCAGTCAAGGATGGCACCTAGGTTGCAGGTCTGGGAGACTGGAAGATGGATGAGTAATAGGGAAATCTGGAAGGGAGGAGGATTTGAGGGGAAAGGTAAGTTCAGTTTTGAACACTTTGAGTTTAAGATGTCTATGGGGCATCAAGTTTGTGGTATCTAAAAGGGAGTTGGAGATGCAAGGCTGGAGGTCAGCAGAGAAGTTAGGGCTGGACTTTCAAAATAGATTTAAGAATCAGCCTTGAGATGACAATTAAATCAATAGGAGCTCATGAGACAACCAAGTGATATAGTGTAGAAGGAGAAGAGGGCCTAGTATAGAACCTTGGGGGACACCCATTGTCAGCAGGTGGTTGGTTGTTGTTCCTCATTCTTGAAAATGACAAAAATGACATCACTATTTTGGGGTCAAGGTACAACATATCCAACTGTGGCCGATCAGGTCAATCCAAGCTTGGAAGGCTCTACCATAGGTCAGGTACAAATAGTCCATATGAACATTTGGAGTGGAGATGTTTCTAAATCTGTGCATCTTACTTTTCTTTGGAGGCGCTGCAATTCTGCTTCACTCATAGAGCACCTTCTTATACAAATTAGGCATGCCATGTTGGGCATTCCTTTGCCAGCATCTCCCGTGTCACCCAATTCCAAAGTTCTTCAGAGAGACCTTGAGAGTGCCCTTGTATCATCTCTCACCGCCATGTGAGTGTCTGTCTTCTGTGAGTTCTCTGTAAAATACTCTTTTAGGCAAATGTATGTTTGGCATTCAAACATTCATTCAGGCATTACCTGAATGAAGATCCAGCAAAGGAGACCAAAAGGGGTGGTCTTGCTCACTCCCCTCAAGCTAGATTCATGCTGGCAGGTTTGTGAGTTTCCTCAAGAAGGAAAGTGTCAGGTAGAGGAACATGGTCTTCACTCTACTACAACTCATTCTCAGGGTCCTAGGGGCTATATGATACAAAGGAAATACACTTCTACATTCAAAATGTAGTCCCTGAACACCCACTGGTGTGCTTCACATTTATACAAATTAGGCACATTAACTCTTAAACATGAAATATTTACTAGATGAAAAGCCAAATACAATAATAATATAAATATGACATCTACTAAATAGAAAGTTAAAGCAAGGCTAATCATAACAGAATAGCCTAATTAGTATAAACCTAACCTTACTCTCCCTCCAACATAGACATTAACCATGGAAGAATGGAAGGGGCAGAAAGAGTGAGCACAGATTTATAGAATCCTATCAGTGAAATATATGCATAGGAAAATCCATGTGTCCAGGATAACTTATGACTCTAGGCTGAAGGCCTGGATGTGTTTCTTTTTCAGGGAATGCTCCATCCCCATTTCACCTACAAGGTGGAACTCCTTCTTTTCTGTGCCTCTTCTTTCTCCTATTGGACAAATCAATCAACCAACCAATAACTAAACATTTATTAAAGACGTAGCTACTATGTGCCAGGCTCTGTGCTAAGCATTGGACAAAGACACATCTCTTTTAATCTTCAGTTGCTGAACCACTGATAAGGTCTTCTAGAAAATTCTAGTCATAAGGCACAGGCCTGAAGAATTTCTAAGGTCTGTTTCCCAGGTGGGTATTTAGGCAGCATAACACTTTCAGTGAAAATCATTTCACTTTAACCCTGAGATCGGCAAGGCTATTCAGGTCTCCGCTCTCAGAGCTTTGGGAGTGGGTTGGGGTAGGGGGAGTGGAATTCCCTTTCTCCAACAACAGAAAGCAGTAAAGGGCAGCATAGGCAAACCATTGAGGAGTTTTCTTACTCTCAAAAGGTAAATGGTGCTAAAGAACAAGGTAGGTTTTTGTTTGTTTGTTTTGTTTCCCTAGATCCCTCTTCAAACTTCATAGGAGGTTTATCTGCAATCAGATCGGGTCCCACACATTAACTACAAAGTCTGTCTTTCTCATCAGCTGGCCTCAGCTGGGCTCAGTTCCTATCAGCTCCTCTGTTCTATTGACTGGACTTTTGTCCTTGAGGTACATGCTTTCATTCTGATATTCTCAGAACGCTTTATCTCTTCTCAAGGGGTCTTACATAAAGGGCATTTCCACTGCCTCATTCTCTGAACTATCTGTTTTCCCAAATATTCTTTTCTGTATTTCTCACACAAATGTCCATTTTCTGCCCCTTTCTGTAGATGAAAATGTCCACACAATAAAAGGGAAGTACAATAGTATCATAGATCTAGAGTGGGAAGAGAACTCAGAGGCAGTGTCTCCTCATTTTTACAGATGAGTAAACTGAGGCCCAAGAAGTTGAAACAACTTATCCAAGGTCAAACAGGCTTTTTTGAAAACTATTACAAAAGTGGAGAAGTGGATGCTAGAATACATCATATTGAAGGAGATCTAGGTTGAAGTACTAATTCTCACATGTAATAATGTTATATTTGCGAAAAATCTTCTCCTTGCTTTGTGCCTCACTTTATTCATCTATAAAATGAAGTGGTTAGGTCACTTCCAACTTTAATATTCTGCTATCTATGATTCTGTTCCCCTAGTCTGAACATGAAAAATATCACTAATTTGCATGGACATGGTTCTTTGGCTTTCAGAATACTTTTAGATCTAAAGTCTCATTAAAATTGGCAAAGAAGTTAACAAATAGAATGGCATTCTTCAACTTTCCTAACTCACACAATGACATGTTGCAGGTAACCAACAACCTGGAGGTCAAAATAGTTAGACTTGCTTCTGACTATACAATGCATAAAAATTTACCAGAAAGTTTCACTTATGGTCTAAGGAGCTAATAATGTGTTTTGTATTATGTGTACCACTCTATATTTATTTATAACTGATCAAAACCTCCAATTCTTGCCATTGGGAAGTTTTCTTTGAAATCTAACTATTCACCTTGAAAGAATTCTGGATAAATAGGTCATGAGGACCTTGGAGATCCCCTATACAGTCGGATGACATCATACTTTGTGCTACACTACTGTTTAATGAATGAATAATACTTATGTTCATTCAGAATTATTTATACATTACTCAATGTAGAAATTTTAGTGTAGACATGATGAGAGACAGGAGAAATATTGGAGGCATAACCAGGGTAGGACAACTGGAGTTTTGTTCCAACCGTTACAGGATATGTATTTTTTAACAATGGTGTTTCAAGTATTCATATGTTAAAAGCACATACATCTCTTTAACAGCATAGAAACAACTGACCTTAATTTCTAGCTAACAAGAATGATTAAACTAGAAAGCTATCAATTCGGGGATATGGCTAATAACATCTATCTGTGAATGACTACAGTGAGTAATTCCCCCCTCTTGATCAAGCAAATTTGTTTAAATCACTTCCTGGATGTTGTTCACATAATAAATGAAAAAGTTCCCTTCAGGGCTCTTCTGTACTTCTTGCTCTGGGTGTCAAAGGGTTAATTATGGCCCTAACAAAGTTGTGGAAAGCCTATCTTCTCTTAAAAACCTGATACTTGAGAGGTAGCATTTAAACCCATAAAAAGAAGGCAGAAGCCCTCATGACAAGGAAAAGTCTCTCTATTATTAATGCTAATATTAATAATAATAGATATTATTTATACAGCACCTACTATATGCTAAGTGTTTTATACATTTTATTTTATTTGATCCTCACAACAACCCAGGACATTGTTTACTATTATTATTTCCATTTTATATTTGTGGAAACTGAGGCAGAAGATAATTTGCCCAAGGTCACATAGCTAATGAGTGATTAGGGCTGGATTTAAATTCAAGTCATCTGACTCCAAGCCCAGAGCTCTATCCACTGCACCATCTAGCTGCCTCATAGTTATTAATGACTTCAAGAGTTAAATGTTGTAACCACTTACCAGTGAAGATCTTTAGGGACTGATTGTCCTTTATTCTTGAAGAGGACTAAAATGACATCGTTATATTGGGGTCAAGGTACAGCACGTCCCACTGCGGCTGATCAGACCAATATGAGCTCAGAAGGCTCTACCACATGTTAGGCACAAACAGTTCACACGAACATTTGGAGTGGCGATGTCTCTCCTTCTGAGACTCTCATGTTTCTTTTGAACTACTGTAATTCTGCTTTGCTCCCAGGTCACTCACTGAGCTTTCTGTGAGGTAGGCACATCACGCTAGGCTGTGCCAGCGTCTCTCATGTCTCACGATCACTTCCAAAGTTATTCAGAGCCATCCTGAAAGTGTTCTTTTATAGCTTCTTCTGACCTCTACGGGAAGGCTTTCCTAGTGTGAGTTCTCAATAAAATAGTCTTTTAGGCAAACATAACTTTTGGCATTCGAACAACATGGCCAGCCCATCAGAGGTGTGCTCTCTGCAGAACTATGTGAATGCTTGGCAGTTTAGCTCAAGAAAGGACTTCATTATCTGGTACCTTATTTTGCCAGGTGATCTTCAGAATCCTCCTAAGACAATTAAAATGGAAGAGACAAGCCATGTATCTAGTGATAAAGACTAGTTGACCAGATGGTTTGCAGGTAGGTCTGCACCAATGAAGGGCAGCAAACTAAATTGCTTCTATGGGACGTCAAAATATTAGAAATCTACCCAATATTTCACCTGATCCCATTTCCTCCAATAGTCATGGCTCTCATAAATGTTTTGTTTTTATACTCTATGATTAGCAATTACCTCTTTGTCATTAAACATGGTGGTGGTATGTGAACTAAACTTGAAGAACAGATTGGCTTTCACCAGGTAGAGAGGGATGAGGAGATGGATAACATTCAAAGAAAAGAGACTGGCTTAAGCAAAAGTTCAGAAGCAAGACTGGATGGTGAATGAGGCAGCTAGGTGGTACAGTGGACAGAGTGTTGGGCCTATAGTTAGCAAGACCTGAGTTTACATCCTGGCTCAAACACTTAGCAGTTGGACCTTCAGCAAATCACTTAACCTCTATTCAGGATGTTCCTAAAGTCTGGACACAGAGGACATGTGGAGTTATTGCATTGAGTTCACATAAATCTTGCAAAGTGCATCAACCTTTGCATCATAAATGATGGAAATTATTTTGAAGATATTATTTGTTAATATTCCAATTAAATAAAATATTGTTGAAAATTTCAGTCATTTCATTTCTTGAAAATATGCATTTTTGCCTATGTGTCCAGACTTTAGGAACACCCTGTATAAAATGGAAATCATAATACCTTTTACCTTCTGAGGTTATTAGGGCAGCTAGGTGGTGCAGTGGATAAAGTACCAAGCCTGAAGTCTGGAAGATTCATCTTCCTGAGTTCAAATCTGGCCTCAGATATTTACTAGCTGTGTGACTCTGGGCAAGTCACTTAATCCTGTTTGCCTCAGTTTCCTCATCTGTAAAATGAGCTGGAGAAGGAAATGCCAAACCACTCTAGTATCTTTGCCAAGAAATCTCTAAATGGGGTCATGAAGAGTCAAACATGACTGAAAACGAGTAACAACAAAACTCAATGTTGTGAGGATCAAATAAGATAATATTCATAAAGTACCTAACATAATATTACACACAGTAAGTGCTACATAAATGTTATCATTATCATCATCATCAACATCATTGTTACGGAAAAGTGAGTAGTCCCAATAACTGGAGATGAGAATACGTGAAGTAGAGAAGTAGGAGATAAGGCTGGAAGTATAGATTAGATGCAGATTGTGGATGGAATGGTTGTATGATACCAAATGGTTTACACATCAGAATGTATGCAGTAGGTAACTGAGAAGCAGTGAAGGCTTTGTTACAGAGGCTTACTATTTCAAGATAGCCCCTGAGTGATTTCATTTCACCCCCACCTTTCTGACTACCTCCTCTGAAACCTCCCGATCAATCAACCTTTCCTCAAGTTTTAGAATGGGAGCCAAGATCAAATCAACTCCACCATATTCCCCCAAGGCCCCAGTCACCATCCCTATAACTTTTGGACCAAAATACCCTTCTTTAGCCACCATTTGCTTATGTATCTTGTTTTCCTCCATTATAATATAAACTCATAGTGGGCAAGAACCCTCTTTTTATATTTGTATCTCTGGTACTTGTCATGTAAGCAATTAATAAATGTTTTTCCTTCATTCGAAGGATTTGTATGATCCCATCTGCATTTAAGAAAATTAATCTAGCAATTTACTGTAACATGGATTGTTAAGTGAAGAGTTTGAAAGTGGAAGTACCCATTGTGAAATTATTGCCTGTAATGGTAATTAAGGTGGGACTTTTTTTTTTTTTTACTGTTTTCTCTTTTAGAATGCTAAAGTAATCAAGTGCTTTTGATTAAAGTTTTGCTGGGTGTGAAGCCCTACGCCCACAGCCTTTTGCTGATTAGGTATGAAGCTTTTGGGCCCTAAGAAGGGTATATATATACTGGAAGGTTAACGTTTTGCTTTGGGTCTCTCACTCACTGGAAGAATGTCACATGATTTGATCAGAGGAAACTCTGGGTAGCTTGCTGGAGCCCCCAAGCTTTGGAAATGCAGATATTGGTGCCTCTCTCTCTCTCTCTCTCTCTGTTAACTATGTAATTCTTTGGTCAGACAGCTAGAAGCCTGTCTGTTGATAACTGTGTGTGTTTGCTCTGTTTATATAATATATGCTTGTAATTTCTGTTTGTATTCTCTCTGAAGTTCAGAATGCTGGCTTTCCCCTCTGAACTAAGTGAATGATGTATGTATGTTTAATTAAAGTGAGATTTAACCCCTTAAAGTTGCTTTCCTTAGAAAAGCAGATCAAAGAAACTGCCCTAGCAGCCTTCCTGTGTGCTTTTGTTGTTGGTCTTTGACCCCCACAGCAGCTGCTAGCAACATTGTCATTACATTGCCACAAGAAATCAGGGTTGGGGGAACTCAAATAGAGTAAAAACTGTGATAATGGAAAGGAGAAGAGAGATGCAAGAGTTTTTCCGAGGTAAAATGGACAGAACTTGGCAGTCAGCGTAATGAGTACGAAAGGCAAGGGAAAGGAAGGAGTAAAGGATGATAACACATTCAGCATTCATTAAGGAATTATGTGACACAAAGTCCCTGACTTCAAGGATTCTGAGGTTTTAAGCCTACATGACACTAGGAATGGTATGGCTATGAAAACAATAAGACAAATGGAATACCTGATTTAAGGGCATGAAGTACAGGTAATGAGTTTTAGAAATGTTGATTTGGGCATTCAAGTTAGACATGGAGATAGAGCTATCTAATGGATATGAGGATACTGCACTCCAGAGAAAGGTTGGGTAGCCAAAAATGAAAATGACCAGGAATTCAAAGCAACAGTAAATGATATATTTGGGGGGGGGGGGGAAATAAACCATTTCAGAAAGAATAACAGCAATGGGAGGGAGAATCTTCTTTCATTTTTTACTTTAACACTCTAAGGTATAAAAAGAGGGCACATGTATATTTTTCAAATGTTTAAGAAAGGGGAAGAGTTTCCATGGCAGTAAAACATAGAAAGAAAACATGCTGCTGCATTTTGGGGATCCAGAAAAAGGAACTATTCTTTGATAACACCTCTCATAGTTGGGATGGCCAGAAACATGTGAATGCCACAGTCACTCTGGAATCAACAAACCTAATGTTGCATCTCTTATAGAGATAAACAAATTAGATTTATTCAGCAGGGCAGTCCAAATGTCTGAACCACTCCTAAATGGGCCTAGAGGTAGGATGATGATCTTAATGATGTATGGCAAGACCTGCACTACAAAATAATTTCAATTACTGAGGTGTTAAAAAGCCACTTTGCAGCAGTTAGAAAATTTTACCAATAGACTTTAAATACATTCAATGTGAAAGAAGCTATCAGCTCCCAGCTCCAATTTAAATCCAGCTCCAACTTGCGGAAAGATGTTAAGGAAAAGAATCCCAGGATAGGGAGAAAATGCATTGAGAAAAAATGGAAAGGCACAAAGCAAAGTAAACTACACTGGCAGAACTTAATATTTTTGGTCTCCTAAGCCAAGGGAGGACAATCTCATTGCTTGAGTTATTTCAAGCTTGATCAAATGTCTGACTCACCTGGAAAGCCCTCCTAACAGGTCGACTAAAGATTGACTCAAAGATTGACTAAAAGATTGACTAAAAGTGGCATCTCTGCACTCTGGAGGTTTAACACCGCTCCTCAGCCCAGTCTTTAAGCCCACTCTGATCTACCCCCTTTCTCATTCCCTGCCCCCCAACACTTACCAATACACATCCCTGTTGGCTTCATCCAGACTCATCTCAGTGACACAGTGTAACAAAATACTGTCCACAGAGTCAGATGATTTAGGCTCAGACCCCAACTCTGCCACTTACTAGCTGTATAACTTTTAAAAAAAAAATCACCTAGTCTTTCATTTCCTCATCTATAAAAGCTAATATTAGACTAGATGATCTCTAAGAGCTAGCTAGGTGATTCACTGGTCAGAGACTTAGACCTGGAGTCAGGAAGACCTGAGTTCAAATCCATCCTCAGATACAGAATAGCTGTATGACCCTGGGGAGGTAACTTAACCTGTCTCAGTTTCCTCAACTGTGAAATGTCACCTACCTCCCAGGATTGTTGCGAGGACCAAATGACACATGAATAAAATTCTTAGCACTATGCATGCATGGCACGTTGTAAGTGCTATGGTCACTCCCTTCCATCCTTATTCTCTTACAAGGATCTTTCGGACTCTAAAAATATGACCTAATGGTGCCTCAATCAGTTCTCTTTCTCTTATCCTCTCTGCCCCCAACGCCCCCCCACCCCAACTCCTTTCTATTGTTGACACACCATCTTTCAAGGGATGGGGAAGGGAAGAAACAAATATTCATTAAGGTGCAGTTCAAACCCCACTCATCTCTCTCATGAAGGCCTAACTAAAGCATTCTACACCAAGAGGCCCTTTCTCTGCTATATCTAGGATTTATTAGCACCAATCACTTTAGCACTTGATAAAATAAAATGCCAGGAGACGGCCTGGAGTGGTGGGTAGAGGGCCAGCTTTGGAGGGAGGAAGATGAAGGTACAAGGCCTGCTTCTAGAACATACAACCACATGACTATGAGTAAGTCACCACCTCTCCATACACAGAGACAACTCTCTTAAGACTACAGGTTAGAGCTAAGTTGCAAACTTCATTCACTGAGGTAGTTTCCACACAGAGGATGGCCCTCAATAACAAAGCAATGGGTCCAGATTCCCCACTTCATCCCCAAAGAATGCCATGAAATATTACCTTATCTATTTTATGTTTGTATATCTATTCTCCCCAACTACACTGTTTGTTCCTAAAGAACAGATAATGTGTCTTCTTTAGATTTGTATCCCCCTGTTGCCTAGCACAGGGCTGTGGAAAACATAGATATTCGGTGAATGCTTCCACATGTAAAAACAAGAATTAAGTGTCTCTCATGGAGTATTACACGCAGAAGATACAATAAATATATGATGAATGGAATAACCTGGGATTTTGAAACACTGCATATGTAAGATAATGCCTGTGCTCTCAGGAAGCTCATGGTCCATTGGGCAAATGGGACTAGTATATATACAGCAACAAGAGAAACAGTATAGGAATTAAGAACCATTAAACATAAACTGAGGTGGAATATTTAATTGCATTACCATTTTCTTTGATTTGACACTTTTTCTAAATATATAGGCCCATAAAAAAGAGAGATGGGAATGTATCATTTGTTTGCTTAATGACTAGAAGGTTCTGGCACCCTTTAGCCTATCCACTTTATAATTCTATTTAAAATTATAATATCATTCACATCTCCCAAGTTGGGGTCTGAGGGTTACCCCAGGATATATGAGATCTAAGCCAATTTTCCTTAAAGGAAAGCATCTGACCTAGGGGCTCTGATTTTAAAACAAAAACAGACCAGACAGGAGACCAAAGCACAAGTTTGGTCTTTAGTCTTTTCAATACATCCATATAGATATAAAAGCCATAAGGTGACTTGAACAATTAGTAGCAGGTAAAGCTTGTTAGCAGGGAGGGGTCATTTCAAAGACATGCAAAACGAGATCATGAGAAGGATGATTATGAGAAATCCAACACTTCCTCCCTACACACACTTTCTTTTTGTAGAAACAGATTCATTCCACTTTCGATAATTACATCCTGACTCCTTAAAATTTCCATGGAGGGCTCAGATTGCTTCTTACTTTATTCTTAATTGTGCTTCCGCATTGTATCTTAATTACTGTAGTTTAAATCAAATTAGATGGAGCTCTTCATTTCCTTGAAAAACTAAAACAAACGAAAGGAAGGAAAAAAAAAAACCAACCTACATAGCATTATCTATTGACTCCCATGAGCCCTGCTGAAGTGTTTTATGAGGATGAAGTTTGTCAGAGGATCAAAGATTTAGAACTGAAAGAGAACCTAGAAGCTGAGCCCAAATTTTTCATTTTACAGACACAGAAAGTGAGACCCAAGCAGATCAAATGGCCTGCCTAAAAACCCAAACAGATTTGGCGGAGATGGCATTAGATATCAAGTCCTTCTACCCCCAAGGTCAGTGCTCTATCCACTGCACCTCAGCTTTGGAAACTTTGGAAAAGGAATGGAAAAATGGTGATATTGGCAACAGCCATTTGGTGGAGTTTGGAATCATTATTCCAGTGAACGACTTAGGGAAACATGGGAAAAGAGTTACAAAGAGTAAGTAGACACGGATGGATTGTAATCTACAGTACACCTCTGAAGGAAATGTATACAATGATAAGATAATAGGATCATTTTAATATCAATATAATAAAACTTCAAATTGTGTTCTGATATAATAAAAACTTCAAGGATCCATGTGTGTGAGTTCATTTTGAGTAGAGAATATTGACACAGGTGGTTCCTTCCACATTTTAGCACAGAAGAACTTGTAACACAAAGAGTTTGCTGATAGTACCCATTTAAATCCCCATGATTGCTGCAGCACTTAATTTAGAGGGCCTTCTAGCGGCCTGAAATTGAGCTTCTTAAACTTGCATTTAACATAGTATCTTGCCTGCTATTTGAAGATTTTGTTTTTCCCTTCTTTAAAAGGAACCTTAAGAAGAAAGGTAGATTTTCATTTTCTGGTGCTTCCGAAGAAGATGAATTTCTAAACCATCAAAGTCTTTAGGCTTGTTTTTCCTAAGAATTAAAGTTGGAAAAGAATTTGGAGAATATCAAGTCCAAATTCCCCATTTAACAGATGGGGGAACTGAGGCCCAGAGAGATTGAATAACTAGACAAAGTCCACACAGCTAGTTAGTGGCTGGGCTGGGGTGTCTCATTGGCAGTTAGGAAGAGCAGGGAAGGGAAGTCATCATGGCCTCCTTATAGGAAAAAAATATTGGAATGATGACTAAAACAGTCTATCCAATGTGTGAAACTTGTTTAATGTAGAAATTCAAAACTGTCTTGTTCATTTCTTGGTAGGAGATCTCCACATGTTGAGGGAAGGTAGAGACCCATCTACTTTTGAGCTATGTGGTTTCCAGGCAGCAAAATTAACATAACTGGCAAGATGCCCCATTTAGCACTACTTACAGTAAGTTGCTTTTATTAGGGCAGATTAAATGATCCTCTTCTGGGAGCACTATTTCAGCTGAGGACATCTTTTGGGCCACAGACAGGCTGAAAGAGCTCTGTGAGGGGGTGGGGAGGTTCTGCTGAGGTCATCTCATTTGGGTGACAGATAGCATCCTCTAACAGAATCGGTAGAGAATCATCAACTCCAGAGGACAAAAAAATGTTCAGAGGAGCCAATGAGACCAAAGAAAAAAGTGCCAAGGCTAATATTTAAAGCCGCTGCTGCTCTTGAGAGAAGATTGATTCCCCATTTGTCTCTACCAAAACAAGAAACCAGAGGGGCATTGCTAAGGGGGCATAGATAGGCAGCCCAAATAAATAATACTTGCAGAGATTTTTTCCCTTTTTTCAATAAGCAGGGCCTGCTCAAGCATGGATCACGAAGAGAAGGGATGGCTTTATCAAGAACAAACAATGTCAGGCTGACCTCATCTTCTTTGCTGACTGTATAAGCAAATCGGGGTAATGTTGTAGATAAGGCTTACCTAGATTTTAGCCCCAGTTTAAAATCTATCTCATTATATTTATGGGAAAAAATGGAGAGATGGGGCTACACAATAGTACAATGTGTAAGGAGGACCTTTGTGAAGTATCCCCTGGATGGGTGATTCACCTTGTTCTGTTCAACGTTGTTAGCAAGACATAGAATTAATGCTTGTCATTTTTAAAGATGAAACCAAGATGAAAGGGACTGTTAACCTATTGGATGAAAGGACTCAAAAGGATCCGAACAAGTTAAAATATTGAGTCAACTATATAATGAGATGATTTTTTTTAGACTGGGCCTATGATTTCATCAGTGTAGGGAACTTCCTCTCCAATGAAGATCAGAAACTCACCAGTAATGTATAGTCATAAAGTTTCCTAGAATGCTGGGACTTGCCCAGGGTCATACAGACATAATATGCCATAGGTGAGACTTGAATCCAGGTCTTCCCAAGTCAAGACACTCCTTCTACCAATGCAGATTGCTACCTTCTCCACAGTGTATAACTTTAGATAACTTCCTAACATCCTAAAAGGTTAATTGACTTGCTAAGGGTTACATAACCATTATGCATCAGAGACAGAGCTTGATTCCAAGCCTTCATGATTTAAAGGTAGGCTCCATATCCACTATGGCAAGGTGCCTCTCACTTTTATTGGGAAATCACCTAATTATTTTGTTGTGGCTATTTAGTCATTTTTCAGGCCTGTCCAACCCTTCATGACCCCTCTTGGGGGTTTTCTTGGCAAAGATGCTGGAGTGCTTTCCATTTCTCTCTCCAGCTCATTTTACAGAGAAAAACAGGCTTAAGTGACTTGCCCAGGGTCACATAGCTAGTGAGAGTCTGAGGCCAGATTGAACTCATTTTCTGACTCCAGTGCTCCATCCACTGCCCTACCTCTGTGTCCCCCTAGTAACAAGGACCTTATAACAATCAAGCCCTCATTGTATACTCTGATATACATTGACTTGTGTTCTCTAGGGAATTATGTTTAAGAGAGGTTCTCACATATAATCAATGCAGTAAGGCTTAAAATAATGATCTGCGGCAACTAGACCACTTTATCAAGTAACCTGGGTTAGTGAGAACAGATGGTGAAGTTTGTGAATGCTGAGTCCCTTCTCTTTGCCTTGCCCACCCCTTACGTTCTCCCATCCTCCCATCTCACCAGTGGTGGAAACAAGATCATTTCTTACAAGCAATAGCAGCGGAATACAGGAATACAAATGGATCCACACAATGTCGTTTAAGTAAATCACACAGAGCCTTGGAAAGGTGGCAGGGAAGTCGGGCTTTCTTGAAGGCCAGATTAAAGCACAGTTCAGGGAAAAGTCACTGCAATGAATAGTTCATATTCGAAGGCAACATATATTTACAGAAAATGAAATCTTGGTTAAAACATTTTTGAATCATGTCTAAGTGTTCACTATAAACTAGAAAGGTCTTTCTTGATTTACTCAGCTCAATTTTGGGGCTTTATTTTTTTTTCCTTGTGCTAATGGCAAGCTATCAATCACCAGAGCTGTAATCAGATTTCGCAGAAGGCCACCGGCATCATTTTCAATCATTTAAACTTTGCCAGGCTGCCTCCTTTCCTTATGAATCACCAAGATTAATGTCAAAGTTTTAAATAATATATGTGTGTGTGTATATACGTATATATATGCATTAATACGAATCTATACATACCTATTCATACAGAAACATACATATGTGTCCTTTAGGAGATTGAGCAAATTAAAATTACTTCTTCCTTAATTCCAACCCCACTGTTTTCCCAGGATTCATGCATATTTTTCAATGGCTGCTCCATCTCCCTGAGAATGACAGATTGCACCATCTATCCTATAGTCAACCCTGGGACAGTTCCTTGGACCGATGGTGTATTTCTCCAGAAAGAAGGGTTTCAAAGAAAATGAATCCTTGAGGATACATGTGTTTTTCAGGTTTACCCTGGAAAATATCTCCTGAAGCCTACAATAATTCAAAGAGCAATTTAAAAAAAATAACAATTATAATCCTTAAAAGGAGGTCGCCTCTTTATGGGCCACCTATTGAGATTTTAGGATCTGATGCATATCCATTGAGTCCCAACTCAGTCTCACAAATCCCACAACCCAGGAAGGATCTCATGAAGAATTTTCTGGGGGGTCTGTTTGACTGACAAGCTCATATCAAGTCATCTGAACTTCTGTCCTCTTTATCCCCATCCCCTATTCTCTGAAATTGAGGCAAGCACCCAGCACTCTGATGGCTCTCCCTTCTTTCTTTCCCACCACTCTTTTTTGCCTATCTTCTCCTCTTATACTTTACGCTTTAATTTATTTTTAGAGGAAAAATATGTCCAAGGAGTTTATTTATTATTCATCCAACATTTATTGACTGTTCGCTAAGCATTGTGCTTTGTCCAAATATAAATGAAGACAATAAAAGAACAGCCTCCATTCTTTTGAGTTTGAATGACAATAAAACAATAAATAAGAGTGACGTTCAGACCTTAAATAAGACCTTATTTTCTTTCCTGCCTCCATGACTTTCTTTATGCTGATCTCCCTGACCATAATAAAATTTCCTTCCATCTAAATAAACCCACCACCACCACACCCTTCATGGCTCAGCTCGATTTCCATCATCTCTATGAAGCTTTGACCAAATGATCTTTCTTCCTCTGAACACCTATTACACTTTGGAGTTGATATCACAAATTCTATCATTGGACTAGGATACAGTGTGTTAGCCAGTCTAGCCTAAGAGGACATGGATTCTAATCCTACCCCCTAATGATTATTACATCTGTGACCATGAGCCAATCATTTAATCTCCATGGGCCTCAGTTTCTTTGTCTGTAAAATGTGGGTAAGATTTTGACTAGATGGCCTGCCCAGGAAACCATTGTACCTGTAGCTCTATGATCCCTTAGTCTATTGTGTCACATGTTTGTCTCATCATTTCACATGGATGTGACTTGTCTACTTAACTACCCAGTAAGCCATTAGAGAGCAAATGTCACATATCACAGATCTTAGTACCCCCTCAGGTACTATGTATAGGCTGGTGCCCTATAAAATGAGTAGAACTGAACCACTGATGGACTAGTTACTTCTATCCTAAAGCTTCCCAATAGCCTGGGCCCATAGGCAAGGCTGCACCCAGGAGGCAAAAATGAAAGGAAATGATGGGTTGTACCTGCTCCTGGAAGCTAGGTGGATTTATGGAAGGCCAAAAAAGAAGAGGAAGTTCTCTATCCCACCTCCTCCACATCTTTCTTGTAGGATACCTAGGTATAGCAGACTCAAGTTATATTGATGGTCTTTGGGCCCAGAGTATTGCTTCATGATTTTGCAATGGAAGTTTTGGAATATCATTTTCTATAAAAACTCCTCTAGTGCCAGGCCAATTCCAGCATCCTGCTGGCTGCCCACAACTATAGCTCTTCGGCCTATAGCCAGCTCCCAGAAAATGGCCACAGAGATTTCCTCCATGTAGTTTCATCCATTCCCGGGCTCTGTGTTTTTTTGAGGCATCCTAATAAATCAGAGCCTGTCACTTCAAGGGAGAATTAATCATGCTTTTAAACACAGTGAGCATCTCTCTTGCAGTCTTTTCCAAACAGCCCCCAGACAAAGGAATGTGATGAGCTGCTGGTCCCAAAGAATAACTGCATATGCCATTTACATATGGTTTTACAGTTTACAAAACACTTTTCTCATAACAACCCTGTAAGGCAGGTAGTTTACATATTATCATCCCCACTTTACAGATGAGGAAATTGAGTCTCAAGTCAGAAATCACAGAAAGGTTATCCTCCAGGAGCTGTGCTTATTGATCTGTGCATATTTTGCAAGGAAATAGCAAAACTCAACACTTCATCGAAGGTTGCAAAAATTAAGTACCCCCTGAATATATAGCATAAACAGGAAACACGGATTGCCTTTCAGAAACTCACTTTCTTTCAAAAACTAACAGACAAGTCTCCACACTATAAATATAAACTTCAAAATATTCTTAATAAGTCAACAAATAAACTCTATTGGAACCAGAGCATTATCACAAGTAAAACTGTTGCCCAAAATCTCCTGGGCATAACATTAACCTATGAATATTTAAGAGCAATATTATAAATTGATTTCATCATACGAAATGCCCATAATCTCTCAGCAGCATGCAATGAAAATGCTTTTATTCAATTACACAAGGCAGTTATTTTATATACCTATGCAATAGTCCATACAACATTAAATATAATAGAGTAATATCAGGACAGCAACTTGTCCCAGGGCCATTTCTATGTGAACTCATCAAATAAGAAGAAAAGCGTGAGATGATGGTAATGATTGCTAGACACATGAGTTTTGATAGCTTAAAACTACACTACTAAGACTTTTGGAACACCTATACAGTGATATAAGTTTTGCAAAGCAATTTCTATACACTATATCATTTAATTCTCATAAAATGCTTTGAGCTAAGCGATACAGAAATAATTATCCTAATTTATGGATAAGGAATCTGAGATTCAGAGAAGTTAGGTAATTAACCCAAGGTAACACAGATAATTTGATATCTGAAGCAGAACTCCAAGCCTGGCCTTCCATTCACTGTCAAGTTACCTTAGAAATGGGCATCTCAATCCGACAGAGCCCTTCAAGCCTAGAGATTTAGTCCCTTCCTTGACTGGCTCCATATCTGCCCCACTAGCTAGATTGTTAGTGTGTGTCACGGAAGATGATGATCAGGGAAGGCCATATTAATCACTTTAATCCCAATGACTGAAGCTATACCATCGGAAAAAAACGTAGGTATCAACATGTAAAGATTTCCATTTTCTGTTTTTATTTCCATCCTGATCTTTGACTCTTGGCAAGTCTTCCACTCCCATTAACTACCCAATTTAATACCTTCAAATAACTACCTCATTCCAGGAAGATTCGCACTATTAAAGAGAATTGGATGACAAATCCTTCTTTTAGGTATCATTAACCTCCCCCTAAATTCTATCCCATTGCCACCTGTGTCCTTCTTAGTTTTGGTGAAAGGGGAGAAATTCATCCTGGGTCTGTCCACTGAATATAATTCCCCTGAGGGTAAAGGCTTTCACTTGCTGGTGGTATTTTCTACTCAGCACTGTGTTCAAGGACGTACCACAAATATTGTTTTTAATTCAAAGAGATCTCAGTAGGATTCCTAAATTATTTATTGGACTATAATGTGAGCTCAAGGAAAGCTTCCATACCCCATTGTCTCCATCTCCTTGATGAGGAAGCATTATGATATTCACTTAAAAAAGTTACATTAAAAAATATTTGCCCACCCTGTAAGCAGACAAGATCCTTTCCTGGAATTTATTTTGAGATGCTGCCGGACTTTTCTGCATTTCTTTTCAGAACTGAGGTACATTATATGCCTTAGCCAGCCACTTTATGGCTCAAGAAAGCAATGATCTGAATCATCGGGAGTTCAGAAAGTTGTTTAAACATTTCAGAGAAGAAATAAATTGTTGGCATGAAGCAGCATAAAGGTTAGCACACTGGAGCTCTGCTCAGACACTGATACTCCCCTGTGCTCATTTGTATTAAAGAGAAATGTAATGTATTACAAATAGAAATCTAATGCTTTTAACAGAGAGGATGATGACAATCTGAAACTAAGTAGAACAAATCTCCTTCAATAAATTCATCAGTCAATGATCATTATACTTTCATTTTATCAACAGATTCCCAGAAATGCTGAATTCAATGGACTGTGGTATGATAATGCTGTCCAAAGCAAGGACACAAGGGTTGTATCCTGTTAACTTTGTTCACCTGCAATGATTGAATTACAAGCTCAGCACCCAAACTGCCTGCCTTGGGTGCTAGACTAAACACTTCAAAGAAAAGAGGAAACAGGATTTCACCGTTCAAGCAATTAACATCATCCCGTAGGAAAGAAGACAAAAAAGACTGGCCAACAGCATAAGCAATTTACCTTAGCAGGTGTTTTCTAGCTTCAGGTGTATTTTTTGAAACAGGTGCCATTTGTTTGTGTTTATAGAATCATGTATGATTTTTGTATTCTACTTAATTTGAGAAAGCTTCTGTGAAAGAATAGAATGTGAGCTGGGCTTTAAAGGTCAAGAGGGAAGAATTTAGAAAGATGTGAATGGAGGTGTTTGCATGGCACATCGGATGCATTACATATTTATCTTGCAATATTTTGTACAATAGTCATTTGTGTCTCTCTCATATCCACCACCAATAGGCTTCATGTTCAAGGAAGCCAGGAGTCATGTTTATCATAGTGCACAGAACCCCAGAGATAGGAAAAAACAATAGAGGCTCTTTAGTCCAGCTCACACTTGACCAAGAATTACCTCTAGACCATCATTGACAAGTGGTCATATACCTTCTGCTTGAAGTTACGCAGAGATAATGAACTCACCACCTCTTAAGGCAGCTCACTGCCCTGTAGAATAATTACTAAGACAAGAAGCAATTATTAGGCACTTGCTATGTGCCAGACACTGCACTCTAACCATTAGGGAGTTCTTACTTATCTTCAGCCTAAATATGTCTCTCTGAAATTACCACATGTTGCTCCTAGATCTATACTTTTAGGCCGCGCTTGACAAGTGCAATCTTGTTTTCTTTTCTAAAAATTCTTTTTCCATCTGACAGCCCACTAAACAACATCTATGATGCCCTCAGATTTTTTTTTTCTCTTTTCCAAACTAAATATCTCTAGTCCCTTACATTATGTGGTCTCTAGTCCTCCTATCATCCTATCACTCTTTTCTGGACATATTCAAACTCAATTATGAAATTCCTAAATTGTAGGTTCAAGAACAGAACACACTACTCCAGACTAAGTCTGAGAAGGACAGAGTACACTAGGACTACCATCTTTCTTGTTCTAGACCCTCTGCCTCTGTTGTCTGCCTAAGTTTTGGGATGTCCTATTATACTTTCAACTTCAGTTGAGCTCAGATTTCATTAAAACCCCAAGATCTCACATGTGTGTATTATTTGCTTTTATTAGAAAACTCATTCTGGCAAATACAACAAGAGGCTAAAACTATGTTGTGGGCCTCAGAATTCATCTTTCACCTTGATCAGAGTAGTTAAAGAAGTGGTATCAACCTTAAAAAAAAATGGGAGCCAAGAAACCATATAAGGACCTCTGCACCTGCATGTTGACTTAGAAACCCACAAATTAGCATTATCCCGGTTCTATTTTATTTATTTATTTTTAACTATTTCCCAATTATATTTAAATCTGGTTCTGGCATCACTCAGGAGCATTGTGGCCCAAGTGCTATGGGCTGAATCTAAGCTTTGTTTTTGTTACCTCTGTTCTAAAGGAACCCATTGTAGATCTCTGAGGGAATCCATTGTAACGGTATTATACCTACTGACATCAAAGTGAAGAGGGAGAAATTCTTAGTCTAAAGTCAATATTGAGATGTGTATATAAAAAATTTGTTGGATTTTTTGGAGTATCCCCAGGAAGCTCTAGCGGGCCTTTGGGGCTATTTCATTGCTCTGGTTAGAAGCAGGCCCAAGGAGAAGGTAGTAAAGGATTAGGGGAGAAGAGACTGTTTGAGATAGCTTTCAGAGTCTGGAAGACACCTGGATTTCTTAGGAGAGAAGGATGCCCAAGATCTCACTCTTTCTTGGTCCTAAATATTTCATATTCCTCTTGCTTGAATATTATAGTAATAAGGAGGAAGTCTCAATGCAAAGATTGCACAGTAGATAGCATGCCAGGCCTGGAATCAGGAAGACCTGAATGCAAATTTGGACTCAGACACTTAGTAGCTGGGTGACCCTGGGCAAGTCACTTAACCCTGTTTGCCTTAGTTTCCTTATCTGTAAAATGAGATGGAGAAGGAAATGGCAAATCACTCCAGTATCTTTGCCAAGAAGACCCCATAATGGAGTCAGGAAGAGTTGGACACAACTGAAGCCCCACAAAAATGAGGAGCAAAATCGTTCAAATTCTTCTTGAGCCAATATTTTTCCGCCTCCAGGGAAGCTGGTAAAATGAATCACCAATGGCTTCCCTACTTGGGCCAGGTATGTGATGATCAAATATTTGACGATTAAATGAAAAGCTAGACATTTATCAACAAGATAACATTTATATAGAGAAGAAATAAAATAACATAGCCCATATCTTAATTCTCATGTTACATGGCCAATGGTTTATTTCTGTTTAGTAACTTGATTGGATTATACTTTTTAAGAGAGTCTGTCAGAAGCAAACAGATATCAAAATGAGAAGTAATATGCCCAATTTCTCTAAATGAATTTCTCTCTAAACCTTGTTTATGTAGACTCATAAGACTGAGCTATTGGGCTTGAAAACAAGAATTGGTATTAAATACATGTCATTATATTATTATTGTTATTTTCATCCCTAGGTTGTATAAATGGATTCAAACAATGATTATCTAAATAACTTTTTTCATATCTACCTCTCTATATAGATAGACACCTAACAAGACGGTGGCAGAGATACAGAGAGATAAAAATCAATTACTCTAATTTTCAACATAAGGAGGAAAAAACATTATTATAAGGCAGTCATTTGCAATGTACACTATGATACCTGGGTAATTTGGAGTATACAAGGACCATATCAAGTAATTGGTTGACAATGATCAATCATCAAAGACCAAAAGCATGTATTATTACAAACACATTAAAAAAAAGTAACTACAAATGGATTTGCCTTCATACCAAACAGTAGCTATACTTTATTCATAACACATTGGCATATGTTTGATGAGTGAAGAAGGCAGCTATCTATGGTGCCTCTAGAATTAATTATCAAATTAGCCTTTGCAATTATTCTTGGGAATAAAAAACTTCTCTTTAACTATTTACTTTTTCATACTACACTCATTGTGTCATCACCAAAAAAGGTAGCGATGTATCAAAGAGAAGAACTGCAAAATGTTGGCCAAAGTTGGAGGAGGATTGGGAGGAGAAAAAGTGGCTGGAAAGCTGTCTCAGCTTTCAACTGTGAAATATGAATCATTAATCATTTATACTGAGCAAGACAAAGAGGATTGTTTCTTCACAGTCTCTGGTTTGAATTTCACCAATCATTTCAAACCCTAGAGAAGCATTTAATGATCTAGATGAATGGTCTTCCAATAGATTTGACAACCCAGACTTGTTCTTGATGTGGGTATTTTGAGGAAAATAGAAGGAGTACAATGATGTCCAACAATATGGCCTAAAGTTGTGGTCTTGACTTTTGGAACATTGAAGTTTGAGAAACACAAACACCCTCTGGCTACAACTTCAAGATTTAAGGTAACTACATAAAGGAAATATTAAACATTCCTAAGAAATGTCCTGAATTTTACCATTACATGTTCATGTCTTTAAGATTTTGAAATCTTTGAAATAAGTAATTTAGCTATTGCAAGGAAAATATAATTTTGATAAATGAGACTATGAGAACCTGATCAGAGACATCTATTTAAGTGGACAAAGTATATTGATTGTCTTAAGCCTTTAAAAAAATGAACCAAATGCCTAAAGTACTACCCTCATTGGTGGCAGAATTTCTGAATTTCTTCATTCCAATTTTTTTTAAGTTTCAATACATTTCTTTATTTTAAAAGCTGAAATATTAGAATTAAAGTCATAAAGTGATGCCAAACACACTGGTGAGTATTCATTGTTTCACCCCACTTTGATAGAAAGATTGGGAGTCACTCAAACTGAAATTGAGGAAATTGGATTCTCTCCCCCAAGGTACACTCTTACAGTTTAAAATCTACATGACATTTAACTGTTTTCTCACTAATATCTGCTTCCATGCTCTTTGGTAAGTTTTTCCAAGCAGCCATTCTACACTTTAGCTAGGGAGGTGACAGTTTATGCTGTACCTGTAGCTGATTAACCCCTTTAGGAGGATATGTGCAATAGGGGAGGTTATTATTACCTCATCAAATGAATAAGTGGAAGAAGCAGGTCTGCTTACATGAATCAAAGATCAATTTTCCATTGCAATGAAATAATCAAGGAGGCATGTGCTAGAATTTTTCCCTAAGCAGATTTTTTCATTTCATTTTTTCCATAGATTGTTAAATGAAAAATCTATTTAGTTACTTCCTTGACTGTTCAAGGAAAACAAGATGGGCTAGTACTACTTTAAAAAAATACAGCGATTATAGTGGAGCACCTACATGAATTAATGCATGCCCTCTCTCCACTCTCCAGGCCAATGTGCCTAATTGAATTCTGAATGAGGTGGGTTGCAACCTTTCTTCCAGCAGCTGATTGGAAATATATTGTATCATTGTCCTACTTTCAAGATCAAGACACCTGCCTTCAGCTCTAACAACCGAACAGTGAATAACAAGGGGAATGAATTATCAAGCCCCAGAAGTCTTGCCTCCCTAATGAAATCCTTTGTTCATCTTCAAAGTAATCTCTGGGAGATGCCTAGTGGGAAACAATACTTTCATTGATGAGAAATGAAGATTGTCCTATCATCCCCATGATGAAAATTTATGAGAACAAATAGCAATACAGAGCAGCATAATGTAGAATCATTACAGTTAGTACAGGAGAGAAGCCAAGGGAAAAGTTGATTTTTCGAGTTTGACTCCTAGTAAGACTGAATGAAAATTCTCACTGCTAATGAAGGCTGTTGCATGTCAGGACCCAATGACGATGTTGCAGATGTGCAGTACTAGTAATTTAATGATTTGGCTCAAATGAGCATAAATCAGCAACTGAAGTTTGCCTGCTCAGCAATACCCCCAGCAGGGTGTTTACTCCATCTGCCATCTCCCCCAGGGTATAAAAAGAGGAGGCAATCCATCCAAAACCTTTTTAAACTTACCATTAATAAATAGAGGCAGATGACAGATGCTGGGAGTCCAGTTCAAGGTGGACTCTCAACTGGGTAATGCTTTCCCTGAAGACAATCACATAAGAACAAGGTGGTAGTCAGCCCTGACCTGCTGGACAGCTGCCAAACAGATTACTACCAAAACTGCAGGTGTTGACAACGTCCTTTCCCAGTATAGCCTTTTGCAAAAAGGAAATAAATGTTAGCTCTAGCTAGAGGCCAAGTTAAAGAGTCTGCATTGGCTCTACTTTGAGCCAGAAGTGGCATTTACCTCTAGGGAAGAGTACTTTTGTTGTTCGTATGCTTTTGTACTCGGGGTACAAATTTCTTTTGCTTTTTTAAAAAAAGAATTTGGCACCTTGAAGGTGCTATTAATTGATGTCTTTGATGAAGTGTACATTCTCATTCCCTTTTCTTAACTGCAGCCTGTTTTGAGAAGGAACACATCTGTAGCCAACCCCAGAGGTGAAAGGAACCATACCTCATATGCATCTGTAACATCTGTGCACAGATGTGTTGGAGCCAGAATTTGAGAAACTCTCCAAATCCTCGACACTCTCATTAACTGGATTTCTACTTTTGTTCTCTTTCATTTTGAGTGAGTAAATTATGCATCAGAAACAGAGCTCAAAGTGCTGGCAGTATGATTCATAAACTAAGCATTCGCCAGCATTTCTGACTTAACGTTGAAAGGGCCCTAAAAGGTCTCTCAATCCCAGTAAGAGACAAGAGCTCTCAGGCATGTACTAAGTCATTCAGTCCTGGTAGAAAATGGAATAGAGAAAGTTGCTAGAGGGGGATAGAAGGAAATATAAATATAGAGAAGGAGTATGAGCCATCAGGGGACAAACAAGAGGAGTGGTTAAGTATTTTTTCCATTTTAGATCCCTCAATTACCACCATGATGATCACCTATTTCAGTCATACCCACAGGATTCATTTTTATGTCCTCATTTCACTCCAACAATTCTTTTAAGTCCCTGAGCTTCAGTTGTCTTAGGGACATAGCATTTTGAAAGACGGCTTTCTAGCTCCTTTGTTTGTAGGGAGGATAAATGGGGCTGTGACAGTCCTGCTATAAACACCTCACTAGGCAATTTCCCTGCAGGCAACTTACAGTGGGCACCTCAGTCCAACATGCATTTTCATAAATGACAAATTCCTGAAAACTAAGTGGAAAAATCATTCCAACTAAGAAGAAAATATCTTCAGGCTGTGAAAGACTAGAGAAGAAGCAGGAAACATCACTCTGAATTAAGATTTGTGGTAAATACATTTCCAGGGCTTTGAAGGAACAAAACATAGAGGGAGTTCCTTTATGACCCTAGATTAGAAAAAGCTGTAGTTTGTGCTTTTAACATCAACATCGTCACCCTCCCCAACAGCTTTCCAGAGAGAGAACCAAAGACTTCTGTTTTTTTTTTTTCCTCGTCTAGTAACTATTGACCCTGAATTCCCTAACTCCTCTGTATTTGGGGATTATTGTCCACAATTGGGCCAACTGTGTGCAAGGCCTTCTTTGAGAAATAAGGATGTAAGCAGGATAGTCCCTCACTTCAGGTTCATTGGATTTTGGGATTCATCATCATCATCATCATCATTAAATGTAAGGATGTATGTGGGATGGTCACAGCCTTCAGGTTTGTTGGATTATTGAGTTTTCTGACATCATCATCATCATTATTATCATCATCGAACATTTATTTAGAGCACACTATGTGTCAGGAACTGTGCTAAGTACTGAGATTATTGCAATTTAGAGGTAATCTAGTCCAATCTCATCCTATTTTATAGATAAGCTAATGCAATCCAGAGATATAAACCCAGAGAGGTGACTTGTCCAAAGTCAAGATCATAGCAGTAGAGAGGCAGAGACTGCATTCAAACCCAGGTTATCTGACTTCAAATCCAGCACCTTTAAAAATATACAATGTGTAGTACATGATACTATATTTCATTATTCCTTAGTAGGCACTTCGAGTCAGAATCTCCTCTACTCATCCTATTCTATCTACTCTCTCCTCTCTTCACCTTCTTAATCTTAATGCAAAAATCTGTTGATAGCTGTTAAGTTGGGGAGATAAGATACATACGCATGGAAACTTAATAAGGCAAAACAGGGCTTAATCAGGTGCCAAATGGGTGCTATAAACAGAAAGCACTATTGGAGTTCTGAGGAAGGAGAGGCCATTGTGTCTGAGATGGTCCAAAAAATTTGTGGAGGAGATTGGATTTACATTTGGCTTTGAAGAATGAATTGGATTTGGTGATTTGGGGACTACATTTCTAGGATGGAGAGAACAGGATGAGCTTACTGCAGGAAAAGAAAAGCACAGGATATGTTTAGGAGAACAGCAGGAATACATCATTTGGAAAGAGTGTTAAATGTTATGAAATTATAGGATATCATTTACAAAGATAGTCACTCTAGGTGTTGTTCATACCAAAACAAGGAATCTTGGCTTATCCTGCTCACAGCAGATCTGATGATGAAATGTAACAAAATTTTCATCAAAACAGATGGCACCTATCAAAGTCAGTAGAACTCTGGACCTAGATTCAAAAGACTCGAGTTTGAATCCTGCCTCAGACACTAGCTATGTGACCCATACCAAGTCACTTCAGTCCTTTGTATATCAGTTTCCTCATCTGTAAAATAAGGGAGATGGACTCAATGGCCTTTAAGGTCTCCAGTTCCGAATTCATTATCCTGTAAAAGCAAACATGAGTAAGCTATGGAAAAGAGCCCCAGTTCTGTGACCAAGTTCTGATGGAAAGATTACTCAAGGGGAATAGGAAGCTCTATACTGTGAGGGGGGAAGGAAATCCTGCTTCCGTTACAGATGTATTGTGCAACCCCGCATATATTATTTAACCTTACTTTGTCACTCCCTGTGAAATGGGATCATCCCTCCTGTTTGCTTCTTGGGCAGTGGAGTAGAACAGAAAGAGTAAGCAACTAAGAATTTAGGAACCTTTGGCTCTAAATCTTATTTGCTCAAAGTAAATGAAGGCATTTCACTGCTCAATCATCTCCTGATGATTTTAACATCAACACATCTGGTGGTGGTAGGGAGAGGTGGATAGAGATAAATAGGTGGAGAGGTGAGGGAAGATTATTTGAGTAAAATGTTATTTCTCAGCTGTATTATGCATTATTCTCTTCAACTGAGCCAAAGAACAGCTTCCCTGGTATCCTTATTACTGCTTGGGCCTTCTTCTTACCATAAGACATATCAGATCTCCTTCAGGACAGGTCAGCCTCACATCCCAAATATGAGTTGAAATGAATTCTGGTTGTTTACTGAAATGCCCTAAATTGCTATGGGATAGCTCAGTTACATTCCCCAGGAGCCAAGTCTCACAGCCATATTGCCATAAAACAACAGAACAGTAAAGAACATTGACAATGGCCTCTTGTTTCACAGAAAAGGAGATGGAGGTTCAGAGTGGTGATGATAGACTCAGGGAAAAGTTCTCTTCTCATATGGAAAAAGGTTCATAGGGGCTTGCATTTGCTAATTGCTGTCCAGGCTATACGACAGCAGTCAGGACTTTCTCTTGCTATTAGTGATTTTCCGCTGATATATAATCATGACTAGGGATCTAGACCTTGGATTCATGAAAATGGAAAATAAAGCAGATATTGAGGATATGAAGAGAATGACAGCAGGATACACATAGAAAGAATAAAACATAGTCAACATCTGCAACAAAAGGGATTGATTAGAGAATAATGTATCTGTGTTGAAGCTGAGAGTCAGTGCAATGGGTCGGTGGGCATGATCATGTATAAAAATTGTGGTTGAAGCTGAGTGTGGATCCTCAGAGGACTGGCTTTGCCCTTAGGATGAATCTTGAGTTAGAGGGCATTAAAGAGACATGTGTGCAGAGAATCCTACATCCTACCCCAACTGTCAAGGTTGTACAAAAAGCCAGTAAAATTTGAATGTTCAAGTTTAGTGATCTCATCATGATGCAATTTTAATCCTTTAAGAAAGGTTACAAAAACATCCTAGAAGTGGCTATATCTCAATGAATAGTTGTGAGTTCCCCATCTTGGGGGTCGGGGTGGGGGGGAGAGTTGGGAAGGGAGAGTGCCAATGACAGTGGGAAAGTGGACCCAAAGTCAGGACATGGGGAAAATCAATGAATGGGTCT
This sequence comes from Trichosurus vulpecula, assembly GCF_011100635.1. NCBI lineage: Eukaryota > Metazoa > Chordata > Mammalia > Diprotodontia > Phalangeridae > Trichosurus > Trichosurus vulpecula. The sequence continues at coordinate 107,350,750 of NC_050580.1, read as the reverse complement.
GTACCAGGTGAAGATGTTTACCCAAGCTCATCTATCAAGAAATTAGCAAAATAGATATTAGCATTGAGGTATCCCAATTAACAGACTAGTTTTTTTTTTTCTCGATTATTTCCTAACACCAAAAAAAAAGAAGCAGTAGACCATTTTATTAGCTATGATTTGGGTGCTCCTTGTATTTTCAAAACAGTTTTATTTTAAGCTAGATGTTCTGCCATGATGAATGTTTCCAGAGACTAGCAGGACTACTGTGCATGTGGGCAATTACATAATGTTCCTTAAAATAGACTTAGAAAGAGAGGGAGGCTCAAAAGGCACTGAAACTTTTGGGCATCTCGTTCTGAAAAAATCACTGAGAAATGAAACGATTATCAATAAATAGCTCTTAAGCTCTGATTAAACTTGTCGAATTGACTTTCTTTAGCTCCCTCTATATGGTTAATGACCCTTTTAGTACAAGCACCCTGGATTTGTTTGTTAGTAAAAGAGAGCTATTTAATCCAAACTATTTCTCACTTTTAGAAATGGATTAAATAGCTCATACCTAATCTAATCAACCACCATGGAAATGCTTCTCCCAGAGAGCTAACTAACTTCGACTTTCTACTCCATTATCAACTTGGATGTCTCTATACTTTTTGTTGTTGTTGGTGGTCATTAGAAGAAACTCAAAGTGCTTTTTTAAACTTTGCCTAAATAGTTGTCTACAAGAGTGATTAATTACACTACTAGTTGGGTTTAGATTAAAGTCGGGTCACCTGTGTTCTCTTTCCTCCTCTAGAAGTTGCCCTATTTCTCTCTAGAATTCAACTGACCAGTGAACCCCTTGTTCTTTGTCTTTTTGACTCAGAATTAGAATGGACTTCATAGGTGACCCTTTCTGAAAGCCTGGATCGTGTCCAAAACATCCATAGCAAGTAGCATCTTTGAAAACCTTCAGCAACTGGGCAAACTGTAACCTCCCAACGTAGTCCATTTCATTACCGTATAGTTCTAAGTCTTAGCAAAATTTTCCTTATATAGAGACTCCAAATTAGCAACGATGTAACTTCCCCACATTGGTTCTAGCTCTTCTTTTTGACTTCACGCAAATTAAGTCCAAGTCAGCTTCCAATGAAGTTTTCAGTTCAGTTCAATTTACTAAGCATCTTTAAACACCTGTTGTGTGCAACACAATTTACTAAATTGGAGGCATCAAAAGACAAGACCAAAGTAGCATTTGCTCACAAAGGGCATGGCTTCTACTGGGGAAGTATGTGGTCCAGCGGACAAAGCACTGACTCTAAAGTCAGAGGACCTGGGTTCAAATCTCACCTCTGAGATTTACTCTGTTTGATTTGGAGCAAGAAACTTAGCCTTCTGGGGCCTCAATTTCCTAACCTGTAAAATTAGTAGTTTCTTCTGTATTGCCCCCGAGCTCCCACTCAGATTTAGTATTATGATCCTAAGTGAATACAACGAGACTTAAGGATGATCATGAAAAGCTTCCAGAAGGATGTGATACCTGAGTTAATCCTTAAAGAACCTTAAAGTCTAAGAGATAGAAGTGAGGGAAAAATGCATTTCAGGTCTGGAACAGTGTATGCAAAGACATGAGGACTAGAGATGGAAGGCTGAATTTACAGAATCACAATTATCCCACTTTGGCTATGATGTAGAAGGGAAGCAATGTGAAATAAGTCTTCAAAGGTAGGCTGCAGAAAGACAAGATGGAACAGTGGATAGAGAGCTGGCCTTTGAGTCAAACGTAGAGCATAGTTCCTAACTTGGTTTCTGAGATAGAGAGGTAGATAGATAAACAGACAGATCGACAGACAGATATAGATATATACACACATGTATATGTGTACATATGTATCTATATATGTATATGTGTATGCACACATATACATATATGTATGTGTATGTGTTTATATGTATATACTTGTGTGTATGTGTACATAAATGTGTGTATATACATACACATATATATGTTATATTTCAATATTTGGTTTCTTTGGGAATTCTATATGTTTCATGCATTTAAAAACATTATTCTCAGAAGGGGTCTAGGACAAATGCAAAAAGTTAAGAACACTTGATTTAGCAAGACCTGAACCTTGTGACTCTCAGCAAGTCATTTAACCTGTCAGTGCCACCAGGCAATTCTCTAAAATTGTCAGTTGTAGAGGAGGTAATGATCTGCCCTGTGAGAAAAGTCCCTGTTCCAATTAAAGTACAGGTCTGGTCCAAAAAGGAAGAGAACAAAAGTAGGTGAGCTCGAGTCTGAGTGTGAAAGGCCTGAAATGTCAATATCATATTAATTATATTTGATGAATACAATCAAGTGATTGTAGTCTATCTTAGGGAATTACAAACATTTTTGGAGAAAGGGAGTGACAGAGTCAATCCTGTTCTTTCAAGCCATAAGAAGTTTGCCTCCTTCATTCCTGAGTTAATCTCTGTTTAACCACATTATGCTTACATGTGTTCTTTTTCCTCTTAAATCAATTCTTGAAGACCCTTGAGGTTCTCTGATCAAACTCTAAATGATCCATTTTTCATATAGCAGCTTATTCAAACCAGAGGGACACACTACAAAGGTTGTTAGATACTATGCTATTAGCCCCCCATCCCCTGTATCTCTTCATTTTATTCTTGGCTTTCTCTGTTCTTTTAATAATTCTACCCCAGAAAAATGGCATTGGTATCTCTATCCTTCAATATTCCATTTCTGTTCTTAGGCTGTCTTCAATTCTGGTTTATTTTCTTAGTTTTCCAAATCTCGTCCCAGATAGATTTTTTTTAAATTCAAATGAATATTATCTTAAAAATATTAAATATTTCTAATATGAAATTTTTTAAAGACAAAATTCAAAACATACTTAGCTCCATTAGATCATAATATGAAAAGGGAAAGGGATGACCCCCATTTTAAAAATGGAGAAAAATACAAAAAAAAACCAAAAATCAAAAAACCATAGCCCTGAAATATTAAGCATCTTAAGCCAGATCAAACTGTTAGCAGCGGAGCCAGGGTCAGAATCATGATATTCTCTTGTCAGGTTCAAGTTTGATGTTGACGCTGCTACATTATAGTGCCTATTACCTTTTTGGTTCCTACCCAATGACTCAGAATCACAGAATTTCAGATTTGGAAGGGACCACCACAGCTCTCTAGTTAAACGCATATATATTTGTAATCCCCAATACAACATTCCTGCCAAATGGTAGTCTGAAATCGGTGCTTGTATTTTTGTGCTAAGTTTCCTATTCTCAACCGGTATAACCATTTGACAGTCATATATTTCTTCTAAGGCATCAAATCAGTCAGTTTGTTAATTAAAATCCAGCTTCACTTGAACCCCTGATGTAATAGACTGGCAATCTCCACCTTCAAACCAATACCCTTTACTATTCATTTTTACTATGAGAACTTGTAAGTAGTTTCTGATCCATGTGACTCTTCTCATTTTCCAGAAAATTTGAAATGATGTAAATTTCACATGAGACTCTGAGATATAATAAAATAAAAACATATTACAATCACTGCCTTTCCATAGTCTATTAATCTGGTAATCCTATCAAAAAGTTATTAAATTTCATCTATCACAATTTTCTCTTTACAAACCAATTCTGCTTATTGTTCATGATTTAGTTACTTGGAGAATTTTACGGATTCTTTTAAATAGTTGTCTCATTATTGAAGGACTTAAGTTACATTCCCTGAACCGTAATTACCATGATAGCTGTTTTTTCCACCTTGTAAAATTGGTACTGGGTTAGCATTCTGTCCTGTCATTTCTCAGTTCCTAGCAAATTTTCATAAATAACCATCCACTGTGGTTCAGCAGAATTTTTTTAACAGAATCCATTAACACCTTAGATAGTGTATCACTGACCTCCCATGCTTATTTTGCCCAAGTGCATCCTTACCTGTTTTTTAATCAACAGCTATTTTTTAAGAGCTCTATGGTAAACTGGAAGCCTAGAGTGAAAATAATGATTCTGAGTAAAGCTATTTCTCAGCGTGAAATATAGACCTCATATTCACCCAGCACAAGAGTTTTGGCAATCACTGGAGAAGAGATGTTAGGAACCCAAGGCCTGTAAGCTATTTCTTGTCTGTGAGAAACAGCCTGGTGTGGAGAAAAGGACATGAACCTGGGGGTCAGAGGACCTGGATTTCAGTACTGGCTCTAATACTTAACTGGCTGCATGGCATTAAGATCATAAAGCCTGAGCCTCACTTTCTTTATCCATAAAAGGAAAATATAATAGTTTCAGAACCCACATCACAGGAACAGGAGGATTAAATGAAATGATGAATTTGAAATATTTTATAGCTCCAAAGTATTATGTAAATGGGAGCAATCATTAACTTACGGTAATAATATTACATTAAACTTCCCCCTTCTGTCTGACAGGTGGGAGACTATGGGTGTGGAACACTGCGTATTACTGTCAGGTGGCATGGATATATTGGTTGGTTTTAGAGAATTTTTTTCTTTCTTTTTTTTTAATATCCATCTTTTAGAGAGGCAATGTGACAGTGACTAAGACAGCCAGCCTTGGAATCAAGAATCCTTGGATTCAAGTAGTGTTTTTTATACATACTGGTTGTGTGACCTCAGAAAGGAAAGAAGGAAATGTTATTCATTAATTAAGCACCAACTATGTGCCAGGTAGGTAGCTAAGTGGCACAGTGGTTTGAGTGCCTGCCCTGGCATCAGGAGGATCTGAGTTCAGATGTGACCTCAAACACTTACTAGCTGTGTGACTGGGCAAGTCACTCAACTCTACGTCAGTTTCCTCATCTGTAAAAATGAGCTGGAGAAGACAATAGCAAACCATTCTAGCATTTTTGCCAAGAAAACCCCAAATGGGGTCATGAAGAGTCAGACACAACTGAAAACAGCAACAACGTGCCAGGTACTGTGCTATATGATTCACAAATATTACTTCCTTTCATCCCCACAACAGCATTAGGAGATAGATACTGTTATTAGTCCCATTTTCCATTTGAGGATATGGAGACAAAATTAAGTGAATTGGCTAAGTGACTTGGTTATCAGCTAGGAAGCGTCTAAGACCAGATTTGAATTCAGTCTCCTTGACTCCAAGACCAGCATTCCCTTCACTCCGTAACCAGCTGCCTTGGGAAAGTTGCTTAAATGTTTGGTGCTGCAAGTAACTACAATTTGAGGAGAAATTGCTGATCTTCATTGGTAGGAAAGGAGTTTCGCTGGAGGAAATTCACCCATACTAGTGGTCTCTACCCTTCATAACTATGTACCCACCCCAGCAAAATATTATTTTACAAATGTATCCCTAATATGCATATATTTATTTACTTGTAAATCCTTTATATGTAAATACTATATTAATAATTATGAGCATTGTAAAACTTGCATGAGACACTTTAAAAAGATTTGGTAAGTATGAAACAATATTTCATCTCATAGTCAATAGGGAAACAGTGGATTTTTTAGTAGGGTAGAGAGAAGAAGAGAGGGAAAGAAAAATGGGGGGAAAGGAAGGAAAGAAGAAAGAGATAGGCAGGAAGAATTATGGCAAATAGTTCAAATATAAAATCATTTGGTTTTTAAAGTCCTTTGCCACATGTCCTTTCCCTACCTTTCCAATATTCTTACACCATACTTCACTTCAAGTATGCTTCAGTGCAGTGACGCAGGCCTCCTTGTCTTTCTTCATACAACATACACCATCCTCTGATTCTGGACATGTTCACTGGCCATCCTCCATGCTTGGAACTCTCTCCCTCCTCATCTCCATCTCCTGGTTTCCTTGGCTTCTTTCAAGGACTCAGCTAAAGGCCTGTCTTCTCTATGAAATCTTTCCAGATCTTCCCTTGATAGATCATCTCCAGTTTATCCTGTATTTATCTTTTATGTACATAATTGTTTGCATGTTGTCTCCCCCATTAGACTGTGATTTCCTGGAGGCTCTGTGTGTGTATGTCTGACTGGCTGGCTGGCTTTTCTTCTGTCCCCAATGTCTAACACAGTGTCTGGCACATAGTAGTTACTTATTAAATGCTTGTTAACTTGAGAAGAAGAGAGAAAAATTGAGCATTAACCTTCCTCACTCTGATTTATCACTGTGGCATGAAGGTGATATTGTATTGTTTCTTACAGATTTCATTCATCCAGAGTTGTTGAAGGGACTTTAATTACTGGCCTGACCAGTTTCTAGATGTTGTTGGGCAAATATGAGCCTAAGTTTGTAAAATCTCATAATTAGGCTGGCTCTTTATTAGGTGGTGATGATTTTTTTTTCCTTCCACAGCAAATACCCATGAAGACTCTTTCTTAAAACATGGTGGGGTTGCAATCTATATCAGAGTGCAAGGAAGTAGCCACCCTAATGAAATTAAAAATGCATGAAATACTAAAATTTAAGTGTTGTCACAGTATCTATTCTGGGCATTCCCATTCTCCTAAGCATGAATGCTCCTCCTCAAACTCCAAAAAGCTTAATCATGATAATGGACATCTTACTACTACCATACAACCTGTGTCACCTCCAAATGATCAAATGTTACCCAAGTTATTGTGGACCCTAGATACAGGGGTTCTCAAGATGAAGTGTCTCAATCAATAATACTATTCAAACAAGTCACCTCTTCTTTTTTTGGAGGGGGGAAGGCAGGGCAATTGGAGTTAAGTGACTTGCCCAAAGTCACACAGCTAGTAAGTGTGTCAAGTGTCTGAGGCCAGATTTGAATTCAGGTCCTCCTGACTCCAGGGCTAGTGCTCTACTCACTGCACCACCTAGTTGCCCCCACCTTTTTTAAACTAGAATTCATTTACCCATTTGGTTAGTTTGACTTAGAGGAAATTCTTTACAATGGTCTTATAAAAGGTAGATACAATTTACCTAAGTCAAATAGCCTAATTGGGGAATTCTCTTTTAAGTACCCTAATAGCACATGGGCACTGCTTTTGATGAAGGGTTTCAATTTTTTCCTCGGTCATAGTCTTCAGTCCAAAACGCCAGATAGAAGAAGTCAATCGTTTCTTCTGAGCTGGTGATAAATATATTAAAGGGTAGAGGAAAGGAAATAAGCATTTATTAAGCTATCTACTTACTATGAGCCAGGCATGTGCTAAGTACTTTACAAATATTATTTCTTCTGATGCTCACCACAACCCTGGAAGGCAGGGATATTATGATCCCCATTTTCCAGTTGAGGTAACTGAGGTGGATAGAAGATAGGTAATTCACCCAGGATTACACATAAGTGTCTGAGGTGGAATTTGAACTCAAATATTCTTAACTCTAAGCCCAGTGTTCACTGTGTCACCTAGATGCCTCTAGCATGTCCAAAAGCACCTATTTGGCATGAATGCCCGTATCCTTGGGATTCTGACTTTATATAGTATTTTAGGAATAGCCCTGCCTTCCAGCCAGTGTTCCTTGATGAGTACAGAATACAAATGAAGGAAATATTTGTATGAACTAAGAAGTAATTTGCTGAAGGAAAAAAAAAGACATTGGCTGATAAAGGTAGCTAACCTATAGGTACTAAAATATTCATAGATCAAGGGTTGTATAAGAGTTTTACTGCAAAATCATAAAGTAACTCAGCTATAATCTATTTCTTCTAGGTCTTTAAAACATGGTGGATCCATTCCTGTATCAGAGAAATAAGCTACACCCTTGGGGAAAACGTACTGATAAAATCTAAGACATTTAAAGATTCTATCCAGCAAATTTTGCCCATTATCAAGGTCAAAATACCTCCTCAGCCTCCATTTTATTCAACATTGGTATCTGAATCCTAGATGAGGGAGAGTTGCTATAATGTTTTTGTTAAAATCCACATTCAAGATTCTCTTGATCATGAAAATGCCTTTTTACTAAAATAGTTGTTTTCTTCATTTGTTGTTGTTTAGTCATTTCAGTCCTGTATGACTCTTTGTGACCCCATTCAGGGTTTTCTTAGCAAAGATACTGGGGTGGTTTGACATTTCCTGCTCTAGCTCATTTCACAGTTAAGGAAACTGACCCAAAAGGGTTAAGTGACTTTCCCAGGATCATACAGCTTAAGTATCTCGGGCCAGATTTGAACTTGGGAAAATGAGTCTGCCTGACTCCAGGCTTGGCACTCTACCCACTGCACCAACTTGCTGCCCCCAGTTTTTCTTCATAGTTCAATAATTAAATCCTCTGGGGAAAGTAGGATACGAAATAAACTTAATTTGCATTTGAGACTACTGTCCCCAACTAGGAATCATATCCTCATAGATTAGAGCTGGAAAGAGTATTAGAAGCCACCTAGTCAAATCATTGGTCTTATTTTACAGATGAAGAAACTGAGGCCAGGATAGGTGAAGTGACTTGTGCCAAGCCTCAGAGGTATTAAGCAGCACAAGCAGTTTTTGGACCCAAGTCCACAGAGTAAGAAGTCGGTGCTCTTTCCACTGGACCATAATTGAGAGAGCAGTTTCAGCTTGAGGGCTAGCATGTGGACTAGGGATCAGTCATATTCTGCTTCGCCCCAGATGGTAGAATAAGGACCAATGGTGGAAACGCTAGAGATGTACATTTAAGCCTGAAGTAATGAAGAATTAATAGGCAACTAGGTGGCGCAGTAGATAGAGCGCCGGGTCTGGAGTCAGGAAGACTTGTCATTGTGAGTTCCAATCTGGACAAATCAAGCCACCCTGTTTCCCTCAGTTTCCTCATTTGTAAAATGATCAGGAGATGAAAATGGTGAACTACTTTAGTATCTTTACCAAGAAAACCCTAATGGGGTCACAGAGAGTCAGACATGATGGAAACAACTAAAGAGCAAAATGAAAAAAATAATCATTTGAATTATCCAAAAGGGGAATAAGCTCCCTAGTAAGCTCCTCAGCCCCGGAGCTATTATTGGGGTTCTGTAAAGGAGATATCTGCTCATGTATGAGTTGAAATAAAGGATATTTATGTCTCTAATATTAACATTGTTCTATGTTCTTAATTCTGCTTCAATTTTTGGTATATAGTGTTATTGCTGAGAAATAACATTTATTGACTTATATGAGCTGATGCTGAGTGAGGGGAGCAGAACCAGGAGAACACTATACATGATTACAGACATACGGTGTCTGTAAGGACTAACTTTGATAGAATTGGCTTCTCAACAATGCAAGGTTCAAAGTCAGCTTCAAAAGACTTAGCATGGAAAACGCCATGCACATCCAGAGAAAGAATTACAGAGTCTGAATGCAGATTGAGTCAAGCTATTTGCTCTCTTTTTTTTTCCTTTTTTTTTGGTTTCATTTCTTCTTTCTCATGATACATTCCACTAGTTATAATCCTTCTGTACAACTTGATTATTATGTAGATAAGTTTAATGTGAAAGTATATATAGAACCTATATTGGATTACATGCCATCTTGGGGGGAAGAGGGTGGAGAGGGAGGGAGAGAAAATTTGGAACTCAAAAACTCGTGGAACTGAGTGTTGCAAACTAAAAATAAATTTAAAAAAACAAGATCAGTGGGGTAAAAAACATTAAAAAAATAAATAACATTTATTGATGAGAAAATTCTTGATATGAAGTAGGACATATTATCTCTTCATAGTATTCTAGGAACCTTCTGGATGTATGTGCCCACAACATTCCCCAGTGGAGTCCAGATCAGATAAAAATGCAGTTCTTATCTGATTTTAATACATTGACATACTGAAAAAAAAGAAATATTTCAATGTGTGTGGTTCTTTAAATTAATATGAGGTCCACAGGGATGCTTATGTTTGGATTAGTGGCTCCATTTCTCTTGAAGTTTGACACCATAGTTTTAGGAAAGAAGGCATTAAAGAGAGAAGGAGTTTGGTAGAAACAACACTGGCCTAAGTGCCAAAGACCTGAGGTCCAGTCCTAATCTCACTACTGACTCTCTTTGTGGTCTTGGACAACTTGACATCTCTGTGGTTCACTTTCCTCACTTGATAAATGAGGATGCTGAGCTGATATTAACAATATCCACTTTTATGGGGAGGCAGCATAGTACAGTGGAAAGATTGCTGTATCTGAGTCAAAAGACCTGGGTTCAGTCTGTTGATCAACTTGCATTAAGAACTTAATTGGAGTAGCTAAGTGGCTCAGCTGGATAGAGCTGTAGGCCTAAGGTCAGGAAGACCTAAGTTCAAAATTCAGCCTCAGACACTAGCCATGTGACCTTGGGCAAGTCATTTAACCTCTGTTTGCCTTAATCCACAAGACAAGAAAATGGCAAACCATTCTAGTATCTTTGCCAAGAAAACCCCACAGACAATATGCCATAGTCCTGAGGGTCACAGAGTTAAACACAACTGAACAACAAAATGTGCCAGAAATTGTTCTATGCACTGGTGATGGAAAAACAAGCAAAGACAGCCCTTGCCCTCAAGGAGCTAGCATTTTAATTGGGAAAGACACACAGAAAGGGTGATGAATTTGGAGGGAAAGGAAAGTGGTAAGTCTGGAGAATGAATGAGACGTGGCTGGTTTGGGCCTTCCCCAAAATTGAGGGCCCAGGAAAAACTTGCCAATTGGAGAAGGGACCACAGGAACAGAGTTGAGAGGCAGCTGAGGTAAGTTCAAATCTCATATCCATCACTGCCTATTTCTGTGACCTTGAGGAAGTCTCTTTACTTCTCTGGGGCTCAGTCTACTTTCCTTAGAATGAGAGGATCATTCTCTGCTAGTTCTAAATAAATGACCCTATAATTTGTTGTTGTGTTGTTTCAGTTGTGTCCAACTCTGTGACTCCATTTGCAGTTTCCTTGGCAAAGACATTGGAGTGGAAAAGAAAGATTAAATGCATATTGTCTATGCTATAATATATAATGCCAACATCTTGTGTTGTTGTTCCTTAAAGGCTTACTTCCAATGGGAAAATACAGGATTTAAAGCTGAAAGGGACCTCAAAAACAATCTAGTCCTATTGTTGAGGTTTAGGGGTGCTGTGACCCCAAAATAGTGACACATGGGTCCTGTCTGAATAAATTCGACCCAAGCCTTCTTTCAGCCCAAGAAAAACAAGGTTTACTAAAGATCCACCGTGTTGGCCATACTTTTAAGGAATCTGAGCATTTGTGATGCTTGTATTAAAGAGCAGCCAGATTGAATCTGAGCACCTTAATGGAGGCTGAGATGGATCTTTAAATATGGATGTTCATTAGCAGTTAAGACCAAAAAAGGGGGTGGTAGTCATGCTCATGCAATGAAAAATTGTTACTTGTGGTAGAAAATAGCATCACTCTACCAGCCTGTTGTTCCCATTTGATTCTCATTTCCATGGGAAGACATAGCCTTGATGCATGGTTTGGGGCATGAAATACTTATTCTGTTTGGCAAACTAGTTTTCTGAACCATTATTACAGAATGGGCCATGTCTATAGAACCCCAAAACAAATAGCTAGAAGTAAAAGGTTGATCTGTATGATTGATGCCAAATAGCTGGTTTCACTAGCTTAAAAATAAGCTATATTAATTACGTCTATTCTGGCATTGTTACAATTTAACTAGCAGTTTTGATGCCTGGGGCACACAGCATGAAATATGCCCACAAGTCAGATTCATAATTTATTGAGTGAAAAATAACACAATAAAGACAAATTTAATGAACGGATTGGAGGAGTGCTAACTACCATGGCTCCGAGGTTAGAATCTCAGGGTTGGACAAGAGCTTGGAGAACATCCCAGTCCAACCCTTGGTATATGCAGTCCCATTTTCTTTCTCCTAGCCCAGAGAATTTTCTGAGAAGCTCCTTTCCACACAGCATGTGAAAATCTATCTGCTTTTGAAGGGAGAATTAGAGAGAAGCTAGTTCACATGGATAATAGGAATGGAAAAAGGAAGGGATACGAGGAGGGGCTAAGAATCTCTTTGTGGGATAGAAGGATAAAAGGACAGCAGCCAACATAACAGCAGTTCAGAACTCAAACAAGTTCATTGCTTCTCCTAAGCCAGCATTTTACTTTAAGCTCTTCTCCCTTCCTTCTACTCTTCTGCAGGCATAGTACACAAAAGGCAATGTGGTGGAGGGAAAATAGCACTGCCTCTGGAGTCAGAGAATCTGGTTCAAATCCCTTCCCTGATGTTTGCTACCTGTGTGACCTTAGGCAAGATACATCAACTACCTGGCCCTCAGTTTCCTCAGCTGTAAAATTAGGAGGTTAAACTAGATGAGCTCTGAAATTCCTTCTAAGCTCTAGACCAATGAGGATATTTTTGCACCCTCCAAAATTTTCACCCTACTGCAAAACCCCAGTGGCCCCAGGCTAGTTATGTTTCTGATTGTAATGTAGAAAGGGAACCAAACAACCTCAAACAGCATATGAGAGAATGGAGCAAGATGGATAGTGATAAATTCATTACCATAACAGCAGCTTCTGAGAAACATAAAACCCTAATGAAGGAAGAAAGTTCAAACTACCTGTACTAGCTTTTTGAAATGGAGTTTCCAAGAGGGAGGGGAATATGGGACTACAAATAATTGTCTTTCTGCCTGTGGGCCAAATTGAAGTCTGCAGCTCTTTTTAAAAAAGGCAATGAGAGAGCAAAGGTCAGCTCTCACAACCTTTTCTGAAATGGAATGTAGATGTTGACAAATGTAAAATAGTTGTCCTTAGTTGGAGAAGGTCAAATTACTTGTGAACTCAGAAAGTCCTGAGCTTCCCTTACTTAATGCATCTGCCCTTTTATTTACTTAATGTTTCTTTTGTAGGCTGCCCTCAGAGCAAAGGAACAGCACCACCTCACATACATGGCTCTAAAGTGAGGAAATGACTATTTCTAAATGATCCTCCTTAGATGTCTATATTACCTGGGATAAGGTCATCAAGCACAGACTGAGAAATCATTTTGCTTGGACTAGAATCATTGAAAAAATGGAATACAGAAATAATATGTATGTTTCAAAGATTACAAAGGAATTTATGGATATTCTCTCATTTGAGTCCATAAGGTAGTTACTACAGGCATTACTATTCTCATCTTAGATATGAAAATACTAAACCGCAGAGAGGTTAAGCAGTTTGACCACATACGAGTTGGTCTAACAATCAAGGTTTCATTCGCCTACTCCACATAGCCTCAGCAGCAAGATAAATTAAGGGAACAGCAAATGCAGACTATTTTGACATGTATTTTTAATGTGTTTGAGTGATGGCTTTCCTCATAAATAAATTTTAATACAATATTTCAGATAGAAGAATCATATCTTTTACCCAAGTTCCTACCACCTAGGAGGGCAGCTAGGTGGCACAGTGGATAAAGCACTGGGCCTGGAATCAGAAAGACTCATCTTTCTGAGTTCAAATCAGACACTTACCAACTCTGTGACCCTGAGCAACTTGTTTGCCTCAGATTCCTCATCTGTAAAGTGATCCAGAGAAGGAAATAGCAAACCTCTTCAGTATCTTTGCCAAGAAAATCCCGAACAGAGTCATGAAGAATCAGACACAATTGAAAGGATTAACCACCCAGAAAGACTTAATTATCAATGAGTTGTTTTTCCCTCTTTCTGATGACTAAAGAATGTTTTCAGTGCAGTAGCCACATACAGGGGTAGATAGATAGTTGTAGACAGGCAGACAGAAAGATAGATAAACAGATAGACAACAGACAGTAGATAGAGAGAGAGATAGATAAATATAAAGATAGAGGTAGGCAGACAGACAGCTGACAGATAAACAACAGGCAGACAGACATATTATACATTATACTATAAAATATATGGTAATATATCTATAGATATAGATTAGAAATGGATATAGATGGGGCAGTTAGGTGGCAGAATAGATACAATACTGGGCCTGGAATCAGAAAGACTCATCTTCCTGAATTCAAATCTGATTTCAGACACTTACTAGCTGTGTGACTCTGGGCATTTAACTCTATTTACCTCAGTTTCCTCATCTGGAAAATGAGCTGGAGGAGAAAATGGCAAATCATCCCAGTATCTTTGTTGAGAAAATCCCAAACGGGGTCACAAAAAGTTGGATATGACTGAAGAAAAAAACTGAACATAGACATATTTTAACATAGGTAGCTGGTGACACAGTGGATAGAGTGTTGGACAAGAGTCAGCGAGATGAGTTAAAATGCTAAAATCTACCAGCTGTGTGACCCTGGGAAAGTAATTTACTCTGCCTCAGTTTCCTCCGCTGTAAAATTGGATAATGATAGCAATTACCATCCAGGGTTGTTGTGAAGATCAAATGACATATGTGTTAAAAAGTTGTTAGCATAGTTCTGGCACATAAATGTTTGTTCCCTTCTATGCCCTTCCCTACCTTATATACATTCTGATACTACCAAATAATCACAGATCTAAATTCTGCCTGCATTGAAACATCAGACACCAATCTTGTCCCTTCTTCCTTTACAGACTTTCACAAGTGATGTTTCAACATGTAATCTATCTTTACAATCGTATAATTGGCAGAAAGTTATACAGAATACAAAATCCCACTGTTTGTTGAATTAAAATTTTTTTTCTATAAAGCAAAATATCATGTTAAAAGCTCTCTTCCAGTAAGACCCTTCCCATGAATATCAAAATCACACATATCTTAAAAGAAATCATAGATAGTTTTGTTCACCAACCATCTATTAAAATCAAGTAAGGCATAAAACGGAGAATTTTCTCACCAAAGGGAATTACCACTGTCACATAGGAAATCCAGTACAAATTTGAAATAGAAGATGGCTTTCTTTTGGATGATTCCATCTTCCACATGTTCCTCTTTGTGGATAACATTGAGATAATCACAATATTTTCAAGAACATTGTAGAACCTCTTACAAAGGAGACCCATAATGATACAAAATAACCTGGCTTCACTTTTCACATAGGTAACACCAAGTGGAAGCAAATATCTGTTGTCTAAACCATAACATGCAGTTGGACAGACAACCACAGAACTTGGCCATCAGTACACATGGACAGAGCACATGAACAGTGACGTAGGACTAAATGTAACAAAAAAAGGACAGCAAGCTCAACTGCTTTGGGGAAACTATTCTATGTTTTTAATGATGTAAAGGAACTCTACCTAAAGAGACGCCTAATTTTCATAGCAGTATTCTAATAGTGTTGTGTGGTTGTAAGTCATGGGATACTATAATCTCTGAAGATGCAAGTTAGAGGTCACTCAAAGGGAAATGGAGAAGTGCATGGAGGCATTGAGCAAGCTGCAGCACATTAAAAACTAGGCATTATCCTTAAGAAGAAATATAAAGAATGTTATCAGAGAAATATATGACTGAAAAAACAGATCATCACATACCAAGGACTAGGCACAAGTGACAAACTTTGTGCCGCATTGAATAGGTCAGCTTTAGAGAAAGGTGATGCTGTGATCTATAAAATATGAATTGAACATGAAGAAGGCCCCTGCTACATTGGGTAGGCTTTCTGTGGTAAATTAATTGCCAAAAGTGAATGAGAAGCACGTAGAGATGGGTTAGTATCTAAATTGTTGAAGGAAGTGCCAACATCTATGCCATCACAGATTCTTTGATATTTTGAAGTGATATCCAGAATGAGAGAGTCCGGCTATAACCTAGCCTGGCTAGGTTATGCCTGGAATATTGTCAGTCAGTGAATAAAAATTCATTACATATTTTACTATATTCTAGACACTGTGATTGAAGAGTAACGTGCAAGAAGCCTGGAAAGGTAGGAGGCGGTTATGTTATATAGGACTTTGAATGCCAAACTGAGGGTGTTGCATTTTATTCTTGAGACAAAAGGGAACCATGGAAGTTTATTGAGTAGAGGTGTCAGACTTGGGCTCTAGGAAAATCACTAGTTGATGAATAGAAGATGGATTGAATTAGGGAGAGATCTGAGGCAGGCAGACTCATACGCAGGCTATGGCAACAATCCATGCATGAAGTGATGAAGTCCTTCTTTAGAGTCATAGCAATATCAGAGGAGAAAAATGAGTGTATTAGAAAGGTGCAACCAACAGGCTTTGGCAACAGATTGGATATGGGAGGTGAGAGAGAGTGAGGAGTGAACCCAGGTTGAGAAGGGTAACACCTAAGGGACTAGGAGGCATGGAGAGAGTTTAGGGGGAAAGACAATGAGCTCTGTTTTGAAGATGTTGAGTTTAAGATGTCTTCTAGACATCCAGTTGGAGATATCTGAAAGGTAGTTGGAGATGTGAGATTGGAGGTCAGCAGAGAGGTTGGGGCAGGACATAGGATATGTAGATTTGAGAATTGTCAGCATAGAGATGGTCATTGAACCTATGGGAGATGATAAAACCAAAAGGTATACAAGTAGTATAGAAGAAAAAAAGAAGATTTCCCAGGATTAGGACGCCTATAGTTAAAAGGTGTGATCTGTATGAGGACCCAGCAAAGAAGATTGAGGAATGGTCAGAGAGGTAGCAGGAGAAAATGACATCCTGAAAACCTAGGGAAAAAAGAGTATCGAGTAGGGGAGAGTGATTAACAGTGTCAAAGGCACTAAAAGGTCAAGGAGAATGAGGATTAAGAAAAAAGCCATTGGATTTGGCATTTAAGAGATCATTGGGAACTTTGGGGAGAGAAAATTCAGTGGAATGATGATGCTGCATGCTAGATAGTAAGAGATTAAGATGAGAGTGATAGAGAAAATGGAGATACCTATTGTAAATAGCCTTTTCAAGGAGTTTAGCCACAGAAGGTAGAAGGGGTAAAAGATGATAGTTATCACATAGGAGTATCAGTCAAGGACATTTTGAGGATGGGGAGACATATTTTTTTCAGTCCTGAGTGTTGTCTTTTGCAAAAGAAGGATATATATCTATATAACATCCAGAGCAGGAACAGTAGGTTGTTAGAAGGATTTGGAATCATGGCATACAAGGACCAGTTGAAGGAACTTGAGATATTTGTCCTGGTGAAGAGAAAACTGAGGGGGACAAAAGAATTGCCGAATATTTGAAGTCATGGAGTAATATGTTGTTGTAAAGAAAGAAGTTTGTATCTGAGGTAAAGAAAATTTCCCAATAATTAGATTTACCCCACAGTGGAATGAGCTGCTCCAACAGGTAGTGATCTGCCCCTCACTACAGGTCTTCAAGAGAAGTATGAATAACTATGTTCTGAGAATGTGGCAGTAAGGATTCCCAGTAAGCTATGGGTTGGACAAAATTTACCTTGAGGTCCCTTCCAACTCAGAGATTCTGAAATTTGTTTGGAAGTGTACATTTTGCCTGGAGGCAGCGAATAAGTTTTGTATCCTCCAGGGTCCTTGCAGGCTGAAAAGTCTATAAACAGCAGCAAAAAATGTCCTTCCCCAATGTCACATATCCCCCTGACACACTTGCTTATACACATATCTAATTTAAAGTTAAGTTCATCCACAGAGCAAGCCTTGAGGAAAACTCAGTAGGCAAATGATCTTTGGCAGTCTATACCCTTCAAATGCATTAGAATGTGGTATTTTAATGCTGAGCACAGAGTCTAAGTTGAAGAGGGATTCTATGTGGATGGTTAGGTCATCTAGATGTTCTTATTTGCTGATGACTGTGCTGATTTCATCAAGCCCCAGAACCTATCCTGCCTCCCGGAAGAGATAGGTGATTGCTTTAAGGAGCTTAGCCTAATCATCCCCATAGATAAGATCAATTGTATGTATATAGAATACTAAATTTAGAACAGGAAGACCTTCTATCCCAACCCCATGATTTAACAGGCAAGGAAACTGAGGCCCATATTACAACATGCTTAACTGACAAACACATGTCTATCAGTATGTAGTTATCTCTATAAATATATAGACCTATCTACATATCTTATACAAATGGATATAGATGTATACTGAAATATCTGTATATCTCTACGTGAAACAGTACAGGAAGACAATGAGCTAGGCCCAAAGAAGTTGAAGAGAAGGAAGAGAGTGGATTGGGTTGCTTTTGGGAAACTACAAAAGTCCTTTAGCCTCCCCAAGTTTCCCATAAATGCAAAGACTCATCTGGTTAATGCCAATATTCCACCAGTATATTTATATAACAGCAAGGCACAGGACACTAGCAACCAAAGAATTAAAAATTCATATCATACAGAAACAAATGAAAGGAGCACAGTAGGTGTGACCAGGATGTAATGTATAACTAATGTGGAATGTTGAAGATGATCACAAGTCAAAAAAGGAAGAGAAGATACTCTAGTCACATAGAAAGGACATATGTGGACAGCCCACAGGGCCAATCTAGTACCCTTACAATGTCAAGAGAAAGTAAGGCCATCCTCCACTACTGTAACAACAATGCTACTTGCTGTTACTATGGCTATGTAAGGCCAATAACACCAGCATACAGGAGGGGTGCTAGTACAGGTTCTTTGATCTGCTTTTCTAAGGAAAGCAAATTTAAGGGATTTACGATCTCACTTTAATTAGACATACATGTATCATTCACTTAGTTCAGGGGGAAAAGTCAGCACCCTGAACTTCAGAGCAAATACAAACAGAAATTACAAACAGATTATATAAACAGAGCAAAATAACACAAATCAACAGACAGGCTTCTATCTGTCTGACCATAGAAATACATACACAGTTACCAGAGAGAGAGAAGCACCAACATCTGGGTTTTCAAAGCCGGGGTGGTGGTGGGGGGTGGGCTCCTTAATGACTACCCAGAGTCTCCATACCAACACTTCTCCAATTTAGTGTACCCCAAAGCAAAATGTTAACCTCAGAGTATTTATATATTTCTTCAGGGTCAGAGCACTTCATACCTTTCCAGGGCTAACAAAAGGGTGTGGGCCTTCCTACAAACAAAGGCAAGACTCAATCAAAGGTATTTGATTGCCTTAGTGCTGAGAAGCACTCCAAAACATAAGACAATGAAAGTCCCACTTTGCTTGCCATTACAACTATTCTGGAGGGAATCCATGTTGGGTTTAGGAGAAGACATAGGCAAGAACTGTGAAGGATGAACTGGCATGACTGAGCCATTGATCATTATCATTGGAAGAAATTTCTGAATAAATGACATTGCTCAGTACTTAGCATTTAGTACAGTGTCTGGCATATACAAGCATTTAATAATTTTATTAATTGATTAAAATTACAGATCCATGTGAATTTCCTAACATTGTTCTCTAACTGTTGAGGGTTCTGCCTTGTGACCACCTACCCAGGGCTGTACTCTTCAAGTTATGAGAAGGCTATGCTCCAGAATTTTGCCAACCACATCCCTCCCTACCTCCACAAAAATCCATCCACCAGGCATCTCATCCCTTCAAGGCCTACATGGTAAATGATCTCAAACAGCAAAGTTGGTTAAGAAGAACAAAAGTTGAAAAAACCTTCAATTGAAGGAAATATTACTGATGGATAAGTAGTCAATGAACCACTGGATAGAGATTATTGTGGGTCTTTAGTGGGGGCTGGGGGGACAACAAAATATCAAGGTTAAGTCCAGAGAAGGACACAAACTCATTGAAAAATGAGGCATATGGCAAGTGAGACAAAATCAAAACTCAGGCACACCACAAAAGAAAGAATTTGAAACCTGATAGAACTCAGAAATATGTGGCATCAACACAAAGACCTTTACCCAATTCTAGGGGCCCTCTAATATAGTCCTCTCCACTGCTTCTATTACCTTCCTAATTTCACTTGTGCCACACATAGCTGTCCAATATAACAACAACAAACATTTATACAGCACTTTAAGGTTTGCTAAGCATTTTACAAGTAGCTCTTTTTATCCTCACAACAGCCCTGGCAATTATTAATTTTGATATAATTATCTCCATATTATACACAAGGAAATGGAGGCAGGCACCCTGTAAATATCTAAGGACATATTTCAACTCAGGTCTTCCTGGCTGTCCAGCACACTATGCACTACACCATCTATTTGTCTCTGCCCAAGAGTACCTGCTTTGTGTTAACAGATGTCCTTTAGATCCATCTTCAGAGGGTCTACACCATTTTAGTTTTTAGATAGAAAGAAACCAGAACTGACTACAGTCAGAAAGACCTGAGTCCAAATCCAGCCATAGCACCTAATAGCTATGTGACATAGGACAAGTCACTTAACCTCTGTCTCTTCTTCTTCAACAGTAAAATGGGGATAATAACAGCACCTGTCTCCCAGAGTTGTGAGGATCAAACGAGATAACATTTGCAAAGCATTTAGCAGCATATGTGGCACACAGGAATTACTTATTAAGTGCTTGTTTTCTACTCCTTCCCCTCCCCTAGTTCTAAGGTTCTAGATCACTTCTTCCCCATCCCCAGGCTTTCTAACCCAAACAATCAATAATTTTTTCAAAACTGGAAGAGGTTCTAGTCTCAAGGTCAATGCCTTCTTCTTACAAATAGGAAAATTGAACCCCAGTAGGGGAAATGAATTGTTTAATAACATACATCTCATTTTGCAGTATAGAAAACAAATAAATAAACACACTGGAGAAGGTCATTACTTAAAGACTCTTGCAAAACAAAGACTGATTTCTCAATGCAATTGTTCTGTTTTAGGTTGGGATTTCCAATAACTAAGTTTGCTTTAAAATAAGGCCCACCTGCATTGCACTGACCTACTCCTGTGATCTCCCTGAAAGAATTTGTTTTTTCCAAACCCAAACTGATTATTAGGATAAAAAAAGGTGTGTGTGTGTGTGTGTGTGTGTGTGTGTGTGTGGTTGGGGGGGGTGTGCAAAGGGGGGGGAGGGAGAAGGGAAAAAAAGGGAGAGGGAGACTGAGGGGGAGGGGAAGGGGGAGGGGGGAAAGGAGAGGGAGAGGGAGAGAGTGTCCACACTCCTATTCTACTTCCCAGGTCCCTTCTGAGCAATAAGGTCTTCTAAAATAACATCAGTAATTACTGTTGTTGTTACTGATGTTGGTTGCTGGGACAGAAGCCATTTTTAAAATGTTAATTCCTGGGCTAGCTCATCAGCATTTCATCTCTCTCTTCCAAAGGTTCCTGCAGTCCTATAATTGAGCTGCTTTTTCAGCAGATGAACCCATCTGATTCATCATTAGGAAATAGATTCAGAGACATAAAAAGGAAAAATACAAGAGAGACCATGTTACACTCAGCCTTGTTGTAGAAGGGAGGTTTGTTCCCTGTGGTGCATCAAAGGAAGTTTATAGAATTGACATCTAAGAATTCCAAAAAGCACAAAAGGCTCTTTGAGGTTTTTTAACCAAAATTATTATCACCCATCCAACAGCCATTCCACGTACTTCCCAGAAACTGTATTGGCTACCTGAGACCTCATGTTGCAGTTTAGAGTCCCTTTATAAGGATAGATTTCTAAGGCAGAGTTGGCACTATTAACCCTGAATTTTTTCTAAGGACTTACAAATCAAACTGGAAATAACATACAGAGTTGGAGACTTAAGCCAAAAGCTTACCTTCGGTGGTAGAAACAGAGGATAACCTTAGAAACCTCTGAATTATATTTGAACTTTTCAGTCCTCAAGCACTCAAAGATCTTGTCTATCCAATTAAACTGTAAAGTTCTTGAGAGCAGTGCTTGTACCTCAAATTTTTGCTAGATCCATGAAGCACCAAGGCTGTACTTTCAAAATACCCGTGGGTGTGGAGGGGTGTGGAGCCCAGATGGTGAGGTAAAAGGAACATTTTTCCCAAGCTCTTCCAACATTCTCCTCTAGACATTTTTAAAGCTTCAAAATGAACTTTAAGTGGCAAAACCAACAAAAAGACAAAGCAAGTCATTTTTTTTTCCAACCCAGAACATCTTTAGAAGTAAGAAAGAACTGTCTGTGGACACTGAGATGAGGGTTGGCCAGGAGTATGACAAGACAGAAGTGACAAAAGCTGTGGGACTTGGAGGCTGTGGCAGCTGGTGTCAACAGCAGTATCAAGACTATTCAGTGCCCAGAAATGATAAGTGGATTAAACTCTTGGTCAGAAGGGGAATACAGAGGGTCCCTGTGCCAGTACTAGGTGCAAGATTAGGCATCATTTGTCAGCTCCATTGCCCATTATTCATTTTAGGGCCATAGTTCCAGGGCAATGAGAAGCAGTTGGAGTCGCAAGGGAACTACCTGGATACAGGTCACAGCTCCAAGGCAGAGAGGAGTTGTGATCATGAGAGTGCCAGGGCCCTAAATGAGTAAGAACCAGAGGATAGATGACAACCACACCTCTCCCCAGATCATACCACCTTGGAAGCATCAAAGACTTACAAGGCCCCAAAACTAGCTGTGAAAACAGTAGGGCATAAAAGCCTGAAGTTTGAGACAGTTGACTGACCCCACCCTAGAGGCAAGCAAAACTCAGTTCTAATATAAAGTCAAGAAACAAGGTAGAAAAATGAGCCAACAACAACAAAAAGAACCTGACCTTATAAAAAGTTATTATGGTGACTGGGAAACTCAAGACAGAAACTCAGAAGAAGAAAATGAAGTGAAAACATAGACTGGTAGAGGAAAAATTAAGAAAAGAAATTAGAGAAATGTGAGAAAATTAAGAAAAGAGAATTAAGTTTTGTAAAAGAAGTATAAAACCTCACTGAAGAAAATAATTCCTTAAAATTATAATTAGGCAAATGAAAGCTGAGGCTTTCATGATACATCAAGAAACAGTCAAAATAATGAAAAAAGTAGAGGAAAATGTGAAATATGTGATCATAAAACTATTCACCTGAAAAAAATAGATAGAGGAGAGATAACCTAAAAACTATTGGACTACTTGAAAGCCATGATTAAAAAAAAAGCCTAAACATTATATTTCCAGAAATTATAAAGGAAAACTGCCCTAATAGATTCAGAGGGCAAAATAGAAATTAAAATAATTCACCAATCACCTCCTGAAAGAGGTCCGAAAATGGAAGTCTTAGGAATATTATTGTCAAATTCCAGAGCTCCCAGGTAAAGGAGAAAATAAAGCAAGCTTACAGAAAGAAATAATTCAAATACCATGGAGCCACAGTCAGGATCACACAAGATTTAACAGATATTATTATAAAGGAGCAGAGGACATGGGATATGATATCCTGGAAGGCAAAGGAGCTAGGATCACAAGCAAGAATAAACTACCCAGAAAAACTGAGTCTAATCCTACAGGGGGAAAAAATAAACATTTAATGAGATAGAGTGCTTCTAAGCATTTCTCATAAAAAGACCAGAGCTGAATAGAAAATGTGACATTCAAACAAAAGATTCAAGAGAAATACAAAAAGTAAACATGAGGGAGAAATCATAAGAAATTTAATAAAGTTAAATTGTTTACATTCACAAATTGGAAGAAGATACACATAACCCCCAAGAACTTTATCATCATTAAGATAATTGACATCTACTCGAGCAGAGGGCATGGATGCTAGTCTATTATGTTGGGATTATCTCAAAAGAAATATAGAATAATGTGAAAGCAGGATGTCCTAGGAGAATGGAGAGGAAGAATAGGGGAAATTATGTCACATAAAAGAAGTGTGCAAAGAAGAGTTTTACAATGGAGCGGAAAATAGGCACTGAGAAGGTCACACTTGAACCTCATTCACCTATCTACTGGTTCAAAGAAGGAAGAATATACACATATACATATATACAAATGTGTGTATGTATGCATGTATACACACACAATAAGTTGGGTTTAGAAATTTATCTTGCCCAGCCGGGGAGTATCAGGAAAAGGGATTAACAGAAAGGGAGAGAGTAATAAGAGGGAGGGACAGATTAAGGGAAGTAGTTGTCAGATGCAAAACAAACTTTTGAGGAGGGAACACAGTAAAGGAAAAAAAAAGGAGGATAGATAGAAGTGAATAGAATGGAGGGAAATATACAATTAACAATCATAAATTGCCCATAAAATGGAAGTGCACAGAAGAATGGATTAGAAACAAGAATCCAATAATAGGTTGTTTACAAAAGACCCACAGAAAGACACACAAAGAATAAAAACAAGGGAGAATTTATTTTGCTTTAACTAAAGTAAAAAAAGCAGGTATAGCAATCATAAGCTTAGACCAAGCAGAAGTAAAAATAGACCTTATTAAGAGAGATAAACAAGGAAATCACATTTTGCTAAAAAGTAACACAGACAATGAAGTAATATCAATAAACAATGTACCGAATGGCATAGTACCCAAATTCTGTTTTTTGATTTTTTTTATTAATTTTTTATTAAGATTTTTTTTTTTAGTTTACAACATTCAGTTCCGCATGAACCTGAGTTCCAGATTTTCTTCCTCCCCTCCCTCCCCAAGACGGCATGGAATCCAATATATCTTCTATATATAACTTCACGTTGAACTTATTTACATAATAGTCAATTTGTAAAGAAGAATTATTACAAATGGAACTAATCATAAGAAGGAAGAAACAAAACCAAAAAAGGCAAAAACAAAAACAAAAGAGACAAAAAAAAAAACAAGAAAAAAAAAGGAGCGCAAACAGTTTGCCTCAATCTGCATTCAGTCTCCATAGTTCTTTGTCTGGATATAGATATCTCTCTCCTTCATGAATCCTTTGGAGTTGTCTTCGAACCTTGTATTGCTAAGAAGAGCTAAATCTATCAAAGTTAGTCATCCCGGAATCCACGTATCTATGGTTGTGTATAATGTTCTCCTGGTTCTGCTCTGCTCCCCTCGCTCAGCATAATATCATGTAGGTTTTCCAGGTTATTATGAAGTTTGTATCTTCCCCATTTCTTATACCACAATAGTATTCCATTACATTCATATACCACAACTTGTTCAACTATTCCCCAATTTATGGGCATTCCCTTGATTTCCAATTCTTTGCTACTACAAAAAGAGCCACTATAAATATTTTTGTACATACAAATCCTTTTCTCACTTGCGTGATCTCTTTGGGATACAACTCTAGAAGTGATATTCCTAGGTCAAAGGGTATGAACATTTTTACAGCCCTTTGGGCATAGTTCCAAATTGCTATACATGATGGCTGGATCAGTTCACAACTCCACCAGCAGCATAACAGTGTTTTAATTTTCCCACATCCTCTCCAGCATTTATCATTTTCCTGTTGTTATTTTAGCCAATCTGACAGGAAAGATGTGGTACCGAAGAGTTGTTTTGATTTGCATTTTCTCTAATCAATAGTGATTTAGAGCATTTTTTCATATGCCTATAGATATCCTTAATTTCTTCCTCTGAAAACTGCCTGTTCATATCCTTTGACCATTTCTCAGTTGGGGAATGACTTTTTTTCCTCTAAATTTGGCTCAGTTCCCTGTATATTTTAGAGATGAGGCCTTTATCAGAGACACTAGTTGTAAAGATTTTCTCCCAATTTTCTGCTTCCCTCCTAATCTTTGTTGGATTGGCTTTTTTATACAAAAACTTTTCAATTTAGCATAGTCAAAATTATCCATTTTGCATTTCGTAACACTCTCTATCTCTTGTTGTGTCATGAATTCTTTCCTTTCCCATAAATCTGATAGGTAAACTATTCCTTGCTCTCCCAAATTACTTATAGTATCAGCCTTTATTCCTAAATCATGAACCCATTTTGACTTTATTTTGGTATATGGTGTAAGATATTGGTCTATGACTAGTTTCTGCCCTACCATTTTCCAATTTTCTCAGAAGTTTTTGTGAAATAGTGAATTCTTAGCCCAGAAACTGGATTCTTTGGGTTTATCAAAGAGTATATCGCTATAGTTGTTGACTACTGCGTCTGGTGTACCTAACCTATTCCATTGATCCATGACTCTGTTAATTAACCAGTATCAGGTAGTTTTGATGACTGCTGCTTTATAGTACAGGTTAATGTCTAGTATGGCTAGGCCATCTTCCCTCACATTTCATTAATTCCCTAGATATTCTAGACCTCTTGTTTTTCCAGATGAATTTTGTTATTATTTTATCCAGCTCTGTAAAATAATTTTTGGTAGTTTGGTGGGTATGGCACTGAATAAGTAAATTAATTTAGGTAAAATTGTCATTTTTATTATATTAGCTCAGCCTAACCATGAGCAACTGATTTTTTCCATTTATTTAGATCTGACTTTATTCACGTGAAAAGTGTTTCTTAATTATGTTCATATAGGCCCTGGGTTTGTCTGTGCAGGTAGACTCCCAAATATTTTATAGTGTCTACGTTAACTTTGAATTGAATTTCTCTTTCTATTTCTTGCTGTTGAGTTTTGTTAGTAATGTATAGGGATGCTGAGGATTTATGTGGGTTTATTTTATGTCCTGCAACTTTGCTAAAGTTCTTTATTATTTCAAGTAGTTTTTTACCTGATTATCTAGGATTCTTTAAGTAAATCGTATCATCTGCAAAAAGTGATAATTTAGTTTCTTCTTTGCCTATTCTTTTTTTTAATTTAAATTTATTTATTTAACATATTTTGTTTTCAGCATTGATTTTCACAACAGTTTGAATTACAAATTTTCTCCCCATTTCTACCCTCCCCCCCACTCCAAGATGGCATACATTCTGGTTGCCCTGTTCCCCAGTCAGCCCTCCCCTCTATCACCCCCTCCCCTCTCATCCCCTTTTCCCTTCCTTTCTTGTAGGGAAAGATAAATTTCTATGCCCCATTGCCTGTGTATCTTATTTTTTAGTTGCATGCAAAAACTTTTTTTTGTTGTTTTTGAACATCTGTTTTTAAAACTTTGAGTTCCAAATTCTCTTCCCTCTTCCCTTCCCACCCACCCTCCCTAAGAAGTCAAGCAATTCAACCTAGGCCACACGTGTATCATTATGTATAACCCTTCTACAATACTCATGTTGTGAGACTAACTACATTTTGCTCCTTCCCAACCCATCCTGCTTTATTGAATTTTCTCCCTTGACCCTGTCCCCTTTCCAAAGTGTTTGTTTTGATCACCTCCACCCCCATTGCCCTCCCCTCCATCATCCCCCCCCTTTTATTTATATTTTTTTTAATCTTCCTCCCTCTTCTTTCCTGTGGGGTAAGATACCCAACTGAGTATGTATGGTATTCCCTCCTCAGGACAAATCTGATGAGAGCAAGTTTCACTCATTCCCCCCTCATCTGCCCTCTCCCCTCCTCCCACAGAACTTCTTCCTCGTCTCACCTTTATGCGAGATAATCCACCCCATTCTATCTCTCCCTATCTCCCTCTCTCAGTATGTTGCTCTCTCATTCCTTAATTTCATTTTATTTCTTTTAGATATCTTCCCTTCATCTTCAACTCACCCTGTGTCTGTTCTCTCTCTTTTACATATATATATATATATATATATATATATATATATATATATTCACACACACATATATACACATATATATATACACATACATACACATAGATATATACATACATACACATTCACTTCTATATATACATAAACATATATATATATATATATGCATATTCCCTTCAGCTGCCCTAATACTGAGGTCTCATGAATCATACACATCATCTTTCCATGTAGGAATGTAAACAAAACAGTTCAACTTTAGTAAGTCCGATGCAATTTCTGTTTCTTGATTACCTTTTCATGCTTCTCTTGATTCTTGTGTTTGAAAGTCAAATTTTCTTATTCAGTTCTGGTCTTTTCACTGAGAAAGCTTGAAAATCCCCTATTTTATTGAAAGTCCATATTTTGCCTTGGAATATGATACTCAGTTTTGCTGGGTAGGTGATTCTAGGTTTTAATCCTAGCTCCATTGACCTCCAGAATATCATATTCCAAGCCCTTTGATCTCTTAATGTAGAAGCTGCCAGATCTTGGGTTATTCTGATTGGGTTTCCACAATACTCAAATTGTTTCTTTCTGGCTGCTTGCAGTACTTTCTCCTTGATCTGGGAGCTCTGGAATTTGGCAACAATATTCCTAGGAGATTTCTTTTTGGGTCTATTTGAGGAGGCGATCGATGGATTCTTTCAATTTCTATTTTGCCCTGTGGCTCTAGAATATCAGGGCAGTTCTCCTTGATAATTTCTTGAAAGATGGTATCTAGGCTCTTTTTTTGATCATGGCTTTCAGGTAGTCCAATAATTTTTAAATTATCTCTCCTGGATCTATTTTCTAGGTCAGTGGTTTTTCCAAGGAGATATTTGACATTGTCTTCCATTTTTTCATTCCTTTGGTTCTGTTTTATAATATCCTGATTTCTCATAAAGTCACTAGCTTCCACTTGCTCCAATCTAATTTTTAAAGTAGTATTTTCTTCAGTGGTCTTTTGGACCTCCTTTTCCATTTGGCTAACTCTGCCTTTCAAGGCATTCTTCTCCTCATTGGCTTTTTGGAGCTCTTTTGCCATTTGAGTTAATCTATTTTTTAAGGGGTTGTTTTCTTCTGTGTATTTTTCAGTGTTTTTTTGGGTCTCCTTTAGCAAGTCATTGACTTGTTTTTCATGGTTTTCTCGCATCCTTCTCATTTCTCTTCCCAATTTTTCCTCTACTTCTCTAACTTGCTTTTCCAAATCCTTTTTGAGCTCTTCCATGGCCTGGGACCAGTTCATGTTTTTCTTGGAGGCTTTTGTTGTAGGCTCTATGACTTTGTTGTCTTCTTTAGGCTGTATGTTTTGGTCTTCTTTGTCACCAAAGAAAGAATCCAAAGTCTGAGACTGAATCTGGGTGTGCTTTCGCTGCCTGGCCATATTCCCAACCAACTAACTTGACCCTTGAGTTTTTCAGTGGGGTATGACTGCTTGTAGACTAACGAGTTCTATATTCCACGTTTGGGGGGGAGGTGCCAGCTCTGACACACCAGCACTACTCCTTCCCCAAGAACCCCCAGGCCGGGCTGGGCCTAGATCCTCAACAGGCTGTTGCACTCCTGCTCTGATCCGCCACTTAACTCCTCCCACCAGGTGGGCCTGGGGCCAGAAGCAGCAGCAACTGTAGTTGCCCCACCTCCGCTGCCTCTGGGGCTGGAAGCCGAACAGCGAACTCCTTCCACTCCCGCAGCTTTTCCCACTAACCTTCTCCACAGTCTTTGGGGTTTGTGGGTTGAGGGGGTCTGGCAACTGCCGCAGCTCACATATTCAGGGCGCTAGGGGCCCCATCCGCCCGACTCCAAGTTTGGTTGTTCCACGCTGCTCAGGCTGGGCTCTGCTCCACTCCATTCCCAGCTCCCAGCTCCCAGCTCCCAACTCCGTGTGGAATAGACCTCACCCAGAGACCATCCAGGCTGTCCTGGGCTGGAGCTCTGCTTCCCTCTGCTGTTCTGTGGGTTCTGCCCTTCTTTGCCTATTCTAATTTCTTCAATTTCTTTTTCTTCTCTTATTGCTACAGCTAACGTTTCTAGTACCAAATTGAATAATAAGGATGATAATGGACATCCTTGTTTCACCCCGGATCTTATTGGGAATACATCTAGGTTATCCCCATTACAAATAATGCTTGTTGATGGTTTTAGGTAGATGCTATTTATAATTTTAAGGAAGGCTCCTTTTATTCCTATGCTTTCTAGTGTTTTTAACAGGAATGGGTGTTGTATTTTGTCAAAGGCTTTTTCTGCATCTATTGAGATTATCATATGGTTTCTGCTAGTTTTAATGTTGATATGATCAATTATGCTGATAGTTTTCCTAATAATGAACCAGCCTTGCATTCCTGGAATAAATCCTACCTGGTCATAGTGTATTATTCTCATGATAAGTTGCTGCAATCTTTTTGCTAATATTTTATTTAAAACTTTTGCATCAATATTCATTAGGGAAATTAGTGTATAATTTTTTCTCCATTTTGGCTCTTCCTGGTTTAGGTAACAGTACTGTATTTGTGTCATAGAAAGAATTTGGTAGGACTCCTTCTTCACCTATTTTCCTAAATAGTCTCTAAAGTATAGGAAATAATCGTTCTTTGAATGTTTGATAAAATTAACATATAAAAACATCTGGCCCTGGAGATTTTTTCCTGGGGAGTTCATTGATGGCTTGCTCAACTTCTTTTTCTGAGATGGGGTTATTAAAGTGTTTTATTTCCTCTTCTGTTAACCTGGGCATTTTATGTTTTTGTAGATATTCATCCATATCCCTAAGGTTGTTAAATTTATGGGCATACAATTGAGCAAAATAATTCCTAATTATTGTTTTAATTTCCTCTTCAGTGGAGGTGAATTCACCCTTTTCATTTTTGATACTGGTTATTTGATTTCCTTTTTTCTTTTTTTATAAATCAAATTGACCAAAAGTTTTTTTCAATTTTATTGTTTTTTTTCATAAAACCAGCTCTTGGTTTTATTTATTAATTTAATAGTTTTCTTGATTTCAATTTTATTAATCTCTCCTTTGATTTTCAGTATTTCTAATTTGGTATTTAATTGGGGGTTTTTAATTTGTTCTTTTTATAGCTTTTTCAGTTGCATGTCCAATTCATTGATCTCCTTTTTCTCTATTTTATTTATGTAAGCATTTGGAGATATAAAGCTTCCCCTAAGAAATGCTTTTGCTGCATCCCATAAGTTTTGGTATGTTGTCTCATTATTGTCATTCTCTCGAATGAAATTATTATTTCTATGATTTGTTCTTTGGCCCACTCATTCTTTAGAATTAGATTATTTAGTGTCCAATTAATTTTTAGCTTATATTTCCATGGTTCTTTGTTACAAATAATTTTTATTGAATCATGATCTGAAAAGGATGATTTGAATACTTCTGCCTTTCTGCACTGGATTGTGAGGGTTTTATGCCCTAGTACATGGTCAGCTTTCGAGTATGTGCCATGTACCACTGAGAAAAAAGTGTATTCCTTTTTATCCCCATTCTCCAGAGATCTATCATATCTGCCTTTTCTAAAATTCTATTCACCTCCTTAACTTCTTTCTTTTTTATTTTGAGGTTAGATTTATCAAGTTCAGAGAGGGGGAGGTTGAGGTCCCCTACTAGTATGGTTTTGCTATCTATTTCTTCCTGTAATTCCCTTAACATTTCCTCTAAGAATGTGCCTGCTATACCACTTGATGCATATATGTTAAATAATGATATTACTTCATTGTTTATGGTGCCTTTTAGCACAATGTAGTCTCCTTCCTTGTCTCTTTTAATTAGATCTATCTTTGCTTTTACTTTGTCTGAGATTAGGATTGCTACCCCTGCTTTTTTTTTTTTTACTTTAGTGGAAGCACAATATATTCTATGTCAGTCTTTTACCTTTACACTGTGTGTATTCCCCTGTTTCAATGTGTTTCTTGGAAACAGCATATTGTAGGATTATGATTTTTTTTTCCAATGGGTCATCCAAACCTTTTTATTTCCTTATTTATTTATTTATTTTATTTAATATATTTAGTTTTCAGCACTGATTTTCACAAGAGCTTGAATTACGAATTTTCTCCCCATTTCTACCCTCCCACCCACTCCAACATGGCGTATATTCTGGTTGCCTCATTCCCCACTGAGCCCTCCCTTCTGTCACCCCACTTCCTCCCATCCCCTTTTCCTTTCCTTTCTTGTAGGGCAAGATAAATTTCTATACCCCATTTCCTGTGTATCTTATTTCCTACTTGCATGCAAAAACTTTTTTTTTTGTTTTTGAACACAATACTCATGTTGTGAAAGACTAATTATATTTTGCTCCTTCCCAACCCATCCCCCTTTATTGAATTTTCTCCCTTGACCCTGTCCCTTTTCTTCTTTTTTTAAAATTTATTTATTTATTTAATATACTTAGTTTCCAGCAATGATTTTCACAAGAGTTTGAATTACAAATTTTCTCCCCATTTCTACCCTCCCCCCCACTTCAAGATGATGTATATTCTGGTTGCCCTGTTTCCCAGTCGGCCCTCCCTTCTGTCACCACACTCCCCCACCCATCCCCTTTTCTCTTCCTTTCTTGTAGGGCAAGATAAATTTATATGCCCCATTGCCTGTGTATCTTATTTTCTAGTTGCACGTAAAAACTTTTTTTTTTGTTTTTGAACATCTGTTTTTATAACTTTGAGTTCCAAATTCAATCCCCTCTTACCTTTCCACCCATCCACGCTAAGAAGTCAAGCAATTCAACATAAGCCACATGTGTATCATTATGTATAACCCTTCCACAATACTCATGTTGTGAAAGACTAACTATATTTTGCTCCTTCCCAACCCATCCCCCTTTATTGAATTTTCTCCCTTGACCCTGTCCCCTTTCCAAAGTGTTTGTTTTTGATTACCTCCACACCCATCTGCCCTCCCATCCATCATCCCCCCCTTTTTTTTAATCTTCTTCCCTCTTCTTTCCTGTGGGGCAAGGTACACAATTGAGTATGTATGGTACTCCCTCCTCAGGCCAAATCTCATGAGAGCAAGATTGACTCATTCCCTCCTCACCTGCCCTCTCCCCTCCTCCCACAGAACTGCTTCCTCTTGCCACCTTTATGCGAGATAATCAACCCCATTCTATCTCTCCCTATCTCTCTCTCTCAATATATTCCGCTCTCATCCCTTAATTTGATTTTATTTCTTTTAGATATCTTCCCTTCATCTTCAACTCACCCTGTGCCCTCTCTCTCTCTCTCTCTCTCTCTCTCTCTCTCCTCTCTCTCTCTCTCTCTCTCTCTATATATATATATATATATATATATATATATATATATACACACACACACACACACACATACATATACATACATACACATTCACTTATATATATACATAAACATATATATGTATATATATATATATGTATATATATGCATATTCCCTTCAGCTACCCTAATACTGAGGTCTCATGAATCATACATATCATCTTTCCATGTAGGAATGTAAACAAAACACTTCAACTTTAGTAAGTCTGATGCAATTTCTTTTTCTTGTTCTTTTTCTTGATTACCTTTTCATGCTTCTCTTGATTCTTGTGTTTGAAAGTCAAATTTTCTATTGAGCTCTGGTCTTTTCACTGAGAAAGCTTGAAAGTCCTCTATTTTATTGAAAATCCATATTTTGCCTTGGAGCATGATACTTAGTTTTACTGGGTAGGTGATTCTAGGTTTTAATCCTAGCTCCATTGACCTCCGGAATATCATATTCCAAGCCCTTTGATCTCTTAATGTAGAAGCTGCCAGATCTTGAGTTATTCTGATTGGGTTTCCACAATACTCAAATTGTTTCTTTCTGGCTGCTTGCAGTATTTTCTCCTTGATCTGGGAGCTCTGGAATTTGGCAACAATATTCCTGGGAGATTTCTTTTTGGGATCTATTTGAGGAGGCGATCAGTGGACTCTTTCAATTTCTATTTTGCCCTGTGGCTCTAGAATATCAGGGCAGTTCTCCTTGATAATTTCTTGAAAGATGATACCTTGACTCTTTTTTTGATCATGGCTTTCAGGTAGTCCGATAATTTTTGAATTATCTCTCCTGGATCTATTTTCCAGGTCAGTGCTTTTTCCAATGAGATAGTTCACATTGTCTTCCATTTTTTCATTCTTTTGCTTCTGTTTTATAATATCTTGATTTCTCATAAAGTCACTAGCTTCCACTTGCTCCAATCTAATTTTTAAAGTAGTATTTTCTTCAGTGGTCTTTTGGACCTCCTTTTCCATTTGGCTAATTCTGCCTTTCAAGGCATTCTTCTCCTCATTGGCTTTTTGGAGCTCTTTTGCCATTTGAGTTAGTCTATTTTTAAGGTGTTGTTTTCTTCAGTATATTTTTCAGCATTTTTTGGGTCTCCTTTAGCAAGTCATTGACTTGTTTTTCATGGTTTTCTCACATCCTTCTCGTTTCTCTTCCCAATTTTTCCTCTACTTCTCTAACTTGCTTTTACGAATCCTTTTTGAGCTCTTCCATGGCCTGGGACCAGTTCATGTTTTTCTTGGAGCCTTCTGTTGTGGGCTCTTTGACTTTGTTGACTTCATCTGTCTGTATGTTTTGGTCTTCTTTGTCACCAAAGAAAGATTCCAGAGTCTGAGACTGAATCTGGGTATGTTTTCACTGCCTGGCCGTATTCCCAGCCAACTTACTTGACCCTTGAGTTTTTCAGTGTGGTATGACTCCTTGTAGAGTTTAGAGAACTATGTTCCATGCTTGGGAGGATGCACCAGCTCTGCCACACCAGCACTCCTCCTTCCCCAAGAACCCCCAACCCGGACTGGACTTAGATCTTCAGCAGGCTCTGCACTCCTGCTCTGATCTGCCACTTAATTCCTCCCACCAGGTGGGCCTGGGGCCGGAAGCAACTGCAGCTGTACTTCTGTAGCTGCACCACCTCCACTGTCCCCAGTGCAGTAGCCAAACCTCGAAATCCTTCCACTCCCACAGCTTTCCCCACTAACCTTCTCTGTTATCTTTGGTGTTTGTGGGTTGAGAAGTCTGATAACTGCTGCAACTCACTGATTCAGGGTGCTAGGGCATACTCCGCCTGGCTCCTGGTCTGGTTGGTCCACATCACTCACACCGGGCTCTGCTCTGCTCCCAGCTCCGTGTAGGATAGACCTCACCCAGAGGCCATCCATGCTGTTCTGGGCTGGAGTCCTGCTTCCCTCTGCTGTTTTGTGGGTTCTGCAGTTCTAGAGTTGGTTCAGAGCCATTTTTATAGGTTTTTGGAGGGACTCGGTGGGGAGCTCACGCTAGTCCCTGCTTTCCAGCTGCCATCTTGGCTCCACCCCACTCCCTGCCCCCCTCCCCAGGATTATGATTTTTAATCCATTCTGCCCTCCACTTCCATTTTATGGGAGAGTTCATCCCATTCACATTCACAGTTATGATTACTATCTATGTGTTTTTCTCCATCCTATTTCCCCCCCGTTTATGCTTTTGTTTCTCCCTTTCCCCTTCCACTCCTCAACAGAGTTTTCCTTTGACCCCCACCTTCCTCAGTTTACCTTCCCTCTTGATTCCCCTCCCTTATCTTACTGTTTTCCCCTTGCTACTTCTTCGCTCCCTTCTGACCACCCCCTCCCTTTTTTCCCCTTTCCCCTCCTACTGCCTATAGGACAAGTTAGATTTCTGTACTTATCAGGGTATGTTATTCCCTTCTTGAACCAAATCCAATGAGAGTAAAGCTCAAATACTGCTCTTCTCCCTCCCTTCTTTCCCTCTACTTCTATATGTTTTTGTATCTCTTCATGTGATGTAATTTGTCCTTTTCTACTACCTCTTCTCCCAGAACCATCTTTTTATATCTCTTAATTATATTTTTTATCATTATATCTACTATTTTATACTGATTCCCACAGTCTATGAATATCCCTTTCAACTGTCATAATAAGTATACAATTCTCAAGATTGACATATATATATATATACATATATATATATATATATATATATATATGTAAAACAAAATAATCCTATATAAGGATGTAACTAATTAGCCTTATTGATTAACTAGGAGTTTTTTTCCCCCATTTACCTTGTTATGTCTCTCTTGAGTTTTGTTTTTGGAGATCAAATTTTCCATTGAGATCTGGCCTTTTCATCAGGAAGGTCTGGAATTCCCTTATTTCATTGAATGTCCATCTCCTTGCCTGGAAAATTATGCTCAGTTTTGCTGTGTAGGTGATCCTTGGTTGTATTCCAAGCTCCTTTGCCTTTTGGAATATCGTATTCCAATTTCTCTTGACATTTAAAGTAGAAGCTGAAAGGTCCTGCTTGATCCTGACTGTAGTTCTGTGATATTTGAATTGTTTCTTCCTAGATGCCTGCAGTATTTTCTCCTTTATCTGGTAGTTCTGGAATTTGGCTATAGCATTTCTTGGAGTTTTCAATTTGGGATCTTTTTCAGGAAGTGATCAATGGATTCTTTCGATGATAATTTTACCCTCTGGTTCTAGGACCTTCGGGCAATTTTCCTTAAGAATTTCATGGAAGATACTGCCCAGGGTATTTCTTTCATCATAGCTTTCAGGTAGACCAATAATTCTTAGATTGTCTCTCCTGGATCTATTTTCCAGGTCAGTTGTTTTTCCGATCAGATATTTCATGTTTTCTTCTATTTTTTTCATTCTTTAGATTTTGTTTGACTGATTCTTGATGTCTCATAGAGTCATTAGCTTCTACTTGCCCAATTCTAATTTTTAATGTTTTGTTTTCTTCTTTTATCTTCTCTATCTCCTTTTCCATTTGGTTGATTTTACTTTTCAGTGAGACATTTTCTCCATTTATTTCCTGATTTTCCTTAACTAGTTCCCTGATTTTACCTTTTAAAGATTTGTTTTCCTCTTTGAATTTTTTTTCCATTTTTTCCATTTTTTCCTTTTACCTCCCTAATTTGGTTTTTAAAGTCCTCCTTGAGTTCTTCCAAGAATGTTTTTTGGTCTGGAAACCAGTTCACTTTCCCTTTTGAGGCTTCAGATGTGGGTGTAGTGTCCATGCTGTCCTCTTCTGAATTGCTATTTTGGTCCTCCCTGTATCCATAATACAAATCAATTGTCTTTGGCTTCTTAGCATGTTTTTTCATGGTGTTTTTTTTTTTCCTCCTGGCTTCTAACATGGATCTCTGTTTCTGAGGCTCATGGGGCTCTGTCCCAAGTTTCTTGTCTTGGAATCTGTGGGTCTTCTCACTGGCTTTATGTTCTACGGCCTCTGGGTTTGTGAGGTGTGGGAGAGGAGTGATCTGGCTGCTGGGGGAGGGGTCTCCTCTTCCCCAGGTCTGTTCTACTGAATAGGTGGTCTCAGCTCTTGTCTGTGCTGGTGTATGCCACTTCCCCTGGCTTTGCAAAGCCCAGTCTGGGCTCCTGGCATTGATATTTGTTAGCTCCACCTCCTGGGACTCAGTTGCTCTCTTTGTTCTGCTGAGGTGAGGGTTGCTGGGACACCTCTATTCCTGCACTATTCTCCTTCTGCCACCACAGGAAGGACCGTGTCTCCCACTTCTCTCACTACTGAAGCCCCCTTCTGGCTCCTCTGTTTCTCCTGTAGTATTATTCTCTCAGTTTATTCAAGGGAGGGATAAAAGTCATTTTACCTGCACATCAAGGCCCCCAGAAGTTCAAGAAGGTGAGTTTCAAACCTTTAGACTGTAGGTTAGAGGTCTCTGGGTTAGCTGCTCCCGCGAGCACAGGCTTTGCGCTCTGGCAGACTCAGTATTCAAATTCTTGAAGGAAAAATTAAATGAGTTACAGGATGAAATAGTAAAACAATACTAGTGGGGGAATTTCAATTTATCTTTCTTAGACCTACATAAAGCAAACTATAACATAAATAAGAAAGGTGATGAATATAATTTCAGAAAAGTTAGATAGACTTTTGGAGAAGATTGTATGGGAAGAGAAATAAATATATATTTTCATCAATTGTATATGGCACCTTCATGTGTTATGGCATAGAAACCTCATGAACAAAATTTTTAAAAAAGCAGAAATTTTAAGTGTACCTTTCTCAAAACACAATGAAATGGAAATTGCATTCAATAAAGAACCTTAGAAACACAGATTAAAGTAATTGGGAATTAAATCTAATCATTCCTAAGGAATAAAAGGGTCAAAGAATAAATGATATAAAAGTCAATAATTTCACATTAGATCATTATTAATTAGGGAAATGCAAATTAAAATAACCTTGAGATATCATTTTACACTAATCAGATTGGCTAAAATGATTGAAAGGGAAAGTAACACCTGTGGGAGGGAATATAGAAAAATTGGTACACTAATTCACTCTTGGTTGAATTGTGAACCCATCCAAGCATTTTGGAGAGCAATCTGGAATTACACCCAAAGAGATATTAAACTTCCTGTACTCTTTAACCAAGCAATGGCATTACTTAGAATACTTAGAATAGCAACAGTTAGCATTACTTAGGAAACAATAGCATTGTTTCTCAAGATGTTTAGCCACTGTCTGCATCTAAAGAAAGAACTAATAAATAGAAAGTATGTATACAATGATTGTACACACACACATACACACACGCACACTATATATATATATATATATATATATATATATATATATATATATTATATATATGCATACACACGCACTATTATATGTGCATATATATACATATATATATATATATATACACACACACACACATATTTATGCTTAATGGCAGCCATCTCTCAGGCAGGGAGAGGGAGGGAAGAAAACAAGAGGAAAAATCTAAATGATAACTTAATTTTATATTTTAAAGGAATAGCAAGTTGTACATAATAAATTTGCAGTTTCATGTGCAATCATCTTTTTTTTCTATTCCACTATGCTATGGGAATGCCTGTTATATTTCTTAAGTTCAGGATAAAATAAATATCTTTTTTAAAGAAAATAACAATGATGACACAACATATCAAAATTTGAGAGATTTAGTCAAAGCATTATTTAGGGGACAATTTACATCTCTAAATGTTTATATCAATAAAAGAAAAAAGAACAAATCAATGAATTGAGAAAGAAAGTAAAAAAAGAACAAATTAAAAAACCCCAGTTAAACACCAAAATACAAATCCTGAAAAATCAAAGGAGATATCTATAAAATTGAAAAAATAAACTAAAAATTAATAATAGGGGGTGGTTTCCTGGGGAAAAACAACAAAAATGATAAACAGATAAACTATCAGTTAAATTCTTTTTAAAAAGAAGAAAAGAAAATCACCAGTATCTAAAATAAAAGTTGAAATATACAAACACGAAGATGAAATTAAAGCAATTATTAGAAGCTATTTTTGCCCAATTGTATGCTATATGCCAATAAAACTAACAGTCTACAAAAAGTGGCTGAATATTTACCAAAAAAAAATATAAACTGCCCAGATTAACAGAAGAGGAATTAGAATACTTAAATAACCCTATCTTAGCAAAATAAATTAAAAGGCATAAATGAGCTCCCTAAGAAAAATATCCTAGGATTAGATGGATTTACAAGGGAAAAACATGGATAGAGTTGCATAAAATGGTGAAGAGCAAAGTGAGCAAAACCAAGAGAACATTGTATATAGTAATAGTAATACTGTTTCAAGAACAACTTTGAGCAACTAAATCATTTTATCATAAATTCACAAATTAACTACAAAGCACCTATGAATGAAGCCACTATCTGCATCAAATATTTAAAGAATATTCAATTCCAATACTTATAAACTATAGGTTGGTTGGTTGGTTGTTGTCCTTTTTTCTCAGAGGACCAAAATGATCAAAATGACATCACTATGTTAGAGTCAAGGTACAGTGTGACCCACTGTGGCTGATCAGACCAATACAAGCTCAAAATGCTCTACCCCAGGTGAGGCATAAATAGTCTATGTGAATATCGGGGTGGATTTTCTAAATTTTCACATCTCACATTTCTTTTGAGCTACCTCAATTCTACTTTACTCATAAAGCACAGCACCTTCTTTCATGAGGGCATGACTTGCTGGGTGGTCCTGTTCCAGTGTCTCCTATGTCATGCAATCAATTCCAAAGTTTTTCAGAGAGATCATGAGAGTGTCCATTTGAAATAATATGTAAAGGCAGAGTCCTAACAATTTCCTTCTATTACACAAATATAGTTTTAATACCTAAACCAAGGAAAGCAAAAACAGAGAAAAACAAAACAAAACACAACTATAGACTGATTTCTCTGAGTATTGATGCAAAACTTTTTAGTGAAATACTAGCAAAGAAACTACAGGAATATCTCAAGGATCATACACTATGATGAGGTGGGATTTATATCAAGAATTTAGGGATGGTTTAATATCAGGAAAACTATAAGCAAGATTGACCATATCAATAACAAAAATGATAAAAATAGCATGATTATCTCAATAGATGCAGAAAAACATTAAGAAACATTTGAAAGCATGGGATATATTGAGCTTTCCTTAAAATTTAAAGTAATGTTCACTATAGTCAAGAATGAGCTTTCTATAATAGGGATAAACTAGAATCCTTTCCAATAAGATCAGGGTGCAGCAAGGATATACATTATCACCACTGCTATTCAATATCATAGCTATATCGATAAGACAAGAAAAATTGGAGGAATAAGAACAGGCAATAAGGTGATATGATGGTAAACTTAGATAACCTAAGAGAATCACCTGCCAAAAAACCAAACAAACTAGTTGAAATAGTTAACTTAAGCAAAGTTGAAAGATATAAAATACATCCATATAAATCATCAACATTTCTATAGATTACCAACAAAACTCAGCAGGAAGAAATAGAAAGAGAAATTCCATTTAAAATAACTGCAGACAGTATAAAATACTTGGGAATCTACCTGCTAAGACAAACACACAGGAACTATATGAATACAAATACAAAAGACTCTTGACATAAAAAGAGGTCTAAGCAATTGGAGAAATATCAAGTGCCCATGTGTAGACTGAGTCAATAATTTAGAAAATGAAATCACTTCCTAAGTTAATTTACTTATTTAGTACCATGCCAGTGAAACTACCAAAGAATTATATTATACAACTATAAAAATTAAGAGCAAAATTTATTTATAGGAATTAAATTCAAGACTATCAAGGGAATTAAAAAAGTGAAGGAAGGTATCCTAATAGAACCAGACCTCAAAGTAGATAGTACAAAGCAATAATTATCAAAACAACCTGGTACTGGATGAGAAATAGAGTGGTTGATCAGTGGAATAAATTAAGTACACAATATATAGAAGTAAATGACCACAGTAACCTAGTGTTTGATGTACCCAAAGATCCAAGGTATTGGGGGAAGAACTCAGTATTCAAAAAATAAATAAATAAAATGCTGGGAAAATTCAAAACAGTTCCAAAAAAACTAAACACAGACCAATGTCTCACACCATATTGTAAGATAAGATCAAAATAGGTAAATTATTCAGATATAAAAAGTGATAGCCTAAAGAAATTAAGGGGGTATGGAAAAAATTACTCATCAGGTCTGTGGATAAAGGAAGACTCCATGACCAAATAAAAGTCCAAAAAGGATCAGGAGAGTAAAATGGATTATTTTGAATACATGAAATTTACATGGAATTTTTTTAAATTTTTTTCCCACGAACATAACCAACGCAGTCAAAATTGATGCAAAATGGAGGAAAACTAGGAGGCATTACATGTAGTAACAGCAGTATTGTAAAAATAATCAACTGTGAAAGACTTAGCTATTCTTATCACTACCACAATTCCAAAGGACTCATCATGAAAAATGCTATCTACCTCCAGAAAGAGAAGAACTAATTAACTCTGAGTACAGATTGAAGTATTTTTTTCACTTTATTTTTCTTGATTTTTTTTGTAACATGGATAATATGTACGTGTATTTTGCATGACTTCATAGGTATATGGAATATCATATTTCTTACCTTCTCAATGGGAAGGAAAAGGGGTGGAAAAAGAAAGAGAATTTGAAACCAGAAATAAAAATTTAAAAAAATACTTCTTCAATACATGACTCTATCCTTTTGTTCCTCCTTATAAACAATACCTGAAGGAGGTTATATGGCACCAGCACCAAAGCAATACATGTAGAACACTACTGGAATGTCATCCTATTTCAGAAATAGTAAATTAATAGAAGTACTT
Organism: Trichosurus vulpecula; assembly: GCF_011100635.1. Lineage (NCBI taxonomy): Eukaryota > Metazoa > Chordata > Mammalia > Diprotodontia > Phalangeridae > Trichosurus > Trichosurus vulpecula. The sequence goes on along the minus strand of NC_050580.1, from coordinate 107,309,483 downwards.
AATTCCTCCCTAGAAGTTGCTAATTGATGGGGATTTGAAAACTTTACATTCCATGTTAATAGCATACCACCTCATGAAGTTCCATCACGGGCTTTTCATTTATTCACCTTTTCTTAATAATCGAGTAAATAGAAGATTCTCAAAGAAAAGCCTTCAAATGTCACCTGGTGTGAATTTAGAGAATGAATGAAAATAGGATTACAAAGTTGCACTGAATACAACCAGCCAGAGGTCACTATCATGGATGTTTACTCTGCTCCATTATCTGGGAAATGCTCAGTGACTCTGACAGACTTCAGTATCCAGTTTATCTGAACATATTGGTTGTTAGAACTTGGGGAAATGTGATAGTGTAGTTATTAGAATGTAGTTCCTTTTCACGAGCTATTGAAGGCAGCAGTAAAATGTATTCTCTGCTTTAGTCCTAAGGTGACTAATTCCTTAACCATTATACCACCTACTATAACAGATATGAAGTTCCCCAATAAATTGTTAAAGTTTGCCCCTCAGCACCTTACAGGTCAATGTGCAGTCAGGAAGAAAGGATCAGCAAGCCAGAAAACTATATAGTCAATGGAATTCATATAAAGGAAATCCTAGGAGAATGAGGGAACAGACATACTATACTAATGAAGGACTGCAGAGGGGAAGATGTATGGTTAAGTTGATTTCCTAAGGTCTCTACTATCCATGGAACTGAATATCTTAGCAAATAAGATTTTTTAAAAAAAAGAGCCCTGCACTATCCAGAGCTCACTTAAGAGAAGTGACAGCACTGCCATACCCATAGAAATGTAGCAAAGGGTTTGTTGCTTCCTTACCTCCACACCATATGTTACAGGAAGTTTCTGTTCTCGCAAGGTTGCTCCAACTAATTTGCGTAACCATTACCCGTTGTCTTCCTTAAGTTTACAAAATCTGTGGACGTCACTTTATTAACTAATCAGTGGGGGCCACCAGGGTGAGATATACTCAATCCACCAGCTAGGTGATCTTGGCAAGGTCTCACTGAAACACACACAAGAGATCCTTTCCCTCCCTGCCATGCCAACCCAAATAGCTTAGCATGTTTTAAGGAGGGTGCAGAAGGGAATATACATGGTTGCAAATCTATTCCTTGGATCTCTGGTCTCCAAGCAAATAAACAATGATAAAATTTGGGACTAATCTAGGGTATTATATGTTGAGTGGATCTAAAATTACCCCAAATCCCTTCTTTGTCTCAACTACAACATTTACCGCATTTGTAGAATACAACTGACATTCTATGGCCACAGTGTTAATTATACAGAAGGAAGATAAAGGACAATGTCTCCAAGCATCTCTGAAGACTGAAGGCACCTCCTACTGGCTCTCTCAGTTTTATAGGGATATGGAAGGATTAGGAGAAGGCATCTGGCCCACAAAACCTCTCAAGATCAGGCACTTTTAGAAGATGGAGAGCAAAGGAAATATGATAGGAGATAGTGGTCTTCTCTTTGTCTCACCAGCTGATAAGGTTTTCCAAAGCTGCTAGTTCCCAGTGCTTCAAAACTCCACATGGCTTGGCTATGCCCATATGGTTCAGTAGTTTGCATCTCTGCTGAAGATCTTGGTTTCTTGTTCTAACATATTCCTTGTGGATAGCTCAGGCAGAAGATTAGGCAAGTGGTGATGGCCATGTCTACAGTATGAATCTGAATGTGTGCTCCTTTTGACCAGAATGCCAGATGTATCTGTAGCATCCCTCCTGTTTCCACATACTACTACCTTTCAAGTACCCTTTATCCACTCCTCCCCCTACCCTGTGAAATTCAGAACCTTTATTCTACTACACAATATACTTTCCATCAGATATAAAACTAGACCGAATGCAAAAGCATAGCAATGATGTTGTGGTTCACTGAGTCAGTCAATAGACATTTATTAAGTACTCACTATGGATAATGTATTATTCTAGATGGTGAGGGAGTACACAACACTCAATGAACTTATGACCTAATACAAAAGGATAAGATGAACCCACTTTATATAGGGAGGCCTTTGAACCCATGAATCTTCCACCATTAGCTCTGGGATAATCAATCAACTGGAAATGATATGTCAATCAGTTGTCTTATGGTTCCACTCCCCATGGTAGTGACTTCCCAAAATAAACCACTCCCCACCCCCTCACCCCCAGGGTTACCACTATTTTATGTTATCTTCCCTTAACAGAATATAAGCTTCTTAAAGGGGATTGTCTTTCTTATTGTATTTGTATCATCAACACTTAGCACAATGCCTGGTACAAAATACTCAATAAATGCTTTCTTATATAGTGTTCCAGGAAATTCTCTAATACTATCCAATATACAATTATCCCTTCCACATCATGGCTTTCCCCATAGCAGTTTCAATAAGGTTGGCTTAAGAAATTAAATGGGAATTTTGAGGGAGTTTAGCCAAAGCCATAGATAGCATGCAAAGGCCAGCAGATGACACAGAAAAAGTTTAGAAACTCAGAAATGCATAAAATACATGTATAATATTGTATAAGATCAACATATCTTATCTTTTAACACCACAATAATTCAGACTTATCTGCTATGAAGCTAGGGCCAAAAAATTTTACGTAGATTTTCCAGATCTTAGGGGTGCCTCTCTAAATAAGTGAAATCACAGACTTAGGGGAAAAATGTGTAAGAGACTATGACTGTGCAAGGCATTGAAAATATAAACACAAAAATGAGGTAGTCTATTGGGTGTGGAAAGAGAAAAGAACATAAGCATAGATGTGTATATACTGAACTGAACAAAGTAATTTCAAGAGAGCAAGCAATAACAACTAGGAAGAATCAGGAAAAGCCTTGAATAGGAGGTGTCACCTAAGCTTCATTTTGAAGGAAGAAGGGGATTTTACATAGCAGAAATGAGCAGAGAATGATATCTAATGATGCAATAAAGTCCATGCAAATGAACAGAATCAGGAGACAGAGAGTCACGTATGAGAACAGCTGGCAGTTCAGTTTGACTAAAAGAGAGAATACAAGAAGGATAGTAATATGAAATAAGACTGAAAAGATAAGCGGGAACCAACATATTGAGGGATTTAAAGCCAGGCTGAGGATTTTGTTCTGTTCTATCATAAATGCAATAGAAAAGCACTGAAGATTTTAGAACAGTGGAGTGACAGGATCAGATCTTGGTTTAAGGAATGTCTCAGATAGAGGATAATTCAAGGGATGAGTGACTGGAAACCGACCAATTAGAAAGCCATTGCAGTAGTTCAGGAAGGAAGAGATGAGGACCTAGACTAGAGTGGTAACTGTATGAGAAAAAAACACACTGGAAGTAGAATCAATAAGACCTGAGGATGGATTTGATAGTGGGAAGAAGAGTAAGAAAAGGGGGAAGAAATAGGCAAAGATGTTTCCAAGGTTGCAAACTTAGGTAACTAAAAGGATGCTGGTATTCTCAACAGAAAAAGGAAAATTTGAAGGAGGTATTGTTTTGGGAACTTGCAGGTAAATAGGGGCATATGAAATGGACCTGAATAAATAAGGTATTCCCTAGAACATGATAAGGGCCAAATTTAGACAAATCCTACAGGAAAATTTGGGAAGGAAAGATTTTCTGCTAAACGGATAAGAGGAGGTTTTAAAATGTGGATGCCTGAAATGACCTTGGAAGTATAGGAAGTTTGAAAGGAGAAAGAAATGGATTTTAAGCATGGGAAACAGTCTACACTAACTCATAGAGCCAAGAGAGGGAGGTCAGGAAACTGTTATTGGTCTATTATTTTTTTTGGAATGAAGAATCCTTTAAGGAAAATAGCATTAAAATACCTGGAATGGTATGTTGGAGCCAGGTTGCCAAAGGCTTAAAGGCAAGGCTAGGAACTTTGTATTAAATTCTATAGACCAGAGGTGTCAAACACATAGCCCACAACTTTCCGAAACTAAATTAAAATTAAATCTGGGAATGTTTAAAACAATAAATAAATAAAAATACAATAAAAATAATATTATGTGATTTATTAGATCAATATGCAGCCCACAGGGATCCTTACATATGGTTTCAGGGCCCTTGGTTCTATTTCAGTTTTAGACCACTGCTGTAGAAAATGGAGGGCTATTGATGATTTTTGAGCAGAAAAAAGTGATGTGATCAGACCCGAGCACTGGGAAAATTTTAAAGCTATGTGAAAGATTGGAGAGAAGAGGACCTCAGAATAATGAGTCTTCCTAGGAAGTTATTGAATTTTCCATTTAGAAAGTCATTGGGAGATATTATATAAGGGTTTTGTGTTGAGATATTAGTTTGGATTGATGGATTCTGAGGTTCTATTCAATTCTAAAAAAGCTATTCTAGATTCTAGAGACGGAGGTTAATGTGAGAGATAATGTGAAGGTTGAACTGTGAGAACTCAAGATCTAAGTGGATAGGGATGATATGAAGTAAAATGATCAAGAATAAAAGGCCCCTTTGAGGTTTCAACATGAGTGCCTGGGAAGATAGGGGTGCCATTAATAAAAAATAGCAAAATTGAGAAGAGGTGAAGATGAAAGGTGGGAAGGGAAAATAATATAATTTTGGGAAAGTATGTCAAGTGCCAGGTGGAAATATTCTGAAACTAGTTGCATGTGCCAGGCTGGAATTAAAGACAAAGAATGGGGCTGGAAAGAGGGTTCCAGGTAAGTTCACTGAAATTTGGAAACAGTACTATGTACTCATAAGAACCAGTGAAAAAATTATAGCAACATTCATTTAAGAATATGAATGGGAGAAGGGATATTGGGAATACGGGGGACACAAGTGACCTTGTGTTGGCTTCCACAGATCCAGATCAATTTACCTATTTTTGAAGATGCTGAAGTCATCCACAATATTGCTTGGGTGATAAATGGATCCATTAAGGTAAAAGTTGGAAAACATTTTAGATATTGGTGTTTTACAAGGAGGGGCATTCTCTCCCACTCTTGCCCAATACCAGCTTTATGGTCTTAACAAATCATCTGGTCTGGTACTCAGTTTAGATACAAGCTACTGTCAACAAAAGATTTCATACCCAGTCAGGTTAAGTGAATTAGGACCTGTAACAACATTTCTGGCTCAGTATCCAAAATAAAATGAGTTATCTGTATGAACTTATGAGACCCTTAAAATAAATATAACACAGATGAAAGATTGAAGGCTATCGAAAGGACATATTTACTATATGCCCAAAGACATCACAAATACTCCAAGAACTTTAAGGAATCTCAAACGAAGGACATCTGCACTTGCTTCTCATGGTATGAGAATAGTCTCTTTATCCCTGCACAAACCATAGACTTACATAGAGCTCTCCATGCTGGATCTGTGGATTCCTGTGTACTTGAAAACCCTGATGACATTTCACTCTTCAGAACTGTGCCTGAACTATGTAAGTATCCCCAAAGATCTCAATATAAACTTGGAAAAAAACATAGGATTGTGAGACCACAGAATAGAAGAGACCAAATAACAGTCTCTCCAAAACAGAAACTGACATCTACAACTCAAACACAAGACCTCATCCATGCAATTATATTTTTGTGGCCATGGAAATCATTGTACTAGGCACTATGCTTTCTCAGTGGTGGGGGTGGTGACAGGGAGCTGTTCCAAGAGAAGCAAAAACATGCCACCTTCCCTGATGGAGTCTACAGTCTGACTGAGGTGAGGTGAGTGCCTTAGCAGCCAAACTGCAATGACCACTAGCAGTCATGAAAAACAAATGATGAAGTAAATCAACATCCTCTTGGGGAGAGGTGGGGGACAATGGATATGGAATTGGCTATACACACTGCCAAACATTGCCAATTCATCAACAAGGACTTATTAAGTATCCATGCTGTGCCAGCCACTGTTAGGTGGTCATGTAGGGCATCTGTTGGTTTTGTTTATATACATACACACACACATATACATATATATCCTTTTTTCTTTATTAAATGGTAGGGTTCAATGTTTAGGGAGGGAGACTAAGGGGAAATGCCTTAAGTCTCAAATTATACTATATGAATTATATTTACACAGAACCGAAGCAGGTGAGTTTAGAAAGGGGGTATTCTGTGCCAGAGGAGGAATGAGTTTATTTTGATCACTGAAAGCACTTTTATTCTGTCATTTTCTCCTCCCTTCCCCCTCCTAATCCTACTTCCCACCCCTACCCCCATTCCCCACCCACCTTCAGAGCAGTATTTGCAGTTCTGGGTTTTGACAGGGACCAAATGTGCCAGAATTCTGTTGAAGCAGCTGTTCTTGTGGTATTTCTGGCTTCACTGGAAGCATGGAAATACTGAAAATGCCATGTTCATAGGCTGCCGGGAGGGATGCTGTTTGTTGATTAAAATCCCCAGTGATGGTCTGTCAAAATGTGCCAGTTTGATACACATGGATAGTATATCTCTAGGATCTTCAAATGAGCATGCACAAATTATGATTCACCCAGAGGCCTTTGCAAATGTGCAAAATGACCAGCACACATTTCAAATATCAGAAGAAGAAAAGAGAAGGAAAGCAAACCTTCCTCACCGTCGCCACACATAAAGAGGACTACGGAAGGCCTACAAATTTCAGACCTTTACCACTACATGAATATATTGAACTGGATCTGCTCCACCTATAAATCATCTAACATCTTTAAAGTCACAGAAGTAGATAATAATGCGAGTCATTCTTCTGTTTTCAGATACATATGTGGTCCAAGCATGACCCACAAGATGAAAAGTCAGATCAGTCTTTTAATACTATTCTGAGATGCTGACTATTTTAAATCTTAGCTAAATGGTATACATTAACACTTCTTCGGTAAAGTGTGAATAAAGTAGGACTGCTCTGGAGAAACTTGTGTTCACTAAGATTAAGAGGCTGTAAAGTTTTGTTTGCCTTATTGGAAATCTGGGAACCTCATAGAGCACAAAGCCATAGCAATGATTTTCTTATTCAATGAATCATTCAACAAACTTTTATTTATTATTCACTAATTTTAACAAACTATTTTAGGTCCTGGGAGTAGGATTTTTTTTAATAAGATATGATCACTATCCCTCAAGGAGCTTACATCCAAATACAGAAAGGCAAGAAGAATCCACTTCAAGAAAGCAGGCATTCGAACCTATTTGAATCTTCCTTCATTATCTCATCATCTGTCTTGTATAGTCTCTTCTTCTGTTCTTATGGCTACAACTGAAATTCAGTTCCTAATGACTTCATACCTGGATTATTTCAGTAAGCTCTTGTTCATGTCCTGCCTGCTCTTAGGTTCTCCCTGCTCTAATCCACCCAGCATATCACCACCAGATTGCCTTTCCTAAAACTCAGCTCCGATTGAGGCATTCCTCTGCTCAAAAAATTCAATGATTGCCCATTGCCTATAAGACGAACTTAAAACTCATTAGCCCCCAAATTAGTCCAACCTAAGTCTAAACGTTGTGGCCTGATCTTCCTTTTCCGTTACCGGGCTCTATATTCCAGCCAAGCTGGCTTGCTTACTATTCTCAAAATATGCCAAAATACATCTTTGCTTCTACAAGTCTCTTGATGACCTTCTATTCTCTGTAATGATATCCCCTCATTTCTTTCCACTCTTCTAAATCCTATCCCTGTTTGAAAGTCCAGATGAAATCCCACCTCCTCTCCTAACTGTAGCCCTAGGTGATCGACTCCTCATATTAACTCCCAAAGCACTTCAACCATTTGGCAATAATCATTTCATGCCTTGGGACACATTATTTTGTCCTCTACTATAGGTGAGAGAGAAAGAGAGAGAGTAAGAGAGAGAGAGAGAGAGACAAAGAGGCAGACAGAGAGAAACAGAGACAGAGATTAACAAAATGTTAAATTTTTGACTCATACTGGGATTTTCCTCTCAGATACAGTTAAACCTCCTTGATGACCAGGACCAAATCATACTTCCTTGTGTCCTTCATAGTACCTACAACAGGACTTCACTGATGTCAAATGCTTCAATAAATAGCAGCCATTTTGTTGGTTTGAGATATTTAGAGGGCATCAGAACCTGCATTCTCACCTGTGTCAAGGTCTTCTGGGAGTGCTGACATATCTTGCCTTTTTGGGTAGGATTCTTGAGGCAAGGTACTTGAAGACTGGGTTTGAACCTACTTGAAATTCCCCAAGAATCAGAACCATACCTGCTGGGGCTGAGCTATCCCAAACGGAACAAGCTATCCCATGACAAAGTGATAATGTACAGGTACTTCCTTACAGATGTGATACTAGCTAGCCCTTGCCTTCTTATTTCCCTCAGTGGGCTATAGCTTTTACAAATGGTGTGAACTGAACCTCCGTACCATCACCGTACTATTCCCATGGTCATACTGGTCACCACACTTTACTCCTGTCCTTTAACTTCCACTCCACCCCCAAAGTGTCACTGCCATATAATTTACATTGGATTCATAGTGGTCACATTATAATCTAAGTGAAGAAGAGTTACTCATTCTATTTCTTGGTCGAACGCCTGAATGACCAAGGTGTCTGATTTCCAGCTATTACAGGCACTTTATAAGACATGTTATAACACTTGTCTTACCATTCTATTTACTGTGTCCCTTTATGATCCTGGCCAAACCATTCCACTCACCCACTATAATGAGAAATTCAGCTCTGGGTTCTATCCTGCTTCCTAGATCAGGCCTGTTTTCTACCTCCTCTTGGCTTGGACCTCTCTGGCCCCCTTCACCTATCTGACCCAGCTATCTGCCATTACCAAGAATTGCTACAGCTGTACTTTGAACTCCTAGCCCTCAGCTATAGTCTTAAACAGCAATCACCAGCACCTGACTCAGCAAGCCATCCACAGAGTCTCTAGTCTAGCTAGTTAGCACCAGCATTGGCCCAGTCCTATTATTACTAAGACCTGGTTCATTCTGCTCATAGAGGGGAGAGAGAGAGGAGACAGAGAGAGGAAGAGAGAGAGAGAGAGAGAGAGAGAGAGAGAGAGAGAGGAAGAGACTGAGAGAGACAGAGAGAGATAGAGAGAGAGAGAGAGGAAGAGACCGAAAGAGACAGAGAGATCTCCTCAGATACCTTGGCTCTAATAATCATGATCTAGTACTAGCTAGTGCTATGGATTTAAGCTTCCACTTGGTACAAAGGACAACACAAGGCATTGTGTCATATTAGGGTAAAAAATGAATAATAATAATAATAATAATAACATTAATAATAATGACATTTATATAAGACATTAAGATTTGTAAAGCACTTTAAATGTTCAATCAACAAATGTTGTGTATACTCTGTGCTAGATGCTAGAATATAAATAGTCAAAAATTCCCTGCACTCAAACAGTTTACATTCCAATGAAAGAAATGACATGCACAATCAATATACTAAACATATACAAGGTAATTTAGGGATGGGAGAAAGGCACTAGCATCTTGGGAGATCAAGAAAGGCTCTATGGAGAAAGTACAGGTTGACCTGAGTTTCAAGGAAACTTCTGATTCTAAGAGTTCTAAAGATTAGAAGGAAATATATTCTGAGGATGGGAGACAGCCAGTGCAAAAGCACAGAGAGGGGAGATGGAGTGTCATGAATCTCATTTGATTCTCACGACAACCCCATGAAGAATCAAGGAGCTGTGATTTGGGGACGTGGAAGGCCACTCCATAGATGGAGAACTCAAATGATCTATAATGTTTTCTTTTCTTTGTTGGGTGGAGGGGACTTCATGGATATCAAGAACTCTCTCTATGAAAACTCCTTCCTCCAATGCAGATCACTGGATCATAGATTGCCAGATTTCATGCTGCTCAGAACCTCAGAGGGCATGGAGTCTAATCCCTTAATTTTATAGATAAGAAAATTGAGGCCCAGTTAGGTGACTTGACTAAGGACACATAGGTAATAATTTTTACTTGTATTTTTCTTAGGTAACAGGAAATAATAAGTGTAAACCCTGCCTGTGACATGGGAAGACCCATTTGTTATGAAGGTTCTTCCATCAAAATGACAAAAGGAAGCTTTCTAAGAGTAAGAAGGAAATCACTGAGATGCCCAGCTATCCCAGACCCACCTGTAATGAACTGGTGCTGTGGTAGATATATAAAGCAGTATCATCTCAGCTTCCCACTTAAATCATGGCAAAGAGGGGACGTGGTAGATAGGAGATGCTTGCTTCATGCTCATGTGCCTTATTTATCACCATCTGAACTTCAATTTCATTTTCAAGGATGTGTAATTTCCTTGCTACAGGCACTCCTTCTACCAACACTTCCAAAGTCTTCCATAGATTGTTAGATGGTCTTTAAGTATTTCTGTACCTGAAAATTCATCCTGTGGAGCCAGCCTGTTCATGAATCTCCCCAAATTTGTTTTTAGACAGCAGACTCACAGTCCGTTCCTGTGCACTTGAAGCCTTTTCAGCATGGTAGAGCCTGAGCGAGCCGGCATAGCTTTAGGGAGAACACAGTCACTGGCACTCTAAAGTCAGGTACCACCAGGAGACTTTAGTGGACACCAACATTCTATAATTTCACCATGTGGCTCTTCTTACCAAAATTAGTTAGAAGCAGTCAGCCCTGATATTTTCCACTAAAATGAATTGCATGCCTCATGGACTCACAGATTTAAAACTGTGAGGAACCTCAGAAGTCATAGGACCATCAATTTAGAGAGATTTAAAGGAAGTTCAGGGGTCTAATCCAAGCCCCTCATTTTATAGTTAAGGTCCAGAGAAGATAAGTAACATGCTTAAGGTTACATAGGCATTAAGTGGAAAGGCTGGTTTTGAACTCAGGACTTCTGACTAAATATTCAGTACCCTTTCTATTGTACCATGCCTGGAGGTTATTGAGGGCTTAGTTTCTTTGGAATTCTACTTCACACTTTACCAACAAATTCATCTGATTCAACTACATATTAATATTTTCTTCTTTTATAAAAAAGCAGCCATCCATGTCTAAGCTCCCTTCAGAAAGATTAGTAATGTCATGTACATACTGGAATAGCAACATGCCTCAATTAAGTAATTGGTGCCAAAATCCCCCTTTCTGGGCACTTTGGGTGAAACCAGCCTAAGCCGCCAGTAACCATCAGCACCTTGGCTTTAATGAGCTTTTCATATTAGCTAGTGAAGAGCAAGAATCTAAAGGAATCAAATTCACACATCTTTATTCATTCGTCCATCCATCCATCCATCCATTCATCCATTCATTTAATAAATGAATTGCTTCTGTCCACACTCCTCACATGCTTCCTATGAATATCACTAGCTCCTGCCTCAAGAAAATAACCATACGCAAGACCCTGCCTGATTTAATTCCTATGATGAGACGTAAGCAACAATAATGCTCATTTGACAATCATCAAAAGTACTTGTGTGGGCACTATCCCATTGGATGGGTTGAATGATCAGTTTGCAAAAGCCCTGGCCTTTTCCCTGTAGCCAAGCCAGAGAAAGATTTTTCCCCAAGGTCACTGCTGTTTTGTTCCTACCCCACTTAAAATGCAGGATTCCCCACAGGCCATTAGTTGCTATCACACTCTGGGGAGTTGTCTATGACTGAACAGCCCATAATCCAAACTTATAAATTGGTGATTATCTTGAACATTCAAATATGAGCCCAGACAAATATATCACTTTCCCAGAATATGTGACCTTATCAATAGAGAAGTCCGGAGATTAAAACCTAAGTGAATTAGAAAGGTGAAGAAGGAAGGATAAACAACTTCAACAGAGATACCTCAGAAATCCAATATTTGTTTAGGAACTGCTGAGCTGTGAAGAGAACTGAGCTTGGTGCTGGAGGTGCTGAATTGGCCATAACCCTGCTATACTTTGAGGGGTAGCAGAGAGCCCTGGCCCATAATTATCCCCTCTACTCAGCCCTGGCAAAGATTCTGACTAACTGTTTATTTAAAAAAAAAACCATTGAAGGACCCTGTTAAAAGGCAAATCTATGATCTGATATAGCATATCATAAATCATTATTTCACTTTATTTCCCCTCACACAGTCAACATTGCAGCCAAACTAATCTATCCACTCTTCCCATACATGGTTTTCCTGTCTCCATGCTTCTACCCAGGGCTGGGTCCCATGTCCCTCTGTTTGTCTCCTCATCTGTGCTTCACCCACCTGTTACAAGATGCCTCTCCTAATACACCCACCGTTTAGCTGGTAGTGCTCATCTGCTGCCCAAATTGCTTGGCATTTACTTTACAAACACTTTTTTTTCTCGTTTATGTGTGTCCTCCCTAGAAGAAAGACAATTCCTCAAAGACAAGAACTCTGGACCCAGAATCAAGAAGACCAGAGTTCAAGTCTGAACCGAGGCACTGAGAATCTGTGTGACCTTGGGGAAATCATTTTATTTCTGTCTACCTCAGTTCCCTTGTCCGTGAAATGTAAATAATATTAGCACCTACCTCACAGGGCTGTCGTGAGGATAAAATGAGATAAAATCTGTAAAGTTTTGCAAACCATAAAGAGCTACAGAAATGTTATCATTCTTATCATCATTATTACTAATTATTATGGCAAAGCCCATGTTTTGTGAGGGCCATAGTCCCTGACATGTGGCATGGGTGTGTCATTGTCTAGCTGAAAGAGACACAGTATAGACATATCTCATCTCTTCTCCTCCCACCCTTCTCCAAGGAAGACTTTAATTGCTGCCAGGAAGGGAAGAAGGAGGGCAGGGACCCCATGCCACAACTCTCCTCTTCTCAGGGAGAGTGGTTCAAAGCTAGAATTACATCTATTTTCTCCCTTAAATACTGTTGGTTTCAAGCAGGAGTGGGGAACCTGCAGCCTAGAGGCCACACATGGCCTTCTATGTCCTTGGGTGTGGTCTTCTGACTGAGCCCGAGTTTTACAGAACAAATCCTTTTATTAAGGGGATTTGTTTTGTGAAGTTTGGATTCAGTCAAAGGGCTGCACTTGGGAACGTAGAGGGCCACATGTGGCCTCGAGGCCGCAGGTTCCTACCCTTACTACAAGGGATGTGATTTTCTGGTTCTACATAACTTTTTATCACTGTTCATTTCAAGGGAGAAGCAGGTCCCCAAGCTCTATATCTAAGGTTTCACTTCTTTCCCACCAAACGCCAGTTCCATAACAAACACACATAGCACTTAGATAAAACCCCATTTATCCAAATCACTAGCAAAACAGAAATCAGAGAAATTTTACATATGAGGCATGAAATATCAGGCAATACAGAATAAAGGTAGTCTCCTACTGCAGGCAAGGTAGCAGCTCAACTGAGAGAGAGTCCTAGATCTTACCCAAGGGGAAGTTCCCTGAAATCGCTAGTGTAGCAAGCTGGGAATGGGGACATGATGGAGACTGCCAGCTCCTCTCACATCCTCCCAGAATCTTTTTTTTTCTTCCCCTCAGCAACATGACATTAGATTGTCATCTTCTGAAAGCCAGTAGTTCCCAGAGTCCAAAGACATTCAGTGACTTGAAGAAAACTCCAAGAAGACTGAAGAGCTCTCCTCTCTCTGGCCTTCTGCCAAGGAGACATTCATCTCTGCCAAGGAGGAGAGAGTCTCATGCCAATGGTCTTTGGGATGGACTGAGTTTATAATAATAACAATAATAATTGTCTTTGTTGTTGTCTTTGCTCAGTTGTAATGGTAAGAAGGGCGGGACTTTTTTTTTTTTTGCTGTTTTCTCTTTTGGAATGCTAAGGTAATCAAGTACCTTTAAGTCTTGCCTTTCAAATGTAATGGCAAGCAAAGTGGGACTTTTTGCTGTTTTTTGTTTGTGCTTCTTAGCACTGAGGTAATCAGTGCCTTTGATGAGTCTTGCCTTTGTTTCTTTGATTGAATCAAGAGTATTTGATGACCTGCTTAAGAAACAGGAAACACTACTTCACGTGGGTTTGAGTCACATGGTCACAATGTCCTCTGACCCTGAGAAGGGTATATAAGATCTGAGGTCAGCATTTTGTTTTGGGGTTCTCACTCACTGGAAGAATGTCAGGTGATTTGACCAGAGGAGTCTCTGGGTAGGCGTCACGGAGCCCCCCAGCTTTGAAAATCCAGATGTTGATGCTTCTCTCTCTGGTAACTGTATGTATTGCTATAGTTAAATGGTTAGAAGGCTGTCTACTGGGTGGTGTTTATTTGCTCTGTTTATATAATGTATGCTTGTAATTTCTGTTTGTATTCTCTCTGAAGTTCAACGTTCTGGCTTTTCCCCCTGAACTAAGTGAATGATACATGTGTGTTTAGTTGGAGTGAGATTGTTAACCCCTTAAAGTTGCTTTCCTTAGAAAAGCCGATCAAAGAACATGTGCTAGCAGCCCTTCTGTGTGCTGGTGTTATTGGCCTTACACCCCCACAGCAGCTGCTAGCAACATTGTTGTTATATCAGTCTAGCACCAGGCCTTTTGAATAGTAAGCATTTAATAAATACTTCGAATCAAATCTTGGAGTGACACCATCTTAATTGACCATCAGCTCTAGGAATCTTGGTGTCAATGAACATATCACATCAACTAATGGAAAGTAGGACACTAGCCAGTTAATAGTAGAGTTCTGAAGGAATGAATATCAGACATGGAATTTTTTATGGGATTAGAAGGGGACAGGAAAGTTCTGGAGTTGGAGAAGCTGTAAGAACAAACCTATTCCTGCTTTGCCAATGTCCCTAGACGCAGCACCCTGGGGAGGAACGCAAAGCAAAGAAGGCACTGATGAAAATAGTAAGGGCTCTTTACATTTGTATAACTCTTTCCCCTTAAGATCATGAGACTCAAAGACGGGCTATCTACTCCATCATAGCCAATTTGCAGGGGAAGGAACTAAGGGCCAAACAGGGAAAGTGATTGGTCCAATGTTATGCTGATAGGAAAGAGCAAAGCCAGGATTCAGCCCCAGTAATTAGCACTCTTTTCTACTCCACAAGCCTGTTCCACGTTGGCTCTTTGACAACCTCTATCTTTGAGGAGTTCCAAATCCCTCAAATCAACAAGCAAGAACTTTATTGATCATCTGCTCCAAACCGCCCAGTTTGGACGAGGAAACTGAGACATGTAAAGTATAAGAAATTGCCCAAGATCACACGGCTGGTCAAAGACAGAACTGGATCTAGAACTCAGGCCTTCTTACTCCCTTGAATGTACTATGTTTAATATGCTTCTGCGGTCTCGTTTTCTTTTAAGAACTGCAGCAGGATGATAAACCATGCTACCTGAGTCCTGACAGAGAGATGAGGGTCTCAAATTTCAGATTGAGATATATATGTTTAGACACGGACAATGTAGAATTTGTTTTGTTCAGCTATACATGTGTGTTATGAGGCTGTTGGTTTTGTTTTGTTTTAAATGGGAAAAGGAGAGTAGAAGGGAAGAAAAAAAATGTTCATTAAAATTAAATTTTAAAAGGAAGGAAAGAAAGAGTGAGAAAAATAGAAAGACCACTTTGTATATATGTTGCTGTAGAATACTCCCAGGAAATGACGAGAGACCTAAATCCCACCTACGTCCCTAGACACAACCCTATCTAACCACCTACACACACCTGGACATACATACAAGAGTGGGTGTTTCAGGTCACACACACACACACACACACACACACACACACACACACACATCTTTGTGAGCAACCATGAAGCCAAAGGAGATGGATTTTTATTTTATTATATTGTATTTCAGTTTGGGGTTCATGAAATCCTGCCTGGGGATGACCCCTGGCAGGGTGTGTCGTAGAGAGGGGATATCTGTTCATGCCCAAGTTGATATAGAGGGTATCTGAGGTCCCTTCTGGCTCTGAAATTCCGTAAGGCTAACGCTAGAATTTGAATGCTGATTGGCTGAAGTTGCAGTGCCCTCTAGAGCTAAGTCTAACTAAAGCTTATTTTATTCCAGTCAAAGTCACATTCAGAGTGGAAAAGCAGGAACTAACTGAAAATTTTAAAATAACCTTTGTTTGAAAGACTAAGTATTCTGTAAATGACCAGAAAAGTCAAGTTAAAAATTATTTTCCAAGATGATGATCACAGAATTTAAGCATAGAAGGAGACTTCAGAAGCCATTTAGTCTAACCTCATCACTTTACAGAGGGAGAAACTGAGTTTCAGAGGAGGAGAATGATCAGTTCTTTGTCATGCAGGCAGACAGTAGAAAGCCAGGATTCAGATGCTTCACATGAACTGGGATACTTCTTAACTTATAAAATCATGCACTCATATTTGCGTAGCGCTTTAGGGTTTACAACATGCTTTACTCACAATTTCCCAAGATAGTTGGTGAACTTATCATCTTCATTTAACAGATGAGAAAATTGAGGCTCAGAAAACTTAAGGAACTTGCCTATGTCCCTACAGTCAGTAAGTCTAGGACTCAGGATTCAAGCGCAGATTTGAATCCAATGTTTTGTTGTTTTTTTTTTCTAGATTCCCTGCCCCTTCTAAGCCTCAGTTTCCTCATTTGTAAAATGGAGATAATAAACCTTTGTACTACCTGCTTCAGGAGTTGTTGTGGGGAAAGGGCTTTACAAGCTTCAAAGAGACCAAATAATCATAGCCCTCTTGCTAAGCCAGTGGTCTCAAATACTAAAAGAAATAGGTGACACTAATTTGTACATTAGGTTCCCTGAAGACCATATAATGACTTAGTTTTAAAATGTAATGTCATTTATGTTGTGTTTTTATATATTTTGTTAAATATTACCCAAATACATTTTAATCTGGTTTCAGGCTAAACTTGAGCGCGTTGGATGCTGCATGATAGGCCAGCTGCATGTTTGACATCTCTGTGCTAAGCTGCCTCTCAATCTTCTCTTATACAATTGAATCCCTCTAGGTCTAAAGAATTATTCATTGCCAACAGTTGTGTGATCTTGGATTGATCTCTTGACTTTCCTGGTCCTCAGTTCCATAAGAAATAAAATGCAGATTATGCTACCTCCACTTGGCTGGTGTGGCAGATCTCACAGGGTTGTTGTGAGGATCTAGTGAGATAATAGATATGAAAAAGCTTTTTGCAAACTATAAATTACTGTCCAGGGACATGGCCTGATCCATTTTCTCAATGCTTATATTCTAATATGGATTTTAAACCTGGATTCCATGAAATTTTTGTTTTTTAACATTTCAACAACTCTATTTTGACATAATTGTTCCCTTTGTAATGCTCTTTTTTATTTTACATATTTAAAAGCATTACTCCAAGAAGGGGGTCCATTAGGTTTCACCAGACTGCCAAGTGATCCACGATATAAACAATATGAGAACCCTTGTTTTAGGCTACGGAACACACAAGCCATACTGATACTATATCCAAATCAGAGCTGGCCCTCAGTGTGATCAAAAAGTCAGATCATTTGGTATTTGGTGCCCCTGTCTGTCTTTTCTTAACCCCCTACATCTCCCTTTATAGACCCCTCAAAGGTATTTTGTTAGCCACAAGGAATATATTAGAATTTTGGCATCACTGAGAAAGAGCCTTTGGGGATTTTCCCAGGTCCTTTTAAGTCAGTGAATAGGCACCTGACAATTCTACCTATCGGGAGTGCTTCTCTAGCATTTAATGATTCTGTTTAATTCAGCAAGTGTCTATCCAGTCTCTTGTACATAGAAGACCACAAAAATGAATGCTTGTATTTTAAGCCTTTAAGCATAAGGAGTTGGTAAACTCTTCCAACCCCCTTTCTCTCCTTCCCCTCCCTTGAAAAATAAGGACTTATTTTTCTGTATTCAAGCTTTTAAGGGAGATTGTTTTGAAGTGATGTCCACATGGATTTCCTGATCCTCTACAGACTTGAGAGAAATGCTTCTCTCAAGGGGACAGCCATTCCAGATTGGGGACAGGGGGCTTTGTGAAACAGCTGTCATAGTTAACTATCCTAGAGGAGAAGCTAAAGGTTCCCAGGTCAAATCCAACCAGAACCCATGAGGATGAGACCCTGACCCAAGCAAAGAAGCAGGTAAATAACTGTCTAACACTTCAGAGACTCATTTTGGAGAAGAATTATCACACTGACAGCTCCTTTGAACTCTACTACACATTAGAAATAAGATGTGCTCAAACTGGACACAGATTACAGTCTGGCTTTTAATCTTCTTTTTGAGCTATATGTCCCCAGCCCTGTCAGCCTACTCTACTGGTTTCAGCCTGTCAGCTGCATACCTTATGGAAAAAAAAAGTCACAGCATTATTTTGTTCAGGTGGGTATAGGCTATACTCTTTCATTAGGCAGAGGAAACAAAATTAAAAGTCACTTGGATATTTTTTACAGCCGCAACATTTGATAAAACTCTCACCAGGGATGTTTTTAGGAAAGGTATACCACTAAATTTTGAAAGTGCATTCATATCCATGCCAGAGAGACTGCTGCAGACTGTCTCTGAGGGCTCAGTACACGCTTTCCAGAAAACTTACAGGAATCAGGCCTGTCCCACACTCCTGGGGAATAGCTCTAGGGTGGTGCTTCTAGGAAGACAATTGGGTGACCTTCTGTAGGGCTCGGCCTCAAGGATGGAGAGGAGAGAGAGGAGAGTCTGGAGACCAATCCTCCAGAAGTAAAAAAAATAAAATAAAATAAAATCAGTACACAGATACCTCATCAAAAACAAAATCCAGGGCTCAGAGACTATGTCTTAAAGTCCATAAATTCTAATAGTAGGCAACTCATAAAGTCAGGAAGGCTTAGGCTAAATCAGGGTCAAGCAGAAGTAACAGTTTATCAGTACATGGAGTACAAGACCAAAGGCAAATATTACTTGTGGTGGAAAGCCCGGGGCAAGTGGATTCTGTCAGAGTGATGTCCTCTGCCCTATCCTTTGGAGCTGGAGAACATGAGGCTAGCCATATATTCCTAATCCCCTCAATGAAGTACAGCTTTTATAAGTAGGGGGACATCCAACCCCAGACCCCCACCCTTTACTCTTGCCCTTTAGGCCTCCAAGCCTGATGGCCCAATTATTCCCAATGAAGAAGATCCATTTACCTTGCTACAAAGCCATTTTCCTTAATGACCAATGTATCTGATGATGATAACGATGATAGCTATCACTTATATAGTGCTTTAAGGTTTGCAAAGCCCTATATATCTATCAATATCAATATCTATCTATATGTATGTATATATGTATGTGTACATATGTATATGTATGTATGTGTATATGTATGTATATATAACATAGCTATACATACACATACATACAAACATACACACATTATATATATAAATAACATATACATGTGCACGCACACACACCCGTGTGTGTATAATTTGAGCCTCACAACAACCCTGTGAAGTAGGTTATTATCCTCATTTTACAGACGACAAACCTAAGGCTGAAAAAGGTAGTGACATGCCCAGGACCATAGAACTATTACATGTCTTAGGTAGGATTTGAAGCAAGGTCTTCCTGATTACCCAGTTCCAGGTGCATTTTGATTATCAGACCTGTCCACTTTGGTGGGTCATTACTCTGGAGGGTCCTATAGTCGGAGCTATTGATTATAAACACAGGAACCCAAAAAAGCCTCCCACAAATGACAGATAAGTTTTGGATGTTATCTCTGACGTGGGCACAGAAGTACAATATGCAGGATAATATGGTGGTTTTACCTTCATAACACTGAGATCAAAGGTTTTTCTACCTGTTGGTATTCTCTTTCAATTTGAGAAATGAAGCTTGGTTGCCATCAAAATATATTGCTTTTCAAATATAACAACAGAAACATATTTATACCAATCTTTGTGGTTATAAAACACTTCCACAGATTCACCCCTTATTTTATGTTTACAATCACCTTGTGAGATAGTCAAGGCAAGGATTGTTAATTCCATTTTCAGATGTGGAAACTGAGATTCAGTGAGGTATAATGACTTGGCTAATGAGTAAGTGATGGAGGCTAAATATAAGTCATATTCTCGGGACCCAAAATCCATCCCCACTGTTCCTCCATGTTTCTCAGTGAGTGAATGAGCATGTTATTCTATTTCCTTAGGATCTTGGAGACTAGATACTTATTTGTTCTGCATTTCCACATAGCCCTTAAAACAGGACTAAGAGCATAGAAAGTACTTATGAAATATTTATTGGATGGATGATAATACTATTTTAATTTAAAATACTATATCTTCCATGGGCCCATATGGGGTGTTTTCCCCATGCAAAGCCTGGAAAACATAAATGGTGCTCATTTTTCTACAATCTTAGTGATAACTTTGCCTGTATCATTTTTTTTTTGGAAGACAGAATAATAATACCTGAGATTTTTGTGAAAGCTTTTGTGAAGCTAGGGTGCTGAAATCTCTTGTCAGTCCAGGCTTGTACTATCACGTTAGCTGACATGGCTCTTGAAATCCCTGCTGACAGATAGAACGCCGGGAAGCTGAGGGTGATGCCTGAGTATTAAAGGAATCATTTCCTGCCAGGGCTTGTAATATGTTAGTGGTGATAATCTAATATTTCCATTGTTTTCTTATTTGTAGCCAGATTTGGATAAACACTTCAGCAGGATGGTGGTGTTGGGGAGAGTAGCTCCTGCTCACTGAGGATGTGATGTGAAAACAAAACAAAGCAAAACCCTTGGATTTATGTACAGGAGACCCGAATTTGAGTCTAGCTCTCTCTCCTCTAAGGGCTGTGACTTTGGGCAAATTATATCTCCTTGGCGAGCTTCTGTTTGCGCATCTGCAAAATAAGGATAATATGTCTGCTCCACCTATGTCACAGAGTCATGGCCAGGTTCAAATGAAGTTGGTCATCATCATTAACATTATTTCCATGGTTATTATGGCATTCTGCAGGCTGATGTTGAGGGGAAGGGAGAAAGAAGTAGGGCTGAAACTCCTTTTTATATAAAACAATTATTCCTCTCTTTCCTACTTCATTATCATTTCTATTCCACAACCGTAAAGGACAGCCAAAGTTCAATTCACATTTTCATGCCGACAGACCCCAGACATTGAAAACTGGAGTAGACGCAATTCACAAAGCTATCAGCAATGTATCCAGAGCCAGCTCTGCAAAACACTTAAATCCCTCTACTTTCCACCCTCACTTGTCTTTCCAGTCTTATTTCACATTATTCCCCTTCAAATACCGTATCCCAGCCAAACAGAACCACTATTTTTTCCCCACATGCAAAATTCCATCTCTAGCCACTTTATCTTCCCACATGTGGTCTCCTATGTCTATAATGAATCATATCCTTCTGGCCTCTGTCGATCTTAGAAGCCCTTGCTTCCTTCAATGCTCAGTTCACGGGTCATGCCCCACACAAGGTGTATCCCAGGGGTGGGGAACCTGAGGCCTCAAGGCCACATGTAATATTCTAGGTCCTTGGGTACTGCCTTTTGACTGAGTCTATCCTTTTATTAAGGGGATTTGTTCTGTGAAGTTTCTGGCTAGGAAGCTTGTTTCCTTAACTCTTGAACTTGGAGTTACCCTTAAGACAAAAGCTAAGGTTAGCCCTTCTCAGGAATTTCCCTACTCACTCTAATTAGAACTCATATAGTCTTCTCAGATATATCTGAAGCAACCCCTTTCTTCAGAGGCAATAGAATTCCTTCGTATCCATAAAGCACATGATTTTTTCAGTCTTTCCTTAAAGACAGTCATCTATTTTATTCCCAGTTCTTTATTACAGCAAACAAACCTTCCATGAATATTTGTGTACATAGGGAAATTTCCCCTCTTTGACCTCTTTTAGTGGTATCACTGGATTAAAAAGTGTACACATTTTAGCAACTTCCTTAGTATAGTTTTGCTTTCTAGACTGATTTCTAGAATTGATTTCTAGAATGGTTGGACTAATTCATAACTCCAGCAATGAGGCATTAGTGTACCTTTCCTCCCACAGTTCCTGTATCCTTATATCCCTACCGTTTTCAACTTTTTTACTATGATGGGTATAAGGAGGAATCAAATTTCAATTTATGTTTCTCTTATTAGTAGTAAACTTGGAAGAATTTTTAAATACGGTTGTTAATAGCATGATTATTTTCAGTGAAAACTACCTATTCATACCCTTTGACTACTTATTTACTTGGACATATTTCATTCTTATTTTTAAATATTTGTATCAGTTCCTAATATGTCTTATGTATCCTTTGTCTATTAGCGACATTTTCTTTTGTACCTCTTTTACCATTTGGCCTAGTCTGATTTTGAAGGTATTTTTTCTCAGTATTTTTCTTGTGCATGTGTGTGTATGTGTGTGTCCTTTACCAAGCTATTGACTCATTTTTATTATTTTCCTGCATCACTCTCATTTTTTTCCCAATTTTTTCCTCTAATCAATTTTCAAAACCCATTTGGAGCTCTTCCATGGCCTGAGTCCAATTGATATTATTCTTAGAGGCTTTGGATATAGAAGTTTTGACTTTGTTATCTTCTTCTGAGTGTGTGTTTTGATCCTCTTTGTCACCATAGTAACTTTCTATGGTCAGAATTTTTTTCTGTTGTTTGCTCATTTTCCCAGCCTATTACTTGATTTTTAACTCTTTGTTAAAGTAGGGCTCTGCTTTCTGGGTGGAGGGTATACTGTTCCAAGCTTCAGGGTTTTCTGCAGCAGTTTTCAGAGACATCTCAATTGACCTATAAGTTTTCAGTTCTTCCAAGCTAGTATGATCTAAGTTTACTATGATCCTGGCTTGTGCTCTGTTCTGTGAGTGACCATAAGCACTCTTTTCTGCCCTGGGACTGAGAAGGGTCCTCTGCTCCCCTATGGTCACAAGATCTAGTGCGCTAGTGCTCCCCCTCTCACTGGGACTGCCACCCAGGACTGGGATCCAGGTCTGTGTAAGGGCAAAGCAAAGAATCCTACCTCAGTGGTAGCAAAGAGACCCCTGTAATTGCCTTCTGACCAATTGTTCAACCTCCCTCACCTTACTGTCTCTAGGCTGAGAGTACTGGAAGCAGCTGATGCATCTGTAAATTCAGTGGCTCCCAAGGCCTGCTCCTGCTTTGCTGGGGCCCCGTTTGTACTTGCATAGCCTGTGCTGCACTTCACGCCTCGCTCACCATGGTGCAATAGACCTTTCCTGCCAAACTTCTAAGTTGTCTTGGGCTGGAAAATTGTTTCACTCTGTTTTTTTTTGTGGATTCTGCCACTCTAAAATTTGTTTAAAGTCATTATTTAAAGGTATTTTGGGGGGGTTTGGGGGAGAGCTCAGGTTAGTTCATGCCTTTATTCCATCATCTTTCAGGGATATTTTCTAAAAGCATTAATAATCAAGTTAACCCCCTCCCAACCCAAGAGACACAGGTTGCCATAGAAACAATGGAGAACCACAGTGGCTAGTGGCTTGCTAAACCAAAATGTACATGACCATTCAGGAAATTCCAAGTTTCCAGTTCTGGTATCCTCCATGGCAAATGATCCCTGATATTTTGTGGGTCACAAAGAAGCAAGACAGATAAAAGATATTTTAAACTGTTGCTACAAGCTTCTGCTAAGCATTGCAGGAAGCAGAGAGACATTTCATCCCACTCCCATTGCAACAAAATCAAGGAAAGATAAAGAGAAAGGAAATATTTTTGCATGGATACAAATGAGATTGAGATGAGAGCAGACAAGCACAAAAGAAAATCAGAGCCAGCTGGAAAGGTGGAAAACATGTGCAGCTGAAGCAGTCCATACATTTAGTGAGAACTAGAAAGGTCTACAGTCTCTTTCTACATCCTTCATCCCCAGAACTCTGTCCTGGGGAAAATTCCCTTTACCCTTCTGATCACTTCCCTTTCTGTTCCCCATCTTACCCATAGTAGCCCATCCTGGGAGGAGATTGGGAAGAAAGTGAAAGAATTCAATCAGGTTGCATTTTTATGGCAGACTGATATGCAAGGTTTTAATGTCTATCTCTACTTTTGATACTGCTAATAAATTACACAGCCATTAACAATGATTCATATAATTCTGTGAGTTTGGAGGTTTTTTATTAAGGAAGAAAGCAATCTATGAGGTAAAATGAAGTTTCAGTTAGGGAGAAAGTGATAGAGAGGGAGGAAATGAAGGAAAAAGTATGGAAGAGAATGGGATAGGGAAAGTAAAAAGAGAGAAGGAGAGAGAGGAGAGGGAGGAAGAGAAAGAGAAGGAGAGAGGGAGGAAGGGAAAAAGGGAAAGAGAAAAAGGGAAAGAGGGAAAGAGAGAGAGAGAGAGAGAGAGAGAGAGAGAGAGAGAGAGAGAGAGAGAGAGAGAGAGAATTTACCAGTATTTACTAGACTGTCTTTAAATCTGGAGAGAAAACTAACAAGGAAATGAGTCTATAAGAAATGGGAGTAGTTGTCTCTGTGTGCATCATTTGGCATTTCTTTTATCCTACCATCAAAGGAAGCCCATGCTTCCATACCTATTACCTGTTTCATTTTTTTTCCTGAGTCATTGAGTATGTTCTTCAGACATTCAATGAGAATCCTACGTGTTTGCTTCTTACACAGGGAGACATGGGCCTCAGTAGATAATACTACAGTTCCCCCAAATAGGCATAATCTGTTTTCCACTGTAGAATTACAAGATTTAGAGCTGGAATGGACTCTAGAAATCTCATCTGATGGATACTTTTTACATATGAGGAAACTGAGGCCCAGAAAAATGAAGTAAGTTGGCCCAAATCAGACAGGTTAGTCCTTCAGGAAGGATTGACTTGATTCTTAACCCTAATATCTTTCCATTTTCTATGTCCTAGACACAAACATCTTATCTGCATGATTGTCCTATAACACTAGATCCTTCTTGAAAAGAAGGCCCTCTCCTTTCCTTGTTTACATTTCCCACTCATAGGAAGCTATGCCATTTAAATACTATTGGATATCATGCAGGTGCCTGCTGCATGAGGCTCTGGCCTTTTCCCTAGCTAGGATAGAGCTGGAGAAGTGACAGCCAATGGGAGGCTGCTGAGGTGGCACCGAATGGAAAAGCTGCTGAGAGTGTCCGCATGTCATGGCTTTCAGAGTGTGGAAGGAAGTTTATTTCTTCCTTTCCCTTCTAGTTCTGCCTTTTGTTCTGCTCCTAGGGCTCTCCTCAGTTGGAGCTCAAGTTATATTCACAGAGTACATTACCAGCGTTTCAAATGATTTCCAGGACAGACCCGGTGACAACCTGACACTGTTGAAACCTTTTTTGTAAAGTACTTTTCAATGAAAAATAACAAGAGAAGAAAATAATGAAATGTCTTGCATCTTGACTAAAAATATCAAACCCAAAACTGCAGAACAGAAAATCATGCACCAGCAGAACTCTATCCTAACTAATTAAAAGATTAAAATAGAACATTCTCCCTGGGGGAGGAAAAAAAAAGAGCTAGTCCAATTAGCCCACATGTATAAGGTACTCAAATAGAGGAAAGAACATGCATAGAGTAAACCAGACAGAAATTGTTCAGCAAAGCTGTGAAACAATTAAAGTTGAATAATGTCACACGATCACTTAATGACAGCAAAATGTTAGTTATTTTTAGCGGAGAACTCTAACATCCTTATTGGTGGATTCCAAACTATCAGCTCCACAGTAATTATTTTGCACAGTTAGCTCAGTTCAGGCTTGCTCTTGCTTCCTCTGAGTCCAAGTAAGGAAGGAAGGGATCTTTCCTTGAAAAGATACCAAGTGACTATTTTGTAAATAGGCCACCCAAATTCCTAGATCAGATCTGGATAGCTATACTGATATGCAACACTCTGAAATTCAGCAAAGCTGTGAAACAATTAAAGTTGAATAATGTCACATGATCACTTAATGACAGCAAAATGTTAGTTATTTTTAGCGGAGAACTCCAACATCCTTATTGGTGGATTCCAAACTATCAGCTCCACAGTAATTATTTTGCACAGTTAGCTCAGTTCAGGCTTGCTCTTGCTTCCTCTGAGTCCAAGTAAGGAAGGAAGGGATCTTTCCTTGAAAAGATACCAAGTGACTATTTTGTAAATAGGCCACCCAAATTCCTAGATCAGATCTGGATAGCTATACTGAAATGCAACACATTACTCTTGTCATCATATAAGGAAAAGACTTCCTAATGATCAGAGCTGTCCAAATGCAAAATGGACGGCCTTACATAATTTATTCTCCCCGGTTAGAGGTCATCAAGTGAAGGCTTGATATGCACTTTTCAGGATGACATGGAGGCAATTTTTGTTCAGGTAAACCTTGAACAAATGATGATTGAGGTCCTTAGAAGTTTGAGATTCTATGATTCTATGAATCTCGTGTCCTAAGAAAACATCATAATCAGCTTAGCTGTGTGACTTCATCTGTGTGACTTTAGTCAACTAAAGGAGCCTTTTTGTCTTCTGGACTGCAGACCTAGCAGCAATAAAACTAGAGTGTATCTGTTGCAATGTAGTGTAAACATCATTTATTTTTACTAATACAGGATACACAGTATACAAAATAAATCCAATTTTTGGGGCGGGTAGAAAAATCAGGGGGTCATATTGGATGAACTGTAAATTTCCTTCACCTATAACATTCCAGAAATCCACCGTTGATAAATGATTTTACTTTCTTAAAAAAGAATCAGGAGAGAAGTTCTCCCTCTGCTGGAATAGTAGGCAATTATAACGCTTATCTTCTAAAATTCAACATGCCTCCTGTTTATCTAATTCTGGGATATCCTACTATGAACTTCATGATGTACAACTAACCAAGACATACATCAGCAAACAGGAAACAATGCAGGTTTCTCAAAGAATTGACAAAATTTAGCATCTTAAAATACATAATTAGAAAATAAGACATACGAATTCAACATTAACTTCTCAAAGCTGTTTTATGAATTCTCATTCTCCTCTCAGGACATGGACTTATTGTTTCTCAGCTGTGGTTGATCAATCTTGTCTTTACGACTTTTTTATAGAGTCTCTATATGAACACCAATCTGCTTTTGATACGAAAGCTTTCTATATAGATCACAGCATTTACATTTACCCACTCTTGGCCTGCAAGAGAAATCCAACTAAATCAATTTTAACAAGCCCCTTCTTCAATTGTAAAGTGCCAATTAGTTGCCAGTGATGTCACCCACATTCCCGTAAGTAAAGCAAATTTTTTCCACCTAGACTCATAAGTTTTTAATTATGACACCTTGATATTGTTACTCACTGATTCAGCTAAAATTTTGTCTTCCCCCACCCTAGATTGTTGAGTCTTGCTCTGGTAGGTATTTGTATTATCTTTGCAAAGGAATGGCATGATACCTCAGGAAGTATCTGGAACCAAGTTACCCTAATTACGGACATGCCTTGCTTCAACACAGACTCAGATTCTTCTAAGATTCTTCCTTGAGGATAAAGACTAATTTCACAGAGAACCTAGCAAATATTTGTATGCTCAAGAGGCATTTCATCCACTTTTTTTCTATTTTGTCCCAGCCTCTTTGCCTACTGTGATGTCTCCTCAGTAAGTTCTGTTTCACTCTTCCGGTTCCCTAATTCCAGTCTCATTATATTATGCTAATCCCCATCTTACTGAATTTGTTGCCTATTAGACCACATGCTGAAATAATCAAAACCCCTCTGAGCTTCAGTGTCATATTTTTTCCCCATCTCTTTCTTTCCTGAAATTCTTGCTCTTTATCTTCTCAGGCAACAGAAATTTAAAACAATTGGAAAGCTCCATTCTTATCCGAGCCTTTTCTAACTTGAATACTATAAGATTGGCAATAGCCACTTTGAAAACATTCAGTTCCAATTTGACACTGATGAGGTACAAAAGATCCAGACCTGCTCTGAAGGGGATCAGAGCTGAAGCAATTGGTTTCCGACTAAAATAGTTTTTTAAAGTTGCCTCAATTAAATACTCAGTGAAAATATTTCATCTTATTAAAGCAGATTGATATTTTCACAAGAGAGCTTCTCTTTTTCACTAAAGACAAATGACAATTCTAGAAACTTTGTTTTTTTGTTTTTGTTTTATGGAAGACAAAGCAAAGAATGCAAAAACAAACATTATTTTGTAGTATAAAGTAGAGTGTTCTTAGAGTTAGAAAGTTCCAGGTTCAAAATCTGCCTCTGAAACAGATAAATTATATCATGATGGATAAATCATTCAACCTCTTAGAGCCACCAAGGAACACACTTATACTGTAAGTTATAGATGAGTTGTTGATGTGTATATGTGAAAGGAGTTTCGAGACCAAGAATTGTCAATAATGGGGAAATCTTGAAACTAAAATTACTGTTTATTCTACTATTATCAGTACTACTAATACAAATAATCTTTTTTGACCATGACTTAGATTCACAAATACAAGAATATTACAATTTGCTACAATGATCTAAATTAGCAAGGAATATGCAAGAATACCAATGCATTTTTGTATCAGGTTGATATTTATCTATCAATACCATTGATGGTTCCCTATCAAAGAAAAAGATCCGCACCCCCTTCAAAGCCTCGATGCCAAGTATCCCTAGAATTCCCCTTCTACCTAGCTACTCAGCTTCTCCTTGTTACTTAATTCCAAAATGGTTTATAAGGTTGAAGCAGACTAAGTTTCTCTTTTCCACTGCTTCCCTGAAGAACAATTAATCTGCTAAACCAAAGGCCTTAGGCCAAGGGTCCACAGAGAGTGGAGATGTGGGTGAAATGTCATTAAGCAGGCCCTGCTGGAGATAAAACTGAAGAAAAGCCTTGCTCATGTCAATTATCAGGTGTGACATACACCTCACCCTTGAAGAGAGTCCACTCTAATGTCCTTTCTCCTTTTTTAGAGATTTGTATGCTCAACAATCTAGAATTGTATCCTATTCACCAATCTCTGGGCCAGTCCTAGATCCCTGGGCTTCTGATTGGATATCAAACACCATAACTAGCCAGGCTCAGATCTGCTATGCTGCTGCTGCTTCCTGACCATCTTTATGCCATGTTGTCATAAGCAAGGACTCTCTTTTCCTACTCCAATAAACAAATCAATAAGCATTTATTAAGCACCTACTATGTGTCAGGCACTGCACTTAGCACTAAGGATACAATTAATAAAAAGAATGATGGTCCCTGATCTCAGAAAGCTTACCATCTAATGGAAACAAAAAAAGGAAGAAGGGAAGTATTAGAGAGGGGAAGGCTGTGAAAGACCGATGGGTAAGCCTTAGGCTTAGAACTGTACTAAGACTTTGGAGATACCTTAACAAAATCTGGGGGAAGTTGGTGATAATGGATCATGTGAATGAATGAAAATAAAATAATTGTTTGCTATGTGGTAGGCACTATGCTAAGTAGTGGGGATACAAATACAGGGTATCTCAGTATATCATTAAAGGCTTAAAACTGTATGAAGCCTTGTGGGACACCCTGTATTTGTCTCCCTAATACTTGACACATGCCTACTGCAAAGTAAGCACTTAATATGTCTTTTTTGTTCATTCATGCATTCCATTACCAATGACTTTCTCTAGACCTTTGTTGCACAGTTGTTTGATCTCAAAACACTAGAAAGTACAGGTGAGTAACTTAATTACAAATAACTAACTGCTACCAAATATAATGTGAATTACTATATTCTGGCATTTATCACACTATGAACACACTTAATAGTGGTTGAATTTTTGTACTACAGATGACTCATTTATCTAGATGTCAACCCTTTTCCCAGAACTCTTCCTATAAGAGCTGTTACTGCCTTGGGATGTATAGTGGAAAATCCTAGAGCTTTAAGAGACACTATAGATATAGCAGTATAATAAGGGAAGAAATTGTACGAATCAGGAATACCTATGGAAACCTATCAAGGGTAGATTTTCAGACAAGTCCTGTTTTGCAGCAAAAGAGAGAATGGCTATACATGTGTGTGTGTGTGTGTATACACATTATATATACATATATATATATATAATCCAAAAAATCTTAAATTTTCTTCAAAACATATTTATGGGTATGTTATCAAACATGAATATATACATTCATTCAAAAAATTAATCAATCAAAATACTTCATAAGCATCTACTATTTATTTAGCTGGTGTTGCTGCTGTTGCTGCTGCTTCTACTACTACTACTACTATTACTATTACTACCACTACTACTACTGTTATATATTATCCTGGGGTCAATGGATGCCCAAATGGGCACATAGATTTCATGGGCATTGTGAGCTTTAATAGGAAAAATAAATCTTTATTTTCTCTAACCTCTAACTGAAATTTAGCATTTTCATGAATCATGGATTTAATATATATGTCTATATTCTGAGGTATCCATAGACTTTCCCAGACTTCTGTATTGGTTCATTGAAAGAAAGAAAGAAAGAGAGAGAGAGAGAAAGAGAGAGAGAGAGAGAGAGAGAGAGAGAGAGAAAGAGGAAGGAAGGAAGAAAGGAAGGAGGGAGGGAGGGAGGGAAGGAAAGAAGGAAGAAGAGAGGAAGGGAGGGAAGGAGGAAGGGAGCAAGGGAGGAAGGAAAGAAGGAAGGAAATTTAAGAACCCTGCTCTATTATGTGAAAGGCACCATGCTGTGTGTTGAGAATAAAAATACAATGAGTAAATCAATCCCTTCTTTCAAGGATGTTACATTTTAATATTTATTGAGATCTGCTACCTAGGCATAGATATTGTGAAGAATACAAGGTTATCTAAGACACAATCATTGACCTCAAAGAGCTTATAGTATATTAGTGGGGTAGGACAAGATTACAAATAATTATTCCATTGGATAGAATGATACATGCATGTAAGAGGTACAACAACCTGTGGCTATTCAGAGAGAGTGGGATTCCTTCTGGCTGGAGTGTGAAAAAAAAAGATTCCATGGAGTTATCTCTATTTGAACTAGGTCTTGAAGATTGGGTTAAGTTTTAAACAGGGAGGTGTGGAAGCATAAGGTAAACTATGGACAAAGGCATTGAGAAGGAAAAGTACAGAATACATTGACAAAAGAAAAGCTAGTCTAATTTGATTGGAACATAGGGTTATGAAGTGGAATACTGGAGATAAGGGTTAGAAATGTAGTTTGGGGGCCAGATTTGTAGAGCCTTGAACATCATCTTGAGTGGCTTGAACTTTTTCTGTAGGCAATTGAGATTCATTGAGGGTTCTTAATCAAGGGAATGAAATGCTCATTGGTGTGCTATACAAAGATTAATGCAGCAATGATATGTAGGACTGGAGAGAGCAAATGGAAATGGAAAACAAAAATGTAAAGAGATAACCCACCCACCTTGTAAAATAAATATGGGGGTTGAGGGAGGAGGAGCAAATAATTACTCTGAGGCTTTCTTTACAATGTCCTTCCAGAACTGTTTTAAGGTCAATTTCAAAAGTTATTGAAGATGGGGGAGGAGTTAATTTTGGGTTTTCAACAAGTAAATTTAAGGCATTGGTAAGATATCTAATTTGACATGGCCAGGAGAAAGGTGGGGTTTTATCTAAATCCCTTTGAAACTTACTTATATTTATAGAAACCATAAGTTTAAAGAGGATACCAGACATCTGAAGAAGTCAAAACAATCAAGCATGAAATCTTAAAATGAGAAAATTCTAAAAACCCACATCAATTACATGTTGAGCAGGCAGTGACCCTCACTTCTTCCCAAGGAAGATATAGCCTTATATGTTGATCAGATACTAAATACAAGTGCTGCAGGAATAGTTTATAGGGTGCCATTAATAATTAAAGATAGAGAGTGGTGGTGTGGAAGAAGGACTGTATTTTTGTGGGATGGTATGTGACAGATCATGTCATTTTTGAATAATATGACACATGAACTCTATTTGTGGAACAGACACAGAAACTATATCTTTGTCAGATGAAATAAGGAGCAGACCACTTCTTTGTGGGATATCATGAGGCAAGAGCTAGATCTTAGCAAGAATATTCCTGCTCTATATTCCAATTTCAGAAATACCTTCATTCATTTGTTCCTTTATTCTTTCCCATTTATCTGTCTGATGAGAGGGTTGAACTAGGTGATGCCTAAGATTTCTTCCAACTCCAAATTCTGTGAGCTCTCCTTATGGCTTTGTACCCTACGAGAAGCTGCAGAAAAAAATACAATTTATTGAATTTTCAGTCGTTGATAACTGATTTGGGGCTAAATTTAATGTCTTTTTAAAATTGGCCAGCATTCGATTGAATTAACTTTTTGTTTCAAACCAAGTAGTGTATATAGACAAAGATTCCCAGAAGTTATCATGGAGCCTTTGTTCACATGCACAAAACTAGACCTACTTCATAGGAATTGTGTAAGGAAAGTGCTTTGTAAAATGTAACGTACTATATAATGACACCATCTTCATCGTAGTGCATTTCTTTTTTTTTTTAATTTAAATTTATTTATTTGACATATTTAGTTTTCAGCATTGATTTTCACAATAGTTTGAATTACAAATTTTCTCCCCATTTCTACCTTCCCCCCCACTCCAAGATGGCGTATATTCTGGTTGCCCTGTTCCCCAGTCAGCCCTCCCCTCTATCACCCCCCTCCCCTCTCATCCCTTTTTCCCTTCCTTTCTTGTAGGGCAAGATAAATTTCTACGCCCCATTGCCTGTGTATCTTATTTTTTAATTGCATGCAAAAACTTATTTTTTGTTTTTGAACATCTAATTTTAAACCTTTGAGTTCCAAATTCTCTCCCCTCTTCCCTTCCCACCCACCCTCCCTAAGAAGTCGAGCAATTCAACCTAGGCCACACGTGTATCATTATGTATAACCCTTCCACAATACTCATGTTGTGAAAGACTAACTACCTTTTGCTCCTTCCCAACCCATCCCGCTTTATTGAATTTTCTCCCTTGACCCTGTCTCCTTTCCAAAGTGTTTGTTTTTGATTACATTCACCCCCATCTGCCCTCCCCTCCATCATCCCCCCCCTTTTATTTTTTTTATCTTCCTCCCTCTTCTTTCCTGTGGGGTAAGATACACAACTGAGTATGTATGGTATTCCCTCCTCAGGCTAAATCTGATGAGCGCAAGGTTCACTCATTCCCCCCTCACCTGCCCTCTCCCCTCCTCCCACAAAACTGCTTCCTCTTGCCACCTTTATGTGAGTTAATCCACCCCATTCTATCTCTCCCTATCTCCCTCTCCATACACATTCACTTATATATATATATATACATAAACATATATATATATATATATATGCATATTCCCTTCAGCCACCCTAATACTGAGGTCTCATGAATCATCCATGACCTCTTTCCATGTAGGAATATAAACAAAACAGCTCAACTTTAGTAAGTCCCTTGCAATTTCTGTTTCTTGATTACCTTTTCATGCTTCTCTTGATTCTTATGTTTGAAAGTTAAATTTTCTATTCAGTTCTGGTCTTTTCACTGAGAAAGCTTGAAAGTCCTCTATTTTATTGAAAATCCATATTTTGCCTTGGAGCATGATACTCAGTTTTGCTGGGTAGGTGATTCGAGGTTTTAATCCTAGCTCCATTGACCTCCGGAATATCTCATTCCAGGCCCTTCGATCTCTTAATGTAGAAGCTGCCAGATCCTGGGTTATTCTGATTGAGTTTCCACAATACTCAAATTGTTTCTTTCTGGCTGCTTGCAGTATTTTCTCCTTGATCTGGGAGCTCTGGAATTTGGCGACAATATTCCTAGGAGATTTCTTTTTTGGATCTATTTGAGGAGGCGATCAATGGATTCTTTCAACTTCTATTTTGCCACGTGGCTCTAGAATATCAGGGCAGTTCTCCTTGATAATTTCTTGAAAGATGATATCTAGGCTCTTTTTTTGATCATGGCTTTCAGGTAGTCCAATTATTTTTAAATTATCTCTCCTGGATCTATTTTCCAGGTCAGTGGTTTTTCCAAGGAGATATTTCACATTGTCTTCCATTTTTTCATTCCTTTGCTTCTGTTTTGTAATATCCTGATTTCTCATAAAGTCACTAGCTTCCACTTGCTCCAATCTAATTTTTAAAGTAGTATTTTCTTCAGTGGTCTTTTGGACCTCCTTTTCCATTTGGCTAATTCTGCCTTTCAAGGCATTCTTCTCTTCATTGGCTTTTTGGAGCTCTTTTGCCATTTGAGTTAATCTATTTTTTAAGGTGTTGTTTTCTTCAGTGTATTTTTCAGTATTTTTTTGGGTCTCCTTTAGCAAGTCATTGACTTGTTTTTCATGGTTTTCTCGCATCCTTCTCATTTCTCTTCCCAATTTTTCCTCTACTTCTCTAACTTGCTTTTCCAAATCCTTTTTGAGCTCTTCCATGGCCTGGGACCAGTTCATGTTTTTCTTGGAGGTTTCTGTTGTAGGCTCTTTGACTTTATTAATTTCTTCTGTCTGTATGTTTTGGTCTTCTTTGTCAGCAAAGAAAGAATGCAGAGTCTGAGACTGAATCTCGGTGCGTTTTCGCTGCCTGGCCATAATCCCAGCCAACTAACTTGACCTTTGAGTTTTTCAGTGGGGTATGACTGCTTGTAGACTATAGAGTTCTATGTTCCACGTTTGGGGGGGAGGTGCCAGCTCTGCCGTACCAGCACTGCTCCTTCCCCAACCCCCAACCCGAACTGGGCTCAGATCTTTGGCAGGCTGTGCACCCCTGCTCTGATCCGCCACTTAATTCCTCCCACCAGGTGGGCCTGGAGCCGGAAGCAGTAGCAGCTGTAGCTGCCCCACCTCCTCTGCCCCCGGGGCTGGAAGCTGAACCAAGAACACCTTCCACTCCTGCAGCTTTTCCCACTAACCTTCTCAGCAGTCTTTGGTGTTTGTGGGTTGAGAAGTTTCGTAACTGCCGCAGCTCACTGAATCAGGGCGCTAGGGCATGCTCTGCCCGGTTGCTGGACTTGTTCGTCTACGCCGCTCAGACTGGGCTCTGCTCCACTCCGTTCCCAGCTCCCAGCTCCGTGTGGGATAGACCTCACCCAGAGACCATCCAGGCTGTCCTGGGCTGGAGCCCTACTTCCCTCTGCTGTTCTGTGGGTTCTGCCGTTCTAGAATTGGTTCAGAGCCATTTTTTATAGGTTTTTGGAGGGGCTCGGCAGGGAGCTCAGGCTGGTCCCTGCTTTCCAGCCGCCATCTTGGCTCCGCCCCCCCCCATCGTAGTGCATTTCTATATAACTTTAAGTTTCACAAAGCATTTTCTTTGCAACAAGCTTGTTAAATAGTTTATCCCCACTTTACAGATGAGGAAACCAAGACTCAGAGATGGTTAAATTATTTGTCCACAGTCACATAGTAGGTGTCAGAGGTTTGCTTAGACATTAGGTATCCTTATGCTTTGAGCAGAACTCTTTCCATTTCCCCACAATGATGTTAACAAGAGAACTGTGGCCTGGGATTTAAAAGGAGGCATTCATAAATGAGTAACAAGGAGAAAGAATTTATGGATCTTATATTAGATCTACAAATCTACTGCTAGATCTTATATTTATTAGATCTTATATTTCTCTTTAATGATATACAAGGGCAGGCCAGAGTGGGAACACCATCTATGACTCCACAGAACAATGTAAACTAACTTGACTAAATGTAAACATCGAAAGAAGTTCTAATTATCCCATTGGAAAAACTTGCATGTGACCCTTGGCCATCCTGACTATGCCTTCTTTGTTCTATTTCTATATAATACCTGACCCCGACTAGGGTTGTTATGGGGAGCTACAATGTTATTTTGTCCTGCTGCCATCCAGGATGTATAGCCTCTTGTGAGTAGATTCATCCAATTAGTCTGATTAACCCTAATAAAAACTATTAATAACCAAGCTGGTATGAGCCTCCCTGTCTTCGGTACCTCAGTGTTCTCTCAGGGGATATGCCACCCTACAATTGGCATAATTAGGACAGAACAGATATGTCTTGTTGGCCTAGTCAGCAAGATAATTTGCCTCATTACAAAAAGCTGTATTCCTTTTATTTGTGTCTGCTTGAGTGTTCAGTCCTAGGCTTAACTTGTGGCTCAAGAAAGCTACATAGCCCACTGAATAGACTGCTGGTCATGGAGTCATCAAGACCTGAGTTCAAATTCTGCCTCAGACACTTAAGAGCTTGGTAACCCTGAGTCTCTCTCAGACTCAGTTACCTCATCCATGAAGTAAGGATAATTATAGCACCTACTTTAACAAAATTACTTAAAGATCACATAAAGTACTTTGAGATCCTTAAAATACTATAAAGTACTTACCATAATTATCTTATTTGTGTTGTCTCTAACATGACTAGGTCTGCTTCAGTCTGCTAGATCAGTTAAGCCTTAGCTTGTTTCCATTGTCCCATCTGCTAACAGCCACAGTGGGGACAGAGAACCTTGTGGCCAAGTATAGGAAGCTATCCAGAGATCAGCACCAAGCAGAAGCAGGGCAGGCAGACACAAACAGGTGATTACATGTATGTGGATAGATCAGTATTTATTTGCTTTTGCCTATGGGTTGGGTCATGCCAAGAATGTAACTCTAAGTGAAAGGCAAATGACCAAATCATGCCATTCTATTACTGAGAATCTGCCCTAAATGAAACCTAGCTCAGGAGCCCCCATTTATCAAGCCTACCACATGACAAATGTGTGGTTTGAAATATCAGTCCATCAAGGGTCAGACCAAGGTACAGCCAGAAGGAAGACAGACTTGAGGATCGCATATTAAGCAAGGATGGAAAGTAAGAAGTTTGTGGTGATTTGAAGAGACTTTATTTTGTCCAATATGAAATAACACTGCATAGGCACAAAACGCAAGTAGATCTCTATCCTAAGACATGACCATATCGCAGAAAGTCACCTCTACACTCTGCGTTAGAAGAGAGAATAAAATGTTTCTTGAAAGAGTGGAAATGAGTGCTTAAAAGAGGAAATAAAGAAAAAGAAATTATAACCTCTGTCAGAAGGTTAGACTTTAGCAGAATGTAAAACAGTAACAGTGTATGAGGTAGGATCATCTCAGGAACAAACATCTTGTGTTGGAGGGAATGATGATGTGAATTTACAGGTAACATCAGATAAGAGCTCAACCAGTCAGAGAAAGAAGACATAATTAATAGTGGTTAACGGTTTCTTGCAGTGGGTTGGTAAGAAAGCAATGTTATTGACCTGACTTCAAGAGGGAGGAAAAGGGGGCGGGAGTCGGGGGTACGGCTACCTTTCCTTAGCATGTATTTGGGATATGATGGAGAGTCTTCTGAGACATGTCAAACCTAATTACCACTACTCATTTCTGGTGATTCACTGGGGGGATGAGGGGCGGCATGACAAACGATATCATTAGAGAGAATTTAGAAAGGAGTGTAAAGTATTATAAAGCCTTACATTGGAAAAAGAGAGAGACAGAGAAAGAAAGAGAAAAAGAAAGAGAGGAAGGAAGGAAGAGAAGAGAAGGAGGGAGGTAGGGAGAAAGGCAGAATGGAAGGAAGGAAAGAAGACAGGAAGGAAGAAGGAAAGGAAGGAAGAAAAAAGAAAGAAAATGAAGTAAAGGAAATGAAAAAAAGAAAGAAAACTTGAGTCCTTTCTTCCCTAAAAAAGAAAAAAGGGTGAACACAGCCAGAAATAGTTGGAATGACTGATGAATAAATAAATGCAACTTCTAACAACAAAGGAAACTTCCAACCAATCTTTTTGTTTATCCTTACCTGACATCTTCCTGGTTGGTGTATTAAAAGGTGCTGGTGTTTTGATTACCCTACTCCATTGTGTTTCTAAAAATTCTGCAGCTGTCTTTGTCTACATGGGTATATAACCACACAGACCCTTGCAACCCTGTTGGACCATTCCAAATCATTCTATAGTTTGGATATACCAGCCTAGGTTGCTGTTACATGTATTATTTCCCAGAACCAAAACCCTGGGCCCCAAGGGCCATGGCAAATAAAAAGCATATATCTCTCAGACCTTTTTATTGAAAGTATACTATTGGTGGTTTGTGTGTGATTAATAAAACTTTTTCTTATGTTAGAAATGAATGTGGTTGTGTTTGTGTTCCTTGAAATCTAGAATCAGATGAATAGAAGTAATCATTTCATTAAGATGGCTAATTGGAAGTAGGAGAATAAGAAAATAAGAATGGGTGATAATTTGACTAAGAAGATGAACTGAGAAAGAGATTTGGATTTCTGGATTATAGATTAAAATATAGGAATAATGGGCTCTTGGCAAAGGATAAAATGTACCTAAACAGGGCTGGCGCTATGTATAATTTGTCTGGAATCGTGAAAATTTGATCACAGGAATTCCAAGAGGAGCTATGGAGGAGGAGATTATTATGCACTTCATAAAGGCAAAGGCAAAAAAAAAGTGAAATGTCTGTATGTAGGCTGGAGGAGTTCATGCACGTGAACAGGGCAAATGTGCAGCCTCTTGGTGCTGCCTGAAGTTCAGGGGAGGTGTCAGTGAAGTCCTGGGGCAAGGCTAATTACGAAAAAGTGAGATATGTTTGGAATACTCAGCATAGGCCCACTCAGCCCAGTGCCCCAGGACTCACCCTATTGGTGTGCAAATTCTCTTTCTCAGCATAGGCATAAGGATGTTAGGGACACATAAACCACAACAATATTGTGATCTGGCAATTTAAAAAGTTCAGGCTCTTCTGGGCTGCATGTAATCTACCTGTGTGCACTCTCTTAGACTCCTTCGTTCACTTCTGGGTGTTCCCTTTTAGGAAGAACATGTGAAAGCTGATACACTTCCACAATCAAATGACCCAGATGATGAGAGAAGTAGAGAATGTGCCATGTGATAAGGATTGACTCTAGGAACTGAGGGCATTCAGCCTGGAGAAGAAAAGGTTTTAAATGGAGAGGATAGTATAATAATACTTCAGGTGTAATAATAAGTTATTATTCAAGTGTAATAGTTCCAGTACTATAATAATAATCATTATATAATAGTAACAGCTAGCATTTACGTAGTGCTTGAACATTTGTTAAACACCTCACAAACTCATTTTATTCTTGCAATAATCCTAGACATAGGTACTCTGGTTGTTCAGTTGTTTCAGATACTTCATGACCCTATTTGGGGTTTTCTTCAAAAAGATGCTGGAGTGGTTTGTCCTTTCTTTCTCCAGCCCATTTTACAGATGAGGAAACTGAGGCAAGCAGGGTTAAGGTGACTTGCCCAGGGTCACACAGCTAGAAAGTATTTGAGGCTGGATCTTAATTTAGGTCTTCTTGATTCCAGGCTCAGTGCTCAGCACTGAGACACCTCACTGCTATTATCACTCTCATTTTACAGATAAGGAAACTAAGGCAAGGTAGAGGTTAAGTGACTTGCCCAAGATGACACAGTTAGAAACTGTCTGAGGCCAAATCAGAACTCAGGTCTTCCTGACTTCAAGTCTAGGGCTCTATCTACCATACCACTTACCTATACAAGCTGTTATGTAGAAGGATCAGAGTTGTTCTTCCTGGTGTCAGAGGACAGAATTAGTATCAATAGACAGAAGATGCAAAAACTCATATTTGGGACTGATTTAAAGAAAAACTTCCTAAGTATTAGAACTGTCAAAAAAGAGGGCATCTCTTGAGGTAGTGGACTCCCCCTAGATGGATTCTTCTGGGAAGAAACTGGATGGTCATTTATTTCTCTGTGATGTTGTTGAGGGGCTACTGGAAATCTCTCCCAGTACTTAGGTTCATGATCCAGTGAATAAGGTTTAATGAGCAGTAGGATCTATCACACTAAAGCAAAAAAAAATAGGTTTACTTATAATAAATACCTCCTGTATTGTCCCTCTCTATTTTTTTAAATTCCTCTTGCTCTCTGGCATCTTTTCAGGCCAAGAGGCTCCATGGTTCCTGCAGCCAACCACTGAAAACATGTGAATCCTCATGTAGCATGATTTTGCTACCTTTTTTATTCTTATTAATAATAACAAAAACAAGTTTCTGCCTAGATACTATTATAAGACAAACAATCTGTTGAAGAGGAAGATTAAATAAAGCCCATTTCTATATTGGTGTGACTCGCACCTCAACGAACAGGAGCTGTCACACCCCTAATTATGATGTGGCAGCTTACATTTCAGAAATAAGTGGTGGGTATGCAGAAGCACACCAATCTAATCCTGACACCACCTGAATGTCAATGAGAAGAGGAAAAATAGCAAAGACACGTGCATAGGAGCAGAAAAAGGAGACAGGATCCTTGAGAGAATTTGAGCAACAACCATGGCAGGAAGTTAGTGACAATAACAATGAGCTAGGTCAATGTGTTATATGAAAACTTAATTCCATGTCATGAACTCAGGAGATGCTCAGTAGATATTAATTGATGGTGGTGATGAAAAAATGCTGCAGGAAAGCAGTAATCAGAAAGTGCCATCATAGTTAAGAAAATATATCCTGGATTTCCATTATCATCTGGGCCTGGTACCCTGACCAGCCTGACCTGATATATCAGTTGGCAAAATTAATGAAAATTATGAAATTAAATCTTTAGATGACAAGGAACTTCACCCAAAAATAAAGGGGTGATAAATGGAAAATGACTTTTCAATACTCAGTATCACCAATAGGAATGCCAATTTATAGATAGATTGTGTTTAATGCCACCAGGAAATTCTCAGAGGTTCATGAATTTGGTGTTTTAAGATAGGCTAAAATAAGTGAGTAATCTATTTCCTTCTCTTTCTGGACTCCTATTTTGCACCAAATTGGTTTGAACCATCCTCATTTTCTGTGCCAAGACTTGCTATTAGGTAAAGGAGAGGAATTTCAAATTGGAGAAGGACATGACATTCCAGGGGCTTATAGGTCACTGCCAGAAACTTTATATAGAATTATGCCAGGCTGCTTATCAGTAGGTGCTCCACTTCAAAGATCTTCAGCAGTTCCCTGGCACTTTAGGGTATTACTGCTAGTTCACACCTAACTTTTCCCTTTCAGCAGCACCATTCATTGATGTGCTGAAATACATAACACTCTCTCATGAACACTAAAAATATGTGGGGTACATTTAACATCTTGAAGGAGCCATCTTATTAAGCCTTCATTATTACATGGACCACTTATGTTTTTGAATGAATGAATGAACCTTGGAACATGGAGGCTGGACTTAAAGATGTCTCTATTTCCTCTTATCTCCAGGGTCCAACTCACTGATATCCCCTCTTTGTAAAAACAAAACTTTACCAATTAAGATCATTAGAGAAACAAGGCAAAGTCTCCTATTCAAACCTGCCTATCTATTTCAATGGAGTCAGTGGGCACTGGGAGATCAAAACAAAGGCCCTTCCCTTTGAGTGGATGGTGTTGGCAGTGCTTGAAGAGCAGGTTCCTGTTCCCAGATACAACGTTTTAAGAGAGGGATAGGAAGCTTCAACAAAAGGCTGGGACAAATCTGGTGCCTACTGTATTTCACTGGACAAAAAATGCCTTTTAGTCCAGGGAATCAGACAAAGGCAGTTAATTAGAAAATCATTTATGCCTTGATTAGGAGTCTCCCTTGCCTAAAAATATAGAATGTCCCATGTATTAAACATGGCTGAAACAACTAGAATGTAACTTTAGTACCCTTGTGTTGTCAATTATCCACCTAATCAGCTTATATAATCGTGGCCATCATCATACTTTAGTTTTCTTAATAAGGAATGAGCCCTACACAGGCTCTCCCCGCTCCATCCCCCAATGAGTTTAGAAAGAGAGTGCTTTGTAAATCTTACAATCAACCAGAATTTGCTCTTTTCTCATTCTGTATTTTGCCTAAACATTCTTAAAACTCACTGAAGATCATAAGTTCCTTATGCTTTGGAACTATGCCCAAAGAGGTATAAAAATGTGCATACCCTTT
The DNA here is from genome assembly GCF_011100635.1 of Trichosurus vulpecula. Classification (NCBI taxonomy): domain Eukaryota; kingdom Metazoa; phylum Chordata; class Mammalia; order Diprotodontia; family Phalangeridae; genus Trichosurus; species Trichosurus vulpecula. Next base: position 107,267,903 of record NC_050580.1, on the reverse strand, counting down.
GACCCAGAAATAACACTTCAAGGGTTGTATCTCAAAGAGATCATACAAATGGGAAAAGGACCCATATGTACAAAAAATATTTATAGCAGCTCTTTTTGTGGTGGCAAAGAATGAGAAATTGAGGTAATGCCCACCAACTGGGGAATAGCTGAACAAATGGTGGTATATGAATATAATGAAGTACTATTGTGCTATAAGAAATGATGAGCAGGTGGACTTCAGAAAAACCTGGAAAGACTTATATGAACTGCTGCTGAGTTAGGGGAGCAGAACCAGGAGAATATTGTACACAGTTACAGCCACATTGTGTGATGACTAACTTTGACAGACTCAGCTCTTCTCAAGAATGCAAGGTTCTAAGACAACTCCAAAAGGCCCATGATGAAAAATGCTATCCACATCCAGAGAAAGAATTATCGAGTCTGAATGCAGATCAAAACATACTATTCGCTCTCTCTCTGTTTTGTTTTGTTTCTTCTTTCTCATGGTTCATTTTATTGGTTATAATTCTTCTTTACAACATGACTAATGTGAAAATATGCTTAGTATGAATGTATATATAGAGCCTATATCAAATTGTGTGCTGTCTTGGGGAGGGGAGAAGGGAGAGAGGGGGAGAAAATTTAAAACTCAAAAGCTTGCGGAACTGAATGTTGTAAACTAAAAATAAATAAATTAATAATAAAAAAGAATTTACCATGTGACAAGCATTATGCTAAACATTAGGGATACAGGTGGGAAAAGAAGACTGCTTTTAAAGGAGTGGAAGACATAAAAGGCAATGGGGAAAACAACATAAAATGTCAATCATATGTTAGCAAACATTGAAATGTACTAGAAAAGCTCATCATTTAAAAGAAACTATTGCAGGAGGCCCTCTGTAAAGAACAACTACCCTTCTGTATCGCCAAGGCAATATTCACACCTTTCCTCAAAATTAATCTCATTTATAAGTTTTGTGTTGTGTATATGGAATTAAATGGGGAACACATGTGAGAAAATGATTCCTTGAGGGTGGGGTAGTTTTCTAACCTTGGAGCTCAGAAGGAACCTCATTCATTCATTCATTCATTCATTCATAAAGCACACATTTATACAGACGTAATGTCTCAGACAATGTGCTAGGCAATGTAGGTATAAAGAGAAAAACAAACAGCTTTTGATTTAAAGGAATTTTCATTCCATTGAAGGAAACTACATAAATACAGCTAAGTAAGTACAAAGTAATTTTGGAAGAGGAGGGCACTAGAAATGGGTGGCATCAGAAGTTGGCACCTGAGCTGTGTTTTGTCAGAAGCTATGAGGCAGAGATGAGGAAAGAGCACACTCTAGGCATAGAAGCAGAGTCCCCTTTTGGGTTTTCCCTCCACTCTTCCCCCTTCTCATCACCACCCACCTTACCTCTCTTATCTTTGGAGCCATGATTGTTAGTTGCTGTGACAGGCACATTTTCATAGTTGCAAAAAAAAAAAAAATCACTGTAAGCCCCTTGAGGGCAAGGGCTATCTTTATTTTTTTTCAGGACATTTTTAGGACATTGGCTGGCACGTAGGAGGCTTTTTAAAAAAATGTTTACTAAAGAAGAGTGCAGGAGCTGACCAGCATTGCTTTCTGCTTCACCCTATGAGAGATCAGAAGATACCCAGCAAAACACGCAGTGAGCCCTTCTAGGTGGCAAGATCCTATTTACAATGATGTAGTTGAAAGGTACAGGGAGTGGTAGTAGCTTGTATTTGTATAGCACTTTTACAATTTTCAAAAATGTTTTCTCACAACAGCCTTTTGAAGTAGGTAATGGAAGCATTCTTACCCTTGTTCTACTAACAGGGACCCTGATGAAAAGTGGCCCAATATCTAGTAAATGTTAAAGTCAAGACACAAAGTTTAGGTCTCTTGACATCCAAATCCAGAGGTTTTTCCAGTACAACTCATTGCTGCTGCTGCATGGTATCCAATAATACCTTACATTTACAACATGTGTTTTAATATTTTTGCAATAGCTTCTAAATCTATTTTATTATGTTATGATCACAAAGCCCTTATAAGATAGCTAGGAAGAACAAATATTAGATCATAAAGTCATAAATTTAGAGAGAGAAAACACTTTAGAGAGGCCATTGAGCACACTCTTTCATTTTACAGATGAAAAAACTGAGGCACAGAGAAGTTTAAGTATCAGGGTCTTTCAGCTCATAAGTTACTGAGATAAAAAGGTCTTCCTGAATCTAAATCCATTGCCTATCCACTATGCCAAACTGCCCAAAGTATCTGTCTATAGAATTCTCTGCAACCATCAAAAAGTTCTCAGCTCAATTCAATAAACGTTTATTAAGCACCTACTATGCGCTAAGCACTGCACTACATGCTGAGACAAAATTCAATTCGATAAACATTTTTAAGTCCCTACTATATGCCAGGCACTATATTAAGCACTAAACTCATCAATCTATTTAATTTTTTTTTCTTCAGACATAGAGATTGGGTCATGTATGTAATCCCAGTGAAATGACTCCAAGCAGTGTCAAACATCTATGCCCATTGTGGGAAAAGCATCCAGTGATGAAGTCAGAGAGAATTGATACCTTCAGGTGGGGAGGAAGCAGTAGGAACAGATGAACTCTTAGAAACGAAAATTATGTTTCTGTTCAACTGTCTTAGGAAAGAATTAAAAAAACAGATGGAGAATATAAACAAGACTGTAAGTAATAAATAGATGAAATTGTCTCAAAATATTATGCAACATTTTTCAGAGATGGCCCTGAAGCATCAAAGATACTTTAAGTTGCAGTAATCATATCAATGCAATTTGCACAGCACTCCACATTATTATTATTTCAGTAATGAGGAATACTTTACAGAGATTGGCTCTGCAATTCAAAAACCACATGGCAGATGGTCATCATAATTCTAAGAACATCACGAGTTAATTTTTGCCTCAGCGTCTTTCCGATGTTACAGATTAGACATCTTTTCATCATGTGGGTTTGAATGGAAGAGGTGTTTTTTGGTGGAGGGATTTCATTGTTGTTGTTTTAATCCATCAGAAATTTCTCTTAGAAGAAATCAGTGATCTCTAAGGAATGGGGGGAGGGGACGATTGTGGCTATTGTTTATCTAGGTTGTTTGGGGAGAATCACAATGCCTCATTTGCATTTTTTGCAGCCTTATTAGTGATTATTTATGTCCAAAATCACCAGCTAAATAAGAGTCCAACGGGCACTGGACTGAAATTACTGAAACACAGAAGCCTACAGACATTAGACAAAGAACTTAATCCAATGCGTTTCCTGGCATGTGGGTCATCCCTCTGCCATTCCATTTTATCTTCCCATAGTTTTTTGAGAATAAAAGGTCATCTTTACTGTCAATATTTTTTTCTGGGTATAACTTATCCCTATCTCTAGTTCCTATTATGGTCTCTTCCTACATTTTCCCTCCTTTAGTATGTGCATTAGTCTTTCATTAGCAGAAGTAATGAAATCTTTTAAGTCAAACTGCCTGCTAGCTGTTACCCATATTTGACAGTCTCTACCCTCTTTGAGCCATCTTCCTCTGCTGGCGTTGCTTTAGGCTCTCAAGGTGCCTCTTCCTTTTCCTGACTCTGAAATCCAGTGACATTCAATTTGGCTAACAGTAAGAACCTACTACATGCAAGGTACAAGAATCAGTCCTGGAAATAGAAAGGAAAAAATGAAAGTTTCTGACCTTAAGCAGCTTACGTTTTGGGGGAGGAGAACAGTTATACAAGTTTATAAGCTGATATTTCTAAAGCAGACTTGGACATACTACTCTCCTGCTGAAAAATAATCTTCAGTGATGCCCTAGTATAAAATACAAAATTCTCAGCTTTGCAGTTAAAGCCATAATCAAAATGGCTTCCCGACTCATTTCCAGTATCACGTCACGATATTCTCCTTCAGGGCAGTGGCAAAAAATGTTGGAATTAGAGTCAAGGGCCCTTGGTTTAAATGCCAGCTCTAGAACTTATTTCCTATGTGACTTGGGCAAATATATGCTCTCTTAGCTGTAGTTACTTCATCTGTAAAATGAGGGAGTTGGACTAGATTTCTAAATTCAATTTTATATTATTTTCAATTTCAAATGCTCTTACTCACTTTTCCCCCACCTATGAGAAGGCGAGAAAAATAAAACCCATTATAAATAGGTATAAAGATAAAAAAAAATCTGCATTAGCCATGTTCCAAGAAAAAAAAAAACAAGAAAAATAATGAAATGGAACAAAATTTGTTTCAATCTGCATTCTGCATCTATCAGTACTCTTTCTGGAGATGGATAGCGTGTGTCATGGAATTTTGGTTAGTCATTGGATTGATCAGCATTGCTAAGTTGGACCAATGTTGTTACATTAGAAAAATGCTCCATTTCACCCAGACTGGCCCCCAGATCACTTCCAAATACGCTGTTCCATTTCCTATTCTGTGTCTTTGTCAACCAAGTTTATGAGGCAATCCCACCTCATCTCCACCTTGTAGAATACCTAGCTCCCTTGAAAGCATGGTTCAGCATCCCCTCCTAATACCAGTCTTTTCCAGACCTCAACTGTTAGAGCATTCTTTCCAGGGGGCTGGGGGAGCCGGCTCCTGCAGGCTCTGGAAAGCTAATTATTAAATTTTCAGTGTAAGCATTTACATTTTGGGAATTTGGCAATTGTTATAAATCAGAGCTTAATTTATTTTTTGTTGATTGTTTAGACTTATGAAAGTGTTGGAAAAATGTTAATAACGCAGATTAAATTTGAAAGCCTGCCTTGCTTTTCAGAGAGCTATTTGTTAACCATTTACCAGCACACAAATTATTCTGCATTACTTTCTGTACATTTCATTTTTACCTATATGTGTACATGCTGCACCCTCCAGCTCCTCAAAGACAATGATTGTTTCATCTTTCTTTAGAATCCCTAACACCCATGCCACCCAGTATCTTATTACCACATTAGCTGACTTGAACTTCATGAAATTTCAGTCAGAAGAAGGGAGAGGGGCTTTGAGAGCTTGAAACCATGCTGAAGCCAAATTATTCATGGTTTTCCTTTTCAGTTCAAAATAGTAGCTAGAGACATGAACTTTGACTCTCTAACTAGAGGTGGCAAAAGAGGGCCTGGCATTGCTGTTGCACTTGGAATAATATATCGCTGTTTGTACAATCAGAATTTTCTTCTCAATGCTTTCTACTGGAGAGCAGTATTTACCTGAACCTCTGCAATATCATAAAATTATTCTTCAATAATATGTTCTGGGAGGGGAGATATTTCAGTTAGACATCTTTGGTATATTAATAAGGATTCCTGGGCCTGAAGATTTAGGAAAGTCAAGTAATCAATGGGTTTTATAGCTCATAATGGATGAGTTCATCCTTCATTTCAGCAACCTGAGTAGCTAAAAGCTTTTGATAATTTTCTCATTATAAACTACAGTTGTTTAAAGACAAACTGTTTTCGAAAATAAACCAAGCAATGTCTTAAATTATAGCACTATCGGTTTCCTCTTACAACTCTATTTTAATACCTCACTCTCCAAAGCAGACTTTGGCTTCATAGAATATTCATTTATATTCCTGGACACTGGATCCAACAATAAAAAAAAATCTGCATGATTAAACAGAATATGTTATTCTGCCTTTCTCTTATTTGCATACTAAGTCAGAGCTACATTCTGGGTTCTTGAGTGTGAGTTGAAGTATCTTAAAAGATGTTCTTTTTTCTCCTCTATTCCTTCTTTCCTTAGAATAATTTCAAAGGGATCAAAGCTAGTAGACTTTGATTCATGGAGAGCAATGATGGCAAGCCAAATGGATCTTTAGAGAAAACATGGCTGCCCTGGGTAAAACAAATTTGACATATGGACTGCCAGAGGATGTCAAACAATTGATTCAGTTGTTTGGCCCATACAGCAGATTCGGCCTATTTGTTTGGCTGATTTACTGATTCTTTGGTCACTGAACCAGGTGGTTGTTTAGATTCATGTCTACGTGGGCGACTCACTCTGTGTTGAGCTGCACTTAGGGCAATGCTTGTTCTAATATTGTCATAGGTAGGACTCTAAAGCTGGGTAGTTTGGAGTGGCACTACCTGAAGTATAGTGGGCCAAAAAACACATTTAAGCCATGAAAACTTTGATCGTTTCTTTCTAGCTTGTGGTTAATTTGATCTGAATTGGGTAGCATTGGAAATATTTTAAATGAGGTATAATCATAAGCAAGAAAGGGCTGCTATTAATAACAGAAATAACTCTCTCCATCTGCATGGACTTCAGGGATTTTTTCAATAAAATCTGTACATATGTGCAGAATATAATATATAGGAACCTTGTGACTTGTTTCTTTCTTAAATAATATCCCATTCCTAGGCCTTCTCCTACCTTCCCTTTCATACTTAAAAAAAATTCTTTGGCACCTCAGCCATCTTTCAAAGATGAACCATGATGAATGATAAAATGAGTCATGATAAATAGCCAAAGAGTCTAAGATGGGTCAGTCCTTTCCTGGGTTGAATGACAATAGCTTTTGGCTTACTTCCTCTTTTCTTGGTATTTTTTTAACATTCTCAGTAGCAGCCTCCATCCACCAGAAGAAATCAACACAATGATTAATGCTGACCTTTGGAATATGATTTTCTGTCATTAACATGATGAAACCAACAGCAGCAACAAAATGATAGCTGTTATAAAAATTCTCTGCTCAGCTCCATTTCTATAGTTTTTAATATGCTATTACAAGTGGAGTTTGGTCATTTCCTCAGAAAATTGACTCTTCCGTGATACTGCTTTCTTATATTGTTGTTCTAACTAATATTCAGTTCTACAACATCACCAGGCAGGCCCCAAAAATTGCCTCACAAAAGCGCAACATGACCAAGAAAAGCTCTGCTCCAAGGCATTAAAGATGTTATTGATTTAAGGTATTTCAACAACACAAGCACTTTGTTCATGATCTTTGGGATAAAAACAAGATAAAATAACTAACCCGAACCAAGGAAATAAGATGCTTTCATCACTTCCCCTCCCCACCATCTACTAGTATTCAGTTGTATAGGGAAAAGTAATTATGAATATTCATCTCTATGGGATATATTCAAGAAGAATCAATTTAAGAGAATCCATATTCAGTACTATAAGAATAGGTTTATATAAGTTGATACAAAATCTGTCATTGGTTACTGTGCCAACAAGCTCTTCCTTTCCTATATCATCTCATGCCTAGGTGATCATGGGGGCTTTGTAGCTAGGCTCCTCAGTTTTTACCTGCTTTCAAACATCCTACACGTGCTTCCCTTTCTTCGTATTGCTTTCATCAACAAAGTCCTATGGACAAAAATGTTCAGTTGATCCCTGTTTTCTTCTTCATCTGCCTTACCATAGCCTCTACAAAGAAGGTTTTGGCTCACTTCTCTCACAGAATCACATGAAGATCACTGTGAATTCTTATTCAAATTGTGGGTAACTTGCCTTCAGGTAGCTAGGTGGTGAAATAGATAGAGTGACAGGCATGGAGTCGGGAAGAATTATCTTCCTGATTTCAAATCTGGCCTCAGACATGTGTGACCCTAGGCAAGTCATTTAACCTTGTTTGCCTCAATTTCCTCATCTGTAAAATGATCTGGAAAAGGAAATAGAAAACCAATCCAATGTCTTTGCAAGGAAAAGCCCAAATGATGTCATGAGGAATCAGACATGACTGATCAACATCAACAAGTTCCATCAGGAAACTCTTACTCGAAGAAAGGCTCTACTCTGCTTAGAAAAACCCCTCCAATGTCTGAAACACAAGGACTACCCTAGCCCTATCTATTGAAAAGATCACATGGCAATAACAAAAATATGAAAATCATTAAAGCATGCAAATAAAATGACAATGTTAATGTAACACATGAAAATGTATGGGATACAGCTAAAACGGTCTTGGGAGGCAAACATATACTCTTGAAAATATATGTTAATGAAAGAGAAAATATAGGATTAATGAGTTTGGTTTACAGTTCATATATTCAAATTTTAGTAAATTAGTGCATAAGAATCAAGGACACAACCAGAGCTCATGAAAATTAAAGGAAAAATGAACAAAATAAAAAGAAAAAAAGGGGGGGAGAATAGGTAAATATGAGATCTAGGTTGCTGTTGTTGTTTTGTAAATATCAGAAAACTGTAAACCATTAGCAAATTTAGACCAAAAAAAAAAGAGGAAAGAAAGTCAAATTTCAAGAATCAAAAAGAAGTGAGAGATCATAAGGAAGAGAGAAGAAAAAACAAAGTGTCAGTGTTTATTACCCAGATGAATATTTTAATGAAATGGAACATTTATTAAGAAGGATAAATACTTATCAGAAGTATGAACTACATCAAATAAGAAAGGAGGAAAAAGTTACCCTGACTAAAATGATAGCAGAAAGATAAGCTAAACAGGTCATTAACAAGCTTTCTCTTACTAAACAGAATACAGGACCAGATGGATTCACAAGTGAATTTCTTAACACATTTAAGAACAAATGATTCATATCATATGTTGATTATTTTTGGAAAATGAGAAAATATGATATTGTCCTTGATTCTTTTTTATGAGAAAAATATGATTCTGAACCCCAAATCAGGGAAAGACAAAGTAGAAAAAGAAAGCTGTAAGCCAATATAATTAATTCCAATGCATAGTTATTAAATAAAATATTGGCTAATAGCATATAGCGATAGTTGCGTTTGTTCAAGGGTATTTCAAAATTACATACACAATTGACATAGTAACAGCTATCATAAAACAAAACTAAATAATTAAGTCAGATGATGAAAAAGTCTTGGATAAAATATAATTTTAATTAATTAATGTTTGCAAACCACTAAAAATAAAGCAATGAAAAAATCTTTTTATTGAACATGATAGAAATCATGAATCCATACCAAAGCTAGAATTATGTATAATGGAGAAATATACATAGCATAGGCCTACTGAGAGGAGGATCAAAGTAATTCTACACACTCTTACCATTATTATTCAACATAGTTATAGAAATGCTATCTATAGCAATATATGTGGCAATATTATTTTAAAGAAATAAGTATTGATAGATATATCTAATTTCAGAATGGCTTATATAGAATACCTGAGTCTTTAAAAATAGTGGAGGTAATAAGTAACTACAACAAAATGACAGGATATTAGATTATAATTGAGATGAGATCCTAATTGTAAACTACTTAGGACAGTTCTTGGCACATATTAAGCTTATATAAATGTCAGCTACTATTATTAGTATCATTATTATTAAATATTGTATTCATCAACATTTTTTATAATGTTGTTTTTGAACTGTGTCTGATTCTTCATGGCCCCATTGGAGTTTCCTTGGCAAAGAAACTGGAGTGGTTTGCCATTTGCTCCTTCAACTCATTTTACAGGTGAGGAAACTGAAGCAAGCAGGGTTAAGTCACTTGCCCAAGGTCACACAGCTAATAAGTGTCTGAGATCAGATTTGAACTCAGGTCTTCCTGAATCCAGGTCATGCACTCTATCCACTGTGCCTCCTAGATGCTTATTACTTATAGCCAAAAATTCATACAAAGAGAAAAAATCTTTTTAAAAATAGGAAGTGCCTGTGAATAATAGTCTAAGACACAGCAGATATACATAAATAAACAACTTTTTAAAATGGAAATAAAGGAATGACTAGAGAATCAGCAATTCATAACAGGTAGGAAACTGGTCTCAATTTAAGGAAGAGCTGGGTTCAAGTTCTCTCTCTAACAAATATTGTTTGCACACAAGTAACTTGAAGTTAGTTTAAAAGTTTTTAAAAAGTTTAAAAGACAAAACCCTAGCTTTAAGGTGGATTATAAAAAGCTTCCTTATAGAATGGGGTTGGGGGGAAGGAAGGGACATGGGAAGGGAAAAGAGAAGCAAAGGGGGAAGGAGAGGAGAATGAGAGAGAGAGAGAAGAGGAGGAGGAGGAAGGGAAGGAGGCAGCCTCTGCAGTGGCAGGAGCACCAGCAGCAGCTGAGGGCCAGGGTCCACTGCTCCACAGGCTTGAAGAGGGAAGAACCAAGTGCAGCCTCAAGGTGAGGGGGAAGTCTGGGGAAAAGCCCACTTACAATTGTGTTTGTCCTTCATTCTCAAAGAGGACCATGACATCAGGGTGATGATAACGTGAGTTGGAGATGATGACATGACTTGCAGTTAACTTTGATGTGAGGGAGGGAGGGCTGTGCAAGGTCACCAGTCTCACTTTCTTGTCCAGAGCAACCAGGGTCCAGTGGCCAGATATTCACCAGGATGACTGGAGATGGCCCAGGATGCAATGGGAGATGCTATCCCTTTTAGGTTAAGGTATTTTCAGGTTTTCCCTTTGAGTAAGGTAAGGTCCATTCAGTGAATAGGCCTCTTTGAGAAGTGAGTCAAGGGATGACCCCTTTAAAAAAATTGAACTGGGAGGGGAAGACAAGTGAGAACTGGCTGAATTAGAATTCAAGATTAGGATGAGCTATTATACCAGAATGTAAAGTCATTGAGGGCAGATACCAGGTCTTAGCTAAACTTTTAATTTTATCTCACTAGAGTTTTGCAGATTATAGGCATTCAATAGATATTTGTTGAACGAATCAATGAATGTTGAATAAAAGGGAAAGCCCCTACAAACCCAAACCACATTTTTCAACTGCACTTAATAATGATGGTAACTTGATCCTTTACTCTCATCCATTGAATTCAAATCGATTTAGTTCAACAACTATTTATTAAATGAAGAAGTGAGACTAAGTGATGAAGCAAACCCCTATGTGATTTTGATTGCAGTTAATCCTTGTATACTAAAACTTCTGATGAATTGCATTTGGGTAGTGCCCTTTACAAAACTGGGAAAACACACACACACACACACACACATACACACACCCTCCTATTCGAACCAAGTGCAATGTTTGTAAATCACCCTGCCTTCATATTGAGTTAATTGGATTTTTTTATTTTTTAAGCAAAGCATAACTGCTTGTAACCTCTTAGTTTGCCCAGCAAAAGTTTAACAGGTTTTTTTCCCCCTTTAGTTACTTTTTTTGAAAAGCCTCTCTATGCCATCTTCAGGTCCACTCCAACCCTCTCTCTTCAGCTTCTTCAAAGTCCTTCTAAGGATATGATTAAATTTCACAAGAGGCAAGCCTTAAGGTAGGAGGCTATCCACAAGTTCAGCCATATGAACTTGAAACAAAATATTCAAGACCAGATCAGAAGTCAGAATTTACTGATAAAATCCTTCCTAAGCAAGGCCTTCTCTCCCATTTATATTAGAAGAACAATCAAGCTTCAAATGGAACAAACTCCCGAACCTCTACAGACATGAGCGATTACTATCAGATTGGAGGCACAAAATTCATCGGAAGCCTGGCAATATCTTGAAGGCAGAAAAGGGGGAAAGTTCCTTTTCGTATAATCTTGGAACCTAGTCACTTGCATTACATTCCATGATAAATATAAATTCATGTGTTAGACTTGGCTATCACGTTTAAATAGAAGAAGAGTATTGCTTACCACAGAAGCATCTATTTAGATAGAGAAAGAAAAGGAGACATTACTTAGCCATTGAAATTAGCTGCATGAACTTAGGTAATTTAGGCATTACAGCTTTAAAGACAAAAAAAGGAAAATAGTTACTTCCCTCAAGTAACATATATGCTAACATTCTATCAATTCATCAAGAAAACTATCATATACACATGTAAGTAACTGTAAAAACAACCACAAAAAAAGATAAATTAGGGAAGGGGCATTAGTAGCTTGGTTGATCAGGAGAGCCTTCATATAGGTGATAGTTGAGCTAATCCTCGGATTAAGGCAAGGGACTCTGAGAGGCAGAAATGGAGAAGTACATTTCGTCTTGAGGAACTGTCCAGCTAAAGGCATGAAGATGGGAAATGAAATGTTGGGTATGAAGAATAACATGTTTGGCTAGACTGAGACTGAAAACAGCGTAAAAGGGGTTAGTGTATAATAAGCAGGCTGGAGTCAGAGTATAAAGTCCCTTAAAAGACAAAATATAGGGGCCAGCGTGGTCTTATCTATCCTGGGGGAATGATACACTGGCAGTTTAGAAGGAGATTGATTGTAGAGGGAATAACTCTTTTAAAAGAATACTGCACAGTTCAGGCAAGCTGGGTTAAGAAACTAAGAAGGGGTAGTTACCATGTGAGTGGAGAGAAAAGGACAGATACAAGAGATGGCATGGAAATAGATTCAACATTCAAGATTTAGCACTTGATTGCATATGGGGGTATGTGGGGAAAAAAAAGAGTTGAAATAGACTCAGAGTGAATCATGGTGCTTGAATGGACAGTGGCATTCTCAACAGAAAAAGAGAATCAGGGGAACAGATGGTAGAATCAGAAATATTGGAACTCGATAACCTACTGTTTGATAAACCCCCAAGCATGAAGTACCTAGAAAAGAATGCTCTATTTTGCTTGAAGTGCGAGAAAAGCTGGAAAGCAGTCTGACAGAAATCAGGCTTTGACCAGCATCTTATACTATACTCTACAATTCAAAATGGATGTGAGCTGAATATTAAAGATCATTTAATTAGAAGAGATGTAGATCATATACGATCTTTCAGAGCTATAGCTAGAGGAAAATATTAACCAAATAAGCCAATTACATAAGATAAAGTAGATAATTTTGATTAAATGAAATTAAAACACTTTTGTATTAACAAAATTAATGCATCTAGGATAAAAACGGAACCAGTTGGCTAGTAAAAATTCTTTGTATCAAATTTCTCAGATAAAGGTTTAGTATTTGTTATCTAGACAACTAATAGAAATATATAAAACCAAAAGCCATGTGTTGGTAGACCGGGGGACAAAGGATAGGAACAAATAATCTCATAAGAAAAATTGCCAACTATTAACAACCATGTAAAATAATGCTCTAAATCTACAGTATAAGAAATGTGTAAACCTTGAGGTTTTACATCATTTCCAGGATATTGGAAAAGATTCCCCCTAAAGGGGAATACCTAATGATAGAAGGATAGTTAGATTACTATAAGCATTCTAGAGAACAATTTGGAATTATGCAAAGTGGCTAACACATCAATATCCTTTTACCCAGAGATTCAACTGATGGAAATATACCAGAAAGAGTTCATTAACAAAAAGAAAGTTTCCATGTATACCAAAATACTTATAACAGTACTTTACATGTTAGCAGAGAATTGGGAACAATATAGATACCCATAGATTGTGGATTGGCTACACAAATTGTGGTACACGAACATAACGGTACATGACCATGAGGTTAGGAATGATGAATGTGATGAATTCAGATAAGCATGGAAAGACCTATATGAACTGATGCAAAATGAAATAAGCAGAGCTAGGAAAACAAAACACACAATGCTTACAACAATATAAATAAAAATCAACATCAACAAAATCGATGAAAATGAATGCCGAAAGATTAAAGAGAATAAGTTTATATGCAAAGAAGAGAGAAGGAAGCAAGCATATAACACACCCACCCCATCTTTTGAAGAGGTGAGAAGTCCATGGGTATAGATAGATCATTGCATATAATGTACATTTATTCAATTTTTTGCAGAATTTATTCCAAAAGACAAAAATCTTCATTGAAAGGAATGGCTCTCTGGAGGAAACAGTATACAGGGGGAAATCTGAGCAATGCAGAATGAAAATATGCAAGTACAATCTATTTTAAAAAAAAAAACAGAAAAAAAGGAAGTTTAGAAAAGAAGTGGATTTAGGGGGAAAGACAATGGGTTCTGCTTCGGTCATGTTTTATTTAAAATACCTATGATATGTTCATGTAGAAATGTCCAATATGTTATTGGTGATTTGGGCCTGGAACTTTAGTAGATATATAGACTAGGGAGTCATCTGCATTGAGATGATGGCTGATGAGATCACCAAGAGAGAAAATATACTGCATAGCCCACTCAGGTCTCTCATTTTCTCTTTCATTTCCACCTCCAGCTTTTCCTCCAGATGGCATCACCAAATAGGACTTAAAAGACCGAGTGCTCAAGAGTTTTCAACAACAGCCTCTTGACTGAGTTCTTTCTTGGCAGAGCATTCATCACATCTGCCATTCATACAGGGCATTATTGACAAATATGGAAGGGAAGTCTTTGATGGTGCTGTTCTTCACAGTATGATGGCCTCCAAATGCCTTTGTTTCGGAGATTTTTGCATTAGTATTATTAGTATTAGACATATAGATATACTGTCTTTCCTCCAGAGAGAGGAGGGAGGGAACCTTTACAAAAGCAGCTAGATGAGGGAAAGGGAAGTTAATTACTTTGCACAGGGTCCTACAGCTTCTAAGTGTCTGACATAAGATAAAAACTCATATTCCTGACTCTAAGTCTAGTGCTCTACCCACTCTGCCACCTAGCTGACATATAAGTGATGACATTTATTGAGTTTATAATTCATGAAAACCTTCAAATATATTTTGTACCAAATTCTATCTAATCATGCCACTCCCAATTTGTATTTATGAAGTCATTTAAGAAAAAAACCTCAAGTGTAAGATTTTATATTTATACCTACTAATCTCTATTTACCTTTATTTATCCCTATCCTACATCTGGAATTCAGCCAGTCAAGTTCTTTGGGATCCCAGCTCTGAGTGGATCCAGGTGGCCAGCTATTTCACCCAGTTTGTGTCATCTCCAAATTTGACGAGAATACCCGCTATGCTTCCAAGTCATTGATTTAAGGGGAAAAAAAGTTAAGCAGTACAGGGCTGAGGACAAATTCCTGGGGCACCACACTGGAGGCATTCTTCAAAACTGCCATTAAACCATCAATGACCCTTCCAAGTCTAGCAATTCAATAAGTTCTAAATCCTTCTGATCATACTATCATCTAAATCATATCTGTCCATCTTTTCAACAAGAACAGGACAAGAGATCTTACCAAATGCTCTGGTGAAATCTAGCTAAAATCTCGGGCATTTCTCTGATCCAGAAGTTTAATATGCTTGCCCCAAAACTAAATAATGTTAATCTGGCATGACTGGCTCTAGCAATGCTATGATGGCTTTTTGTGAATATTGCTTATTTTTCCAGATGTTGACTAGCAATATATTTAATTACATGTTCCAGAATTTTGCCAGGAATCAAAGTCAATTTCACTTGTTTGTAGTTTTCAGTTTATATTCTCTTCTATTTTTGGAAATTTTAACTTTTATACTTCTTGTCCAGGCTTGTTATGCTTTGTTATGCTTCTCCATTATTTTAAATGTCACTTATGGCAATTCAATACTCACATTTGTCAATTTGTTGAGTACCTGACAATATGATTCTTCTGGGCCAGATTGCCTGAATTCATCAAGGCTATATAACCACTTTTCTTCCTATCTTCTTACTAATCTTGGATAGCAATGGCCTATTGGTCATTTTGTTGTTGTTCTATCCTTTCCAGTTCAAGCGCCACTATCCTTGGCAAAGAAAATAGAATCAAAATAAGAATTAGGCAACTCTGAATGGTCTGGTTTCAGTTGTCATCTACAATCTTCTCTATCTCTTCTTTGAGTCTTTCCTTTCCAAGATATATAGATAGATGATAGATATATCTATATATACACATACACACACACATATATATATACATACATAAATATCTGTGTATGTGTGTATGTATATGTATACACACACACACACAAACACACACACACACACACACACACATATATATATATATATATATATATATATATATTCTTAACTTTACGTGGTAGTTGTAGCTCATTTAACTTTAAACACAGGTTGAACTATATGATTTCTGCAGTCTGTTCCAACTCTTGACAGTCTGTGATTCTGAGACTTTATATTTACTTAAAGAATGTGTTAACTCATAATCAGCAATAATAAGACATTATTAAATAAGTCTTGGTAGAGAACTATATAGATAGTCCCCGCTCTTTAGGAACTTGCAGACTAATTACATATAGGTTGTTGATGTTTGTCCTTCATTCTCAAAGAGAACCATGACATCAGATAAGTGATGCCATGACTTGCAAGTGAATTGGATTTAAGTGAGAGAGGGTTCTGCAAAGTCACCAGCTTCCATTTCTCCTCTGGAGCCATCCGGGTAGAGTGGCAAGATATAGATCAAGATGACTGGAGATGGTCCTGGATGCAGGGGGAGACCTTGGCCTCAGTTAGCCAAATGGAGACATATGTATTTGTGTGTGTATGTATGTATATGTGTGTATATATACATATGTGCATGTATATGTATGTATATATGTATGTGTGTATATGTGTGTGTATGGATAAGGAGGAAAGGATGAAGAGAGATGAAATACAGAGGAATATGTATATGTGCATACACATGTGAAAAGACTCTCATTTGTCTCTTATGACCCCTAACATGAGGTGGGTTAGTACAAACATCATTATCTCTACATATATCATTGTATGTAAATAGAAATATGTCTCTATATACATGTGTGCGTATCTGTGTGTATATACACATAGATACATGTACATATGTATCTATGTGTATATTGTGTACCTACATTTATATGTATGTACATGCATATGCATACACACACATATACGGAGAGGGGGGGGGAGAGGGGAAGAGAGAGAGAGATCCAAGGATAGGCAGCTGTGCTGTACTGGAAGGAGTATTGGACTGGAAAGCAAGAAGCCTGGGCTCTAATACTAATCGTTGGCTAATTAGCTATGTGATCTTAGATAAGTCATTTCTTGCTTCTGACCTTCAGATTCCTCATTTATAAATCAGAGTGTTGAGCTAGATCAATGAATGAATCAAGCAGCAATCACCCATTAATCTACTGTGAACCAGACACTGTGTTGGGTGTAGGAATTACAATGATAAACATGAAATATTATTTTACTTAAACGAGTTTATATTCCAAGACTTTATGTATGATTCTCCTAAAGTCACATAGCATGTATGTTGTCAAACTAACATTCAGACCGGAACCTTCTTTTTCAAGCCTGGGGTAGCATGCTATCTTTTTTTTCTTCTTTTTCCCCACACAGTCCAGTAGAAGAGAAACACTGACATTGATAAGAGATTATAAAGTCCCGGGTGGAGATTATTTACCTACAAGGAGCTCATCTTGAATAACCTCATTCCACATGATTCATTGCCTTGGTCTAGCTTTGTGACTCTCAAAACTAAGGCACATATTGTTGTCTTCTGATAGAACTTGCATTCTTTAGGAGTTTTTGCAATGTTTATACTAGATTGTAAATTCTTCCATTGTAATTACTACTTGGTCGACTTTTAAACCCAGCCTATTGTTGTGAATACACTGAATGTCAAGTTACTTTTTTTGTTACTGTGCTTGCTATACCATGAATCTTTTGAGTGCCAGTAATCTTGGAATCTCCTAGGTCAATGGTTCTTAACCTTTTTTGGGTGTCATGGATCCCTTTGGAGGACTGATGAAGCCTATGGGCCCCTTCTGAGAATAATGTTTTTAAATACATAAAATAAAATACAAAATTATAAAATTAGGATTACAAAGAAAACTAATTCTATTGAAATGCTTAATTTCAAAAAAAAAGTTCATGGATACCAAGTCAAGAACCCTGCTGCGTAGTGACTGCTAGGGTACCCCTTCAAGCTCCAATAAAGATAACGTTTTGGTTGAGAGATAAAATTAATTGGGATCATGAGGCAAAGGTCTGTCAGGAAAAATTCCTAGCCTCATACAAACTTAGAAATCTATAAAAACATGACTCTTTTATAACGTAAAAAAATAAGATAAAATATAGTTCTTAACAATAGTCCTTAAGATATAAGACAAAACTACTCCTGAATGAAGCATGGAGATGGACACTTTTCTCAAGCCCAGTTGGTTCTACTTTGACATGACATCATGCATACTTCCCAAATCTTGTCAGAGAAAGAGAAAAGGAGAAATATGGAGATATCAGCAACACTTGCTTCCTTGTTCAACAGAAGAGAAGTTTGCTCTCTACTACAACCTACAGTAGAGGAGCCTAGGTGGTCTCTACCTCTTGCCCTACAGGAGAGAAGCATGTCAGGACAGAAAGATAGAAGAACCACATGATTTTTGTTTTCTTTTAGGAAAAAAAAAATGCAGGAAAAGGTAACTCTAGGAGGCATGTGTCTTGTAAGCTCTACTTATTAGATTTACTGATTACAGCAAGGCGGGCCACGTTCTAATGGAATCTTTCTGTCCTCTTCTCCATGCACCCCCCACCCCTGTGCCTTCTGTGAATCTATAGGATAAATGCATATATATATATATATATATATGTGTGTGTGTGTGTGTGTGTGTGTGTGTGCGCGCGCGTGCGCACATGTGTGTGTAAGTACTTATATATACGTGTGTATGTGTATTTTTGTATGTTTATATATATATGTTTGTATGTATGTATTTGTGTATATACGTGTGTGTATGTATATATTTATTTATTTATACAACATACATCACACTGAATTTTCCATTCCAAAGGTCTTATAGAATAGATGAGCTAATGCCATATTCAAAGTGTCTTGGGAAGGTAAGTTTCAACAGAAGAAGAGGTTCTGCCTTCTCAAAGAGTCAGTTTGGAAGCACACAGTACCCTAAGATAAAAAAAAAATACAGAAAGGAGTCAACTAGCAGCAAATTGGCAAACAGTTTGGAACAAACCCATTGATTTCCATTTCTCTATTGCTCCAATGGATCAATTTCCATTTTCCTTGTTCCAATTTCCATTGCTCCAATCTGAGGCCAATATAACAGAGCCAAAACTCCAGATAAATGTTTTAGTCCCAGATCCAGTCCCAAATGACCCATGTTCTTGATGTCTTTGGTACATATACTACCATCTATTATCCCACTGGGGTCTCTTCTACCCCAATTTCCATTTGGAAGAGGACTCTCATTTTCAACTTCTCTTCTGCCCTTCTTTGGGTTGAATAAATATTGCTAACCACTCAAAACCAAGAACAAAGAATAAACAACAACATCCCCATCATTTAGAGCAGTGTCTGGAACATAGTAGGTACTTAATAAATGCTTATTGACTATTGGCTATTGAATATTGAGATATTAAGGGATACCAGGATATATCAGGTAAGGATATAGAACCCCACGGCAAGTGCTTAGGAATAATTCCTTAGGCTCACTAGAAGCAGTTTAGGTGAAGGCTTGCCTGAAGTCAGGGACAGGATGCTTTATGACCTGGCAAGGTCTTTTCTTACCTTAAGGATGACAAAAATTATTGCTAACGATAATGACAGTAGCAATAGTGATGTGGGTGATAAATCCACAACAGATTGATGTAATCCTGTTCATTGTTTCCGAGGGCTTTGGCATCAGTTCTCTCTTCATGTACAATATGAAAGAAAAGCAGACCAGAATGAAGTTATCTACGTTTTTCATTCTAGGACAAAAGGGCACTGCAACTTAAATCATGAGTTTTCATGGTAATTAATGTATTGGGTTTTTTGTTTGCTTGTTTTGTTTTTATTTTGTTTCAGTTTATCTAAAGTTAAAGCAGATGAGGCAAAAAACTTTTTCAAATTTACAAAATGATGAGCCCCATTGGTAGCTCATATTTCTATAGTGGTTTCTCAGGCTAACAGCATTGTTCTTCACAAGAATTGTTCAGTCATTTTACACTCATGTCCGACTCTTCATGACCCCATTTGAGATTTTCTTGGCAAGATACTAGAGTGGTTTACCATTTCCTTCTCCAGCTCATTTTACAGATGAGGAAACTGAGGCAAACAGGGTTAAGTGACTTGTCCAGAGTCACACAGCTAGTAAGAGTCTGAGGCTGGATTTGAACTCATGAACATGAGTCTTCCTGATTCCAAGCCCAGCACTGTACCCCACTGCACCACCTGCGAGGTAGGTGGGAGAAGTACTATTATCCCCATTTTGCAGACAAAGAAATTGGTGTTTGGTCAAGACCACACAATTGATAAGTATTAGTCCTGGGATTTGAAGTCAGGCATAGCATGACTTCAACTTCAGTGATCTTTCCATTGTACAGCATAGCCTTTCCATTAAAAAATAAATAAATAAAAGAAAAACACTGTAAAAATAGGAAAACTTATAGAGATGCCAGCTCTTCAGAGCACCTTAGGTAGATCAGAGACTGATCTCTCAGATACCTTTCTCGTCCAATCTTTTCAGATCTTGATACTAAATAATGAATCTGAAGCTTCCTGCTGCCTTCCTGCAGTGTGGTTTAAATTAGACATAGTCTCTCTTGGGGACTATTTAAACAAGTCCTAATGGCTGTGTAAAAAATATTGAAATAAGCCTAAATGAGGTTTTTTTATTTAAATATACATAACTGTATATGTTCTAGTTTCATTTCATAGGAATAGAAAAGGAAGGTACCAACGTCAATGCTAATGCCTCTCTCTTGCTGCTTGCCGTTCTATCTGAATGCCAATATTTCTGGGATTTTGCAAGATGGATATTTATAATTACTGCAGATTTCATTAGCTAAAAGGCCTGCATTAGAAGGTAAAAATTAGATTTTAATGAACAATCCTTTGGAAGGATGTTATGAATTGGTATCTAGAGGATATCATCATGACTTAGAAATGAGGCAGATTAGATGAGTCCAGGAAAAGATGGCAAGACAGAATGAAGATTAAATAACTTCAAACACAGCAGAAAAATAATAATAAAAAGAAGAATATGAATAAAATCCAGAAATAATTGGGAATGTGTTTTAAAATGTAATCTTTGTTTTCACATTTCAGGACGGATGGGAAAAAAAATCTGACTGATGATTTCTGTACTTGTGGTGCAACACATCAAATTAAGTAGTTTGGCAGCAAATAAATAGATGAACAGAGCCTGGGACTGAAATTGGATGGCCACCCACCAAGCAATGTTCCCGAACTCACCCCTTTCGGACTCCAGCAGTCTTAGAGCCTCATAGGCCACAGCTAATGATCAAGACAAACCTTAGAGTGAATTTTCTGATGTGTCCAAGTAAGGACTTGGATGAAAATACCACGGTGCCCATAATAGGACATGCAAACAGGAGACTCCAAAGACAAATGATGGAGGAGGGTGGCTATTCACTCCTCCTACACTCCACCCAGCTGATCTCTGTTAGAGTGAATTATTTTTCTGACTCAGTCTTTTTTGCTCTTACAGAGAGAACAATGTGTAACATGCAGATGATAGCTCAGGCCATTTCAACTCTTAAATGAACTCAGAAATCACACTAGCATTCAAAAATAACTCTAGCTTCTTTATTCTGATCATTAACCAGGAATATTTCATTCCAGAGGCCTAAATTACTAAGGAGCCTTGAAATTACTGAGATCAATTAAGTTCATTCTACTTTGTATAAATTATAAAACTGCTTTTGTTATTCCTGCATGGAAATATAAATAATATGAACAAGGCAAAACTCACCAAGCCCTCAGTTTACATACCCAGCTTTCTACTGGCTGCTTTGTATCCTAGTGCAAATGCTATTTCCCTTCATTGGCAACTGAAGACAAGATATGTTTTTAGCTATGAAGATTGGGACTATAAAATTCATCTGGTCTAGGGAAAAGGACTCAACACCTAGGATCCTCTCATGCTGGCAAATTGTCAAGTTCATAATGTATAGAAAGGGTTAGGTTAGTCTAAGTTAGAATTCTGGTATTGCTGCTTACCACCTGTGGAACATGAGGGCAGGGTTTTCTCCCTCCCACTCTGGGCCTCAGTTTCCCTTTCTGTAAAATGAGTGGGGTGGACAAAGCAATTTATATAATCCCTTGCAATTCTAAATCCTATGGCCTAAACTAGTCAGTGGTATAGCTGAGAGCAATTGTGACTACCTTCAAAGTATTTATTTAGGGTAGAGTTTTCAGTTTTGTAGGCACCCGACTCCAATGAAGTTTGTGACATACAAGGATGGGTTCATTATTGGTTGTATCAGTTATATTAGTACAGAAAAACCTTCAGAGCCTGGCATGCTAGGTACTCCACAATCTAGCCCCTATCTGAATATCCACTATGTCTCAGCATGAATCCTACGTTCTAACCAAAATGAACTATTTGGCCACTAACTAGCTGTATATTCCCAGGTCAATCACTGACTCCTAGGTCTCTCATCCATAAAAAAGTGGGGGTAGAGGCAAGAGATTGCCCTAATTATACTTCCTAACTCTTAGGACTTTGTCAAGAAAAGTATTTGGAAAGCCTAAAATTGCCAAACACGCTCTTTTTATTATCTAATTTACTACCTAATTTTACTACCTTACACTAGGATATACACTCTTGCTCACCATTTCTGCCTATTAAAAACCTATGCATCCTTCAAGACTCCGGTCAAATGCAGGCCTCCTTGATCTGCTTTGGGAAATGATGTGGTACAGCAGATAGAATATTGGCTACAGAAGTGGCGGACTGGATTCCAATCCCAATTTTCATATTTGTTGCCTTGGGAAAATCTTTTAACCTCTATAGGCTTCAGGTTCCTCATCTACAAAATGTGGATGTTTATACTCACTGACCTCTAAGTTCATCTGTAGCTCTAAATCTATGATTCCCCAACAGGAGATCTCCCTGTATCACTTTCAATCAATCAAAAACCATTGATTAAGCACCAACTTAATGTCAAGTAATATTCTAGGCACTGGGGATACAAAAAAAAAGGAAATTAAAAATCCCTTCATTCATAGGGCTCACATTTTATCAGGGGAGTCTAAGCACATATACAACAAGTACAAAGTCATTCAGAGCAGAAGGCCCTAGCAGCTGGAAATATTATGTAGAAGGTAGCACTTAAACCCAACTTTCCAGGAAACTAAAGAGTCTAAGCTGAGATGGAGGTGTAAAGATAATGTATTTGCACCACTTTGTATTTCTTTAATTGCACTTTTCACAATCTGCATTTTGTCAGGGAATTTTTTTTGCACATGTGATGAAAAGAATTAATATCTATACTCATCGCCTCCACTTATTGTCTTCTTTCTCATCCACCTTTTGTAAGCTGACTTCCCAACTCATCATTCATCTCAAACTGCTCTCTCTGTGGTTACCACAAATTATTTAATTGCAAAATCTGACATCCTTATATGTCTCAACAAATAAGCTGCATTTGATACTATGGTTCCCCCTTTCCTCCTGGGTGTGCTCTTCTCTCTGGGTTTTTTTGGGCGGAGTA
Source organism: Trichosurus vulpecula (assembly GCF_011100635.1). Taxonomy (NCBI): domain Eukaryota; kingdom Metazoa; phylum Chordata; class Mammalia; order Diprotodontia; family Phalangeridae; genus Trichosurus; species Trichosurus vulpecula. The sequence goes on along the minus strand of NC_050580.1, from coordinate 107,244,766 downwards.
TTACTCTCTCCTGCTTCTTTTCATGCCTGTCTGATAGTTATTTCTCAGTTTCCTTTCTTATTATAATCCATATCATGCTTCCTAACTGTGAGTAACCCTTAAGATTCTATACCAAATCCCTTCTCTCTTTTTTTAATTTAATTTTTAATTTATGGAATAAAAAAGTTTTCCATAACAGTATAATAATATTAATATTAATAATAATGATAATGATGATGATTGCATATGAAACTGCAAATCTCTTACGTGAGTATAAGTCTCTCTTGTCTCTACAATCTCTTAGTGACTTTGTCATCCCTTATGGTTTGATCATCCCTGTGTACATAACTCCTAAATCTACCGATCCATCTCCAGCATCACACCTCAACTTCAGTTCCACATTACCAGTTGTCAATTGGACATGTTAAATGGGATATTCCAGTGACATCTCTAACTCAGTATGTCCAAAATTGAACTTGATACTTGTCTCTCGAACCTTAAATCCATCCCTTTTTCAAACTTTTCTATTTATGTCAAAGGCACTTTTCACTCCCCATTCTTCCAGTCTCTGAGGTTTGTAACCTCACATCATCATTGATCTTCACTCCCTATCACCCCATATGTACCATTTCTGCCTCCACAGCGTTTTTCGTATTTAACCCTTTCTCTCTACTTACACAGTGACCTCTTTGGTTTAGGCCCTCATCTCTCACCAAAATGATTTTGAGAGCCTCTTAGTTGGTCTTTCTGCCTTACATTTCTCTCCACTACAAGCTATCCTCTACACTGTTTCAAAAGTGATTTTCCTTAAATGACAGTATGACCATATCACTCCTCTACTTAATGAAATCTAGTGCCTTAATATTACTTTTAGGAAAAGATACAAAAACCTTTATTTAGTTTTGTAAAACCTTCAAAACCTGGCCCCAACATATCTTTCTAGACTTATTATATATTACCCCCATTCCCACTTTATCTGATAGTCAAGCTGATTTCTTTCTTTCTCTTACAATATTCCATATCTTAGAACCTTGCCTTTGTTCTTTGTGAGATGTGGGTCAATTTATCAGCAGTTGGGCAGATTTGGATCTGGTTTAATGACTGGACTAAGAAAGGAATCAGTCATACACAGTCATACACTGATGAAGTAAAGTTTCCAGTGGAATGCCCTAGAATATCTGTGATGTTTAATGTGTCTATCAAAGTTTTGTGTGAAGACATAGATGATATCCTTATCAGATCCCCAGGTGACATAACGCTGAGAGGGATAGCTAACACATTGGATGACAGAATCAGTCTCCAAAAAGATCTCAACAGGTTCTAGCTATAATTTGTTTACCCGATACTTCTCTTTGATTCAGTCCACAAGACTTTATTCATCATCTACCATGTATAATGACCTGTGTCAGGTAGTCTTGGGAAGGAAATAAGCAAATAGCCTCAGTTCTATTTTAAAGATGGGCATAAGAAGGCATACCTGTAAAGAAATTCTAATCTTCCATCTGAATCGGACAACTGGATTCAACTCTCTCCACTTGACCATTACAAGAGGTACTAAAATGATTATTTGGGAGAAGGAACACCATGACACAACAAAAATTCAGCCTGTGCTTTTCCATTCTAAATGTTGCCTAGGAAGTCTCAGAGGAGAAGATGTCAATGATTGATCACACAGCAACCACCCAACATCTCACCTTCTTTCTCACTGGGAAGAGAAAATGAGTCTTTGAAGAAGTGATTTTCCATTTGATGGTGCTCAGCCCTTGGGTGGAAAATTGAAAAGTATAAATTTTGAAAACACAGCAATCCCTCTCTAATGAGGCAGAGAAACTATGCATTTGGATGAAATACTCATTTTGAACCGGAAATTTTAGAGAGAGGATAAGGAGAAAACAATGGCACGCAAAGCTAAACATTTCTTCTTCTTCATTGTAATTAGTCTGATATTATATGCATGGGATGATGCCCATGCGTATAATCATGCCCACCATCACCATTTCATTACACTGGACTAGCTTCTGAAATGCACTTCTCTGAGAAAGGACAATTGGTGCAGTGGACCGTTTAGGATGTTGGGGCATTTCTGGCCATTCAGCTCCACTGTGCTAAGCTTCCTGACAGACCTGAGAAGACCCGAGGATTGTCAACAGGGCAAAAATAGATAATCAAAAAAGAGGATCCCAATTCAGGCTCCAGTTCAAGGGGAAGGAGATAGGCTGCAATGCTTTGCAAGGCCATGATTTGCAGTCTATCTCCTGTAAGGTAAGGAGGCCAACCAGAAATTAGAGCAATGTATTAACTTCCTATTGCCATGTTAATTATCATGCTGTTCTGATACCCAGTCACCAAATTATATTTATGCAGGATTAATTAGTAACATTCTTCCAGAAAGCAAATAGTCAGTGTAAATGAGGTAGATTAGCACAGAGCTATGAGGGCTTAGAATAAGAGAAAGACCATTTGGAGGATCAGTTAGAAACTCTAAATTAGCAAACCCTTTGTAGATTTTTTTTAATCCTGGCTGGTGGGGGCCGGGTAGGAATCCTGGGGGGAGAGAAACTAGTCCTAATGGATTCTACAGCATTGCAGTGTTTAAGGGTAATCATGAAGTTTACTTAGGAAGAAATACAGTTCTGCCTTCCTTAAAGAAAAACGAAAACCACCACCACCACCACCACCACCACCACCACCAAACTAAACAAAAACCTCAAGAGTTAAACAATAAAAATTCTCCAATCAACGGGTTCTCAGGAAGGAGGATTCTATATTCAAAGGAGAAATAGAGTGGAAAGAAAATGAGGAATCTTTTCTGGTCAATTTTAATCTCCAGGGCTGAAAATCATAAAGGGAAGTGACCAAATCATCCACGTTGTCTGCTTTCAACCTGTCTCCGCAGATTAATTTCATGGTACTACCCCTATCCTGATGTCACAGTTGTCTTCCAGAATGAAGGACAACAATAACAGCCAATAGCATATGCACTCTATGTTCCATCCAAACTGGCCTATTGGCTTCCCTTGTATCCTACATTCTATCTTTGTACCAGGTCTCTCCCATGCATGGAATTCTCTCCTTCCTTTCTTGTTTCTTGGAATTCCTATCTCCCTTCAAGGCTAATCTGAAATGCCCTACCTCCTACTTGAGGTCTTTCTAAAATCCCCCTTCCCAAGGGGAGTGCCCACCCCACAATTAATTAGTATTTATTTTGTATATATTTTCTCATCCCTTATCTTTTCCCTCCCTCCAATAGAAGGCAAGCTTCTTGAGGGCAGAACCTCACTCCCCGCCCCCCCCCCCCACCGTGTCTTCATACTCTTAGTGCCTAGCATAGTGTCTCTGGTATATAGTAGCTACTTAATACTTGCTGAACTGAATTACAATTCATGTTTATCTATATTTATTCAGATTCTCTCAGCTCAGTTTGTAGTGATAGTAGTCAACTCTCCCCATACTGTGAAACTCACAATTTACTGTAAATAAGGAATAAAAGGTTCCAACATTTTTTTTTTGGAAAATTAAACTGATGCTCTGCTGTTTTTGTTATCTGTATGTGCAAATTAATCTGTCATTAACATAACACCCTCCCCCTTGAACATGTCAACACATCAATCTGACTTTCTGTCTACTGCAAGTTATCAATCATCTTTTCATGAGCAAACAGTTGCATACTGAGGGAAGGCACCATTCTAATGTATTCATGCTATTATTGTTCCTTGGAATAGATCCAGGTCCTCAATAAGCCAGTGATTGGAAATGCACAAAGTATTTTAATATCCTAATTATTTTGATTTAACTTCCTCTAATAGTTTAAATTGATACTGAATTTATTTAGAAGCCATTAGAGGGCTCCCCCCCTCCCCTGCCAAACGATCATAAACACAGACTGAACTTAATCTCAAGACAAAATTAATTATTCATGCCTCAGATTGCCAGTACAGGTTTCAAAAAAAAAAAAAAACTGCCGCCCCTTTTTACATTCAGGCTTTTATTTTAATTCTCATTCCATTTTGGGAAAGTAATTACTGTGGCAATGTATATGTCATTCTGAAGATCAGGAAGGCCTTTTACTTTACTGGTCTGAACAGAAAGCAGAAAGCAGAAAACAGATCAGAGAAAGGGGAGCTAACAGTCTCAGTGCCATCAGACACCTATGACTGGTGCTCCCAGTGTGGTATAGAGGAGCAACAGATGGACTTGAAGTCAAGGAAACCAGATTCGAGTACTGGCACTGTCATTTACAATATATGTGACTTACTAAGGGCCCTTAAGGTCCCTGAGACTCAGTTTCCTCTCCTGTAAAATGAGGGGGTTGGATCAGATGATCTTGAAAGTATCTTTTATTTCCAAATCTATGATCTTATGACCCCTGACTGGGCAAAGCTTAGTATCCCACATAATTTAATTCAAGAACACTTGTTAAGCACCTACTGTGTACAAAGTCTTGTGCTAGACTGTAGAAGCACAAAGACAATCTTAGTCCTCCAAGAACATACATCCTACTAGGAGTAAAGATGAATAAGGAATATATGCAGCTGTGTGTAATATATGCTAGGGAAAAATCAAGGCAAAGAAGACATCCAAGAAGAGAGTTTTGAAAAACTGAAGAGGGAAAAAACACTTTTAGGCTAAGGAATCAGGAAAAGCTGCATGGAGGAAGTGGCATCTGAAATGACCCTTGAAGGGATAAGAATTCTGAAAATTCTGAGGAAATGAAGAGAGAGTACATTCCAAGTCTGGGGGATGATGGTGTAACCAGAATGGCCTTTGTTTTCTTTGAATGACTCAGCTTACCTCATTGAGCTTCCCTGGACGCTGGGGCTTGCTCTTCCGGGGCAGGAGGCCCGGGGAGCATGCCGGGAAGCAGACAACTTCCTGTGTGAGGAGTCATGGGGCTGGCTGAGGTGAGGTGTTAACGGCTATGCTAGGGGGAGGGGCCAACTCAAGAACCAATCGGCCCTGGTCATTTGGGCGGAGCTTGATGATGTCAAAAACCCTATAAGAGGGGAGAGGACAGCTTGAAGAGCTCTCTCTTCCTTTTCCGGTTGGAGCCAGCGACAGTTACAACGACCGTTACAGAGGCAGTTACGACAGTTACATCGTCAGTTACAGTTGCAGCTTCAGTTACAGACACAGACACAGCTGAGGCAGGAGCTGCCAGTAGCAGAGCTGATCTACGGGAGGAAGCTGAACAAAGACTTCAGTCCAGTGGGTAATCTTATTACCATAAAAGGGGGAAACATGATTTTGCTTTACGCAATCATGTTTCTCTGTAGCCTCCTGGTTACTCTTTCAAGGCGTACTTATTGGGCCTGGAAGATTATGACCAACATATCAAAATGGGGTTGCTGGTTCATGGGTTGGTTACTGTGGAGCCTAAATAAATGTTTTGATTCTTCTGCCTTCTACTTTGAGAGTTTCTTCTATCCGGCGATTCCGAACCTTTCAGACATGTTTATGATCCTCTTTGAGATTATAAACTCGGCCCTCCTGATACAGATGGGTGCCAATGCATGGAGTTGGGAGATGATATATTTAACTCATGGAACAGTATGTAATCCACTTTGGCTAGAAAAGAGTACCTGATGAGAAGTGAGGAGAATCATGTAAAAAACCCAAGTAAAAATAGAAATGCTCCATAAATGCCTTTCAGATCCTGAGACTGTGTCCACCTACCTACTTCAATGCAATTTCTACTTCAAAAACAGACTCACTGAGAAGACTTTTAACTGCATTCAACAGGTTGTTTGTAAGACAATTCTGTTTGACTAAATGATCATCCTTTCAAACTGTTTACTACCAAATGTAGGAATTTAACCAGTTCATCTCGAACTGACCTGCCCATACAGAAAGCTTCAATCATACTTAATTAACTCACTGCATCATAGAATGGTAAAGTCCAAAAGGTCCTTAGAGTTCAAGTCTATGCCAATCCTTTGGACCTCCTATTTCCCTCATAGAATAAGAGGATTTATTTAAGATCATAAGTAAGTTAGGGGAAGAGCCAGGATTAGAAATTGAGTTTCTGATTTGCTACCACTTATCTTCATTCATTCATTCATTCATTTAAAAAACACTTTCTGAATACTCTTTATCTGCAAGATCTTCCATGAGGTATTTGGGAGACTGCAAGGATAAATATAATATGTCTTCTGTATATCTGATTCTAAGAGTGGAAAAAAGGCACATCTAAAAATAACTATAATACAGGGCAGAATTGGGCTAAGGGATCTCAGAGTAGCTTGGTTAAGAAAAGAGAGTTTTGGTTTTTTCTCTCTCCTCCCCCCCCAATGTGTGGAGAATTGAAAGAATCTAATGGAATCAAAATCACAGGTTAGGCACAGATAACATGGTCTTATGGGAATAACAATAGGCTTAAAGACAGGAAAATGGGTTTTACTCCCTACCCCACCCTCTCTCTGTGACCTCAGATAAGTCCCTTCCTCCCCTATATTTCAGTTCTCTCATGATAAAATGAGGATAATACTACCTGTCATAACAACCTAAGGAGATAATCACAGTAAAGGGGCACCATAAACCTGTTACTTTGAATTTCTTGTAAAGCTGTTCCTTATCTATGCTTTCAATTAAGCAACCTTCTCCACTTACTCATTATAAACGTTCCTTTTTTAAAAGCCACCAAACAGTTCTCTTTGAGTTGTCCTTTCTCTACTCCCAATCCTTTTTGCAACCAACCCCCTGTTTCTCCTAAGAAGTGAGCAGGGGAAACAGACTGAAACTTGGAGCAAGAGGAGTTGCAAGGGGCAGTAGGCTAATATGAAGTGATTAAGAGCTGTCTGAGTAGTCTTGGGCTCAATGTGAGGAAAAAGTAGAATGGAATTGGAGAGGTCACTGTCTCTTGACCTCTGCCAGAAGGCTGAGCCATGATTTAATCCATTTCCTATCCATAGGCAAGATGGAACCTAGGCAATCCAGACATACAGAAACTGGATAGATATCCTTGGCTCTATCACCTTTAAATCCCCTTAAATATTTCTCTCAAAGGCAGTAAAAACCTATCAAAAGCATGAATAGGTCCACTTCCATACCTTCCCTCCTCTTCTCTGTCAAAATTCACCCATATTTTAGCTCTAGGCCCACTTGCTTTGTATAGCCTTCTCTGACCACACAACCAGAACATGTCTAAGGCAGAATTTGAAGTCAGGTCCTCCAGACTCCAAGTCTAGGATTTCATCAATTCCACCATCTAGCGACAGGACTAAATGATACTGTTGGATGGATGAGTAGCCAGAGCATTATCCCCTGGATAAACTTGAATGTGATATGCCCCTTGTTGGTTATGTTTTCTCAAGATACTTTAATGATTTGCATCCAGTTTAATCCCAGGAGCATTTTTCTGCTCTCTATACTCTGTGTTGGCTTGCTAGTCTAACAATATACTTGGAATCAGAAAAGCTGAGTTTCAGGCCCATTTCAGTCCTAGCTTTGTTGAATGCTAGCTATGTAACCTTGGGCCAGATATGTTATCTCTCTGAGTCTCAATTTCCTTGACTGTAAGATGGTAGATATAATGATACTTGTAAGGTTTAAATTTCCCATCCTTATTTTTTAAAAAAGAAAATGAGTCAATGTTTTCATTCAGTAACATGTCATTCAGTGCTAACTGGGTAGCAACTCTTCTATGAAACAGAGAATATCACGTCCCTGATCAATGATCCGTTCTTTGTTTTTATTCATTTTTGTGATGTGAGAATTTTTTTCTTTGTGTTTTGTATTGAATTTTCCCATTTACTTTTCAAGGAAAGAAATGCAAAAACCCATATATTTGAGAAAGCCATTTAAGCTCTGAGGGGATACATATTTCTTCCTCTTCTGGGAAAACAAAAGGACAGAGCTCAAAAAAACCTACCCTCAAGTTCAGGCTCTGACACTCAGTAGCTGGGTAGTAATAGGTAAATCACTTAATGTGGCTAAGCTTCAATTTATCCATTTGCATACTGCAGATGTTTGGACTACCTATAAGGAAAACGTTCTATAAATCTTGAAGCACTAATATTGAGGTGAGATGCTATGTAGCAGTAGTAGTAGTAGTAACAGAGTAGTGGTAGTGGTAATGGTAGTAGGGGTGGAGGTGGGGGTGGGGGTGATAGTGGTGATAACAGTAGTAGTAGTGAATCTGAAGATGGTCTATCAGTAAGGATAAAGGGAACAGTTTTACTTTGTGTGTCTCCAGAGCTTAGAACTAGGAGCAAAGAAAGTTACACAGATTTTAGTTTATTCTAAATAAAAATTCCTGATTAGTTTAGCTCTTTGACAATGAAATAGCCTTCCTCAAGAGAGACACAGCTCCTTATGATCAAACAGTTCTAGGATGACCGTACATAGCCAAGGCTTATGTAAAGGGAATTCTGACATTTGGTGGAAGATTCCATCAATTAACATCTGTTGATTAAGGGTCTGCTATGTCCCAGGGGATTCCACCCCTGCCTTCAATGATCTTAAATTCTATTGGGGGAATTAACAAACACATATGTAAAATGGGGAAAATGTATAGAATATTTCAAGGATGAGTCACTAAGGGCTGGGAAGATCTGAAAAGGCCTCATGTAAAAGATGTCACTTGAATTATTCTCCAGAGGACTTAGGGATTTTAAGAGGTAAAAGAAGGAGGAAATGAACTTTAGATATGGGGAGCAGCTTATATACAGACAAGGAGATGGAGGATAGAATGTGCAGGATAGAAGAACAATGAGGCAGCCAGTATGACTTGACCACAGAATATGGGAAGTGGCATAATGATTAATAAGCCAAGATAGGCAGATTGAATTTGATTACCAATAAGACCCCTTTCAATTCTGAGTCTAGGAATCTATGACATTAATGGATGAAATACAGTAAAATATGCAGGCAGCTAGATGGTTCAGTGGATAGAGTGCTAGGCCTGGGGTCAAGAAGATCTGAATTCAAATCTGCCCTCAGACACTTACTAGCTGTGTGACCCTGGGCAACTCACTTAACTTTGCCTCAGTTTCCTCATCTGTAAAATGAGCTGGGAAAGGAAATGACAAATCACTCCAGTATCTTTGCCAAGAAAACCCCAAATGGGGTCACAAAGAGTCAGACATGACTACAGTCACTAAACAACAATGCAGTAAAATATGATATACTCAGCTTAAAACTGAGATATGAATATGTGAAGCTAAAAGTACATTCTAACTGTTGCAGCCTATCTCAGCTGTCCAAGTCCAATATTTCCATCTGTTGACAAGAATTCATTCCATTTCCACAATATGGGGAATGCTGTGTAGATGTGGAATGCTAAATTATGGGATGATGATAATAATAACTAATGTTTGTATGGCACTTCATAATTTGCAGAGCACTTTGCTCATAATAACACTGAGATGGCTGGGTTATTATTTTGCCTAGTTACCAAATGAGAAATCAGGAAGTTAAATGACTTGTCCAAGATCACACAACCAGAACATGTCTAAGGCAGAATTTGAAGTCAGGTCCTCCAGACCCCAAGTCTAGGACTTCATCAATTCCACCATCTAGCAAACCCCCATTTCAGATCAGTATGGATCATATTATGCTTTTATGTTTCATCAGTACTGATTTCATTGTGTAGTGGTCACAAGTTCCTCCCAGACTTAATGGATGATCCCTTTGACTTGCTTTAGCTTTTAAAAAAATAGCTAATGGCTAAACAGCTAGTAACAAGTCTCTCCAAACTTAGGGTGCTTCTCCGTACAACAAAAGGCATTCAAGCAGCCCATCGCTGAGTCCATACGTGAAAACTTTCCAGCTTAGAACTTGCAGCCCACTGGAAAAACTTTCAAGAAGCATGTCTGGGCCACAATGAGACATTGGAATTGTTGCTGTTGTTTGTCCTTCATTCTTAAAGAGGACCGTTACATCAGGAACGTGACACCATGACTTGCAAGTGAATCAGATTTAAGTGAGGGAGGGCTGGGCAAAGTCACCAGCCTTACTTTCTCTTCCAGAGCCATCTGGGTCCAGTGGCAAGATATAGATCAGGATGACTGGAAATGGCCCTGGATGCAGTGGGAGACCTTGTCCTACATGAGAGTAGGATTTTAGTGGAGGGATGAACCATAGCCACATACAATAACAATAAAAAAAATTATCTGGCATTTTTGGGTATGTAAAGCACTTAAAATATATCAGTATATTTAACATGCAATATTATATAATATTTAATAATATATTCTCATTTGATCCTCATGACCCTTTAATGTAGGCACTATCATTGTCCCCATTTTAAAATAAAAGATTCTCTTTACTGTCCTTAAAAAAAGGTCACAAATGGTACTCTGGGTGCTTATTTTTTTTCTTATTTAACAAGCTGTAATACTAGAATAAGAGATATTTTGAAGGATGTGACTCTTCTAGACTTTAGCAAAAAGGCAGGCAACTAGGAGTTTTTCTTTATTTTGTTTTGTTTTCCCTCTTACTTTATCAAAGAAAGATGGCTTTTAGTGTGAGGACACAGAGTTCTAGGACACAAATCATTATCTCTGATACTTTGATTGAAAAACGTCAGGTCTAGGCCAGTAGCTTGAGTAGGAAAGACAGCCCAAAGGACATCCAGGAATAACCTTGGACCTTTCCCTAAATCCCACTTCATCTCCAGCCAGAAGCCAATCTTTCTCTGGAGGAGAGTAGGGTGGTGCATGGGAGGGGGAAATACTCCATGTCTTTCATAACTGTTTCTCAACTACCTGCAATCTTTCCAAGTTGCTTGGCAGCACACTGCATATAAAATTAAATCTGAAGTGCTAATTTGGCACAATTTTTTATGCATAACATTAATTCTCAACATTAATTTTGACATGTTCATTTTTTTTTAAGATTTCCAACTGGCAGTGTAAAATAACTCGGAGAAAGTAATTTATGGGAAGGAACAGGATGGAGCTGGTATTTCTGGCCCTGGGAGACAAGAGCTTCCTGACACTCTTTGGGTCAAGTAATGTCATTTTCCTTCCTTTTCACGCCTGGGATTCCAGCTCTGTTCCCACCTCAGATAGTTCTAGTCAGCAGGGCTGATAAATGACAATTCTTTCCTCCATTCTATCTCTGATAAAAGGATTAGGAAGCATTAGGAAGGTCATCATCACTGCAGACACCCAGAAATGAAACTCCAATCTCTCAAAGAAGGAGATGGAATCACAGGAAGAGATGTTAGGAGACAGAGACACACATCTGGGTTGGCTTATTCATTTCCTTGGATAAGTCATAATTTATTCTCTTTGTTACAAGTTCATCAACCTTCAAATAAGGCTTTCAGGACCCCTTTACTAGCTAAGACAATGCCATTTCATCAAAGTTTAGCACTGAAGATCAACCAAACTCATCTGCTTAAACTTCCTGTGTTGTGCTTTCGATCGTCTTCTGATGTTCTAAAAAGGATATTAAAGCTTTCTATGAAGACCATTAGGATTTGAGAATCTCCAAGTTAGAAAATACCTTAAATTAAAGGCCATGGAAAATAAACCTCAATAATGAATTGAGATGGCTATTGTTGACGTTTACGTAGCACTTTCATCTCTTCCGTAGAATTCCCTAATAGGTGATTACTCAGAATTTGCTTGAAAATAGTGAAGAGGAACTCATCATCATCATCATCTTTACCATAAGTAATAACAAAAATAAAATAATAGTATTTAGAAAGTGTTTCATGGTTTGTAGAGTACTTTACAAATATTTCATTTTATATACACAGTAATTCAGGGTGGGGGGGAGGTGCTATTTTTACTTATAGCTGAGAAAATATGTCTGAGAGGGTTTACATGACTTGGTTACACAGCTAGTAAGTACCTGAGGTCAGATCTCAATTCAGGTCTTACAGACTCCAGATTTTCTATTCATCATAGTACCTAGCTGCCAGCTCCATTTTAAAAAAATAATTCTAATTGTTAGGACATTCTTACTGAAGTCAAATCTGACTTCTTTAATAGACAACAAAAATTATATCTATCAATCATTTGACAAATACTTACTGAGCACCTACTATATGCCTAGCACTGTGCTAATGACTAGGAGAGATTCAAGGAAATGGAAGACCTTCACTAGAAAGAGGGAAAACACTTAGTGTGGCTAGGGACATAAAGTTAACAAACAAGAAACAGAAAAATAAAGTTCTAATTAGAATAGTCAAGCTGAATTTTGAGCTCTTAGTAAAAGGATCAAACGCCTATAACAGTTCTACAAGTCAAAAACATAGAAGAGAACAGGAACAATATTACCTTTTACCTGACTTTTCTCTGTCAGCCATTTATACCATCCTAAATTCATTTGGCAAAAATATGTTTTGCTTAAGCTACACAAGGCTGACCCACTCTAGGTGAGTAACCCTTAAAATCACTAGGTAAAGGTAGTACCCTGAACACTCTATCCATAGCCTGTGATGCCAGTGAAAGAGTAAAGCCTTCCTTTGATGCTGAATGTTCTTCTCCAGATGGTTCCCCCAAGGGCTGGGACTTTCCAGGACAGAAATTCTCATTGCTTTCTATGGCAGGTCTGCTCAGCTTCCTTAGAACTGTCCCAACAAATATTTAAAAATAGCATGAGACTAGATAATGATTAAATAACCAAATGAGAGGTTATAATAAGTGACTTCATCTACTTGTATAAAAAGTTGACTAGAAGCCCATAAGGAGCAGGAAAAGAGACCTACCAAAAAAGGTAGCATCAGCAAAGGAAAGAAAGACCAAAATACCAATACCCTACAAGCCTCTTTATCTGGAGGCATCAAGAATTGTGAATATGGAAATGAGAAATTAAGAAGCAAAACAATACCAGAGAGGTAAAGCCACAAATGAAACAAATTTCAACTTTGGAGAGTGGCTCCTACATGGAGAATTGATTATTAAAAACAAACAAACCCTGAAAACGGTGGGAGGGGACATCAGTTGAGGAACAGCCAAATGATTGGAGGTATAGTGATGTAATGTAATAGTATCATCTTATATGAAACAACTGAGACATTTTTAGAGGATTCTGGAAAGACTTTAATGAACTTATGTAGTGTGAAATAAATAGAATGAAGATGATGATTTATACAATAACAACATTGTAAAGGAAAACAACTCTGAAAGACCTGATCTGATCATATCCATGACCAATCATGACTTCAGAGGACCTATGAAGAAACATGTAGGAATCCCACTTTCTGACAGAAGTAATCAATTCAAGATACAGAACGAGGCATGTTTTCATACGTGAAATGAAACCACTATGCAGATTTGTTTTGCTCGATTATACTCATTGTTACAAGGGTTTGTTGATTTTTTTTTAATTCGGTGGGATTTAAGAGGATGAGAATGCTAGCAATATTGATGTCAAAAAGAAAAAAGAAAAAGAAGAAAGCTATTAAAAATATTAAATGTTTAAGAAGAGAAAAAGGAGATGAAAACACAGGCAAGTAGGACAACTTTGAAAGACAAATTGAATTTATCACATACCCTTTCTTTTTTGTGAGGCAATCAGGGTTAAGTGACTTGCCAAGGGTCACACAGCTAATACAAGTCATGTGTCTGAGGCTGGATTTGAACTCAGGTCCTCCTGACTGAAGGGCCTATACTCTATTCGCTGCACCACCTACCTGCCCCTTATGCATCACTTTAAAAGCAAGCAGTAAGCAACACAGATTCATCGTTTCATATACAATCCTTTTTATGTTACACTCTGTATGGAAATGGTAAATTCATAATACTAAAACTAAAACCAAACAAACAAAAACAACCTCTTCATTGTACTGGTGAGGAGTCTGAGTCATAAAGCAGTGAACTGACTTACATGTGGTTAAATAGTTAAAAAGCAGCAGAGCCTGATTGATACACAAGACCTCTGATTACCAAACTAATGATATTTCAGCTACACTTCTTTGCTTCCTTCATGTTATTCTGCCTCCCTTATGAAGCTTCTCAAATAAAACACACCATATGTAAAAGCACATGAACTAAATAAAGAGTGAGGAAGGGATGGGAGAAAGGTGCCACATTCAGAATGGTTTCCTTTCCCAGAGGACCAGACATAGAAAAGAAATTTCGTCTTCCCTTCCAGGTGACTGTTATTGCCGAATGTCAGTGGGGACATTCTGAGACAAAGCCCCGATGTAGGTCCCCATTGATAGCAAGATAGAGCTGTCATGAAAGGGGTAGAACTGTGAGGTCAGCCCTTGAGAAGATATAATTCAATTCCCTCCTGCCTTCAGGCTGGGGGACAGTCATGGCCAATTTCATTGCCCCTGCAGCATGATCAAACTTCCCCAAATGCAAATGGTGTAGGCTACAATCACCCTGGGCCCAAAATTTAGAGGTTTAGACAGGAGATTGTAAATAGGACCTTGAATCGAACTTGGAAGCAGAGTGAGAGCCAGTGTAAATTACTGAGTGTAGGTAGTAGGAAAGTTATTCAGCAGCTGGACTGAAGCGGGGAAAAAGGCTCTGGGACAGGCGCCATGTGCTAGTAGACACTTCCAAACTGTCTTCAAGGAGAGCTCCAAACAAGGACAATTATGTTAGACCAATCTGGCCATGATAAATCTGAAGGGTCAGACTCACATTACAAAGCCAACAACAAGTCAGGCTATTGCATGAGTCAGAACACTTAGGTTTGACTCTGCCACTTTCTAGCCCACGACTGTTGACAGTCAATCAACAAGTATTTATTAAGCACCTACCATGTGACAGGAACTCTATTAGGCCCCAGGGGTGGGGTGAAGAAATAAACAGTTCAAGTGCTTGCTCAGACATTTACCAGCTATGTAACTTCCAGTAGGCCATTGCATTGATTAGAGTCCTTAGGTCTTCCAAAGTTGCTTGTTTTCACAATATGGCTGTTATTGTATAAATTGTTCTCCTGGTTCTGCTCATTTCATTCTGCATTAATTCATTCAAATCTTCTCAGATTGCTCTGAAACTGCCCCTTTCGTCATTTCTTATGACACAATTCTATTCCATTCACATTCCTGGTTCCCTTTACCTTTCTATTCTTCTTATACCTTACTCTCTATCTACTTCCCAACATCACCACTTATACGACAATCCAGTGATACTGAATTCCTTGTTGTTTCACACACAAGACACTCCATCTCCCAACAATGCATTTTCCCTGGCTGCCCCACATCCCTGGAATTCTCTCCATCTTCATCTCCATCTCATGGTTTCCCTGGTTCCTTTCAAGTCCCAGTTAAAATCTCACCTTCTATAAGAAGTGTTAGTTAGGGTTACTGCTGTCCCTTAGTGATTTTCTACAGTTTACCTTGTATACATCTTGTTTATATGTAGTTGTTTGCACGTTGTCCCCCCACTGGACTTGGAGCTTCCTGAGAGCAGGGACTTTTTTTTAAGTCTTTCTTTGTGTCCCTAGCACTTAAGGAGTAAAACAGTACCTGGAACATAGGAGGGACTTCATAAATGCTTGTTGACTGACATCATTGACAGACCTATATTCTACAACTCTTGAGTGTGAAAGGACCCCAGCCCTGGAGAGGTTATGGCTACTAATTTGGAGGTGGGGTCATCTGTAATCATTTGGCCTCAGGTCTTAAAATGGGGATCTGGGTGTGATGCCTTGTACTAAGACATTTCAGCACCAAGAAGATGTACCTCAGCAGAAGATGGTTCAATTTTGTTCTCTTTGTAGATGTGGGGCAGTAGCTCTAAAAAGAAAAAAAATCAAAGTGTGTGTGTGAGTACAATATATATGTATACACACACACACACACATAAATTTCCCCACACACACACACTCACTGAGGACGTTGATTCACATATCCAGAAGCTAAACATTCATCTCTCAGTGTTCAACTGACTGATAAGTTTCATTTCCCCCACTGAATAGAAAGTTCTCTGTATGTGCCTATGGGCTGTTTCTTCCTCCTTGGAGAAAGGGATTCAAAATGATTCATTCCTTTAGCCCAGCTAAGAAACCAAGACTCCCAAGATTTAACAACTGCCCCCAAGGCAAGGTCTTATCTTTAAAGAACCCCATCTCTTAAATATATTCTTTCTGACTGATCTCTGTGAATCACTCAGGAAATGTTATGCACAAGCCCAAACATAATCACTCTCCAGCTTAATAAACCTACAGCAACTACCTATTTTTTACTTAATAAAGTCCAGGTCCTTTCTAGCCTTATCTCTCACTGTTTCTCTATACAACTCACAGAATTACAGAATTTGAGAGTTGGGAGGACCCCAGTCCAATCACCTAATCCAATCCCAAGAATATTTACTATAATATACCTTATGATCTAGCAAAGTTGGGCTCCTTCAATTTTCCATAAACATGTAGTAAACCTTCCTTTAGCCCATACCATTCTCTATGCTTGGAATGCCTTTTCCCCTTTTCTACTCTTTGAAATTTTCTTTTCTTTTAAAGGCCCCAAACAAAAGCTATCTCTTCCATGAAATTTTCCCTGGTTAAACCAATCAGAAGTTGTGACACTCCTTTTGGAAATTTCCTAGCCCTTTGTCCCTTTCTGACGGTATTTCTCTCATTCCACATCATGCCATAACTATTTGTGAAGTCTTGTCTCCTCTTCTAGATTAGAAGCTGTTCAAAGGCATCTTCTATGTTTTTTTTTCCCCTGGAACTTCCTCTGGCACCTAGCATAGGGCTTAGAGCTTAGCGCTTAGTAGGCACCAAGTACATGCTTGTTGAATTACATTACCCCTCCTACCATCCCTCTCCTGTCCCCATCCTCCCTGTCCCCTTTACCTCCCATGTCCTCTCATCCTCTTTCCTCTCTCTTTCATTTTCCTGATAAGTGCAGGACACATGATGGGATTTTGAAAGGGCACAGAAGAGAACGGGGGATCTGTGAGAGAGGTTAATCAGAACAAAAGACAGTCGCCAGGTTACCGGTGTGTTAGGTTGTACTCTATTGGCTCTTTCCCCCTCAGAATGAGCTGTTTAGAAGACAACTTCACACAACACAATTTTCTTAGTTTTCTTCTCTAAAATGCTACCATATTTACTGTCTGGGTGCGTTCAGCCTAGCACCTCCTTGCAGACTATCTTATATTGTTCTCCAGATATAGAATCATAGCATATAGGAGACAAAAGGAATCTTAGAAATCAATAGCCCAACCCCTCTTTCTACTAATAAGGACACTGAGCTTCTTTGTAGTTTCTATCCCAGTTCAACGTATGGCCAACGAATTAACTCTCTCACCTGGTCTTTGTTTGCTGAATCATATCAGGTGTGCCTGACTCTTTGTATTCCCATTTGGCGTTTTCTTGGCAAAGATACTGGAGTGGTTTGTCATTTTCTTCTTATTTTACAGATAAGGAAACTGAGGTAAACAGGGTTAAGTGACTTGTCCAAGATCACCCAGCTCTTAAGTGTCTGAGGGTAGATTTGAATTCAGGAAGATGACTTCTTCCTGACTCCTGCCTGGCCCTCTATCCTCAGTGCTACCTAGCTGCCCATTTCCTATTCTAAAGGAGGGCTATTATTTGGTGGGCCAAGATCTTAAAGGGAAAGAGCCTTAGATTATCCCCTGAAGTTCTGCCAGTCACAATTCAGACAGAGCACTGTGGTCATTCACTATGAGTGCCATGAAGGAAGTCATAGTCAGATCAGTCTAGGAAGAATGCTAATACTTCCCTTTACCTGCTGGAATGTCAATGTTAATAGAGTGCTAGATTTGGAGCCAGGAAGATCTGAGTTCAGATCCTACCTCAGATATTTACTATCTGTGTAACCCTAGGCAAGTCACTTAACATCTCTAAATCTATGCATCCTTATATGGAGAATGGGTATAACAATAGGTGGGCTTCTCAAGAATGATCCGATAAAAGGCAGAACTTACGTGAAGCGCTCACAAACATTCAAATACCAAGTCAAGTATTATAGCCATCATCCTCATCATTATCATTAGAGATCTACGCCCAACAATTTATAGAACCTGTATTATATAAGAACCTGTAGCCAAAAGAAATTAAGTGACTTGACCAAGGTTGTACAGCTGGGACAGCTGGAACTACTAGAACCCAGGTCTGTTGAATCCTGCTCTTGCAACATGGAGCTTTTTTTTCCATCTTTTTGGAGGGAAGAAGGCAAGGCAATAGGGGTTAAGTGACTTGCCCAAGGTCACACAGCTAGTAAATGTGTCAAGTATCTGAGGCTACATTTGAACTCAGGTCCTCCTGACTCCAGGGCCAGTGCTCTACTCACTGCACCACCTAGCTGCCCCACAAAATGGAGCTTTAATGGAGATTGCATCTGTTCTTAACAGGCTAGTTCTTACGGGTTCTCTGGCTCTCATTGATTGGCCAACAATAGGTCCCAGCCCAAGCCTCATTCGGTCATTTCCTTTTTTTTTTTTTTGGCTCAGATGGTTCAGACTGAGTATAAGTAGTGATTGTTTCTGTTTTTGTCAGAAACCCTGAGGGTCTTCCCCTGACAGATTTATTTACTTATTTGAGTAGGTAACAGAGACCATTCTTTGCCTCATTTCTTACCTAGCCTTAATCACTGAATGGGTGTTGCCTCAGGCAAACTGAGACCTGGGGAAAGACCTTAGCTTAAAAAGCCCAAGGTCTCCCACCGCCTGGGGCCATCTCCTGTCGTCCTGATCTATTGTTGTTTGTCCTTTGTTCTGGAAGAGGACTATGACATCAGGAAAGTGATGCCATAACTTTCAGGTGAATTGGATTTAAGTGAGAGAGAGCTATGCAAAGTCACCAGCTTCACTCTCTCCTCTAGAGCCATCTAGGCCTAGTGGCAAGATATAGATCAGGACAACTAGAGTCCCTGGATGCAGTGAGAGGCCTTGGCCTGTTTAAATTAAAGTCTCTCCCAGATCAGGGTTTGACTGAGGCAAGCCCATTCAGTGATTAAAAGGAAAAAAATCAATCTGGGAGGGGAAGACCCTCAGAGTTTCTGGCAAAAACAGAAACAATTGCTATTTACACTCACTCTGAGCCATCAGTATCCAAACAATAACCAAGTGAGGCTTGGGCTGGGACCTACTGCTGGCCAATCATCGAGGGCCAGACTGATTTGGGTTTAAGGCATGGTCCTGGTCTATATCTTGCCACTGGACCCAGACAGCTCTGGAGGAGAGAGTGAGGCTGGTAACTTTGCATAGCCCTGCCTCACTTAAATCCAATTCACTTGCAAGTCATGACATCACCTTCCCCATGTCATGGTCCTCTTTCAGAACGAAGGACGAACAACAACAAAACAGTTCCCATGCTGTTTTCAAATACCAATCTGTTCATTCTCCCAGATTCAAATCTATGTTCATCTATAAAGCAACCTGACATTTAAGATTCCCTCCCTCCCCCTTCCCCTCAGTGTGGCAGGAAATATTTTTCTGATGACACTGTTACAATATTAAGCAGCAGCTCCCTGGGGAGAAAGAATAATTCAAAATCCTGAATAAGATATTCAATTTGAGATTAGTTAAGTGGTTATCTGGCTGAAAGGGATTTGACAACAAGAACTCCTTCTATGTCTTCAGGTGAAGGAAATGTTCAGCTGAATTCAATTAGCAGCAGGATTCTCTGGCACCCCTCCATTACTAACCTTCAGGCATTCTGATGGTAATTAAAGTGTCTGCAGGTTCATAGGAACAATAAAGTTTCGTAAGTATTGAGGATTCTAAGCACAGCCTTCCAAAGCTGGCCTGGAATTCCTCGGTGCATTCCCTCAAAGCCTTTGGTTAATACCCCAGCTGCAGTCATGCATTCCATTAATAGCGGTGGTCTTGGTCCATTTGCTTTAAAAGCTGCAGTGTTCAAGTCTGGTGATTTTCAGCTTGGGAGAACATACATCAGGAATAAATGTTGATATTGAGTTGCTTCAAAACTCTCCAGCAAACATATTATCCTTTGGCATTGAGAAGTAATTTTAATACTTATAGGTCAGAAGGAATCCTGACCAGGTTCATTCACATACTCCTGAAAATTCTGCTTGGCCCCTGAAGGCAGACCTAAGAGCCATGGGCAGATATTGCAGAAAGACAATTTAGGTTGGGTATGATGAAAACATTTCTATTATCAAGCTGCCTTGAGAGGCAGCAGGGTCCCCCACAGTCTTCTCTTGAGTAAAAACTGGGTGACCACTATCACATATGTTGTAAGGAGTATAGGCTGGAATAAGTGACATATAGGTTTTATGAAACCCTTTCAAGAAAACCCAATTTAGGAAAACCCAAATGAGAGACAGAGACAGAAAGACAGGGAGAGATGTAGAGGAGAAACAGAGAAAAGAAACAGAGACACAGAGAAAAAGAAAGAGAGACAGATATTGAGAGATAGTTTGGTTGGTCATTATTCATGATACAAATAATCTATTGGGATTTTTTTCAGATATATCCCCTCCTGTTAAATGGAAATGTCAAATTTACAGATTCATAACTAGATAAAAGAAGGGACTTGAATTTAAATACCAGCTCTACCACTAAGTACCTTTGTGACCTTGGGCAAGAAAGTTAACCTTTGGCCCTTAGTCTTCTCATCTGCAAAATAAAGGGGTTCGATTAGATGATCTCTAAGGTTCCTTCTAGTTTTACCCTATCATTTTACGGTTCTAACTTAGGCTGCCTTGAGTCACTAATGGGTAATGTCCCCCTTGCCATTTTTCTTTTTTTTTTAATTGTCTGGAACTCAATTTTTTTTATTTATTTAATACTTTTAGTTTTCAGCATTGATTTCCACAAGATTTTGAATTACACATTTTCTCCCCATTTCTACCCTCCCCCCCACTCCAAGATGGCATATATTCTGGTTGCCCCATTCCCCATTCAGCCCTCCCTTCTGTCACCCCACTTCCCCCCATCCCATTTTCCCTTACTTTTTTGTAGGGCAGTAGATTTCTATACCCCATTGCCTGTATATCTTATTCCCAGCTGCATGCAAAAAAAACTTTTTTTTGAACATATGCTTTTAAAACTTTGAGTTCCCCCTTGCCATTTTTCAAGAGGGCAAGAAGTCCCCTTCCTGGGAAAGGTACTGATCTGATCTGATAATGCTACTTTTGTTTGGGTACCAACTCCCTGTGTCCTCTTGTTCTGTCTGATTGGTGAACCTGTACGGACTCCACAAAGCAAAGGTTGAGGTCAAAAGAGACAGTGGAAAGGGTAAAAGAGGGAGGTTTAGATCAAATGTGACAATGCCTGTAAAGGTATGTGTGGGATGGATTTTACGAATCCAAAAATTAACAACAGAGGCTCAAGGTGAAAGTAGAAAGGAAAATTTATTACGATCCTGCAGGAAAGGGCCACCCGGACATCGAGAGGACTTGGGGGTCCTCTCAGTGTCAGAGCGCACTGGACACAGAAAATTGGGGTGTTTATATAGGTCCCTAACCGCAATTCCCCCTCCCCACCTTCTTCCTCTCAGCTTGCAGACGTAAGCTTTGAGGGTACAATCTAGACGCGATAAATCTACCCAGGGGCAAACAGTATAGTTATTTTTACAAGCAGGCCACAGTCATAAACCTCCCACCATCCTTACTTCATTCTACTATCAATCTCAAGGTAGTAAATCTGTCTTAAATGACAATGACGATTAAACAAACAGTTCGGTTATCGGTGACAGGCAGGAATTAGTTGTTAGTTACCTAATCTTGCATATCTATATTGCACCTGGCTTTTCGGCTTTCCATCCATTCTTCCCCAAACAGAGGTTCTCTTATCTTGGGGTCAATGTACAGGGGTGAGTATCCTGTGTCTTATGCTTATCCTCAGAGAATTTTATGGTTGCTGACTTATTCACCTCAACCCTTCTTTCTTTCAGGCCTCTCGCCATTAGGTAAATACACAGGACCTGTTCTTAACCTCGGGGGCTTTATGGTCACTAGCTAAGCTTGTGGAGGGGAAAATATCTAAGTAGAGAAATGGGACTCACTATCCTACTTATTTCTATTTATTTAATTTGTTCCCTTTTATGAGAGGTCTTCACTCGTCCCACACAGGTACATAGAAATGAACTATTTTTTTTATTTTTATTTGAAGTGGAGAAAGGAATTTACATATAGATTGGGATCCACGTTATCCTTGCAAAAGGAATACCCATATTGAAGAGATCGTAGATCCATTAGTAATGACATAATACAATATGATTGTTTAAAACTGCCCTATCTATAGCTTTTTAGGAACACTGTTATAATGTGAAATAATTCCTGTCTGTACTGCCACAAGAAGATTACAAGAAAGAAAGGGAAATCTAGCTACGTGGTCCACAACTTTGAACTCCAAGATATCTTCCAATAATCTTCCTTAAGTAAACGTTCATCAGCATGCCAGCTGTTCATGGGTCACCATTATAAGCTAAGTCAGTCCAGTACTTAATAATGTTATTTCATGCATCACCTCCTCAGAAAAGCTGTTTTCTTTTCTGTATGAGTTTTTCTCTATCTCTCTATGTATGCATATATGCATATATATGTGTGTGTATACACACATATACATATGCATGCATTATACATGTATGCATGCAAGCATGTATGTATATATCCCTTTCTACTTTCTATGCTCAAGTACTACCAACCCATGGAAATTTTATCTGTGCAAAATGGGTTCAGATATATAAAATTACATCGTATTTCTCATTGAGAAATACAGTCCTCTTGTTTGTCATTTCTTAGTAGGCAACATGGCAAGGAGAGGCATTTGAATTATTCTGTCTGGTAAGCTGGCATTGGTCTTTTGGTATGGCTTGAATTTATTGTCTAATTGACCATCTGTATAGAATAAACTGTTTAGATGCTCAACCCTCCAAATATGGGTTGAATGTCAATACTACCCCATCAATAAGAAATTTTTATTTGTGGAGGGGGGAAGGTAAGGCAATTGGGGTTAAGTGACTTGCCCAAAGTCCCACAGCTAGTGAGTGTGTCACATGGCTGAGGCTGGATTTGAACTCAGATCCTCCTGACTCCAGGGCCAGTGCTCTACTCACTGTGCCACCTAACTGCCCCAAGAAACTTCTTAAAAGAGGAATTTAAATCTTATAAGGGTTCAGGTCCCCTGATAAATTAGTCCGAACTAGTTCTCAGTTTGGGAAAAGGGATCTTCTGCACTTTCAGATCATTGAATGATGCCTGGATTTGCCCAAGATTGTGAGGATGAGACTTTTAATAACTTATAATTATCTATCGCCTTCTTTATGCAAACATGAGGCTATTATCCCACTATGAATAGGACGCATAGTTTAGAGCTGGGGTTCTTAACCTAGAATCCACATATCCTCGAGAGGTCCATGGATGTTTCTGGGGGTTCATAAATTGCACAGAAATGCTTACTACTTTACAAGAAAAGCTAATTTCTATAATTTCTAACTGGAATTTAGTGTTTCCCTCAAATTATGAATGTAGGTAATCAACATTCTTTTAAGAAGGATTCCACTAGCTTTATCAGACTGCCAAAGGGATCCATGATACACTCAGAAAAAAGTTAAGAATCTTTGTTTCAGTGTCTTTGTAGAATTAGATTGTGTTATACACTTACACTTACACACACCCACACACACACACACACACACGTAATTTTCCCCTGGGTCCTTCTTCTGATCTATTGTATGTATCTAGGTTGGGGGTACCATGGACAACCACGTGAGGAAGGGAATATGGGAATCACAGCCAATCTTGGACATTGTTGGACGTTAAGTCTCATCACCTGAGTTAATGGACCCTAAACCAAATGGACACAAAGACGGAAGAAAAAGGAAGGATCCTGTCCTCCTGGTTCCCTTTTGAAAGCATACAAGCAGTAACAACTTGGCTGATTGTAACATCTCTTGAAGTACTTTCATAACAGTCATCTAAAACAGTCGGCTTATCACTACTGTACAGTGGGGGAAACTAAGACCCAGGGAGATCACTTAAAACTTGTCAGCAGTAGATCTAGTTTTTCTAATGAAGCCTTGAGCCATACCACATTCAACTTCTTTCCCCCCTCCACTCCCCTCCCCTCCCCATAGCCATGGCACCTTCAAAAATTTCTATAACATTAAGGAAGAATTAGTGAAAATCAAATTCAGACTAAAGGGACAGAAATAAATGCAGAAACTTGTTTACTTAATATTTAGAGATAGACGTGATTTTAGGAGGTCATCTAATCTAGTTCCCTAAAAACATCTAAGATATCCAAAGGAAGATTGTGGGTCTTTTTCTCTCAACCCAATTCATAATTTTTTATGAAAACAGATTTAGTATTCTTTTAACCTCTTCTAAACCCTCTTCCATAGTCTTTTGCTGACTGTAGTCATAAACTTAGAACATGTAGGCCCTATTATAGTTTATTCATTTTTTTCTTATGTAGGCTATCTCCAAGGACTGTTCCTTCTTTCCAGATCCATTGGTCATAGGGATTGCCAGTAATTGTCTCAGATTATTTGAATAATCCCTGTACAATTCTCTCAAAGATGTGTGTTGGATTGAAGAGAGACAATCCAGGAGAAATGGAGGTCTTCTGTCATCTATTCAATATATTAACTACACTCACTTAAATGACAGACGTGCTCCAGGGCATCTGAGGGAGAAAGGTCACTAACATTTGTAGTCATCATCGCTGAGCCTGGTATTGGTGCCTAGAATTCTCTTGGACATAGCCAGAGATAATAAGAGTTGGAGAAAAGGAGAATAAATTGAGTGAGTCCCTCCCTATTGTAGCCTCCAATCATTAAAGTTATAGCTGCTTCTCCTAACAGATGGGAAACACTGTGGTGACACTTACCTTGATGGGTTCAACAGAGAAGGGTTTGTTCTTGGAGACGGCCTAGCTATGGCTGAAGGTACGAGCCTGGTAGTGCCTACTGGGATCTAAAAAACTGTAAGAAAAGCCATGTTGGTGAGCTAATAGTTCGGAGGCAGAGCAGATAGAGGGCAAGACCTGGAGTTAGGAAGGCCTGAGATCAAATCTCACCTCAGGTACTTACAGCTGTGTTGCCTCACCAGCTATTTAACTTCTGCCTGCTTTAGTTTCGTCATCTGTAAAATGGGAGTGATTATACAACCTGCTTCCCAGAATCGTTGTAAAGATAAAACAAGATAACGTTTGTAAAGTGCTTTGAAAATATTAAAGTATTTTATAAATGCTAGCTCTTATCACCCCCAAAGTTCCCTGAGGACCTCCAGGAAGCATGCTGAGTTTCTTGCCCCATTTCTATAATAAATATAGATCTATATTCAGATTTCTGGGAAAGGGTTGCTTATTAGAAGGTACTTACTTTTAAAAAAATTTAGTAAGTTCTATTTTGTTTGGTTTTGACCTTTCAGCGAACTTTTCCCACTTGAATTTTGTGGATCAAGAAAGCTCTGTGTATATACTGGTAATCAGTATGTTATGGGATACTATGGAATATCACTTATTTGTTCTCTCAGCCTTCCCAGATGACAGCTAGGAGCCACAATATTGAGAAAGAGAAAAAAATCCCTCAGTATATGTGCCTTGTGTCCGGAAAGAGTCTCTACTACATGGGTTACATTATTTCTCCCCTTCAATCTACATTACCAAATAATATCTACAGAGCATCATTCAAACTGGGAACATGATGTGAGGAGAGAGAACACAGCATGGAATCAGGAAGATCTGAGTTCAAATCCTTCCTCTCATATTTGCTACCTGTGGGATCATGGACAAGTTATTTAATCTGATGAGTTAAATGTTGGGTGTCAAACAAAAACTGACATTGGAATGTGTTATTGTGTAACCACGGGCTTCGGTACTTCTTTAAGACTCGGGCCGCTCCTTAAGACTGATTTACTAAGTTATGGCTGAATGAGAATAGCCTGAATCTTTGCTCAGAGGCAGGGATACACATAGCATCCATGGAAAACACTGAGGAGACCAGTCTGGTTGAAGTAGATAGTTTGTTTTGGGGAGCTGCTCATTATCCTAACTCTGGCTAGTTGCGACCTCACTACCTACTGATTAGCTCACAGGAACTGCCCTCCCAGCTCCCCTCTGCTAGCCAAGGCCTGCCCATAATTCCCAGATCAGTGCAGGTCCTTCAAGAAGCTTTGTCCATATTGATCTCTCTTTCCTCGGAGCTCTTACATTTATTAAACATTCTTCAGTTCAATGATTTTATGAATGTAAGTTTTGTTTTCCCAACTAGACCATTAGCTCCTCGAGGACAGAGACCGTATAATATAGCAGGTATTTTTATAGTGATTTAAGGTTGCAAAACACTTAACAAATATCTCGCTTGACCCTGGGAGGAGGGTGCTATTATTATCCCCACTTTATGGTTGAGGAAAGCGAGGCAAACATAGGTTAAGTGACTCATTTTCCCAGTGTAGGGATAATGAGCAGCTCCCCAACACAAACAGAGTCTCACAGCTAGTAAGTACATGATGTCACACCCAGTCTTTCTTCTCTATCCTCCATAGCTGTTGTTTGTCCTTCATTTTGGAAGAGGACCATGACATCAGAACGATGATGCCATGACTTGCAAGTAAATTGGATTTAAGTGAGGGAGGGCTGGCTGTGCAGGGTCACCAGCCTCATTTTCTCCTCCAGAACCATCTCGGTCCAGTGGCAAGATACAGACCAGGATGGCTAGAGATGGCCCCCATCCTCCATAGTGCACGGAGTTGGACGCACACTGGACTTCAGTAAGTCATTTGTTGACTTGGCTTATGATCCCCCATTCTCCATCTAGTATATTAAGCACCGCAGTGATGAATCCACCCTAAAAACCCTGTAGTGCAGAGGAAAGCAAAGGATCTGGGCATCAGAAAACTGAGGCTCAAGCTCTAGCTGTGGGACAACCCATTTGAGGGTCAGTTGACTCTGATGCTGGTGATGATGATATGTGTGAGGATTATCTGCTTCACAGGCACTTTGGGAGGCATATGCAAAGGATTTGCTATTCCATCAGTTTGTGGGAACTCCCTCTGCCAACACAGACTGAAGCCTGGGTGGGGTGGCTGGTAGGCAGAATTAGTGTGATTCGTCTTTCACTTCTGGCCTCCTGCTATTGCTTTTCAGCACCCTGCCCCACCACACTCCAGGGCATTCCCATCAAACCTCATCTTCGAGGCGATAGAACCAGGGCTGGAGCCCAGAGACAGATAGCGATTGTTCAGAGTATCCAATGGAGAGGAAAATGGCACTTTGCTCAGCTCTTGGGCATCTCTCTTCCATCTCTCGGATGTGTTGCTCACTGGGCCATTTCCATCTCAGTTGAGGTCTGTGAGGCACAGGGACTGGTGACACAGAGCAAGCCACCAATTCTAGTTGTGAGCTGCTTTAAGAAACTCACTTAAAAGACCATTATTCGTTTCAAAGGAATTCTCAGGTTCTCTGTACCCAGTCTTGGGAAGAACAGATCAATTCAAAACCATGGCTTATTGTTTTAAAAACGACTTTGAATGAATAAGTTCTTTTGTCTATTATAAATACCCAAATTTACTATAAAGGAGATATGCACAAAGATGCTATCTGCATCCAGAGAAACAACTGATAAGTAGAAGTATGTATAGAATAATTTTACATATATATGTATATATGCATATATATACATACCTATCTGTGTCTAATGGTAGCCATGGTAGGGGAAGAAAAAAAGAAATTCACACGATAATTTTTTTTCATATATTTGAAAGGAAAAGTGAATCGTGCACAGTCAATTTACAGTTTCACGTACAAAATCTTTTTTATTGTCCATACATTGTATGGAAATGCTTGCTTTATTCCCTAAATTAAAAATAAAAATTAAAATAACAACAAAAGAACTCAGCCAAAACATGTTCAAATCTAACTGGGAAATGTTTAACAAATAAATAAAAATATAATGCAACATCAACTTTTTTAATGGCTATAGGTGTGCAAGAGTGTGCCAGACAGGAAGCAAAGAGGATTATGTCACTGAACACTCTGGGAAAACTGAGGCACAGAGAGGTTAATTCAGTTGCCTTTGCTCATGCAGTCTTTCCAGAGGTCAGATAGCTAAGAAGCCTCAGGGGTGGTCTTTGAACCTAAATCTTCCCGTTACCAAGCCCAATATTCAATTCACTACAACATACTTTCTCTCATGAGGGAAATACTTTACAGATGATGAAGGGCTATACCAATGAGAACTAGCACGTTAAATCACACTCATAATAAAGCATAGTTATAGGGGTGCTTTAAAGTTTGCAAAGCTCTTTCCTCACAACCTTGTGAAGTAGGAAGTGCAAGCATTATCAGTGCCATTTTGCAAATTGAAACTGTTGGGATTAAATGACCTGCCCACAATCACCTGGCCCCTGTCTGTTGTGGGCTTTGAAACACAGAGTTCCGAGTTTTAAGCCTTGCGTGTTTTCACTATGCTATTCCTGGAGGAGGGTGGGGAAGAATAGGGGTGGGGTGGTAGAATACTGGGTTTGGAGTCAGAAGACTTGGGTTTGAATCCTGGTTCTGTTACTTACCTGTGGGAATTCAGGCAAGTCCCTTTACTTCCCTTGGTTTCAATTTATTTATTAGTAAAAGGGAGGGATTCTGTGGTGATTTCCAAAGATCTTTCCAGCTCTAAGTTCTACAGTCCCATATCCACTGATATACCACCTGCTCCACAACTGTCTACAGATATCCCTCCATACGAATGATCCCTCAAACTTTACCAAAACAATATTTCTAATCAGAAACTCTAATCAGTTGCAAAACTGACCAGTCTCTGTTGGAAAGCACAAGCAAAGCAAAACAGAAATCTCAACATTCCTAGCTGTATTTAACACACGGTCTAGGCATTCAAGGGTAAAGGGGCTTCACAAGAGCAGAATTATGGGACAGGATCCCTGCCAGGCATACTCTAATTGTCTGGTAGTTAGAATTCAGCACTTGCAATGCTGTGGCACCTCTTTGGTAGACATGTGTCATAGTAGAGAGTGTTGGGCTTGGACCCGAGTCCATACAAGTCTTCCTCAGACTTGCACTAGCTGTGTGACCTTGGGTAAGTCATTTAAACACTTTCAGCCTCCTTTTCCTCAACTATAAAATAAAGCAGTTGGACTCAAATGTCTCTAGGAACCCTTCTAGCTCTAAATCTAGGATCTTGTCATCCATGTGCCAATGGCAAAGGGAACCAAGAAGAGTTAATGGAAAGTTTACACAGACTGGCAGAACTGCAGTCTCTGTTACCTACCTTCCTTCCTTCAGAAACATGAGGTGGGGTTAGGGTTAGAGTCAGTGGGATGGAGAGAAGTTTTTATTCTTGAAGTCCACTGGTTTAATGTGACTACCTCCCCTTTAAGAATTTACATTGACCCTCTCAAGTTTGGCTCATTGTTGGATACCAAATGAAATCTGACATTGGCATTTGCTTTTGTATAACCCTAGATTTCAGTCTCTGAAGGATAAAGCTTTGTCTGAATGCAGAGGGCCCTCTGGGCAGTAGGAGGTGCAGGCTTTAGGTTACTTAGTGCCGGTATTTGGAAAAGACTCCTTGGATAACCCCTTGTTTACTGTAGTTAGTTGCAAATATCAGCTATCTCCACTGAGAGAGCTTAAATGGCCCATCTTTCTCGTGTACTTTGTCAGGTCAGGTCAAAAGGAATAAATCTTTATTTGTGTCTCACAACAAGAATAGCTAAGGGAGGATTTGGTTTGTGCCTCAAGAGTAGCAATGTATTTTTTCCCAATTGGGCATTCTCTCCATCCTTGAAATATAGAACTGTAGGCCTGAATATGTCTACCAGATTGACTCTTCCCTCCCCTGGCACTTTGTATGGAACTTGCCTGGAGTGATAGATACCTTAGCTGCCAACTTTTCCATTAGTAGATCATTCTGAATCCTTCTTGCTATCTTATGCTTGCATGGTGTTTTACAGTGTGCCTCCAAGTAACCGATCTCGTTTGATCTTCCCAGCACCCCACCTCCAGTGAGGAAGGTCAGGAAGGGATCATTATTCTCATTTTATACTGAAGAACTTAACTGTCACCAAGGTCTAATGACTTAGCCAAGGTCTCAAAATGACGTGACAGAGTCAGACCAGTCTTTTTTTTTCACTATCCAGCAGTATCTCTCTACTTCATAATAATACATGAAACCAAGGAAGAGAATTGACATTTACAACTTGCCTAGAAGCACATCAACCAGTGGAGTACAATAAGCCAGGAAGACCACGTAAATGTCTGCTCCACCTGTCCTGCAGATTTTTTTAAAGTACATCCATGGTTACTTGCACTTTCATATTAGCTAGACACATTCATTACCAGCTCTTTTCTACAGGCAGTTCCAAAATCACGTTAATGATTTCCCTAGAGATTACCAAGTTGGGAAATCATTAAAAAAAGAAAAACCAGGGAGCAATAGAGAGGACTGTTTCACCAACTAATCTCTATCCTCTCCCAGTCTCCATGTGTCCCCCAAAAGTTTGCTCCCATAAATCCATATAAACTCTTCCTACTCAGCTCCACCAAAGACTCTGGTGTTAGAAGGAAGAATTGTGTCTTTTCTGGGCATTCTTCCAGACAGAAACTTGGCCAAGGTAAGAAGTGTGGACAATTGTATCTGCCTCCCTTACGTGCCTTATAAAATCCTGTGCAATGAGCTGTGCAGAGGTAGCATCATCGGCCTGGCTGCTGCTTGGTGGTTCTGTGTTATTAAACCTAAGGTTGTAAATGCAAGCCCAGAAATGACAGGAAGAGGGGTTGAAAACCAGGGTGACCAGACAGTTTGTTCCCCTCCCTGCAGCTGTTCTCCATCCCACAGATCCAGGGATGGTGTTGTTCGTTTCTATACTTACACAGAAGCATAAGCCCATCTCTTCCTACTATTGATGTCCTTCAGGGAGGTTGTTGGTACATGGAAATGGCAGAATGGATGAGGGAGTGGGCACAAAGCTAGGAAAGGTTATTCCGGCAAGTCTAATGCTACCCAACCTATAACATGTGTCTTCTCTCAAAAGAGGGCTGTGGGGACAGCCTTCCCAAGCTGGATAGTCTACCATGCCTATCTAATTACTACTACTACTACTACTACTACTACTACTACTACTACTACTACTACTACTACTGCTGCTGCTGCTGCTGCTGCTACCACTACTACTAGCTAGCATTTATATAATGCTTCAAGGTTTGCAAAACTCTATACATGTAATCTCATTTGATCTTTATAATATTTCTGGGAGATAGGTGCTGCTACATCCCATCTTCTTGCCTCTAAGTCCTACACTATTCAGCCTTATTAACCACCTCAAAATGTAGTGAATGGAACACTGCAACTGGAGTCAAGAGTTCCTGGATTTGAATCTGGCCTCTGACACTTATCCATCCTTCCAGGGGTGGGGAACCTGCAGTCTCGAGGCCATATGGGGCCTTCTAAGTCCTTGGGTGCAGCCTTTTGACCGAGTCCAAATTTTATGGAACAAATCCTTTTATTAAGGGGATTTGTTCCTTGAAGTTCATATTTGGTCAAAGGACTGCACTTGAGGACCTAGAGGGCCACATGTGGCCTGGAAGCTGCAGGTACCCCACCCCTGTGGGAACCTCTCTGAGTCTCAATTTCACTGTATGTAAACTGCTGGCTCATAGTAGGAGCCACTTCACAGAGCTATTGAAAGAGATTATATGTGTGTGTGTGTGTGTGTGTGTGTGTGTGTGTGTGTGTGTATACATACACAACAATGTATACAAAGAATTACTTAAACCTTAGGCCCATGTAAATGTGAATTATTTTTGAACATGCATTGTAGACCCTGTAGTATTACTTTACAAATTCTCAAATATAGATTCTCAGCCTCACACTGGGTGAGCAGAATTTCATCCTTTAAGCATCAAGGATAGATTTCAAGGGGCCTGTGAATTTGTATAGAAAAAAATACATTTTTATTTTTACTAACTTCTGATTTCCTTTGCAATCCTAGGTATTTTTCTATACATATTTAAAACCATGATTCTCAGAAGAGGTCCATGTGTTTTATCAGCCTCTCAGAGGGGTCCATGCCATAAAAAAGGCTAAGAACCCCTGCATTAGAGCTGAAATATGTCACCTCACACAAGGGTGAGTCAGTAACTAAGGTGAAATGAAGCATTTCTCCAAGCTATTTTATTTCTGAAACAAGAAAAAAAAATGCCGCATGCTTTCAAGACATGGAAACTAGGAGTGCGCCACTTTCAGACCTAGTAACGAGACTCTGTAGTAATGCACACATTCAAGGTAAATAACAAAGCTGGAAAATGAAAACTCATTTTTGTTATTGGTTCTCATTCATGTGTAAATAATAGATCTAGATATAAAGACCTATCATATACAGGGTCATCCTAATTTTCCTACATGTTTTTTTTGATGTGTGTTTTGTTTTTAGATTTTATTAACTTAGGGATTGAGCCATGATCCGAACAAAATGCAGAATTTCCCTCTCGCTGCTGATAAGGACTTCACTCCTGCCCTCCAGAGGACACCATTAGCCTTGTCCTCTATGATGGTCATTTTTAGTACACTGTAAGAGACAGGAGCCAGATACTGGAGAGAGGATAAAATGTATATACATACTTGTACTAAGCTTTAAACACATTTAAAAAGAAATGTTCTGCTTTCAAACCATTTCCCTCATATTTATGACCTGAGTTATTCAAGTTATAGTCAATCAGGACTGTATAGGGCCCCTGTATGAGCACAGACAGTGATGCTTCAGTATAACACCATGGGGAAGGAAGTAGTCGAAATAAATTATTTTTTTGTTTATGTAATTGAAGTAAACCCTAGTAACCTTTTAATAGCTTTTATTGCTATAGTCATACGGATTTTATTGTTTTGGTTAATATGATCTATGATATTGATAGTTTTCCTAACATTGAAAGAACACTAAATTCTTGTTATAAATCCAACTTGGTTATAATGTAGCATCTTTTTGATTATGATGCTGTAGCCTCTTTGATGTTTTATTTAAAATTTATTCTTGATGATTAAATGAGCCATAAATGAGCTCCCAGAGGGGAGGAAAAACAACTGGGAGCAGACAGATTTTCAAGTGAATTATATCAAATTTAAAGAACAATTAGTACCAATATAACACAAACTTTTGGCAGAAACAGGAAAAGAAGGGGTCCTGTCCAATACCTTGTATAATACAAATAGCGCTTTGATACCTAAACCAGTGAGTCAAAACAGAAAAAGAAAACCATAGACCAATATACCTAACGAACACTGGTGCAAAAATAAGAATAATTTGCATTTACATGGTGCTACTGCTGCTTTGTGCTGTAATAAATACAGTGTTGCCCTGAGGGTTTAACATGGGATTTAGGGCTTTTTTTTCTGCAACCTTACATAATAATAACAACTGACCTTTACATTGTGTGTTAAGGTTCGATAAGCAGAGCTTTCCTCATAACAATCTTGTTAGATGGATGGTAAAATATCCTTATCCCCATTCTAAAGAGGAGGAAATCTGAAGCTTAGGATACATAACTTACCCAAAGTCATGAAGAATTTAAGTAGCACAGCCAGAATTTGTACCCAGACCCTCTCGCTAAAAATCCAGCACACTTTCAAAATAGTCTCAGACAGTCACACTCTTTAAGTTGTTTTCATCAAGTGTTCATGTATATTGCCAGCAACAAGTGCTCACTGCCATTGGACTTTTCTGGCTGCTTTTATTGCCTTTTGGCCTAATTCTAAATGAGGACAACGCCATGCTACTGCTGACCACGTGCGTGAGATTTGGAGTAGCCATTTGCTTCAAAATTTTAAGACTCTCTGTTTACTTGCAGGTCTTTAGGCTGCGTTTCAGGTGGTTAAGGATGAAGGAAGCTTAACCACCAAGGTATCAGTACCACTTAGAGAAAGTAGTTGCCTCCATGTATAATGTTACTGGCAATGTTGGGGGAAAAGGCCAGGTTAAAAGCTCATTCTGGGAAACCATGAATGGCTCCATTAGGAGGTATAAAAAACCATAAAAACATATATGTATCTGCACACACACATACACACACACACACACACACACACATACGCAAACGTACAAAAATGATCAAATGAAAAAGCACTTGTTAGATGCATGGTAACAGTAGAAATAATAGCTAGCATCTATATGGTACATCTCTATGGTACTCTAAAGTTTGAAATCACTTTACACGTATCATCTCCTTTGATCCCCAAAACAAGATTGGGAGGGTGGCACTATTACCATCCCCATTTTAAAGACGAGGAAAGTTAGTTTGACAGAGGTCAAGTCTCTTGCCCAAGGTCACACAGATAAGTAAGTGTCTGAGAGTGTGTTTAACTCAGTTCTTCCTCGATCCAGGTCCAGGAACCTAACCCCTGGACAATGTAGCTGTCTTGTCCTCAGGGAACTCCTATTCTAATAGGAAAAGCTAGCACATATACAGGAATGATCGTCAGGGAAGTGTTTTGGTCTCTGATGCCACAGGTATGGCAAGTGGAGACATAAGATATAAGAATAGCTTTGTTGTTCCGTCAATCAGTCGTGTCTGATTCGTTGTGACCCCTTTGGGGTTTTCTTGGTAAAGCTGCTTGAGTGGTTTGTCATTTTCTTCTCCAGAGCATTTTACAGATGAGGAAAGTGAGGTAGGCACTTAACAGGGTAGAGTGAATTGCCCAGGATCACACAGCTAGTGAGTGTCTAAGGCCAGATTTGAACTTAGGAAGATGAGCCTCCTTGATTACAAACCCAGTGCTCTACCCACTGCACCACCTAGCTGTCCCAGGAATAATGATAACAGCTAACATTATAGAGCATTTTGAGGTTCACAACATGCTTTATAAATATTATCTCATTGATTCTTTCAACAGCCCTGTGAGGTAAGCGGTAGCATCCCCAGTGTACCGTGTGCCAGGCACTGGGGATATAAGGGGTTGATATTCTAACAGGAGAAGAAAATGCATTGAAAAGCAGTGGCCAGTAATGGGGTGTTTGGTGAGTGGAGACACTTTCCGGGAATAGCAGTGTGGATTTGATTTCTGTACTCAGAGCTAGATCAGGGATAATTATATCATAATTATATGAGCTATACACATGATGGAATACACACGATGCAGTGGATAGAGCACTGGGTTTGTAATTCCTGAGTCTGAGTTCTGCTAAATATGGAGAACTCTCATCAGTCAGGAGCCCAGGTCATCAGGATGGGAGCTGGAGTCCCAAGTCAGAAGCTGAGAGGGTGGAGTGAGGAAGACAACAGGAAAAATGACTCGAAGCCAGCAGAAAATTTTACTTGGTAAATTCTTGTAGACTATGTGCTACCAGCTTTCATTTTTTTGGTAGCAAACCCTTTTCCCTGGCCCAGACTATATCTTTTCATTTGCTCCTTTAACAATGGTAATCCTGATAATGACTTTAAGAAAACCAACACTAACCACCTCCTGCTCCTGCATCTGCTTCTAAGCACTCCAGCAATAGACCACTGGCCTTCCACAAATGACCTAATGCTTTTGGCTCCTCCCTGAGCCAGAACATTTCAGCTGTGGCCTCTTTTGGTTTCCTGACTTGGAAAGCATCAGCCTAAAGCAGAGGTGGAGAACCTGGGTCCTCGAGGCCACATGTGGCCTCCTAGGCACTAGGGTGTGGCCTTTTGACTGACAACTTTTGATGACAGCTGCTCACTGCCATCAGACTTTTCTGGCTGCTTTTAATGGACTGCCTTATGGCCTAATTCTAAATGAGGACAACGCCATGCTACTCCTGACTGTGTAAATGAGATTTGGGGTAGTAATTTTCTTCAACCTGAGTCCATGTTTTACAGAACAAATCCTTTTATTAAGGGGATTTGTTCTGTGAAGTTTGGATTCAGTCAAAGGGCTGCACTTGAGGACCTAGGGAGCCACATGTGGCCTTGGGGCTACAGGTTCCCCACCCATAAACCGTGTAAGATCCATACCACAAGCCCATGGCATATGAAACTCCTGGCCTTGCCTAGACTTAGCACTTAGAGGTACAATACATAGATAAGTGGGTGTGTTACTCTGTGCACATTTCCATACATACACATTCACATAATGGCAATGATAATTATATAATTAGCTACCGAAGACCCAGAAAAGAAATTTCTCGCCATCAGAAACTTTGGCACTGTCAAATGGTTCAACATCTGAAACTGACATGCTTTCATCAGTGGAAATGACAATAAAGAAGATGCCTTAGCATTTTCTTCGCCTTGGTACCCTAAGGAACATGCAGAATTTTCCATCTGACGAGGCTGAAAGTTTTTATTTATGTGTCCTCTTCCCGATTAGAGTGTCAGCTACCTGAGAGCAGGGCCTGTCTGCCTTCCATTTCTTTCCCCAGTGTATGCACATAGTGAGTAAGCATTTGCAAAAGTTTTTTCATTCATTCATTATTCTGGCTGATATTCAGGAAGTGTTCCATTGTCTACAGAATAATTTATAACTTCATTTATGACATCCATCTTCACCACAACCCTATAAAGTAGGTATAAATGGTATTATTACCCTTCCTGTCACAGGTAACCAACCTCTCTGAGTCTCAGCTTCCTTAAGTGATTGACTCATGGTCACATAAGCTACAAAATGTTAAGCATGGATCTCAAACCTGTCAGATTCCTCCTGATTTTGTAGTGACACCACATTGTCTTTTGCAATGAAATTCCTTTTGGGCAAATTCTATGTATCTTTGTATATATGTATATCTGCAAAAGCATATCTCCTCTTCATCAGGCAGTATGGTACAGCAGAAGGAACACTAGGTGTGGAGGCCGAGGACTTGGGTTCAAACGTCACCTGTGAAATCCACTGTCCTTGTGACCCCTTGCAAATCATATAACCTTCCTAGGACTCAGTTTCCTTAGCACCTATAAAATGAGGCAGGGGCACCAGATGGCTTCTGAGGTCCCTTCCAACTCCAAATCTATGATCATAGGCTCATCCAAGTCCTAAAGATATTATTACCCTGCCTCAAACAGCTTTTCATTATTTGGGTCTCTATGTATACATACGCACACATATACACACATACATGTGTGTATGTATATGTATATATATGTACATATATTATACATGATAATACTTGTCGTTTATGTAGTGCCTACTATAAGCCCAACTCTGTGCTAAGCTCTTCAGAAATACCATCTCACACCTTATTTGATCCACACAACACTGGGCAGGTACGTGCTATTATGATCCTCACTTAATAGCTGAAGAAACTGAGGCAGACAGAAGTGAAGAGACCTGTCCAATGCCACACAGCTAGTAAGCATCCGAGGCCATATTTGAACTCAGGTCTTCCTGACTCCAGGCCTAGATCTCTATCTACTGCTCTATTCAGCTGCTGATGCATATGTATGTATCTATGCATACATATATGTATACATATGTATATGTACATGCATCCAGATACATACGTAAGTGTGTATATATACATATATACATACATATATGTATATATATATATATATATATATATATATACACGTTTGTATGTGTGTGCATGAATAAGAACAGAGGTGGAATCTGGGATTTCATGAGGAAGCTCCTTCTACCAATGCAGACCAGCATTTCATCTGCAAGTTGTAGCTTTATCACCTCAGAGAGTTGGCCAAAGCAGGGAGGGGTTCAACAACTTGCCCAGGGTCACACAGTCAGAATGTGCCAGAGTTCAGACTTCAACCTAGCTCTTCCTGGATCTTAAGCCAATTCTCTACCCACTATGCTATGCTATGTTATACAGGGTCATAGATCTAATGTTAAAAGAGAACACAGCAGGCCACCCAACCTACCTCCCTAATTTTAAATGAATACACTCAAATGTATGTAAACATATAGGGATGTAAATACATGTACAGATATGTATGAACATAACACACGCACATACATGCTTACATGTTTTTAGGGTTACTGCTTTTTTCAGTCGTTTCTACCTCTTTATGACCCCAGTGGGATTTTCTTGGCAAAGATACTGGAGTGGTTTACCATTTCCTTCTCCAGCTCATTTTACACATGAGGAAACTGAGGCAAACAGGATTAAGTGACTTGCCCAGGCTCACAAAACTAAAAGGTGTCTGAAGCAGGATTTCAACTCAGGAAGACGAATCTTCTTGACTCCAGGCCTGGCATTCCATCCGTTGCACCACCTAACTACCCACGTGTATGTATTTACATATGTACATATACCGTTAGACTAATTAGTGATATAAACTTCTTTTGACTAATGCAGATTGGAATGTTTTCTCCAACTTATAGTCTTAGAAAGTTATCTGGGACACTAAGCGAAATGACCCATCCAGTATCACGCAGCCAGTTTGTGGCAGAACTGGGACACAAAATCTTTGAACTCAGGTCTTGCTGGCTCTGAGACTAACATATGAATGTGTATTGTAATAATAGCAAACACTAGCATTTCTATAGCACTCTAAGGCTTCCGAAGCACTTTACACAGATATCACATTTGATCTTCCCAACATCCTGTGAGGTAGTTGCCATTATCATCCCTATTTTACAAAAAGGGGACAATGAGGTTGAGATGGGCATGTGATTTTCCCCACAATCATGCAGGCAGCAAGTGTCTGGAGCATGATTCGAACTCAGATATTTCTGACTCCAAGTACAGTGGTCTATCCGTTGTACCACCTAGCCACCTCTAAAGTGGACTCATGTTTATGCATATGTTTGTGTGTGTGTTGTTCTGGATAAAAAAGTAGTCAGAGTGATGGCCCTACCTGGCTTTAGAAAACAGACTTGAAAATATAAAAGACAAATACCAGCTTTCACAAACATTCTTTTTTTCTAATCTATAATTATCTTGAATCAAATCAGTGCCTAAACAAGGTTTTGAAAATACTTCCACTTAAGTTGCAGCAAAAGAGCAAAACTATAGCATTCCAAGGACTATAAATAATAAATGTCATTAAAGGGGTAAGCAAGGTGAGAGAATGTTTGGATTTAAGAGCCTTTGGCAAAATGTTAACCAGCCTTCT
This sequence comes from Trichosurus vulpecula, assembly GCF_011100635.1. Taxonomy (NCBI): domain Eukaryota; kingdom Metazoa; phylum Chordata; class Mammalia; order Diprotodontia; family Phalangeridae; genus Trichosurus; species Trichosurus vulpecula. Next base: position 107,205,968 of record NC_050580.1, on the reverse strand, counting down.
GCCCCAAAGTTTAAAAATGTCATCCTGCCCTGCCTTTTCTTTTCAAGTAATAATAAGAATAGCAGAAATAGTACTGCTAGTAATAGCAGTAATCATAATAATATTTGTAACAGTAATAATTTAGGTTGAATAATAGAACATTAGAGCTTAGAAGGGAAGCCTTGAAGGTCATTTAGTCCAACCCCCTAATTTTACTGAGGAAGCTACAGACAAAAAAGTAGGAGTAATTTGCCCAAGGTCACACAGGAAAGGGTGGAGAGGAAGTAAAGGCAGGTCTCCTGATGCCCAGGGCTCTTCGCACTCCTAGGAAAGGGAGATAAAGATGATATTCAGTAGCATAAAGAATACTAGGTGTATGAAATTCACTTTTGTTACAAAGCAATTTGATGGGTACCATTTTATTTCATCCTCACAGTTTAGTAAGGAGGCAGTATTATATTATCCCCCTTACACAGATGACAAAACTGAGCATTAGAGATGACGCGACTGTACTATGGATATAGCACACTTGGAGCCAGAGCTAGGTCTGAAGCCCAGGTCTACCACTTAGTAGCTGTATCCTTTGGCAAATCACCTCATCTCTTCAGGCCTCATTTTCTGCATCTATAAAATGAGACTGACTAGATGACCCCTAAAGCCTCTTCCTGCACTAAATCTATAAATCTGTTGGCAAGGTCTCATTTCTACGTCCTCTGACGCTAACACTTTTTCCCTTAAGTCAAGCTCTTCCCTACATTAGAATTATAGGGAGTGATCTAGAAGACATGGTATAGGGAAGAAATAGAGGGGTACATTTTATTTCCTTGGTGGTGAGAGAAATTATTATTTTGCTATTAATATTAACAATCAATTATTATATAAGGATCAAGGCTTTTTCTCTTTTTTTCCTCAGTTAGGGCCCAGCCTGTATAGGTCAGTCACTCAGCCTCTGAAGGACATGGCTGATTGATGAGATCACCCTCAATCCTCAGGGAACATGTTCCTCAATCCTGGGCCAGACCCCAGCTAACCAGGATAGGAGGGGAATGTAAACAGAATCTAGTATAGGTGAGTTCCTACATCAAGGAGAATAAAGTTATCTTTGTAGCCCTCCATTGGAATTTAGGGTGGCCTAGCTCATGAAGGAATAAAGAACAACCAGAGGGGTCTGGGTAGTGATGGATTTCCCTGTTCAGATTGCTATGGGTGGCTGAATCTCATGATCAAGCCACATTCTTAACAGGAGGAGCTGAAGATTCCTAGCCCACCTCCTCATTAAATGTCCACCAATCAGGGTTGACTTTCATCTATCAGGGGTTTAATTTTTCCAAAACTAAAAGTTTTCAGCCTCTCTGTTGTTTTGTCTTTGGTTGCCAAGAGAAATCACTGGCCATCAATTTATTGATTATTAGCTAGCCTAAAATTGATTTTTAATTACCCAGAAAAATCTGTCCCTTGGGCTTTTCATTCATCACAGTGTGAAAGAACATAGCCATTATCAACAGCACGTACATAAAACTTCAAAGAAATGAATCCTCAAAGCATGTAGCCTGAAGCAAAAGATAGAACCCTAGACCTGGGGTCAGAAAGACCTGAGTTCAAATACTGCCTCAGAAACTAGCTGTGTGACTCTGGGCAAGTGACTTAAACTCTGACTGCCTCAGTTTCCTCATCTATACAATAGGGATGATAATCATATCACCTACCTCCCAGGGCTGTTATGAGGATAATATTTGTAAGGATCTTTGCAGAGCTCAAGATGCTTTTAAATGCTAGCTGTTGTCATGATTATTATTAATTGAAGAAAAAAGATAACTTGTAGCCTTGTAATACTTTAAAACAGAGAGGTGCTTTTCAATGGAGACAATGTCATTGTAACCTAGGCAGACCTAGAAAAGGCCTATGGAGAATTAGGAGGGCCATATGTTCTGGACCTACATGTACATTTTCTCCCTTGAACCTCAAAAGAGAACACTCAACATCTCCAATTCACTGCTTTGTTATTCTGTTTTATAATGACCTAAATCCCGTCATATACCCTTAACAGATTATAAATTCCACAAAATCAGAGACCAAGTATGTTTTACAGTGCATTACCAATTAGATGCTTAATGTTTACTGAATTATATTAGTACCTGGAAGACTTGCTGAGTTGAGTCGCCATTGCCAAAGACAGGATCAGAAAGCCAAAAGGGTATGTGGTCAGACTTACCTTATTTTCTCCCAACTTGAATCCAGCTTTTGCAGATGAACTCCTTGACACATCATGCAATCTCAGTGAAATTCCTCAATCATACATTGCAAGGGATTCTGGATACATTTCCGGAGGGTAAACTTTGACATCCCCCCACCCCCAGGTAATAATTCTTAATATTTAGAGCCATAACTGAACCTGCGGCAAGTTAGAGAGTAGGCTTTCCTAAGCTACAGCTTCTTACAACACCATTGGATAGCTGGGAGAAATAGAAGAAAGAAGAAAGAGAAGAAGTGAAAAGGAGGGAGAGAGAGGAAGACGGAAGGAAAGGGAGGGAGAGAGAGGGAGAGGGAGGGAGGAGGAAGAGGAGGAGGAGTAGGAGCAGCAGCAGCATCCTAGGAGACTGCTGTTACTAGGGAGGCCTAGGAAGAATTGCCCCTAGAATAGTGTTGTTGGTACTCTTTAAATTATTCACTCTGAGGCAAAGCTCTTTCACCCCACCTTAGGTACAACTCTGTCAACACAGGTAGAAAGGATAGTTTGTTGTTGTATTTTCCCCCATCCTATTCATTATATATCTGCTTTCTAACAATAAAATCATTATTTCTCTTATCACAGCATATATTCTTAATTAAAATGGAATAATTTAGGAAAGCAAAGGACACCTATCACAGCCAGTTGAAGATACAGGTTGAATTTTAGTATGAAGAGTGTGATTTGAATTTCATATTAAAAACGGAGCACCTGTGTTATTCAAAAGGTTTTCCCCTACAGATAGCTCCAGTGACCCTTCAGTATTATCCCCACCTCTAAAGGGAGCAGCCACAACAAGAGCTGTGAATAAAGGGACAGATACACAGAGGCAGCAACGTTAGAGACATTATCTGTTTAATAAATATGATCGTAAAAGCAATAAACAATAGCAATTATACATTACACTACATCTTATTTAACCCAAAAAATACATCAAAAAAGTCATTTTAAAATTAGAAGTAGTTCCAATACGATAAGAAAACTTTCATTTTTTAATTGGCTTCCTATAAAAATAAGTTGGCTAATGAGGGATTTCAATGCTCAGTTGGAATTCTGGAAAACACAGAACAGCTGTCAAGCGTCCCATCGCTCCGGAAGTTGCCGTTTGGAACTCCTGAAAAAAGCAAAGCCAACCTCTGCATTTTGGAGGGGTGAGTCTAATTAACAACAAGGCAAGGAAGCTGCTGCTGAACTTTTGTTTAGGGTGAGGTTTGCACATTTTTCCTCCAGGGTTTAAAGAAAGGCCTGAAATCAGACCTGGCTCTAGGTTTGCCTCGCATCTTGCCTATTTCTTCTAATGGCTCCTCTAGTGTTTTGACCAATCAATCATTCTTTAAACCAACCATGATCCTACCTGCAGTTCCCTCTCTTTTACCGACAAATAGGAGTAGGCATGTGGTTCCCTCTTAATCCCTGTTCCCTAGATGCCTCCTCTGGAAGGCATAACTGGGCCCACAAGGGAAGAGAAGAACTAATTCTTCCCGTAACTCTATGGCCTAGTGCCTGGATCTCAGGGCTAATCTTCAAGAGAATGGGAGTTTCTAGGGGTGGTGGAGATGGTGTTAGTGAGAAGTGGATCCTGTTAGAAGAGAATATCAGAGCAATATAGAATATTAGGGATCATCAAGTCCAATTTCCTCATTTTAAAAATGAGAAAAATGAAGCCCAGACAGAGTTGGACAATGACTTTACCAAGTTTATATAACTAGTTAGTGGCAAAGCCAGGCCCAGATCTCAACTCCTACAATTCAATGTCTTTTCCACCCTCCCCTGCTGCCCCATTCTCAGATAATAACAGCTGCTATTTTTTTCAAAGTGGTCATCAGTAACCAGTCTCCATAATGACTTAATGCCCACCCCTGATTCTAACACTAGGTCAAGAAGATGATTCTTTTTCTCCATTTAATGACATTGGAACTATATACCTAAGGCTTTCCTATGTTGTTGCTAAGATTACACTGCTGCTTTCTAATCACTCCATCTTCCAGATTCAAATAAAAACGTTTAAGGGAATAGGTCAAGTGTGTCTCTTGTGGGACAGGAGCACCAAAGTGGTAACTACCAAAGGTGTCCAACTTCTAAGTTTAAACCTAGATTCCCAAGCAGAAAATAGACTGTTGGCAAAGCTTTGGAAAGCTCCCAAACAACCCTTCTTCTAGAGCTGGGGCAAAAGGAGACATATACAATTCCTGCTGGGGCTAGCCTAATGTCGTTTATTGAACTCATTATACCATGGGTATTACCCGGAAACCATCACATTCTGTGTCAAGGCCCCAGGTGAGTGATGAGGTTAAGCTCTAGAGCGGAAAGATGGGACTGTTCTATCCTACTATTGAGGTTGAATTCTGGACTCTCCTTATTCCCAAGTCCTTGGTGCTTTCTCCTACACTTCCCCTACTTTATAGTCTATTTATTACTCTTTCTGGTCCACACCAGGGAAGATCCTGGAATAGTTTGAGTGCCATCGTACTTTATTTTTAACTGACTTGCTTTGATGTGTTCTGCCTACTTTAACCTTTTCTTTTTTCCCCCTTATATTGAAAACAGAATATTCATGGATATGTGTGTGTATGTGTTTGTGTCACTATCAGGACCATCAAAATAGCCAAAAATATCATCTTCGCTATCTAACAAACCTAGGTTTATTTCTCTTAGAACTGTGTACTTTCTAAAATGGGTTTCCTTTAAGTATGGTGCTGACAACCCTGTAAGAGTTTAAGTCAGCTTAAAATCACATGCACATTGCCACTTTACAATGAGAAGGGATTGGGTTATGACATAACCATTATGTTTTCTCTCTTCAGAGTAACCATCAATATAAAGTAATATGTGTGCGGGGGCTGAGCAGAGGGGAAGGGAACCAAACACATAATAACAGAAATATAACATTCCCAAGTGAATTGCCACTATGACTGGGCACTGGTTTCACCACATGAGTTCTAGTTAGGCATAAACAACTCTTCTGAATCCCTTCTCCAAAGTATGTGACCAATCTCAAGCTGATTTGAATAGCCTCCTCTCACATATGAAATATTTGGGGGGGGGGCACCTACTGACAATTTTAAAAGTAGCTTGAGGTTGGGGGTTCTAGGACAGAAGGTACAATGCATGGAACTAGATCCCTCTTCTTGTATAGGAGCCAGGTTAGTTGTAGACTCTTCACTGAGGGATTTAAAGTCCATTGAGTCCCAGACTATCAATTTGTAGAGGAAACTAGGACCCATACAGAAGGAATAATTGCTCAAGGTCACAGTAAGTGGCAAAGACAAAGGCAGAATCAAGATCTTTTGACTTCCAACTCAATGTTTTTTCCACTGATCCAGGATACCTCCCAATTCATTGGCAACTCCAACACAGAGATAAATTTGTAAGAGGCTTAAGTGAAAATGGGAATTCAGTGGGATTGAATGTCCATCAGATAATAGGAAAGGCTAAGGTGGAGTTTATATTCAGAAACAAGAGGAGGAGGGAAAAACTAACAGCAAGGTTGAAAAAAGTGGAAGAGTGAGGCAGCTAGATGCCTTGGCTCACTAGAGAGTGAGAGGGTTAAATAAAGATGGTATTGGGGACATAGGAAAAACAGATTGGTTCAGACATGAAAAATAATGGATGAAAGATCAAATTAGTGGCAAAATGAGGTCCTGTATCCTACTCATGCTATGAGGGGCTACAAAGAAGAGGGAAGTGAGTGAGTCCCTTCTACATGGATGGTGGAACCAGTAGAAATAGATGGATGGAAAAGAAATGCCCATTTTCAATTTATCTCTCTGCCTCACTCTTCCCAGCATGATGCTTCCCATTATCTGCACCGATTGCCCCTTTTCTCCCTGGAGCCACAGAGCATGAAGAACCACTGCTGTCCAATGGAGGGGCAGAAGGGAAATCAAACAGGAAAACAGATATAAGGGAAATTAAGAGACAAAGAGCCCAGGGTTTCAAATCGCCTGTCTGGCATCTCCTTTGTGTCTTATGAAACTGCCTCGGGTGGCTAACCCAACCCGATAGGCTTTAGTGCTAAAATTGCTGTTAAATCTAGAGCCAAGAATACTTCCAAAAAAAATACATGCAGATTTCCTTGGTCTCTATTTGTTATGAATCTCCTACAAACACGACGGATCAGAAAAAAAGAGAGAGAGAAGAAGGAAGGGAAGAGGGGAGCGTTTTCCATTAAAATAGAGCACCTGTACACCGCCCCTCCGAACGTGTTCTCAGGATCATGTCCACATGCACAGGTTTAAAGCTAAAAACCCTTGTTGTCTGTGTCTGAAGAATTAAAAAGTCCCGATGCAGTGAGTGTTTTAATGTGTTTTTGTTTGTTTTTGTTTTTGTTTTTGTTTTGTTTTTTTGTATTTTTGTTTTTGTTTTTTTGTTTTTTTACTGGCGTCCTCCATTCAAACATTTACATAGGTAGGGATTTCTTTTGTGCTTTGATTCTCAGCAACTATGGAAATACTTCCTGGCAAAATAGGAAACAGAACAACAAAGGGGAAAAAAATCGAGTTAGTGGACAGGAAACGATGAAGCACTGGACAAGAGCGAAATTCTTTCCCGATCAGCAGGTCTCCGCCTTTAGGGTTTTTTTCTTTAAATTGTAAAGTGTGCCCCGGAAGGTCCCCGCTTTGGCGTAGAAGGTGGAGTGGCATGTCTTGCTCTTTTCAATCGGAGAGATGATTCACCAGGTTGAGCAGAAGGGGAGGGAGGGGAGGGTAAAGCTACTCTCCTAAGAGAAAATGTGTAACACTTACTCATTTAATGACATTGGAAATGAAAATGTGTCAAAGACTTTGCGATCTGCTGAGCGATGTTCCTGGGGAAGGAGGGATGGCTGCTCTAATAAGGTAAACAGAAACTGGGCTTCCCACCTCTGGAAATAGGATTGAGAATCAAATGACCCAAGAAAAATTCCCTTAGAAGCTTTAAAAGTGACTAGACAGGGTGAATACTGCTCTGGATTTGCGGACAGAAAAGCTTTTTTTTTTCGTTTTAACGAAAGCAATTACACATTTATCACCCTGTCTCCCCAAATAGAGGAAAATGCATTGAGGAAATTGGACGCCAGATGTGACTGCAGTTGTTATTACTACCTACAATACTGGCAGAGTTATTATGTTGAAATTTCCCCCTAATACATCTACCGACCTCTCCCATATCCATTTAAAGACAGGGTTATGTTTTCATTTAGCTACTCATTTTTTCCAGTAACATATTGAAAGTCATATGTAAGGGGCTTCCAGACGCCTTGGTATTATCAAGTTAGAGTGAAGCGTGGATGGTGATACAGAAAATGCACCAGCCAAAGTCTGCAGCACGGGACTGAGATGAGACCATTTACAGCTCCAACTCCCAGTGCTAACATACTGGAGGAACCACAGGGAGAAAGTTACCATCCAAAATGTGGTTCCATTTATTGTTTGGCTTCCTAGGAGAAAAGAGGGGCCTCCATATAAAGAGCGTTTGGCAAGTTGGGCACGAGCAGCACATCTCTCTCTAGCTCTCTGATCCCCCAGCACAACTTCGCTGAAATTGGCAACTCGGCCGGTAAAGGGGGAATCCTCTTAAATACATTTGAAGTGCACCTTAGATTCTATTTGCAGGGTGAGAAGGAAACAAGCAGACACTTGGCATTCCACTCTGCAATAGCATCTCCCTCCACCACCCAAGTCTTTTTCTTTAAGGGAAATTTACTCCCTGAAGATACAATATAGAATGTTAGATTGCTCCTTTCCCATGATAAATCCTCATGATGCTTTGCATCCCTCCTCATTTCTCAGAAATCTTTTCTAGATTACTGATAGATTTTTGAAGTAGTGTCTACTTGGGGAAAACCAACCTGAAAGTCCAACCCATCCCCACCCTACTCCCACCATTGGTTCCCCCTTTGCTATTGGTTAGAAGATACTCTTTCTCCTTTGTGTTATGGCTCCCACTTGGTTTGGTGCACCCACCTATCAGTTCATACTTACCACTCCCAGAAACATCCCACCAAAACCCCTCTACCAAGCCACCCGTTACCCCGAAGATTTTGTTTTCTCAGAACAGATACTTTACTCTCATTCACATAAATGTCAGCAACCACATGTGTTAGTGAGGGTCCCAGGGCAGTTTTATGAAAGACAGGAGACAACTAAAGAGAAAACTATTGGACAGAGACAGGATGGCCTCGTGTTATTATTTTACTTTCTATCAAAGTGAAAACAAAGTGAGGGAAAGTAAATTGGCAGCTTAGCTTAGTTCCTACCAAGGATGTTAATTAACAGAGCAGAAGACAGGGGTCTTAAGCTGGGAAAAGGAGTAGAAGAGATTTAGCCAATTGCTATTCAGACTGACCAGCTATTGGCTACTGGAAATTATTTACCTATGGGCTGTGGGTCCAACTTCTCATCTACAAATTGGCCAGGGCTCCTCAGCTCAGCCTCAGTGATATTGGGCCTGCTTTCACTGTGACTGACTGGGCTGATCAGCTCTTGCTCTTTCTCATTCTGCATCTGGGCATAAACATTAAGGCCCGGGATCTTCCTAAAACATTAACAAAAACTGTCAATTGCTATGAACACAGGACAAACGTCACTGCTACATCATGTTTTTTGTTTTGTTTTTTTTTATCTGGGGCAAGGAGGATGGAGTTGGCAGCTGGGGGATGAAGAGAGTAGAGGGAGAGCCACGCACCTTTTGAACTTGTAGATAACGAACACGGCCAACCCTACAAACACCACAGAGAGTAGCATCAGCATTGCAGACCCACTGTGGCTTGGGGTGAGGTCCACCAGTGGGGCTGGAAGAGAAAAAGAAAAAGAAAAAATAATGAGAGATGCTACAGATGAAAAGTACTAGGTAGAAATGGTCGTTGAATATTCCAATAACATCAAAAGGAGTATAATGTTGCCTCTACCAAAATCATTTTGTATTTTTTTTAATAACTTAGATTCCTTTAATGTTCAAAAAGGAACTCATTATTTCACCCTTTAAATGCATCCTTCTTCCAACTGATCATTTCAATACAACTAATCCCCATTTCTATACATCCAGCCTTAATCTCTCTTCTGAACTCCAGCTTCCCATTTCTAAGGGGCAGCTAGACATCTTTCTCTCCCATCAGAACCTCAAGCATGATTACAGTGAACCTCACTATCTTCCCCCATAAGCCCAAGCTCCTCTGCTCTCTTCTACTTCTGTTAAGGGTACAACTATCCTTCCAGTCACTCAAGTTCAGAGCTTGAGTGTCATCTATAACTTTTCCTTCTCCCTCAGCCCCATGTCCAAGTAGTTTCTAAAGCTCCTAAAACATATTGCATATTCATCCCCTTCTCCTCACTCACATGGGCAGGACCCTAATTCAAGCCCTCATTATGTTTCAATTAGATTATTGCAACAGATTCTAAAATTGATTTCCCTGCTTTCTGCCTCTCCTCTTTCTAATCTCTCCTCCCAACCGCCATTGAATTCATCTTAAGTGTACATAAATCTGACCAGGTTACCTCTCTTCTCAAACACTGGACTCTTGTTACCTATAAGATAAAATGCTAGCTCCTCAGCTGAGTTTTGAAAACCCTGCCCAACCTAGCTTCCATCTGCCTTTCATTTATATTACATACTCACTGTTCTAGGCACGTTGACCCACTTTAACTTGATATCCCACCTCCCATCTTCATGCCTTTGTACCTTTTTCTTCTATGCCTTGAGATTCATGCCTTTACCTCCACCTTGTAGAATATGAATTCCTTGAGTTCAGGGAATTATTTCTTCATTTTGTTATTTTATCTCAGTGCCTTGCTCAGTGTTCAGTGGGTGCTAGGTAAATGCTTGCTATACTGAACTAGCATCTTTAGAATCCTTCAAGGCTTTGCTCACATAGCATTTCCTTCACAAAGCTTTTCTTCATCTCCCCATCACTGTTGCCATTCCTTTTTGTTTCTCTTCAAATTATCAAGTATATAATTGATTGTGTACATATTTTTCCTCCTCCTTCGCCCCTCAACCATCCAATTAACTAAAAAAAAATAAAAATTAAAAAAGCAAAGGCTGTTACATTTTTTCCCTTGCAGGCCTGGAACGTAGCTGCCTTGGACACAGACATTTAATAAATGTTTACTGAATTATATACTCTAATTCATTATAATTAAACCATAATGACAAAGCTCTTCTAAAATGACATATGGCCAGTCCCCTATTTATAACATGGTTCCTATGGCAATAACTGTTCCCTGTAACATTATTTCCTTTTATGTTGTGTTTTCATGGAAATAATTAATTATATCAATTCATCTTAATCAAAGTCAACAACAATATATTAAGTGCCTACTATACTGTATGCCAGGCACTGGGGACGCAACAATAGAAATAAAAGTCAGTATCTTCAAGAAACTTACATTCTTCTAGGGGGGAGGGGCACTAGCGTGGGGAACGATATGTACACTGGTGAGTAAAGACAAAATATGTGTTTGGGCTACAGATATGCCTCTTTGTCAAAACACAAAATCATAGAATTTCATAGTTGGAAGAAGTCCCAGAAGGCATCTAGCCCAACCAATACCTGAAAAATAATCCTTATATTACACTGTCTACATGGTCATCCAGTTTTCATATGAAGATTTTCATACATACACCTGTGTGCATGTGTATGTGTCTATGTTTTAATAGTCATCACTTTTCCAAGAAGGGATCATAATAACCAGTGTGAAAATTAAAAAAAAACATTTATTTATGCATTATTTCTTCCTTTTTACTAGAAAGCATACACACGTGCTCACACACATACACACACACACATACACATACACACACACACACACACACACACACACACAAATGTCAACACAATGAGTATTTGTCTAAGAAAGCCAAGCCCTAGCTCATCCAGCCTGCTCTCCATAAGCATTAGTACCTTCCTACTTAAATGAACCCTTGGAATTCTTCACCCTTCTCCCCATCCCCATCTTTCCAAAATCAGGACTCTAGAGCATAATTAATTGAGGTCATTGCCAAAATGCATTTCAAAGATACATTCCCCCCCTCCTAGTACTTCACAGATTCTAGGTTAGTACTTAATACGTCCCCTCCAAAGAATTTTTCTTGTTTCTCCCTCTCACCTTTCAGTCACCTCCCTTCTTAACTTGGTGTACTCTCAATGATTCTACTTGCTAGAAAGCTCCTGAACCTTGGAACATGGTATTTTTTTTCAAATATTACATACCTCAACCAGAAAGAAAAATAATGGTCAAGCATACCCTCTCCAACTACAGGGCAGTGACCTTTATCTTCCACCCATTTACACAAAGTCTGTTACTCAGAGGTGTGAATGACCTTTAAGCATCATTTTCTGTCTGAAGCAAAGAGAGAGATGCTCTTTTCCAGTTGCCCAGGTACAAATTTGACAGTACAGGTGACTACTGAACCATTGATGGTAACTGACAATCCCTGACACCTGGCTCTGTCCCAAACTTGGCTTTTCCTGGTGAGAACCCAGCTAGTTTTCAGTATCTCCTCCAAGACTCACTCCCATTAAACAGCCCATATAGGGGATAATGAGAAACAAAAGTTATGTCTTCTTCCTAAGAGAGCAGGCTTACATATTTTAGTCTGTTCAGCTTTCCAAAGGCTTTGAAATCAAGGCACTTTTTATTGCTTTGGGAATCTGGGGACAACTTGCCTGTGAAGCAAAGAAGGGAAGTGTGTGTATGTGGGAGGTCAGGCCAGTGGCCATGAGACTAGAGAGGCTTCAGGGTAGAAGGATGCCTAGAGCAAAAATGATCTAATACTTATGTAAAACAAGGCACTTCTGAAATTAAGCAAAGGAAGTGCCAGTACCAGAGGGGTTGAGAGATGCTTCAGGCAGATCTGAGACTAGGAATAGGCAAAGTAGACAGCCCTCAAAGGCACATGCCATGAGATCCAACAAACTTTCAAATACTACTTTTCATAAATGTATTCATTTCTAATTCCAGAAAGCTTGACTCTGGTATACAAGGATTTATTTTGTGATAAATCAAGTCCCAAGCTATTCCAGTGAAAGCTCAAAGCCTCCTATGGATGGTGAAACACAGGGGAGCAGAATTTACAAATCTTGCCTAGGGCAAATAAATACCTACTCTTAGTTCTGGCTTCAGGGCTCCTCATCAGAGGAAACTGGGGGGGTTTTGTTCAGGGAACAAAGGACATAACCAATCTATGCTCACTCAGTGATACTCATCAATTGAGGAATGTCTGAACAAACTAAATCCCAGGGTTGTGGAGGGATCAAATGGAATACTATTTATTGAGCTCTCATCACAGTGTGTGGCACATAGTAGGCACTAAATAAATGCTTGTTCCCTTCCCTTTCCTACACCTGTCATCCTTTGGTCCTAAGTGAATTGCCCAAGGTCACCCACAGCAAGTCAGTGGCATACACAAAGTGTGAACTGAGGTTTCCTATCAGGCTCTTTCAAACACTATGTACTTACAACCCTGTCAATACTATCAAAACAACAAAGAACATTGTCCTTGCTTTTAAAAGAGCATTTGCCATTTCATGAATGGCAAATGCAAACAGACTCCCAGAGACAGAATCAGTACATGTCTTAAAAAGAGAATGGACACTTGCCTCTCTCTCTACTTCCCTCCCCACATCAATATACTCCCCCAGGGTTAAACCTGCAATTCAGTTACCAATCATTCATAGCAGAATCTTAGAAACATCTGCCTTAGTCATTCTGATTCTAAGCTTCTTAACTGGAAAGCAATTGGTGGAACCTAGTGGAAAAATTGGTGCCAGCATCTTGCATGCTAAATTCTCATTATCTTTTGAGGCCCTTCGCATGAGTGGTCAGAGGCAGGAGGCATTAGCACTGCTTCAGGCTTGAGTACCACTGCCCTCTCTCTGTGTTCAGTGATTTTGGGATGCAGACCTGGGCCCTTCACAGAAACAATCCTGTTATTGCTCCAGCCAGCAGCAGCTGCATAGTTCAGTTCTCCTAACACTTAGGTATGTTTGTGTGTGTTTTGCTGAGGAATGGAAACTCTTATGATAAATGGGCTGCAGCTTGTTCCTTGGAATTAGCATAAATTAGTCTCTCTCCAGTTGCAACTAAACAAGGTAGAGTTTGGCGGGGGAAAGTGCTGAGTGCTTGGCTTGCCATTATTCAGGGACAAAGAGAAACATAACTAAGAGGAAGGTAGCAATGTTCCTCCTACCTCCTTGTTTGTGAGCACAAGAGAAAGGGCAGGCATGCGTGAACACACACACACACACACACACACACACACACACACACACACACACAGGATTTTGCCATTCAGTTGAATTCAATTAAAATTGGTATGATTATTTAAAGGTCCAAAAGGGCTAAAAGATTTAATGGGAGTTACTTCTGAACATGCCTCACTATGGTAAATTATGCCCATTTCCTCATCTCCACTTCCCTCCAAGCTCTAGTCAGCCAGAATATAAACAGAAAAGAAAAATTCTCCAAATACCCACTATGAGCATGGCACTATGTCAGGCACTGAGCAGACAGAAGAAAATTACACATTCACTAAAAATTAAATTTAAAAAATAAATTAAATTGAAATTTAAAAAAATTTAAGGGGAAGGGTAGTAAGGACTGATAATTTCATAATTATGGGGGATTTCCTAGAATGAAAACTGTCTCCATCAAAGTTTACTTGTGAGCACATCAGTGAGTGGAGTATTCCAAGTATAGGAAATCCATGCACAAATGCAGACTGGTAATTCATCTATAATGTATAGTCTCAGAAAACAGTCTAGGGACACCAGGATGTTAAGTGACCCATTTATGGTCACATAGTTAGCATGCGTTATAGTAAGGACTTGAAACCAGCTCTTCCTGATTTCATTGTCTCTGGCATTTGAACTAAGCCTAATGAATCTGCATCTCATGTTAATCTGCTGTCATGGATGATTTTTGAAAATGCAGGGAGAAAAATATACTACCCCCCCCAAAAAAAAGTTTCTGATGCCAAAACAAGTTATCAGATCTTAAGCCATAGACGACTGAAGCAGATTCCAGATGTGCTATATTGTCTTTTTCTAAAGGTTCTTGACAGATGTAAAGCTATCTTGGGATGAAAAGTCTCTTCTTAATGTACAATTGAAGGCCCACCTGGAGGTGGCCAGCAGCCCAGGCACCCTTGTCGGTATCTCTTTATCCCCACTGTTGCCATCCCAACACACTTGCCTTCTAAAGAAGCAGAAAGCGAATACTGTTTCCTCAGTAACTGTGATATCATTAAAGTTTCATTTTGTTGTTCTTCAGTCGTTTTCAGACGTATCTGACTCTCTGTGACTCCATATGGGGTTTTCGTCACAAAGATACTAGAGTAGTTTGCCATTTCCTTCTCCAACTCATTTTATATATGAGGAAACTAAGGCAAACAGGGTTACGTGACTTGCCCAGAGTCACACAGCTAGTAAGCATCTGAGGCCAGATTTGAACTCAGGAAAATTAATCACCCCAACTAGAGGCCAGGCATTCTATTTACTGTACCACCTAGCTGCTCTATTAAAGTTTCAGAGCTAGCATTTATATAGTGTTTTACAGTTTGCAAAGCACTCCCCTTAGGTTTACTCATGAAAACAGTGCAATAAAAAACAAAACCAGGACAGCAGGGTGACATAATTGACAGAGTATTGGGAATAAGGACGACCCAGGTTCAAATCTTGCTTCTGACTCTGTTAGCTGTGTCAACCTAGACAAGTGACTTCACCTCTACATTCTTCTAGTAAATCTCTAAGACTCATCAGCTTTAGTCAAGTCCTAGACCACTTGCTATGTACATTGGCAGAGGAAGAAGAAGCCTTTCCGGAGCCTTCTCATGACAAATTTCCAAACACTTTCCATATTCGGTACTATACTATTAATGTAATCTAGAAGATATAATTTGTTTAACCTTCATAAAATTCACAGCTACTCAATTACATTTGTTACTAAGATTCTGGTTCATGCTTTAATCATTTCTTAACTGGTTCACAGGCAACAGCCTCTTAACTGGTCTTGCCCATTCATCTAAATCATGGACATAATATAGTCCTGACTCAGTGGCACATTCATTTTGTCCCCCACTCACTCCCACAGTCACTTTCTCATTCAGACAATTAAGTTAACTCCCAGGACATGGGAGAATTAGGGTTTAATGGTTAGTGCTAATTTCTTCACATCATACTTCTTCTCATTTAACTCATGTTTCTGTTCCAACTGATGCCCTAGGTTCTAAATCAGATTTGCTGTTGGATGAAAGAAAATATGTGCTCCTTGCCATGCCATTCAAATGGACCTGACCCTGATGACTCTGGCAATGGCAGAACCCTCAGATTCCATGTTGGAGACAAAGACATCAGCCTGGGATAGTGTAAAGAATTCTAGCCACAGGGAGAGTTGAATTCAGATCCTGTCCCTAAAACCTACTAGCTGTAAGACTACCAGCAAGTCACGCAATCTCTCTTGGACTTTTCTCCTTTGCAAAAGGGAGATAATAACTGATAGCATGTGCCTCACAAGAATGTAGCGAGGATCAAGAGACACCATGTTTATAACATATTTTGCAAGGCTGATAATGTCATCTTAGTGTGAGCTATTTTCCATCTATCCTTAGCTCCAAACCTCAGTGTGTAGTTCTTATGACGTGTACAGAGAAGCCAAACAAGAAGCTCCCTTCATACAAATTTATTACACGTGTATAGACATATATATGTATATGTATACACACACACACATATATATATATACACACCTGCATATAGAATATATCATCATCATAGTTACTATTTATACAGAGCTTTAAGGTTTGCAAAGGACTTTACAAATATCATCTCAATTAATCCTCACAACAACCCTGAGAGATTGGCGCTACAGTTTTCTCCATTTTATAGATGAGGAAACTGAGGGAGACAGTAGTTCAATGACTTGCCCCAAGTCACAAAGTTTAATAAGTGTATGATGCTGGATTTGAACTCAGGCCTTCCTGACTCCAAGTCTGGTGTTCTATCCACTTGGCCAAACTACCTACCTCAGTATGGGGAATAGGGACAATTAAAAGGAGTTGCCTCAGGGACAAGGAGGTTAGGTGATTTGCCCAGTGTCAAAGATCTAATAAATACCAGGGGTCCAGTTGGAACCCAGGTCTTTCTGACTCCTGGTCCATGGCTTTATATTCTATGCCACGCTGCCTCTAGCATAAGTAAAAGACATGAATATGACTTATTACTCTGCATTAAAAGCAGATATTTGCTAAATTATGCCCAGTGATTTTTAAGAACAAAGTCCTCTTTTAAAATGCAAATATTCCACCTTCCCTTCTTTTTTCTTATGCTCTAATCACTTAAAAGTGGTGAAGGAGAAAACCAGTAGGACTACCTCCTTTTGTGGAATCAGGATGAGAAGATCCTTCAATCTAAAATATTCCTGTGACCCTTGTCACTAGCTGGGTTGGTTAGTCAGCCATGCTATAACAACCAATTAAAATGGTCATTGACTGGGCTGGTGTTAATGGACGGCTCAGTCAGCCAGTGGTACCTCGTTCCGAAGCTGTTGGGGGAGGGGGGTGTTCTATTAGAGCAATACTCCCACATAGGACCCTGTCAAAGCTTGGTCCTTGCTTGTCCTTCTACTCTTCTCTTCTTAAGCTCCCCCAGGAACTTCTCTATTCTTGTCATTTCGGCTTTCACTTCTATGTCAATGATGCCCCCAAATCTCATTAGAACTGTCCTTTTTCCCTGAGCTCCAGGCTTGTCTATCCAACCGCCGAATGTCTGAAGTGGGCATTTCCACTTGGAGGTCATATTGTCACTTCAAACTCAACATACTCCTGACTATTATCTTGCCCCCTCAACTGGCTCCTCTCCTCATTTCTTAGGCTCCACTAAGTGGCAAGCACCAGTTTTTCAAGTATCCAGACTCAAAATCTTGGAATTACCTTTGAATTCTTCCTCTTCTTCATCACTAGTAAACTAAAAACATTTGTTAGATTTTTCTACAATCTTCTATGTCCTTGGCTCTTTCCTTAAATTGTCTTTACCCGAGGTCAGGGGCAACTAGGTGTCACAGTAGATAGAGTACTGGGCTTGGAATCAGGAACATTCAACTTCATGAGTTCAAATCTGGCCTCAGACACTTACTAGCTGCGTGACCCTGGGCAAATCACTTACCTCCCTTTTTCTACTTTGTTTCTTATTATCTTTTCCTCAGTATTATTTCTATGAGAATAATGTGGGGACAGATTTAGGAGTCAATGCATGAACACTACCAGGATTGGGAAGAACCAAACTCTGAGATTCAAACAATCTTCAGTGTTCAAAAATTTAGCATTGCTTGCGCAGGAATTTTAGTGATTTCCCCCAAGTTGGATATGAGATAGAAAACAACAATGACCTAAATTCAGTATTTAATGGCATCCAAATATCTAAAAATGCTTACCTTGTGAACCCATAAAAAGCAGCCAGCTCTAAAAAAAGGAACAGAATTTCGAACCAAAAAGAAGGCTAGTAAATTCCTAGAAGGAGACAGCTCCTTTTCCCTTAGAGAGAACCCAAATTATGCGCTGCCTCTCTCTCCAGTCACATACTCTGGGTCTAACATTTTTAAAAGAAGGCTGTTGAACATCTGTTGTGTAATTAATGGAATGCAACAGCATGCTGTAATATTCCCTGGGAAGTTATTAGCAACACTGCTTATGAGAAATGAAATGCTGCAAACGACGGACCTTTTTTTTGGTGGGGTGGCATGGGGAGTGGGGAGAAGGAGGATAAGGGAGATTTAGAATTTGATGCAACTCCTCTCTGTTTTAACTTGGCAGCTCTTCCCCCCCCCCCCCGCCCCTTCTTCTTAGCCCTAGCAGTATCCATGCCCTAATATCGATTATACTCCAGGTATCTGTGGCAACACTTTGAGATGTGCTCTTCTCTTTCTTCCCTCACTCAGCAAACAAAGGTTTTATATATAATAGTTATAATTTCTAACTTCTTCTGCTTTTCTAATTTGCCTAACCTCTGGTGAGAAGAGATGGCAATTCTTTTGCCAGACCAGACCACTGCATTGTTAGGGTTAACCTCACCACAACTATACACCAACAGTTGAAAATCCCCATTTAAATGAACCTCCCAGATGCATAAAGAATACAGATCGAATTCTGTTACAGCAAATAGGATTACAGCAAACCCTACATAATCGCCTACTTGTTTTAAGAGACATTGGATTTGAAGCAATTCTGGTTCAGCAATACAATTTCGACAGTCTCCAGGAGTTTGTTGCAAAAGTCAGCTGAAGTGGTCAATGAAGCAACTGATGAAATAGATGAGGGCCATGTGGATCAAGCTGGAGGTAGTGTGAGATGGAAGAGAGAGAAAAATTCTCCAATCCATAAATCGATACACATTCATTAAGTACCTGCTACATGCACCATACTAAACTTGAACTCTAAGATCCAGAACCCTCACCCAGAGAATTTCAGGTAATCTGTCCCTTCATGGGGACAGATTTGGTATTGATATAAAGAGAGTTTGTGTAAGGAGAATTTGTTGCAGACAGGCCCTACCTTGTCTCTTTCCCTGGTTTTGTAACCACTGCTTTCTGACTTTGGCTCCTGGTTCATCTACCTAGTCCAGGATGCCAGATCTCTTATGGCTTCTGTTTCTCCAGACTATTCTCTAGTCCTTTCACCTTGTCTACAGGGACTCTTGGTACATGTTCTTATGTCTAATACAGATTTAAACTTACTCTACCATTAACCCCTCATTGCTGGGTATAGCAAATGAATGTGGCAATGTACTGTAATTAGGGTTCATCTACCCCAAGACAAGAAGTCATTAGTCTTCAGTAAATAACTTAGTCAAAGTAACCTGGTAAGGCCTTTTTGTTTGTTTGTTTCAATTTTTACTTTTTCACCAACTTGTTCAAATCAATTGGCTATCCTAACATCATCCAAACACAGACTTTGTCTTTTCTATAGGAATATTCCATTACCCCAATCAACTGTGTCTGCTTCTAAGACATAGATTAATCATAGATTTGGAACAAGAAGTAACCTTGAAGGCCATTGAGTCCAACACCTCTTATTTTACAGTGGAGGAAACTGAGGTTGAAGGAAGTTATATGTCTAGCCTCACTCAGCTAGTAAGCATCTATGGCTGGATTTGAACTCAGGCCTTCCTGACTCTAAGTCAAGCACTCTACCCATTGCTTTGCCATCCTTCTACTTCTAAAATTCTGTTTTTCTGCAAGTTGTACATAATTTGTAGTTTCGTGTATAATCATCTTTTGTGATTATTCTTATTATTATAATAATACTACATCATGGAAATGCTTATTTTATTCCATAAATTGAAAATACAATAAAATTCTATTACTCCATGAGATGATGTTAGCATTCATCAGGTCATTCAGGCCCCCCATTGTTCATAATGTGTATCTTTATTTCCTCTTTCCCTTCTTCCTATCCAACCATCTTTTTTTCTCTCTTTCTCGCACCCTTCCTTCTTTCCTGCCCAAACCTTTGATCTGTCATTTCCTCACATAGGAATTGATAACTTAGAGCTTTTGAAGTCAAAGTTAAATGATTTGCTGCTTAGAATCATAGAGCAAGGACTAGAAGGGAACTCATGGGCCATATGTCCAAACCTCTCATAGCACCATGGGGAAACAAAGGTCTAGGGAGGTTAAGTGACTTCTCTAATGATCATTAAGGCTGTAAGCCTCAGAGGCAGCATTTGAATTCAGTTCCCAGAACTGCTTCAGTGGTCTTCCCATTATGATGCACTGTCTCCTTTGCCTGAGACATACTCAGAACAATAACGGATAATCTCCTCGAGATTCCCTGAAACTTTTGGACTCTTGGCAAGATGGGACTTTTGAAAACATGGCTCCTCTGGAAGAGCAGCAAAGGGGAGCCATGACTACCTTTACATGAGAAAAGGATGCAAACATGGTATCTAATTTTTAAAGCAATGCCTATTTCTCAGCAGGCCAACTGTTTGCTCTTTACAACCAAAGCAGAGTTTTTAAAGACACTATTTTACCTGAATTAGAAGTCCGCGTTAGGTCTAGCCAAATAATAACCATTATATCATATGGCATACTGGTAACACAAGCATTTGTTTAAACAAATATCTACTGTTGACAACAGAAAGTGTTAGGACTAATCAACACCCCTGAGAAAGCCCATGGAAAAACAGGGAAAAAAAAGTAGGAGGCCCTTTAAAACATTGTTGTTATGCTTTCCATTCATCAGTGAGCAATTACAAGGAAAAGGTACTCTGGATGACTTTGGATAACAAAGAATATTTACTCATCCTACTACTAGCTCAAATTTATATAATGATTTGGTATTTGCAAAGGAATTTTTACATCCATGATATCATTTGCATCAATGGGTACTTCAAATATTACATGCATGTTACAAGCGATTTTCTTGAGGCACAGAAAAGTTAAAAGACTTGCCCAAGATCACACAGATTCCTTTTAAGGATCCCTTTTGGAACCACACCTCGACTGGCCACACATTCACAGAGTAAGTCTTAAGAGGGTGACCTGACGACTTACCTGGGGTCTAGGAGTAACTGAAAGGTTGAGTTTCTTGGACTGTCTCTCATGAGCTTCCTATTAATTATCAACCAGTAGCCTAAATTAGATTTTAGCAAATGTATTTATGAAATGGTCTAGTATGAACAGTTGAAACAAAACATTCACCCCCAAAGTCTGAGGCATATTCTTCCACAAGTACTCACAAAGTTCAAGGGGAAAGGGGACTTGAACTTAGATGAAGTGAGGTACATACACAGATAATGTCCATTCATGAATCCACAGGCAGCATTCTCCTCTGGGATGGGGGATCACACTACTTGAAACTGCTTACTTCTTTGGGAGTAAACTATCTTTGTATATCCATCTCTGTCCCTGTTGATCTTCTGGATGCATTATCTGCCAGTTATCTTGTCTTTCTGATAACATGGTTAACCAGGGTGTGGAGGGAGAGGGGGAGGGAGAGGAGGATGGAGAGGGGGAGAGAGGGGGAGAGGGAGAGGGTCAGAAACACACACAAAGATAGAAAGAAAGAGAGAAAAGAGAAATATAGAGAAAGAGAAAGAGAGAAGAAGGGAGGGATGGGAGAGAGGGATAGAGAAAGAGAAAGAAGAGAGAGAAAGAGGGAGAGAGGAAGGAAGGGAGGGGAAGAGAGAGATAGACAGAGACAGAAACAGAGAGACTCTCTCCTTCTCACAAGAGTGATTCCTTCTCAGGGGATTAACTCTTCAGCCTTTACACTTGTATTCTTCTACCTCTTGACTTCACTGCTTTACTAACTTTTTTTTTATAAGTAGCTCAAAGGTATGAGCTGTTCTTCTCATGCAATCATAAGATGTTTCATCTGCTTTTCATCCAATGACCATGTGATCCTTTGAGAATGAGTACAGGCTTACCCACAAACCTTTAATGTGTGTTTATAGGAAAATTCCTTCATACCTAGTTACTCTGTATACTGGTTGGTCACTGTGGTTGGGGCAGAACCCCACCCTTATACTCAAATATGGACTATCCAAAGATAAAACCCAGATTTCTAACTCCAAATCCAGTATTTTATCCTCATACATCCTTTAGTCTTGTGATAGGGAAATATAAACAGGAACTGAAACACCTACAGTATGACAATCATAACATGAGGACAAAGACACTGACCTGCTGTTAAGTGGGCAGCATGGACAAGAACACGGATTCCAGGTTTTAGCTCAAAGTGGATGGAGTTTTGGTTCAGTTTGTGAATCATCAGTTCTGATATCTGGGGAAAAAGAGCATCAAAGTAAATATTATTGAGGCTGTCATACTATCATAGAAATGAAAGTATTAGATTAATATGTCTTAGAATTTATAATGGCATTACAGATAAATAATTTGAATAAATAGTTTGCACTATTTTTTATGCTGTATATATATTTCATTCCATATATATGTAAAGATTGCAAATTATAAGGTATTTACCTGTGCTCAAAGTAGAAATAAGTGTTACCTAATTAATTCATTTGGCCAAAATTCAACTCTGAAGGAAAATCATTTATTAACATTCATGTGACCTTAGACTTTGGAGATATCTGTCATGTGTAAATAATGATTTTTGTAGGCACAGACAAGTGACACATATTTATGAAATTTGAGTATATTTTCTTTTATTGGTAGGTGCCAGTCATGTAAAATACACAGCCTAAAAATTATTATAGCTGGAAATAAGTGTAATCACAGGGCTGTAAACATTAGGCCTAACACAGATCTAATTAATCAATTTGTTAATACTCACCCACATTTACGAGTATTAGCCATGCTCATTTTTTGTCCCAACACATATAGCTAATGCATTAATTATAATATTCATGGTCACAAAATATGCACCAGCAAGAGTGAGGTAATATAACCAATTTAACACATAACTGTTTGTGTCACATTTTCAAAGGCAAGATTAAAACATGTGCACTGGGTTTTAAGTACAAAATATAATCTAATTGGATTCAGATATGTTTTTGCTTCTCAGGGACTTCTCAAAAGCTGTCAGGGAAAACAGTTTCCCATCAATTTCAGGCTGTCTTCCCCATGTTATTCATTTCAGTCAAGTCAGTTTAATTTGTAAATGCTAATTAAATCTGATTAGATGCTTTCTGGCCATCATTCACCTTGGGATGATGTTTACGTTTTGTTGAATTCTTAATGTTTTCTTCCTTGATCTTGGGTGGCAGTCTGTCCTTAGATCCCTTGGAATGATGCCCTAAAACCAACCAAGATTCAAATGTTCTGAACTAAGACATTGCTAGAGTAGATGGTCATCCCAGGGCATGTAATGATACAAGTGGAAAGAAATAGGAATTCACATTTATACAGAGCCTACTGTGTGCCAGGCACTATGTTTAAGCACATTAAAAATATTCATTTGATCTTCACAACAATCCTGGAAGGTAGGTGCTATGATTATCTCCATTTAACAGTTGAGGAAACTGAGGCAAACAGGGTTAAGTGACTTGTCCAAGGGTCACTCAGCTAATAAGTGTTTGAGGCTCCTTTTGAACTCAGGTCTTCCTGACTCCAGGCTCAGAGTGCTACCTAGCTACTATTTATTAGGTAAACAAGATAGTGGTGAGACATTATCACCTTTTCCCCATATCTTTTGACTATCAGACTATGTATCACTTTGCAGGTTTAATTGTCTTGGTGACAACAAACAGTAAGAGGCAAAGTACAGGTAAGAAGAAAGTTCACACTAAGACAAAAGCAGATATGGCTTACTCGCTCACACAGTCAGCAATGTTAACTGTTAAGCTATTCCTGTTGCTTTTTATTTCATTCGGCAAATGCACTCTAATCTATAGAAGGGTAAGCAATCTTTGTGGGTCTCACGAAATTGGAAAAGAGATTAAGATCACGAGGGAATGTGGCAAAATGAGCCAAGCCCATTATGGATTTTGATGGAATTAAATGCTACCCTAGATAATAGCCTTGGGAAGGTGCTAAAAGCAAAAAAAAGAAAAGCAGGTCCTATCTACACATGTGCAGATAGAGTGAAAATGGATCCAAGACTGATGAGGTGCCAAGTCAGGTCTATGCCAGCCCAGTGACTCCAGGGTAGCTCAGGGTTTGTGGCACCATCTAGTGGTTCACCCAGACACAGCACCTTGAGTAGCTCTTCAGCCAGCCTCCCTTTGTGCCAAGCAAGTGCTGTTTTTGTTGTTGTTTGTCCTTAGTTTTTGAAGAGGACAAAGGACATCAGGGAGGTGATGTCACGACTTGCAAGTGAATTAGATCTAAGTGAGGCTGGGCTGTGCAAAGTCAATGGCCTCACTCTCTCCTCCAGAGTCACCTGGGTCCAGTGAGGAGCCATAGATCAGGACTACTGGAAATGACCCTGGATGCATTGACCTTCTTAAGCTCAGTTGGATCTTTTCCAGGTCTCAGTTTGTCTGAGGCAACACCCATTCAGTGATTAAGGTTAGGCAAGAAATGAGGCAAAAAGAGGCCTCTTTTACCTCAAAAACAAACAAACAAAAAAATCAACCAGGAGGGAAAGACCCTAAGGGTTTCTAGCCAGAATAGAAACAATTGCTATTTACACTCACTCTGAGCCAACAAAATCCAAACAATGACCAAGCAAGGCTAGAGTTGGGATCTGCTATTGGCCAATCAGTGAGAGCCGGAGTGCTTTGAGTTTACCACCTAGTCATATAGCTCCATTTGAATCCCAATGGCTTTATCAATGACTGGTTTTCTAGAACCCTATTTCAAGAAATTTATATCCCTTGTAAGGTCTTTCCCAGGTCTCAGCAAGGGTTGCTGTAAATGGGAGCATTTACTTTTTTACAATTATATGTTGATATCTTAGCTCTACTCCCATTAGCAGGCAAAAGCTCTAGGACAGCACAGACTTGGTTTTGTTGTTGCTGTTTAGTCATTTCAGTCCTGTCTCTTTGTGACCCTCCCCCTCTTTTGGGGGGGGGGCAGTTCTTGGGAAAGATACTGGAATGATTTGCTATTTCCTTCTCCAGCTCATTTTATAGATAAGGGTTAAGTGACTTTCCCAGGGTTACATAGTTAATAAGTGTTTGAGACCATATTTGAACTCAAGTCTTCCTGACTCAGGCACTGCCATCTAGCTGTTCCCTTTAGAATTGATAGGATTACTCAATTTTTAATTCGAAGAAATCAAAGTGAAGAAAGGCTAAAAGACCTGTCTAAGATTTCCCAACTAATTAATAGCAGAGTCAAGCCTAGAACCTGGGTCTCCTGATTGCTTGTGAGAAGCCAGGGTTCCCATATGGTGTTACCTTTAAGAAGCATCATTACCCATGAGAACCTTACCTCATCTCTTCTTCACAAAGGGGCCAGAATAGGACCTCTAATCCCTGTCACATGACAACTTGTATCTACCATTCCAGAGCTTTGTTTGCTTGTGGTCTGTTTTTCTAACGGTTTTAACTTCTGTTTTTCTGTTGCCAGTTTAGCAATCATCTACCTATCCCTCCCATTGTGGGATTCCCTGTTGGTTTCAATTGCTCAACTGAGCTTCTGTTTGGTTTCTGCTTTTCCCTGTTCCCTTTAGTTTGGGCCTTTCTAGCTCACTCCCTTAATTCCTCTATTCCTAAGTATATTTCTAGAAAGAGTACAATACATTAACCAGGGCTATGGGCCTTCCCCCTCTGGCCCCCTTCATTAGCCCTCCCCAGAGTATTTCAACTAAACCACCCTCTTGAAGTCACTGAGCTGGAGGGTTAGAGCCAAATGAAAAGTGGGGTGTGGGCTGAGTAGCAGATTGGTAAGAAAAAAGGCATTCCGCTTAGCTCTCTGCCATCTGTGTGGCCATACTGCTTACCCAGCCATCCCCATCTCAGTTGAGGTCTGTGAGGCACAGGGATGGGTTATGCATAGCAATTCCACAATTCTATTTGTGAGCTGTTTTGAAAGACTCCCTTAAAATACCATTATTTGCTTCAAAGTGATTCTCAGGGTCCCTGCAAGTAGTCATCAGGGAAAAAAAAGAGGTGAAATTAAAATCCCATGGATGGAAATATTTAGCAATGTGTCAGGCAGAAAGGGAAGGAGACTTTGTCACCAGAGGCTTGGGGGAAAGAAGCTGAGCCTTGAATTGAACCTGCAGAAGGGGGTAGAGTTCTGCTTCTTCCCCTCCAAACCTCCCTGTCCCATACTGTGCAGAATGTGTTGTCTTGGCAGAGCTCATTATTTCTCCCTATTGATCATTGCTTGTCTGCTCCTCTGTCACACTGCCTGCCTTCCCTCCCCTTGTGGCTAAATAATCTCCAGGAAAGAAACACGGTAATGTTGGCCCAATACCTATTTCACAGAATTCTCACAGAAATTCAGAGCCACCTGTAGTCTTAGTTTCATCTTCCTTGAAAAATGTCATTTTGGAGGGAAAGAGGAGACTCAGTAGTTCGATCCCTACACTAACTATCAAATGGGAACATTAGTGGAAAGGTGGGTACTCCACATATATGGATTTTTGGTGGGTATTCTACAATACAGACTCCTGTATGGAGGGGAAAGAAATAGGATCAATAGCCATGAAACTGCAAGCACCACGGAGAGTTAAGAGGCAGCTCGGAGTAGTAGATAGAAACCTGGCTTCATAACCATGAAGACCTGTGTTCAAGTTCTGAAACTCATTGGCTGAGTGACCCTGGGAAAATCACTTAACTTCAGGGTTCCGGGCAAGTTTCTAACACCAGGAATTGTAGATAAGGTGATGATCTGGTTTGATAGAAGATATCGTCTCCTATGGGAGTTCCATATATGAATGAAATCAGATATCCAGGCCCTATCCCTAGGGGTATATTAGAATGAGGGGAAGTCACTCTCCCTATGAAGTAGCACAGGTTCAAAGATTCCCCAAAAGTTTAGATAAAATCCTGGATGATAGCGCCATCGTGGCTTACCAAGGGAAAGTAAGATGATCCTATGATCTCTCATTTACATATTGGTTTACAATTTACAAAATACATTCCTTACAACAATTCTGAAATGCCAATATTGTGAATAGTATTGTCATCTGCAATAGCTAGTAAATGTCAGAGATAGGTTCACGGTGCCAAATCCAGCATTCCTTCTGCTTCAACAGAATGGCACCACCTCTCTGTTGTTCAGAATACAACCCTCAGCTCTAGGCCTTAGAGGTAATGGTAACTACATTTAAGGATTTTGAAGGGCTATCACAGAGAAGAGGAATTGGATTTGTTCAGCTTTGGGTCATGAGGACAGAACTTGGATCAATAGAAGGAAGATGTGAAGATTCCAACTGAGGTTAGATGTAAGGGAAACCTACCTGGCAATCAGTGCTGTCAAAGGATCCATTATGGGTTTTCTCTCATTAGTAAAAGCGGGAACAGAAAAGAAGGAAAAGAAGAAAATGAAGGAAGGAAAGAAGGAAGGAAGGAAGGGAGGGAGGAAGGGAGGAAGGAAGCGAGGGAGGGAAGGAGGAAGGAAGAGAGGGAGGGAGGGAGAGAGGGAGGAAGGAGACTAATAACTCAGGTATGATTTAGATTATGTGATTTCTGAGGGCCCTTTCTACTCTGATATTCTGTGGTTCTGAATTTTTGAGTTGATGACTGAGAGGAGACATTTTGCCACCTGAAACAAGGCACTTGAATGCTAGCCTGGTTTCCAGCTTGATGTTGGCTTCTCTTGGTTTAATCATTCTTCCTGAGTGCAAAGGAATCAAGTTGTGCTAGCATCCCTCAGGAAAAATTCCAAGATGGGATATATTTCTTTAAACAGTAAAGTTGGGCTGATTGAGGAAAATGAATCAACTACCCCTATTTTTAGCTGCCTATCACAAATTACAGAGTACTATCCCCTTCCTAGCTACATTTCCTCTTTGGCCATAGGTTGCATTCTTATGCATTCCAATGAATCACTAGGCCCTTATCCCAGTCTCCAGAAGCACCTTCTGGTGGTAATTATCTTCCATAGAGAAACTGGTCTATGAGGTTGTTAAGGTCCAGTGTTTCTACTTTGATGATTGAG
Organism: Trichosurus vulpecula; assembly: GCF_011100635.1. Taxonomy (NCBI): domain Eukaryota; kingdom Metazoa; phylum Chordata; class Mammalia; order Diprotodontia; family Phalangeridae; genus Trichosurus; species Trichosurus vulpecula. Next base: position 107,178,269 of record NC_050580.1, on the reverse strand, counting down.
TCCATAGGGGACAACGTGTAAGTGTGTGTGTGTGTGTGTGTGTGTGTGTGTGTGTGTGTGTGCATGTGCATGCATGTGTGCGTGTGTGTATGTATGTGTGCGTGTGTGCAAAATAAAAAAAAAAGTCCTAGAATGTAGAGAGGTATGCCAGGGCCATTTCCCTTCCTCGTACCTTGACATTTTCATCTATATATGAATAAATATAGTAATATCAACGTGATGAAGAGATTTTTTGTTTTTGGTGGATGCCATGTGTCCTGAGAAAATCTCCTTCCTTATCTAGTCCAATAAGGACCTTTTACTGAGAACCAATACCACATCAGGATGTCATCTCAAATTTTTCTCTTCACAGAGCCAGGCTTTCTACCATTCCCTCATCCTTTGCCCCTTTCAGGATACCCAGTTGACAGGGGAGGCTTGCCATCAATGAAAGTGGAGGGAAGAAGGTAAGTCTGTCTAGGAGGGAGCAACAGGAAGACAGGGAGAGTGGAAGGAGGTTTTCTCTATACCTGAGCAACTGCCTCTAGAGGAATATATTCTCTATACCCGCCTGACCTGAGGGAGAGTGTCCTTTCTGGCTGGCCCAGCATCTACAAAATGAAGACTGGTAGAACCATTCCACACGGCAGGTCCTTTGATTAACCCAGCCTGCCTCAGCATAGTAACAGGGTCAAGTGCTTCTTGCTGTGAGGAATTTTCAATTTATTTCACAGATAAGATAACTCTGATTCAAGCCAACTCCCCTGCTTCCATGGGAACAGTGGCAGGAGAACCACAGCCTGCAAGTTCAGCCCTCACTTTCAGAGGGGCCAGCTGTGTGAGAATTCATCACTTTCCTCAACTAAAGGATGGGCTAGAATCCTGTCCAGATCAGAACCCTTTACAAGCAATGGGCCAGGTTCATGAAAGAAGGACAAAGATGAGCGTTGCCTAAGTCCTGTCTCAAAACTAGGGAAGGATATTAGCGATGTGGTGGTGTTTTCCCCTATTGTTTACATCTCTCTCTGTGTAAAATCTATTTGGCTTCTCCTTGTTTTTTGTTCTCCGCTATAAAAATCTTAATCCCTTCTGGGTGGCATATGAAAATTTAAAAAAAAAAGTTTGAATCTAGGAAGGTTTTTCCTTCTCTTTAAGGAATATGGGTATATAAGGAAGGTATGTCTTATGTAAGAGATAAGAGCTCTGTGTTCTGGTCTGGGTTCAGCAGGTAAACCATAATAGCTACATTTACTTTGAATATTCTGGTGCTTGAAGCGTTAAAGTGGTTGACACATAATCTCACATAATCCCAGAATAAACTTGTGAGGTGGGTTCTACAAGTTATATCATTCCCATTCTATACATGATGAAACTAAGGAATAGAGAAGTTTAATAATAATACTAATAATAATTTTAATAATAATCATAGCTAGCTCTGGGCTTGCAAAGCACTTTCCAATAAAAACAAAACAACTCTGGGAGGCAGGTGCCACTATTCTCCTTACCTTAAAGATGAGTCAGACAGAGGTTAAGTGATTTACCCATCACGTAGTTAATAAGCTTCAGATCTTCCTAAGTCCAGGTCTAGTGTTCTGTCTGCTACACTACCTAGCTGCTTACTTTCACACAGGAATAAGAGGTAGGATCTAAATCAGGTCTTCCTGACTCCAAACTAGCGTTCTCTCTTCTAGGGCGCATTACTTCTATCACACTTTTGTTTGACCTTGGACAAAATGTTTCCCTCAGTCTGGGCCTCATTTTCCTCATCTATAAAATGAAATGAGTCAGTCAACAAGCTCTTATTAGGTGTTTACTAGATATCTGGCGCTGTACGAAGTGCTGTGGGTACAAAGAAATACAGAAATAGTCCCTGCCCTCAAGGAATTTATATTCTGATTCTAGAAACATCATGGAAATAACTAAGCATGTACAAGGTATATACAGAGCAGAGAGAAGGTAATCTCAGAAAGGAAGTGTAGCCAGAATGGCCTTTGTTTTCTTTGAATGACTCAGCTTACCTCATTGAGCCTCTGGACACTGTGGCTTGCTCTTCCGGGGCAGGAAGCCCAAAGAGCATTCCAGGAAGCAGACAACTTCCTGTGTGATGAGTCATGGGGCTGGCTGAGGGGAGGTGTTAACGGCTACGCTAGGGGGAGGGGCCAAGTCAAGAACCAATCGGCCCTGGTCGTTCAGGCGGTGCTTGATGATGTCAAAAACTCTATAAGAGGGGAGAGGACAGCTTGAAGATCCTCTTTTCCTTTTCCGGTTGGAGCCAGAGACAGTTACAGCGACAGTTACAGCGACAGTTACAGCGACAGTTACAGCTACAGTTACAGCCACAGCCACAGCTGAAGCAGGAGCTGCCAGTAGCAGAGCTGACCTACGGGAGAAAGCTGAACAAAGACTTCAGGCCAGTGGGTAATCTTATTACCATAGAGGGGGAAACATGATTTTGCTTTACGCAATCATGCTTCTCTGTAGCCTCCTGGTTACTCTTTCAAGGCGTACTTATTGGGCCTGGAAGCTTTTGATCAATATATCAAAATGGGGTTGCTGGTTCATGGGTTGGTTACTGTGGAGCCTAAATAAATGTTTTGATTCTTCTGCCTTCTACTTTGAGAGTTTCTTATATCCGGCGGTTCCGAACATTTCAGACATGTTTATGATCCTCTTTGAGATTATAAACTCTGCCCTCCTAATACATTTGGCGACGAGGATGGGATCGCTAGGTATAAGATCTCTATTTAGAAGCAGAACAATTCCAGAGGAAGAGATGAATATCCCAGGATGGGAGGATCCATTTTATTCCTCCCTAGCAAAAGAATTGGCTAAAAAAGCTGGACCCTGTGAAAACTGGGAACCAAGGCTACGGAGAGGAGATCCTAGGGATTTGGAAAAGTGTTTACGAGAAGTTGGGATTCAGTCAGGGGCATCACTATCTAGGCAAAGCTGGATAGTGTTATCAGCCTACCGGCTAGTATACGAAAGATTGAGATTAAGTGAAAGACATGGGGGCACTCCTACCCCACAGCAAGAAGGGGAATCTCAGATAGCAGGAGACCAAACTGACTCAAATGAGAACTTTTCTATTAATGTGGCTAAGAGCAACAGGAGACCAAAAAAGCCCAGAGTGCATTTCAACCCAGCCCAGAAAGAGCCTGACTGCCTGCTTCGTCCTAGCCATGGTGGCAGAGGAAGTGAGTGGGGAGAGAATGAGACAATGTTAGGGGCTGAGGCACAAAACACTACTGGGGTTCAGGATGTGCCTCACACAGAGAATAGGAGATGGTTAAATGATCAGACAAGGGCTCGACCCATACAAAGGAGGAAGACAGAAACCCGAGGTGAAGATTCAGTTACAAGGGAAATTCAGGAAGATTTCTCACCGCAAGAGGTCACAGATATTTTGAGTAGATTCAGCCAAAGAATAGGAGAACCATTGATATCTTGGATGGTAGACTCAGTGATCAAGGGGCCAGTGGAATATCAGTAGATAGGACAGACTGCATGAGATTCATAGGTATCAGCCATGATCCTCTAGTTCAAAAAGCTTTTAGGGAACATCATCAGCAAGGAGATGGTGATAGCAGGACTACTCTGTTGGCATTAGCCGCTGTGGGATGCAATAAGAGATATGCTACTGATTCTATGTGGCCCACTGAGCACAGACCCTGGTATTCACTTAGAGATTGTATCATGAGACTAAAGGAGGAGGTAATGAAGACTGCCATTATGATAGGAACTGCAGACAAATATTACAATGATCCAATGGGACTGCCTCATAGGAATTTAATAATTAGGACAGCTCCCCCTGCTTATAAACAACTAATTTTGAATTTATTACTTGGAGAAGTAGGGAGCCGTCTTACAACAGTGATAAATAAGATTTTACAGTTACATGACTTAGGTGACTGGGGAAGGGATAGATCTCCTCGAGAGAGAAGGGTGAATAACCAGCAAACTTGGCGCCAAAGGAGAGTAACAAGGAAAGAAATGTTTACTGCTTTATTGAGAGCAGGGTAGGTTTTGAAATGATAGATGGAATTCCAACCAATGAATTATACAGAATGTATAGAGGACTTGATAACACGAGAAATAGGGAAATAAGAACTGCTCCTGCAAGCCCACAAGCCACTCAGACTGAAGGTGACCTTGTGTGATTAACGGATGAAAACTTGTACATTTGGGGAAAGGCTGGGAGGACAATCTTAGTCTCTATCTAGGGTGGGATCCTCTTGGCTTCCTCATTATGTTCCTTTTGAAAAGAAACATTTCCCACCTGAGTTTGGCTCTGATGTTGGATCTTTGCATAACTGAAATCTCAACCAAACTTGAGATGATTTTATTTGAAGAATTATAGTCCATACTTGTCTATTCTTTTTGTCCTTTGTTTTGGCTAACCTTGTTGCTAGTTTTGTTTCCTTCAGGCTTAAGCACCCTGCACTTTCCGGTGACTGCCTAAGCATGTAGCATTCTTGGAATTCCTGCCAGCTTGTTAAAGAAATGACCTCTGGAATGGGACTTTTTGGGGGCAGGGCCATCTCTACATCCAATTTCAGCATGAAGAAGCTATGGAAAATGAGACCTTCACCCCTCACCCCAAGATTTTGAGCCCCAATCGTTCAAGGGGGGTGGAAATGATGATAGTGTTCTGTTTACTTATTTTGTGTTATCCTTGCTGTGTTGTTTTATTGTTATGATATTATTGATCCTATGTAATGGATACAAGGATTTAGGGGTGGACATTTGAATTATTAATAATTATTTTGGGGATGATTGATTGAAGAGATTATCTTGCTGGGACCTAGGGGTGGATCACATTTGAATCGTAAACCAATATTTAGGAATGTCACCAAATGATATGTTTTGCTTTATAATGAATGATATGTTTTAGTTTCCTTTGTAATTGGATCACAATGTATGTTCTAGGATACATGGCTGATTAGATTATGTATCCTATAACAAGGGGTGGAGTGTAGCCAGAATGGCCTTTGTTTTCTTTGAATGACTCAGCTTACCTCATTGAGCCTCTGGACACTGTGGCTTGCTCTTCCGGGGCAGGAAGCCCAAAGAGCATTCCAGGAAGCAGACAACTTCCTGTGTGATGAGTCATGGGGCTGGCTGAGGGGAGGTGTTAACGGCTACGCTAGGGGGAGGGGCCAAGTCAAGAACCAATCGGCCCTGGTCGTTCAGGCGGTGCTTGATGATGTCAAAAACTCTATAAGAGGGGCGAGGACAGCTTGAAGATCCTCTTTTCCTTTTCCGGTTGGAGCCAGAGACAGTTACAGCGACAGTTACAGCGACAGTTACAGCTACAGTTACAGCCACAGCCACAGCTGAAGCAGGAGCTGCCAGTAGCAGAGCTGACCTACGGGAGAAAGCTGAACAAAGACTTCAGGCCAGTGGGTAATCTTATTACCATAGAGGGGGAAACATGATTTTGCTTTACGCAATCATGCTTCTCTGTAGCCTCCTGGTTACTCTTTCAAGGCGTACTTATTGGGCCTGGAAGCTTTTGATCAATATATCAAAATGGGGTTGCTGGTTCATGGGTTGGTTACTGTGGAGCCTAAATAAATGTTTTGATTCTTCTGCCTTCTACTTTGAGAGTTTCTTATATCCGGCGGTTCCGAACGTTTCAGACATGTTTATGATCCTCTTTGAGATTATAAACTCTGCCCTCCTAATACAGGAAGGCACCAGCAGCTGGCAAAAGGAGTTACCTAGGTGGTCCCTAAGGTCCCTGCCAGTTGTGACATTCCACAGAGAAGCTCTTCGAACAAGGTGGCTCAGATGTGACTCATTCTATCAGGTTGGAACCATTGCCTCAGATACATAGGAACGATTGTCCCTTCAGTATGGAAAATACAAGACATGCTAATCTTTCCAATGTCCATAGTTACCATTTTGGATTTAACATTTCGCTATGATGCTTATTCTGGTTAGATCCCAAATCCCCTATCTATCTTAAAACTGTGTGTGTATCTAAATGTCATGTTTCTTCTCAAAGGTACTCATCTATGCTCATCCTCTTCCCCAACATATATATATATGTGTGTGTGTGTGTGTGTGTGTGTGTGTGTGTGTGTACATACACACACACACACACACACATATAAAATATGTATGTAAGAGAGGCAGTGTGGAGCAGTGGATAGAGAGCTCGCATCAGAGTCAAGAAGATCTGAGTTTTAGTTGTGCCTCTAATATCTCCGATATATAACTGACTGGGCAGAACTAGGATCAACGGGGTAAAATTATATGGAAGTAGATTCAGTTCAATATAAGAAGGAGCTTCCCGAGAATTAGAAATGTCCCAATATGGTATGGACTGCCATAAGGTAATGAGTTTCCCACCATTAAAGATGTTCAAGCAGCAGCTGGATGCTCACCTGTCATGGATGATGTAGGGATAAGATTCCTGCCTTGGACGAGGTTTGATTATATTAGATCTAGGCTATTTCCAGTGTGATACACTGCAAATAGTGGCAGATTTAAAGCCAGAAGACTTGTGTTCAAAGCCCAGCTCTGTCATTCACTCCCATCTGATACTGGGCAAATCACTTAATTTTCTGGGCATCAGTTTCTTCATCTATAAAATAAGGGGGTGAGAATGCATGACCTATAATAATGCCCTTTCTAGTTCTAAATGTAGATGTCTAAGATAGGGTTTCCTAATAAGTTTTTGTGTCATGAACTCTGCAAGTCTGGTGAAGCTTATGGACCCACTCTCCAAACAATATTTTTAGATGAATAAAATAAAATACATAAGATTGCAAAGGAAAAAATGTTGAAATTAAAATGTAATTTTCCCCATCCATGTTTAGAGACTCCCAGAAATCTATCCACAGGGGTTAAATCTATCCCTTATGGCTGAATAACTTCTGTTCTAAGATTCTATTAATGTCTCTATCTCCATAAACACATATTCAACTCTGTGAGAACTGAAATCTCTTCTGTCTATTCAACTAATAACCATTTATTAAAAATTTACTATATATTAGATTCTGTACAGGACGAATGTAAGAGAAGGCATGAAAAACAAGAGAGAAAGGCTTTTGAATCATGTACAAAGTACAGAAGGCCAAACCGGACACTTATGCCAGAAGGTTGAATTTGAGTCTCCAAATAAAATGGATGTTCCATGTTGTTATTTGTTTATTGTTTGTCCTTTTTTCTCAAAGAGGACTGTGACATCTGAAGGTGATGTCAAGACTTGCAAGTGAATTGGATTTAAGTGAAGGAGGGCTACGCAAGGTCACCAGCCTCAATCTCTCCTCCAGAGCCATCTAGGTCCAGTGGCAAGATATAGATCAGGATGATTGGAGATGACCCTGGATGCAGTGAGAGACCTTGGCCTTTTTTTCAGATGTTTGATGAGATTTGGCTGAAATGATGCAAAGATGATTTATGACATTACCACTAGAGGGCAAATAGCTACCACCTAGATATCGAAGAGTGGAAGATAGGGCTGGGGGTGGAGCAGGTTGAAGGCAGAGAGGAAGGACAGGGAAAGAATGGGGGAGACAAAGAGAGAGCTACTATGGAAGACACTAGGAACTACCCTAATGACCAATACATAACAGTGTTGATTTCTTCCCTGCCTTTCAAGAAATTTTAACCAAATTTTGTAGAACCAGAAAAAGGAGAAAGAAAAAACAGGGAAAGGAAAGTGTGCAGGTAAAGGGAACTAGCTAGATATAAACCTCAAATCATTTCTATATATTGGAAGATTATAATTTCATATAAGTAGGATCTACAATAAGATAGCCAGAGGCAAAACAGCTGGAGTCCTAGAGACCCAAAGGCCTTTGCCTCCTTCAATTACACAGCCTAAGCAATGACCCACCTCATGGTCCACTACATTATAGTTGTACATAATCATTTGTAGACTCTAAGCGAAGCTGAGGGGCAGAGGTGAGCACAGGTAGATGGAAATCTGAAGGATCACAGAATTCCTTCGCTTCAAATTCACCAAGGAAGCAGGGTTCAACATTCCTTAGATAAGTAGAGAAATATAAAGATGAAAAGTTTATCAATGAAAGGCAGCAAGGTGTAGTGAGTGGTGGAGTGCTGGCCTCAGAGTCAGGAAGACCTGAAAACCAGTCCTGCTTTTGACGTGTAATTAATGTCCCAGCCAAGCCTCTGACCTCTCAGTGCCCCCAGGGATGTCGTTAAAACTATGCCTTGTAGAATAGGCGCTGATCTGCATTGGTAGAAGAGATTTCCTCACCAGAAGTTGCCAATATCAGTGAAATCACTGGCAGAATTAGGAAATAAAAAAGTTTATCAAGTGACTGAGAAAGTTTAAGAAAAAAGCATCACATAATTTGTTGGGTTTGGAGAGGGAGGTATTTTGATTTTTGCTGAGAAGGCTGTTAAAATATATTTTCAAACTATTTCATAAAACTAAAGATCATGGGGCTAGATAATAGGTTTAGTCAAAGACAAGTCCTGAGCATCCCCCTAAGTCTATGGGGAGGGTGGGGTCAGGTCAGGGAGGAAGCCAGTGTGTACTTAGTAGTTGGGAGGAATCTACTTTTTATTCCATTGCTTTCTTAGACTTCAACAATCTTGACTTAAATTTTATTTCCATGGGGACATCAGATTTACTCTTCTGTCTAGTAACAAAGTATAATCCCTTATTATGGTGACAATAAGAGTTTTCTGATTTTGAGAGGGATGAGGTGACAGAGACAGAACCTAAGGTGATGCTCCAGGAGGTCACAGAGCCAAGGATGAAAGCCAATTCAGTTTTCATGACAGTAAATGCACTTTTGAAATACTGTCAGAACCCTAGGCTGAGAATACTGGACAATCCCGTCACTAGCGCCACCTACCAAAGTTTCTGCATATAATACATTTTTAGTCTGTTGAACTGAACTGAAAATGCATTTTCATTAGATGCTTATCTTTTCAAAGAATTTTCACATCCTTTCAAAGAGTCTGTAAAGCATTTCAATCTTGTTTGTCAGGATTAGAAGGCAGGAAGGACTTGCTACTGGCAATCCTGGAAGGTATAGCCACACCAGTGAAGTCAAGATGCCATCAAAGAATTTGAGGGTTGGAAGCACCAATGGCTATCTAGTCACTCCACACACAAAAGGAAGGCCCAGGATAGCATAACCAAATAAGCGGTTGTCTAGCCTCTACCTGAAGACCACTAAGGAGAGGAACCCACTCCCCTCACCCCCGCACCACCACCCCCTCCTCTAGACAAACCATTCTACTTTGAAGAGTTCCAACGGAACAGTTTTAATTGCTAGGAAGGTCCCCCCACCCATACAGCCCCACATTAAGTTTAAATTTGTCTCTGCAACTTATACTTATTGTTCCCAATTTTGTGTTTTGTTGCCAAACAGAACAAACTGAATCCTTTCCACAAATGACAACCCTTTAAATACAAGAAGACGGCTGTAATGTCCCTACTGGGTCTTTCCTTCTCCAGTCTAAACTTTTTAGTTTCTGCAACTGGCCCTTCATCTTCCTGCCCACCAAAGCATATATGCTATTTTTTATTAATAACTATGAGAAGGGGTGGAGCCAAGATGGCAGCTGGAAAGCAGGGACTTGCGTGAGCTCCCCGACACATCCCTCCAAAAACCTATAAAAATGGCTCTGAACAAATTCTAGAACTGCAGAACCCACAAAATAGCAGAGAGAAGCAGGACTCCAGCCCAGGACAGCCTGGATGGTCACTGGATGAGGTCCATTGTGCACAGAGCTGGGAGCAGAGGGGAGCAGAGGAGAGAGGAGCCCAGCATGGGTGGCGGCAGGACCAACCAGACCAGGAGCCGGGCAGAAAAGGCCCTAGCTCCCTGAATCGGCGAGCTGTGGCAGTTACCAGACTTCTCAACCCACAAACACCAAAGACAATAGAGAAGGTTGGTGGGAAAAGCTGCGGGGACACAGTGGAAGGAGTTCAGCTATGGCCCGGGGGCAGTGGAGGTGGGGCAGCTACAGAACTACAGCTGCAGTTGCTTCCAGTCCCAGGCCCACCTGGTGGGAGGAATTAAGTAGTGGATCAGAGCAGGGGTACAGAGCCTGCCTAAGATCTGAGTCAGGGCTGGGTTGGTGGTTCTTGAGGAAGGAGGAGTGCTGGTGTGGTAGAGCTTGTTGTATAGAAATAGCTCTGAAAATAACAGTGCATCCCCTCAAGCTTGGAACAAAGTACTCTTTACTCTACAAGCAGTCATACCCCAACAAAAAACTCAAGGGTCAAGTAAGTTGGCTGGGAACATGCCCAGGCAGCAAAAACGGACTCATATTCAGTCTCAGACTTTCAAAACTTTCTTTGGTGACAAAGAAGACCACAACATACAACCAGAAGAAGTCAACAAAGTCAAAGAGCCCACAACAAAAGCCTCCAAGAAAAACATGAAATGGTCTCAGGCCATAGAAGAGCTCAAAAAGGATTTAGAAAAGCAAGTTAGAGAAGTAGAGGAAAAATTGGGAAGAGAAATGAGAAGGATGCGAGAAAACCATGAAAAACAAGTCAATGACATGCTAAAGGAGACCCAAAAAAATACGGAAAAAAAAATACTGAAGAAAACAACATCTTAAAAAACAGACTAAGTCAAATGGCAAAAGAGCTCCAAAAAGCCCATGAGGAGAAGAATGCCTTGAAAGGCAGAATTAGCCAAATGGAAAAGGAGGTCCAAAAGACCACTGAAGAAAATACTACCTTAAAAATTAGATTGGAGCAAGTGGAAGCTAGTGAATTGATGAGAAATCAAGATATTATAAAACAGAACAAAAGGAATGAAAAAGTGGAAGACAATGTGAAATATCTCATTGGAAAAAGCACTGACCTGGAAAATAGAGCCAGGAGAGATAATTTAAAAATTATTGGACTACCTGAAAGCCATGATCAAAAAAGAGCCTAGATATCATCTTTCAAAAAATTATCAAGGAGAGCTGCCCTGATATTCTGGAGCCAGAGCGTAAAACAGAAATTGAAAGAATCCACAGATTGCCTCCTCAAATAGATCCCAAAAGAAAACTCCTAGGAATGTTATTGCCAAATTCCAGAGCTCCCAGATCAAGAAGAAAATACTGCAAGCATCCAGAAAGAAACAATTTGAGTATTGTGGAAACATAATCAGAATAACACAAGATCTAGCAGTTTCTACATTAAGGGATTGAAGGGCTTGGAATATGATATTCTGGAGGTCAATGGAGCTAGGATTAAAACCAAGAATCACCTACCCAGCAAAACTGAGCATCATGTTCCAAGGCAAAATATGGATTTTCAGTAAAATAGAAGACTTTCAAGCTTTCTCAGTGAAAAGACAAGAGCTGAATAGAAAATTTGACTTTCAAACACAAGAATCAAGAGAAGCATGAAAAGGGAAACAAGAAAAGGAATTCACAAGGGACTTACTAATGTTGAACTGTTTTGTTTATATTCCTACATGGAAAGATAATGTGTATGATTCATGAGACCTCAGTATTTAGGGTAGCTGAAGGGAATATGCATATATATATATGTGTGTGTGTGTGTGTGTGTGTGTGTGTGTATGTATGTATATATGTGTATGTGTGTGTATGTATGTATGTATATGTATGTGTATGTATGTATGTGTGTATATATAATACATATATATATATATATAGACAGAGGGCACAGGGTGAGTTGAATATGAAGGGATGATATCTAAAAAAAAAATCAAATTAAGGGATGAGAGAGGAATATATGGAGAGATGGAGAGAGGGAGAGATAGAACGGGGTAAATTATCTCACATAAAAGTGGCAAGAAAAAGCAATTCTGTAGGAAGGGAAGAGGGGGCAGGTGAGGGGGAATGAGTGAATCTTGTTCTCATCAGATTTGACCTGAGGAGGGAATACCATACAAACTCAATTGGGTATCTTACCCCACAGGAAAGAAGGAGGAAGAAGATTAAAAAAAGGGGGGATGATAGAAGGGAGGGCAGATGGGGGAGGAAGTATTCAAAAGCAAACACTTTCAAAAAGGGACAGGGCCAAGGGAGAAAATTCAATAAAGGGGGATAGGTTAGGAAGGAGCAAAATATAGTTAGTCCTTCACAACATGAGTATTGTGGAAGGATTTTACATAATGATAATGCATGTGGCCTATGTTGCATTGCTTGCCTTCTTAGGGAGGGTGGGTGGGGAGGGAAGAGGGGAGAGAATTTGGAACTCAAAGTTTTAAAAACAGATGTTCAAAAACAAAACAAAAAAAAAAGTTGTTGCAAGCAACTAGGAAATAAGATACATAGGCAATGGGGCGCAGAAATTTATCTTGCCCTACAAGAAAGGAAGGGAAAAGGGGATGGGAGGGGAGCGGGGTGACAGAAGGGAGGGCTGACTGGGGAAAGGGGCAACCAGAATATATGCCATCTTGGAGTGGGTGGGAGGGTAGAAATGGGGAGAAAACTCGTAATTCAAACTCTTGTGAAAATCAATGCTGAAAACTAAATATATTAAATAAATTAAATTTTAAAAGTCAAAAAAAAGTAACTATGAGAAAGCGAAGACAGAGAAATCTTCCCATTTTAGATTTAGAAATTGAGGCCCAAAAGGCTTGAGTCCTTTTGCCTTAGTCGAGCCTGAGCTGATGTCCTCTAGTTTCAATCTTCTTTATTCATCCCTATGCTATTTCATCTGGTCAGATGGCTGATGGGTGGTTTGGATGTCACAAAAAGTTTCACTTCAGATCATAGCGAGAAGCTCCAGTTCTTCCCCAGGGGGACTCACCTGCTCCAGGTCCTCTGATGATCTTTTGTTTTCTCCTGAAGCATCCTGATAGGGCAAGACAAAGAGTTCAGCAGCTGTGGGTAGGCCTGGAAGCACTGCTACCAATATGTGTTGGCTTGAAACACCTGTGGCCTGGGTTGGAGAAGAGACAGAGAGACTCCCATCAAAGTCAAGGAAGCCAATGTGATGAATTCATCTGTTCAAACAAACAAACGAGTCCTACTGCAACAGGGTTGAAAGCTATGAGGAAAGAAGAGAGTACTGTCATTGGGAATGTAGCTCTCCCCTAAAGCCCTGAAAACTTTGCTAGAAGTCTGTTCTCGTGGGGAGTGTTATGAAGTTATTCCATAAGCAGGACTGCCTTTTAATAAGTCCTATTTAGCATGTCCTTCAGACAAGAAAAGCTTTTGACAGATTTTGCTTCATAAGAGATAGAATTCTAGCAGTAGAATCTCATTTCCAACAGGGCAGGAATGACTTTCTTTTGTCTCTTTACCTCCAGCACCTAGAACCATTCCTCATCTATTATAGTTGCTTAAAACGTGTTTGTGGAAGGTTGTTGAACTACGGTTGATTTCACCCAGGAGTCAAATGAAGAAACTATTTTCAAAATGTACTTTTACTCTCCAGTAATTAAGCATTAGAGTAAAATTTTGAAGGCCTTGCGGTTCACAGAAAGTAGGATTGGACCTGGGAAGGGTATCTGGCTTACAAGTAGTCTGCTGAGTGGGGGAAGCTCTTTGAATGAGACAATTCAGGATGACTCTCAAAATGGTGTGATAAGCCGTCATTTCTGCCCCCGAGGAGAATAAAACCCACCTATCACTATACTCAGCAGAATATGGAACTCCACGTTTCAAGAACGGTAATTAGAAGCCTTTTCTAGCTTTCTAGACAGCTGGCAGGAAAGCTGAGGCCCAGAGCACCTGATCTCTAGGAAGCAAGGGAATAGGTATGGATGACAAGAGGCAGAATGTGCTGGCTACTGCTGAGCTAAAGCAGGTCAGCTTGATCAATCCCTGGAGTGGCGGGAGGAACAGACTACTGTTCAAGACGTCCACAGCCAAGGGCTATTGTCAGAGTTGTAACCACCATCAAGCCAGATGTGAATTGGCAGGGGGTCAAGGAAGGGGATGTATCATCACCTATGCTGGGGTAAGATATGGTAGACGAGGAGGGACCCACCCTGCCAGTGAAAGGTGCCAGACAGCAGATAACCAGACACCAAGGAAAGATTACATAGGATCAAGAGTGCATGATGTGGTGGGAATCAGAATTAGCATAGGACATCCCCTAATGGCCAGCCCTCCATTATGTAAAGCAGGGCTGTCCAATCTTAGTTTTTTTTTTTACTTTTTTTTTTTTTTTGGAGAGGGGAAGGCAGGGCAATTGGGGTTAAGTGACTTGCCCAAGGTCACACAGCTAGTAAGTGTGTCAAGTGTCTGAGGTCACATTTGAACTCAGATCCTCCTGATTCCAGGGCTGGTGCTCTACTCACTGCGCCACCTAGCTTTCCGCCAACCTTTGGTTTTATTGAAACAATAGACAATATATTTTGATTTGCCATTTTAGTGAGAGCTCTGCGGTAGCTGGGCTTCATTTACTAAAGCATTTATGTAAATTTCTATGCTTGTAGGCAGGCTGCATAAATCCCACTACATGCAGTCCGCAGGCTGCATTTGGGACAGCTCTGATATAAAGGTGTTCTGGATACTGCCTCTCGTGTCCTGAGGAGATCCATGATGGCAGAGCTGCAGATTACACCTGCCAATGGGCATGTGAAGGTGGTCTTTTCACTCTCCACTCACACACACGTATACACATACTGCCTCAGTGCTTTTCTTAGTTTTAGGACAGGGCCTTGTATAATACATGTTTGCTAAATGTAATTTAATTAGATAGAGAATCCAAAGGTGGCTATGAAGTGGAAGGACTGAGAGCTGGCACCAAGCTCTGAGTGGCATCTTTCCTTCTAGATGTTACCAACTGCCCATTTCCCTTCTTCTCACTTGGGACATATATGCTGGCACACAGTATATGTAATTGTGTGAGATGAAGATTACAGAAGCATAGACCTTAAGGGTTACCTGGTCCAACCTCCTCATTTTACAGATGAGGAAACTGAGGCCCAGAGAGATCACATGACTTACCCAGGGTAACAAAGCCATTATGCATCTGAGGCAGAATTCTAACCTGGGTCTTCTCAATGCCCTCTCCCATCCATCAGGAAGAAGCAGCTGCGGTGTTAATATAATGATATAAAATATGGTTGGTGTAGAGCCTATGACCTACCACAGAGAATTCCTACAAACATTTCTCAAGGTTGGCTCTTCACTTATTCCCAGGAATATGGATTGTGTGAGAGAGAAGAATGACTAAATGAAAGGGAACTTTTCAAATTGCCTATGAGAGATACTTCAGGGTGGAGAAAAACAGCCCTATTGCTAGTATTGGGGAAGCTGGGTGATGCCTTTAACCACGAAGACCTGAATTCAAATTTGACCTCAGATACCTACTAGCTATGAGGTGCTGGGCGAGTCACTTAACCCTATTTGCCTCAGTTTCGTCATTTGTAAAATGAGCTAGAGAAGGAAATGTCTCACTCCAGTGTCTCTGCCAAGAAAACCCCAAATGGAGTCACAGAGAACACAACTGAAATGCCTGAACAACAACCATTAGCATTGCCTTGGCACTCAATTTGGAAAAACTAGAAGAACTGGAACTTATGATTTAGAGCTAAAAGAGACCTTTGAAATCATTCGGTCAAACCGTTTTTTACAGATTAGGAATCTGAAGCCAGGCAAAGGGAAGTGACTTGTCTTTCCACTACCCCATGCTAGGTAACTTGTAATAGAGCTCTAAAAGTCTCTCTACCTCTAAATTCAACAATCCCCTAAGATCCAACCTTGGTCCTTGTTTTCTGTGTGCCTCCAGCACAACTGAGTCAGTTTTTCATTATGATTTTAATTTTTTGGGTTGTTTTGCCCTGCTAAGTATTTCTAAGTCCTCTTCAGAGGAGTGGGTGCATGCCTGTGTGAGTGCATGCGTGTGTATGTGCATGTGCGTGTGAGTGTGTGTGTGTGTGTGTGTGTTTTGATTCCCCAAACAAAATACATTTTCCTCATCTGTACAGTGAAGGGCATGGACCAGATCCTATCATAATTCACTCTCAGCTCCAACATCGGATGATTCTCTTAACTATAATTCCATTTCTAACCCTAATCCCTAATTCCTAATTCTATACAACATGGACAGGAAACATATATTTTGTTTCTCTTCATCTCTCTTTCCCATAGGGCCTAACACAGAGCTCTACACAGAAGTCATGTTTAGTAATGTTGCGGTCTGCCTGTGATCCCCCAGTTTCTGGCTGCTCAGTCTTGACATGCACCACATCACCACAAATCTCTCCAAGGCTGTAGATGGCCCATCCCCAGGTCAGGAGAAGCAGTCTTCTTCACTCACTTCAACTAGGGCTCTTTTGATGACTCGGCTGATGTCCCGCCTCCACTCTGGGATGTCTGGGTTATAGTCATCCAGGTTTGGAGAGAAGGACAGGCGGAGAGACTGGAATTCCTCTGAGGACATAAGGGCAGGAGAACTCAGTGAATCAAAATACTCCCATGTCCCTTACCAACCCCAACACTTAACAACAACAGAGTGCACACTATACACATATCCAGAGACTGAAGTGCCAGGGATTCAAGGAAGTGGTTTTTTACCCATTTAACTCTGAGACAGTAGAACTTACTTAAATGAGCTATTAAATGAGCAAGGGGAATCGTTTGATGTCAAAATCCATAGGTCGAAAATAGTGTTTGAGTTTCAGAAGGACTAACAGACATAGGGGCTCCATATTAGTCACACAGGAGGCATAAAAAATACTTAAGCATTTCTTAACAATTACTAAAGGCTTATCAAACACATGCTTTGGAGACTCTCGCATGACCACATTTGCCTTTATGGTTCGTACCTTATTCCATAGATGTATTTTTCAAAGCCTATTTTATGAGCCACTGGTCACCTACATGAATATCACTACCTCAGCCCTGACGAAGAATAATGAGATGCATATTAATTAAGTTGCTCAGTAAATGCCAGCAGTGAGAAGCCACCCACTGTGACTCCACATTTTACTTTAAGAACTTCAGTTTACTTTCTTCCCCTCATTATCCTTCTCCCCTCCCCCATTTGTTTTTGCTATACTGCAAAGAAAAGGTGCCTTGGTAAAGTGTATAGATTATAAAAAAGGGATTGAGGTGGGGGTGGGGAGAATTTTAGTTGAAAAAGAGACCCTAATTTCTACATTAAACAGCAGGGTGCAAGGATGGGGAATTAGAAACATTACACCAAAGTCTGTTTTGAAAATAGGAAAGCATTGTGGGAGGAACAAAAAGGGCAAACACCAATTACTTTTTTTTTTTTTACAGCTGCTCACAGAGATGGATTCTGCACATTTGCATTTTTAATTTAAAAGAAAACCTGTGCCCTGAAGCAAATTTAGGAGAAATAAATCAACACAGCTTTTTCCTTCTCAAGAGTCCAGCTTGTGGCTTCATTCCTTCCTTCAGATGACAAATATGACTTTAGAAAGACGTTTTCTCTTTGCCACTCTTCCCATGTCTGACATGAGAATATATGGTTATTGTGAGTAGGGATTGTTCAATCCTTGGTATTTGTATCTGTTGTGCCTAGCACTGTGCCTGGCCCATAGTAGGCACTTAATAAATGCTTATTGACTGACTGATCACTCAACATCACCAAGTTAGTAAATGGTAGAATGAAGATTTGAACTTAGCCATCTGATTGTAAATCCAGCACTCTTCACACTGTACCAGCTACCTCCCTTAAAGTTATAAGAAGGTAAGGGACTGAGAAGCAGGAGATTGTGGGAAAAGTTCTGAATTCAGAAGCATACGAGACTTGGCTCTTATTTTGACTTTGTAGCTAACACACTATATGGTCTTGGGTAATTCTTCTCTTTTTCCTGAGATCTTGTAAACAATCTCTAAGATCCCATCTAGCTCAAATTTCCAGAGATTCTATTCAAGAGGCCAGTAAATTGTTTAGTCACAAGAGTCATCAAAGGAACTAACAAACACCCTATGTGCCATTGGTACAGTTATGGCAGAAAAGAAAGGGGGAAGATATTGGGAGATGAGGGAGAGAGAGAGGAAGATTAAAGGTGAGCTCACTGAGAGGAAGGTTAGAGAGAAGACCCCTGAAAAAAAAGGACTCAGCTATCACTGAATGAAAGCCTCCAGGTTAGAGGTACCAAATATATGACCCACTGAATACAACCCACAACAGGGTGGCCCTAACCTAATTAACCTATACTTCAAAAATTGGAGAAAATAAATAAAAATACAGTAGAACAGAGATAATGTGAATATGTGGTTTTCTAAGTCAATATGTAGCCCACAGGGATGCTTATGTACCGTTTGGTGGCCCTGTTTCTGTTTGAGTTTGATACCACTGTGCTTGAGCCTAAACTTAAAGTAGGTTTAACAAACTGTAGAAAAGAATGGGTCTACAGAGCTTCTCCAAGTCTCTCTGTTATGCTCCTTGAGTCTGTCTGGAGACCTGTCTACTATATCTTAAATGTATATACATATACATATATATATGTATTCACATTATCTATATATATGGAGAAATACATTGAGAAACAGTTTCATATAATGAATGGGGGGTTGCAGCTTTGAAAACAGAAAGACCTGGGTTGATTCAAATCCCACCTTTCACAAATACTGGACATATGACCCTGGGTAAGGCAACTCTTTAAGACTCTAAAGCCTTTTAGGGGAGACAACAGCGTAGAACAGCATATGGAATGTTAAACATGGAGTCAGGAAGACCTGGGTTTGAAAGCTATCTCAGACTTATTAGTTGTAGAACCCTAAGCACGTCAATTAACCTTTCTCCGACTCAGTTTTCTCATTCTTAAAATGTAAATAAAAATAGCATCTGCCTTATAAGGGAGTTGGGAGTACTAAATGAAATAATCAGTGGAAAATGCTTTGCTCCCTCTGCTACGGGTTCAGAGGGGACCAAGATGAAAGAGAGAAGGAAGGGGGAAGGGAGGGAGGGAGAGAGGAAAAAAGGGAGAGGGAGAGGGACAGAGGGAGAGAAAGAGGGAGGGAGAGAGAGAGAGAGAGACAGAGAGACAGAGACAGAGAGAAGGAAGGGGGAAGGGAGGAAGGGAGAGAGGAAAAAAGGGAGAGGGACAGAGGGAGAGAGGGAGGGAGAGAGAGAGAGACAGAAAGACAGAGAGAGACAGAGACAGAGAGAAGGAAGGAAGGAAGGAAGGAAGGAAGGAAGGAAGGAAGGAAGGAAGGAAGGAAGAAAGGAAGGAAGGAAGGAAGGAAACCAAACATTGTCTTGACTGCAGCTCATTCTTCCCCAGCCAACTCATTTGAAGAAAATAGTGCACTAAGCATGTGGCCACTCCAAATCTACTGTTCTTAGAGCTGCATTGGCCTTCAGACCATGTTCAATTTTACTTCTAAATGAATTTCTGTACTTTATCTTGCTGACAAGTTGGTGAGATAAGAGTAAAGAAGCAGCCTACATGAAAAAAAAAAAAAAGGATTTCTCCACAAGACCAAGGAATTTCTCCTTGATAAAATGATCTCATTTCCAAACACCTCAGTTCAGAATTCATACAGTAGATATATGAGCACCAGTGTTCTCCTGTCCTCATAGAAGAGTATCAACAGACACCTTAGACAAGGGGTTCTTGAAATCTACAGGCCCCATGAGTTAATTTCAGGGGGTTTATAACTGTGGGTAGAAAAACAAAATTATCTTTATTTTTAGCAACTTCTAGATGAAATTTAGCATTTCCTTCAATTTCATATGTATGCAACAAATATTATTCTGAGGAGTCAATTTTCTCCTCTTTAAAATGAGGTGGTTGGAAGAGACGGCCTCCAAGTTCCTATCCAGCTCTTAGTCTTTACCCTATCAAGTCCACTTGTTTCCCAGTCTTCCCTAGGCAACACTTAAGAGTTTTGTCCCCATGCTCTCCCAGACTCACACAAGTGCTACTCACTTTGACCTGAAAGTAACTGTCACATCTCAGAAAGAGGCACTCACCATACACTGCGATGGTTTTTGTGTCCTGAAGAATCGCACTGCCGGCTGAGACCTGTACTGTTATAGTGTTCATTCCTTCTGAAGTAAATTTAAATGATTTGCTTCCCTCCAGGGTGATCAGAGGCTATAATCACATAAACAGAAGCCCAGAGTTGAAAGACAAGGCTGCCTCTCTCCCTCCCTCTCTCCCTCCCTCCTATCAACATGGTTACTTGGTCAACCAATGAGTCAATCAAAAAGCCTTTATTAAGCATCTAAAAGGGGCCAGGCTCTGGGCTAGGAACTAGAGTCATAATTAGCAGAAATGCCTAAGTGGATATAATAGGGAGAGGTGTTTGTACACTATTTTTAACTCTGGGCCTGTAATGTGGAATCTCTGCGAACTTGTAAAACTGAACTTAGACTATGCCTCATAATTTTTCAGATGATAAAATGGAGAACAAGTAAAGTTAAGTAACTGGCCCAAGGTCACACAGGTACTAAGTGGCAGATCTGAAATTCCAGACCTCTGAATCCAGGACTGAGGTAGCTGTCCTTATGAGAACCATTTTCTTTTTTTTTTTTTGGAGGGGGGAAAGCAGGGCAATTGGGGTTAAGTGACTTGCCCAAGGTTACACAGCTAGTAAGTATGTCAAGTGTCTGAGGCCGAATTTGAACTCAGGTCCTCCTGACTCCAGGGCTGGGTGCTCTACACACTGCACCACCTAGCTGCCCCCATGAGAACCATTTTCAAAAGTGAAATTCGGGATCATTAAAATGGGTCACAGTTCTTTGGCATGCAGAATATCTCTATCTGTCCAAATCCCATTGTCAAGTAATTCTCTTGGATTGAAGAGGGATTCCGATTGGTCCAGAGGCTCTGTGTTACTCTAGCCCCATGCAAGATTTTCTGACCATTCAAGAGAACTAAGCTACTGGCTAGAGAGCAGGAACCTTGCCTGTCCTGGATTCCTCTTAGTAGATCCTGTGGGGACTTTTGCAGAAGGTAGCTGCTGGGAAATCTGCCCTTCTTTCTGAATAAGGAAGTAGAAATTAATTGGATAGTGGATTGGGGAAATTAAATGGAAAAACAGAAGAATCAAAGTCACTTGGTATGGTACCTTGCAAAAGAATTGGCCATGGGAGTACAGAAGGGAAAGATTATTAGCCTACTGACCTCCCCTGACTCACTCCACACAAACATTGCTTTTCAGTCTTTCCTTGAGTTCACTTAATTAATTTTTAAATCAAAATTCATTTAAGCCTATGTAAAGGAGAGGGAAGCATTGGACACAAAACTAAGTACTAATATTAAGGCTCATTGGGAGAAAGGTTTTGTGTGTGTGTGTGTGTGTCCAAGAAGGGAAAAACCTCCAGAAGACTCTGCAAAGACACAGCAGAAAGATCCCAGACTTTTTCATCCCCTTTTTTCTCTGATGGTCAAACTAGATACATTTCTCATCCACCAGTGAGAGGTAATGGGCCACGTTTGCACACATAATTTAACAGGGAGGAAAAAGTAGGCCTTCTTTGTGCTTCACTCCCAGCAGAGATGGGAGGGAAGCCAGTGATGGGCTCTCCTCCACAGTCATGCAAGAAGCATAACTAGGTAGGTACAAGATAAGTTTTTCAACTCCCTGGGGCTATGCAAAGACACCTCTCGAGTGAAAGCAGAAATTCAGCTCTAGTGAAGAGGCTTCCTGATTTACATAAGATGCACTCAGCCTAAGGGGTAATGTCTCCAAATTAAAAGTGACATTGCTCAAAGATCAAGATGTCTAAAACAAAGTCACTTCATTTCCAGAGTTAGCAAGGAGGGAACATGCTGCACTTTGGAAGCTCCAGAGAAGATGTTTCTAATCCCTACATAGACTATATAGCCAAGAACCCTATTGCCTTCTAGTTCCCTAATACCATTTTGGGCATGGGGTAGTACCTGGAGCACCAGACTGAAGAGTCAAAAACACCTGGCTTTGAATTGCACCTGAGAAACTTACAAGCTGTGTGACCCTGAGAGACTCATTTAGTCTCTTTGGGCCTCGCTTTCTCATCTGTAAAACTGGTATAATAGCTTTTCTTATGAAACAAGAACGTTATGAGGATTAAGTTGTTCAATTGTTTCAGGCATGTCTGACTCTTCCTGACCCCATTTGGGGTTTTCTTGGCAAAGATACTGGAGTGGTTTGTCATTTTCTTCTCCAGCTCATTAGACAAATGAGGAAACTGAAGGGTCATACAGCTAGTGTCTGAAGCTGAATTTAAACTCAGGTCCTCCTGACTCCAGGCCTAGCATCTATCCACTATGCCACCTAGCTGTCCCATGAGGATTAAGTTAGATGATGCTTGTAAAGTGCCTTGTAAACCTTAAATCCCACTGTAAATGTTAGGTATTATTATTACTTTGATGATAAAGTCAGTGTCCTCTGTCCTCACCACCATCGTCCAACACACCACCTTCTGCCATTCCTTAAGAATCTCTCTATTATACACCTGTCTCTACCTCCAGATATAGACACACCTGACTGAAATATCTATGAGCACCATCTAGGTGATTAATTAATCCATGTGGTCTAGTAGGAAAAGCAGAAGGCTAGAGGGCAGAAGATCTGGGATCTAATCCTGGTTCTGTATTTAACTAACAGCTCAGCTTCACTTCAACCCTCTGAGCTTCAGTTTTCTCATCTGTATTAATGAGCAAAACACTGTCCCTCTCCAGGCCTCTGTCTCACTATCTTTCAAAGGAGAGGGTTAGCTAGGTGGTCCCCAAAGTTGTCTTAGAGAATTAACACTCCATAAACTTGTGTTCTTGCATTTGGAATCTGGGAAGCCTTAAAAAAAATCATTTATTTGATTCCGAGAGTGGGTGAGTCAGGGTTGTGGGTCAACAGGAGATTGTTTTGCGCTGCAGAGATGGGAAGCCTGGGTTCTGAAAAAGGAGGAAATTTCTCAGTGTGGGGAGCCAGAGGTAACCTACCTCTGTGTTGTTCCCATGCCACCACACATAAGTCAGGGTCCCCACTTGGCTGGGCCACAATACAGCTGTTGCGTTGACCTCTTTGTTCTTGGTGGTGACGAAGGGAAGTGATAAGTGTACATGCTCCAAGGGACCTGTGGAAACAAAAGGGAACAGAAGCCACAAACGAGGAGATCTTGTAGATACACCTCCTTGAGGTTCCTTACCCAGTTTGGGGGAATGTGCCACCCTCCCCCAGCAAAATACATCTGATCTTTGAAGTGTAACAGGACACAGCACGCCAACACTCACATCATGATCAGCGCTATTCACAAGAGCGAGAGGGGAAGATCATTTCTCCATGTGGAAACAGACTGAAACGGGAATGTTTGGGAAGGAAGCCAAGAAAGCCTGGGCCTGCTTGGCTGCTGAGCCTCTGTCTGCTTCCTTATGGTTCATTTACCTAATTTCTAAACTACCAATCCTGACTACTGAGGTCAATTTAGCTCTAAAAAAGTAGATTCTTTACTAGGGGCCTTGGTACTGTTAGAGAGCTATGTTAGAAGGCCTGATTTGACAGGTGAAGAAACTGAGTCACAAAAGTGACTAGCCCCATATTCCATAGATAGTATGTATCAGAGACAAGGTTTGAACTCAGTTCCTCTGATTTCAAATACATGTCTCCTTCAAAATGGAGGCCCTTTTAGAGATGTCATGATAGACCCCTAGGTTATAGAAAAGGATGGTTGCAGAAATTCTAACTCTACTAGGAAACAACTCTGAGGGTTAAGTATTTAGCAGTAGATTTGGAAACAAAGCATCTGGTCTATGTTACTTAATACCTGTGGGAATCCTGGGCAACTAATCAATCAACAAGCATTATTAGACACCTACTATGTGCTATGCACTGTGCTGTCACTTAACTGCTCTTGGCCCCTATTTCTTCTGACAAAGGGTTGTCCAAGGCACCTTCTGGTTCTAAATTTACTTTTATGTGATTGATCTCAGCAGCAAAGATCACAGCCCTCCTTGTCTGGCGCTCTTTCTCTTTTATCTCCCTGTCTTTCTCATGTCATGCCCTAGTGATAGGACAGGAAGAGCAGAGGCAGCAGCTACAGCATGTTTATAAAGACCATTTGCTGGATTCAAGTGTCGCACTCTCCTAGATATGATAAACCTGCCCATTATGTCGCCCCTGTTCATTAACGACCCAACCATTGGTAGATTTTGCTCACATTGTGGGAGTACTATTTCTTTCAAGTAAAAATTTTCTTAAAAAACAAAATAAAACTCTCTAGTTGATACTGGTAGCAGTTAGAGTGAAGTCATCTAAAGTCTGCTGAAAAACTAAGGGTTAACCTCAGGGACCAAAGAGGAAATGAAACCACAACTGAGCACTGATTTGGACTTTTTTCCATCCAATTGACCCTTAATGAGTATAATAAACAGACCGTTAAGGTTGAACATAGCGTTGTCTACATGGTGATAGTCTGTAGACATCAGCCAAATGCCGGAGCATGGGCTCCTTGGCTGAGGAAGGAGTAAAGTTATTTCTTTTTGTGACTAATGCAAATAACTTGACTAGGTGAGTGTTTGCTTCTAGCTCAAAAGCTAGCCTCTTGAATAGCTAAGTGCAACACAGAGATGACTAGACACAGAAGGCAAGTGGGCACTACTAGTTATACAAGAGAAGGTATACCAACCTAGCTATATTGACTATGCTCTCTAGATGGACTTAAAAGCAGCCTACCTGCAGTGCACAGATAGGACAGCAGGTGGCGCTGTATCACCTATATCAAACGAAAAGCTAATTCTAGGGAACCAGAGAAGAGCTGAATTTAGGTGTTCCTCATCTGATGTCAGTTTGAAATCGAAGTGATGTTACAGCATGAAAGGACTGTCCTTACAATTCAGATTTAATCCCCTCATTTAACATATGAGGAAATTGAGGTTCAGAGGCTATGAATCCTATTCTAAGAAGTCAGCTTTCCGGCTCCCAGTTCAGCTTCTCTCCTTGCCCATGGGAGGGAAATGAGGTTCAGACGCCTACGTCAGTATCCTACAGGACTTCACTTCAGGACAATCTGGCTGCAAGTTCTGATAGCAACAGAGAGAGGGAAAGCTTGGGCATGAAAGCCAACCAAAGAGAGATTCCCTTGGTGAATCTTTTGGGAGAGAAGCACCCTTTCACTCCTAATTCATTGCATTTATAATTTTTCTTAAATCATTGCATGTATAATTTTTCTTAAATCAAGAACACCTCAAAATGAATGCCACATCTTGCAAATATCTGACAATGACTTGTTGGTCAGCTTCAGCAGCAGAGAACAGAAAGTTTCTATTTCCTTCCACCAGTTCAAGGGGGACCGATTTGTTCACTTAAAAAAAGGATAGTCCTCCCCCCATCCCCATCTGTGCCCTGGGGCCTATTCCTCTAGAATGACAGCAGCAAGTCTTCTCCTCTTCCCACCCCTCCCTCCTTCTCTCCTGGGCTACTTTTGTACGCCTCTAAGCTTCCAACCTGCCACAACAGCACGTATTGCAGCTTGTATCCCAAGCATGCCCCCTTATGGTGGCTAAGTTCTCATTTTGTTGCCTTTGCTTAGGATCTCAAAGCACTCTACAAGATAAAACTTGTGGCCACTATTTCATGGGACAAGGAAGATCTAGGGTTTCTCTTAAATGCCTCGGAGAATGAGTTATTAAACAACATGAAGACCTTAAGACTTCTGGCCTGAAGTCGCAAAATCACTAGTGCTATAATTTAAGATTTTTAGTCAAGAGTCCTGCTGATGTCTTCAAATGTTGTGGTCCTGAGAATCTCATCTGAATTTGGAGGCTGAATTTGTGTTTAGTAAAAGTCATCATATAAATGAAAAAGGGAAGTAGATATCTCCCCTAGAAAACAACAACCTAGATATCACCTCTATTATTCAGATAGAAAGTGATTACTTTTTTTCTTTGTTTTTATTTTTTAGGAGGATGGATTGGGGGAGGACACAGAATATGTGGCACTGGCAAAAAAAAAATGATCGGTAGATTGGGTGATGACACCCTAATTCCTTTGCTGACCAATCAAAAAATCATTTGAATACTTATAAAAAGCTACCTCCTCTTCATCTGAATTATTCATAAATTGGCAGTATCCCCTAGTCCTACTGAGAAAGAAAGACATTTACAAATGGCTTCTCTTTCAGGGGGTGGCCAGGGGAGGGGGAAAAGAGATCTCCTATTCATCTTTTTCCAACTCATTCTGCAACTCTGCACAGTTCCTGATGAGCTAACTGCAGGACTGGCTGAGCTAGGCAGCTTTGCCTTCCTGAAATCTGCATTCCTACCCAAGGAAGAAAACAGTCATTGCATCTTGTGGTTTCATTAGTTTGCAAACTCACAGAGCACTGTGGACACTCTCCCCAAGGAATTCCCTCCTGTCAAGAAGCAGCTGATTACCCAGCCGCTCCAGTGAGAAGCTGTCAGCCCAGTACTGGAAATAGCACCTCTGAAACATTTTCTCCATTTGTTTCTGATGACCTTTGCAAACTTTTATTAATAACCTCTGATTCTGGCTCAACTAACCTTTCTGTACTGGAGAGAGGAGAATGGAAGGGGTTGCCACGCAGCAGATTGTGTGGGAGCACCTACCTAGGGACAAGAT
This sequence comes from Trichosurus vulpecula, assembly GCF_011100635.1. Classification (NCBI taxonomy): domain Eukaryota; kingdom Metazoa; phylum Chordata; class Mammalia; order Diprotodontia; family Phalangeridae; genus Trichosurus; species Trichosurus vulpecula. The sequence goes on along the minus strand of NC_050580.1, from coordinate 107,151,887 downwards.
TCTGAGGAGGAGCCATTCTGTCAGCCCTGAGCCACTCTTCTAGAGTAATTATTGCCTAATTTCAGGACTGGGCAAATCCAAAGCCAGGTGTCATTGTGAAATGAACCAAAGCTCACATTCCATCAGCTCAGCTAATAGAGTGAACGGTCTGCAGCCACATACCTAGATACCGACACAAATGCATAGGATGGTTCAGGTAAAAAAAAAAAGGTGGGGAGTCAAAAGACTTGGGTTCTAGTTCCACTGCAGATGAATTGCAGCATGTGGTACTGAATAAGTTACTGAACCTATTTGTATCTCCCACTGGGAGATAAGCCTGATAATACCTATGGTATCATGGACATGAGGATGATAAATAAGGTGATAGAAAGAGGTGATCTAAGAGCTTCAGGGAAAAAGTGATGTATATTATGGTAGCCTTGATAAACACTATTCCTTGTTTCATGAACTTTTATATATTTTGGGGACAAATAATAGGTGGTTTACAGTAAAACTTTGATATGATAAAGTTAAACTTGTAAGTAATATGTTAGTCCTGCCCCTTAAGGTCAGTGTTATAAACGAGTTTTCTAATCTTAAGCTTGAGGAGGTGTGATTAATTAATCATATTGGCTCAACTACAACTATTTGGTGTGATGGGCACATCTAAATTTTATTATCAGAACCCACTGTACCTCTAAGATCTCTGAAATTCCTCTGTGTGACCATAAGCTCCTATCCTTCCATTTTACCTCCTCACTCCCTAATTCCTATTATTCCTGTTCTTTACCCTCATTACAATTTTCAGGCTTCTCAATTTCTTCCTATTCTTCTAATTATTCTGGCTGCAATTTCCTCTCTACCTAGGTTACACCCATGGTTAGCCATGTAAATAATGTTGTTTTTTCAAGCCTGAAGTGAATATGATGTCCCCTTAATTTTCTTCTGTATTCATAGTGCTACTCTCCAATGATGGTGATAACTCCTGCTATTTACCTATTCTATTCCCTACTCATAAGGAGCTGAACATAGCTGGAGGAAATCACAAAAATAACCTCAGATGGACCCTCCAAGTTCTGTGCAAATCCTTTTATCCATCTTTTATTGATTCTTTTTTTATATTTCCCATAGCCTCTTCTTTCCTCAAGCCTCCTTTCCATTTACTCTTAGCAGGTGGCATTATCTCCTACTTTACTGGGGAAAAAAAGAAAGAAGAAAATATTTTCCTAAGCCCCCTCTTCTTCCTAACATTTCCATTACTGTCAAGGGAACCACCATCCTTCCAATTACCTAGGGTATATCCTAGGTATCATCTTCAACTTCTCATTTTTTTTGCATCCTTTTCTAATCAGCTTCCAAGTTCTGACAATTCTACCTTTATAGCATCAATAATCTATCCCCCCTTCTCCTCTCTGATACTTCTACCACTCTATGGCTGGCCATCATCTTCTCCTTTCTTCTGCTGGTTGAGTTCCCTACCTAAAGTCTCCCAACTTCAGTCCATCTTCTACTCAGCTGTGAAGCTGATCTTCCTAAAGTCCAAGTCTGACCATATCAGTACCACCACCCTTCCATGCCTATCACCCCCAAGATCAAATACGAAATACTCTGTTTGGCATTCCAAGCTCCCCTACCTTTTCAGTCTTCTCACACCCTCCTCCTTGCCATGTATTTTTTGATGTGCAAGGACACTGTCCTCTTTACTGGTGCACAAACAATACACTCTTCTCAGTTCCAGACCAAACTGACCTACTCTCCATTCTTACTCACCATCCAGCCTTTCTTTTATCTTTCTCATGGATATGCATGTTCTACTCTCTATAAAAAGGTATAGACTTTGTTTATTGAATTCTATTTTCTGTTCAAGGTTCCATTCAATTAGACTTTTCATGTGCCACTTCCTCCACGAAGCTTTCCCAACCTCAACCGAAAACATTTTCTTTCTCTTCCAAGCCCTCATAGTATTTTTGGATGCTTCTTTTGAAGTGATCATTTTCCTTCCTCATACCTTAGTCACAGGCACATAAGTTCTTTCACCATTAGATTACAAGCTCTTTGAATAAAAGTCTGGGTCCAACTGTTCTTTCTTCATCACCTTACACAGTACTTCCCACATAGTAGCCACTTGTTACTATTATGACTGTTGAACTGAACTGCTATAGAAACATGGAACCCATAACAGGTTTAGGATACAAAATCAGAACACAAAAAGTTATGATTACCCAGGCCCTTCTTTTAAAGTCCAAGTCTGAGTCAGTTAACAACACATGAAATGCAATTGAATATGCCATAAGAAAGCAATTGAACATGCCGTAAGAAAGCAATTGAGTATGCCATAAGAATGTATGAATGAAAAGAATTCATAGAAAGAGAAGAGGACTTACACAAATGGATATGAAATGATATAAGCAAAATTAGGAAACCAATATACACAATGAGTATAACAACAGAAATGAAAATAACAACAAAATGAAATTGAATGTTGCTTAATTCTAATAACCAATATTGGTTCCAAGAGAAGAGTTAGTTTAAGAAAATGTACCTCCTTCCCTTCATTGCAAAAGTTGGGACAATGGTTGTAGAACATTTCCTAATACTACTGAGCACATTTATATATTAATTAGTTCCGCTGAACTTTTTTAAAAAAATCTTTAATCTTTGTTATGAGGGAAGGCTCACTGCATTGGGCAAAGGAGAAAGGAGGGCTATGTGTGGAAATAAATGTGATATGAAAACAAAAGATATGTGTGTCTGTGTATTTAAATGAATGTGTACATACACACATGCACATACGCACATATATAATGATCCAACTTATTTCCCTTGGAGATGGTGGCTACAAAATTCTAAAGGAAAGCAAATCTTATATTGTGGGAAATGTTTTTCCTCCCAGGAAATATTATAAGTAGAATCACAAAAGCTCAGAGTCTTTTCCAGATTTTGGAAAGAACCTTGGATTGGAAGTAAGGAAATGTGGATTCAAGTCCCATATCTATTACTTCTTAGCTTTGTGACCTCTAGGTCACATCCTTTCTTTGGGCTTCAGTTTTTTCCTTCTATAAAAATGAGGAAGTTGTATTAGATAATTTTTAAGGTCCCCTCACTTATAACTCCATAGGCAGATGAGTCGTTAGATTTCACTCTGGTAGAATCAATTCTTTAGAAATACAGGGAGATTATGAGCCATGACATCCTGATGTTGAGGTCAAGGTATAGTATGTTGGCTGTGCCTAATTGGTCCAATATGACTTCAGAAGGCTCCACCCCAGGTGGTCACAAGTAATCAGTTAGAATATTTGGGATGGAGATGTTCTGGATTTGCATTGCTCATGGTAACTTTATGCTGCTGTGATTCTGCTTTGCTCATGGTATACAACACCTTGGGATTTGGGAACAACAAGCTAAGCAGTCCTGTGACTTTCCAGGCATATTCTAGCAGTTGTAATAAAGTGAAGAAGCAGCAAGTTGATAGTGGGAACCTCTCAGTGGAGAAGCAACAGATGATAGTTTAATGGAAAAGACTGCCTAGCAGATGACATAAGTAGACCGATAAATTTCCTACCTTCTTGTAGCTACTATATTCAGATTGCTGACCTTCTCAGGCATATCTTCTGCATGAAGCCTTTCTTGATTCTTCCAACTACTCTAACTTGGTCACTTCCAAATGACCATAATTGAATTTAGCTACTTTGTGTGTATATTTTAATGCACTCATTAACTTTATATTTATGCTACATGTATTCTATATGTACTTGTTGCCTCCTCCATTATAGTGTAAGCTCCTTGTGGTAGGGATTGATTTGTTCTATTTACTTACATCCCCAGTATCTAGCACAGTGGTTAGCACATGGTAAAGACTTAATAAATACTTGTTTGATTGAAAATTGGACCACTGGATGGCAAAGTATGACAACTTCTGGAAAAGTTCTCTTTTGTGGCTTTAGTTGCCTGATTTAGAAGGTTACATAATGGAAAGAGCGTTGACAACCTCAGTTCTAGTTCTTGCTCAGTCTCCTACCCATTATGACACTTTGGAGAGTTACTTCCTCTCTATTTATGTTTTCTCGTCTATATAGCTAAGTATTTATCCCTAAGCTCTCTTAGCTTCCTTACAGATCTAAATTGCTATAACCAATCATCTTATGATCTATAGTTTTTTTCTCTCCCACACAACAGTAAGCCCTATATCAGACCATTCAGAAAACAGGAATATTAACCCACAAGGTGTTTGAACAGTATAAAGCAAGATTCTAAAACAGCCAAGAGGCATACCACAGAAAGACCAAATGAGGACAAGTAATCACCAAAGGGGTGAGAGAGTCTATTTGTGACATAGATTTCTGGCTTCAGCATTTAGATTGGCATATTCTTAGAGTCTAGAATGTCTAACATATACCTTCATCATGTATTCACAACTTAAGGGAGTCTAAGGGATCTTTACCAGTATGAAATAAACAAGAATGGTGATAAACCATCCAGAAAGGAAAGCAGAGGCAGAAATCCTCTGTAATACATTATCTCCTTTTTCTTCTTTCTCTCTTTCCATCTTTCTTTCCACTCCTTTCTCCCTCCAACTTCCCACCTCTGTCTCTCTTCCCATTTCTTATTCTCTCTGTGCCTCTCTGTCTCTTTCTGAAAAAAAAAATCAAGGAGTTCCATCCAGGCAGAATATTTTAGATTTACAGTCTTTAAAGGTATGCTACTCAAGGTATTTCATAAACCAACAACAGTAATAACATACAAGTTACATGTAAGTACAGGACGGCGCTGTCAGACCCCAGACTGTTGTCCACCTGAACAGTCACTCGGAAAATGCCCACATTCTGGTAGACATGTTTGATCCCATCCTCGGTGGAGCTGAGGTTGACATAAGACACTGCAATGCCATCGCCAAAGTCCACCTGGATGAGTGTCCTTTGCAGGTCACCCTGAGGAAAACAAAAATGGAATTAGGATATGTGGGCTTTCCTTGAATGTAGGATAATAGAAACTGGCCCTGTTTTCCCCTAAACCCAAACCTGGCAGTACTCCAACTGAAATACGACTGAAAGGTTTTATGATTTGGTAATAGGTTTAGTAATAATTTAAACCCTATTAATCAACAGTTACATAACACATTATACTTACAAAGTACTTTACATATATGTTCCCATGTGGTCCTCACAATAACTTTTGATATTGGCAGGGTAGCAATGATTGGATAATTTTTTTAATTTATTTGAGGAAATTCAGGCTCACATGGAGAGAACCAATGAGACTTGCCCAAGATCACATCAGTAATAAATAGCATACCCAAGAGAGAAATTCAGGCCTTCTTTATCCAAAGCTAGTACTTTTCCCCCTACATCATCACTGATCCAACGGAATCATGAACAAAAGATCCCCATTCATATGCTTGATGAATTCAGAAAATGTGTCATGGGTTCGAAAGAGGAAGAAAAGACTTCAACTGTTCTTGTCTATGTTAATGAGCCAAGGGACATATATAGTTCAGATGACTATCAAAATTACATTTTCCTCTCAATCTGAAAGTACTTTAATGTGTGCTAAACAACAACTTGGAGGCAGTCCTAAGTATGATGTGTGTGATAAAAAAAATCAAGCTTACCATATATTGTTATTTATCATTATGACAATAAGTTATTTATATTTGCACCATGGTTTATTATTTTTAAGCTATTTCACTACTAACAACTATATGAAAAATTGCTCCAAATAATTTTTTTTATTTTTTTTTTTGCAGGGGGGAAGGCAGGGCAATTGGGGTTAAGTGACTTGCTCAAGGTCACACAGCTAGTATATGTGTCAAGTGTCTGAGGCTGGATTTGAACTCAGGTCCTCCTGACTCCAGGATCTGTGCTCTACTCACTGCGCCACCTAGCTGCCCCTCCAAATAATTTTTTAAGAAAAAAGTGAAGATCAAAACAACTTTTAGTTTTCAAGACCCAGAAAACTGACAAAAGTGATACAAAATTGGAATAGTCAGCGTTGAAGGGGTTATAGAAAGGCAGACAAACTAAAGCCATTCTGAAAAGCAATTTTTAATTATACTAAAATAGTAAATGAAAAAATCATACCTTTTGACATAGGCTAGTCATCCACCCCAAGGAAGTTGAAAACTCCCAAATATAACCCCAAACTATTTACAGCAACATTTTTGTGGTATAGAAATAAAGTACTCATTGACTAGGGAAGAGCAAAACAAGTTGTGATGTACAAACATAATGGAAAATTCTTGTGCCTATAAGAAACAAACAAAAAATCAAGGAAGCATTAGAAGACATTTGAATTGATGGAGAGTGAAGTAAGCGGAATCAGGAATACAAGGATTCCGGGAAGATGGTGGAATAGGTCAGAAAACTTTCTGCTCTCCAAATTTCCTACACACACACACAAACACACATACACACACAAGACCGAACACCTCAGAGCAGCAGAAATAAACACAGGTAAAGAAGTTTTCCTCCTAAGACAATTTGAGAAGACCCCTGGAAAGACCTGACAGAGGCAGAGGTTCAGCCTGAGTGAAGTGCAAACACCTTCAGCCTGACTCTGCCGAATCAGAAAACAAGCCCTGGGGGCAGCTGGGTTGAGAGGCAGCCTCAGTCTTAGAAACTTTCAACTCACAGAGAGTGTGGGGGTCTGACAGCTGTTGAGGGATGCCAAGCCCAGCTGTGAGTGCTATAGTGAGAGGCAGGGACCCTGCTGGCTGTGGGCACTTACAGGAGTGCAGAGTTCCTGGTTTATGGTCTAGGGCAGAGAGGACAGCTGTAGTTTGCAGCCACTGGAGGACCACACGGAGCAAGATCATTTGTGGGACAGTGTGGCTAAGGATCCTAGCCATGGCTTAGGAGTGGAGACCCCAAGGTTGGGCCCCCAAACAGATCTCAGAAAATAACAATAAGAAGCATGTGAAGCTTGGGGCATCATTCCCCACACCTTAGCCCTACAACTTCATTACACTAATAGCTGCTAAAACCAAAATAAAACAAAAAAAATTAAAAAATGAATAAGCAAGGAGAAAGAACCCAACCATAGATATTTACTGTGGGGATAGTGAAGAATTGTATTCATATTCAGAGTAAGATAAAGGAGCTAAAAAAAAGCCACTCCTTTTTCAATGAGAAATGGCATATGGTTCCAAGCACAAAAAGAATTCTTGGAAGAACTTATAAAGGACTTTGAAAACCAAGTAAGAGAGACTAAGGGAAAATTAGAAAAGAAAATAAGGGCAATCCAAGAAAATAAAAGAAAAATTATTAAAAGAAAGTCAACTAATTAGAAAAAGAGAATCAAAAGCTTAAGGAAGAAAATGATAAGAGGCAGCTAGGTGGAACATAGAGCACTGGCCCTTGAGTCAGGAGGACCTGAGTTCAAATCCTGCCTCAGACACTTGACTCTTACTAGCTGTGTGACTTTGGGCAAGTCACTTAACCCTGCCTTGCCTTTCCCCCTCCAAAAAACAAAAAGGAAGAAAATGATTCCTTGAAAACCAGAATTGGGCAAGCAGAAGCTAACGATATTCTAAGACACTAAGAAATCATAAAACAAAACAAAAAGATTGAAAAAAAATAGGAGAAAGGGAAATATCTCATCTGAAAAATAGCTGATCTAGAGAACAGATTGAGGAGAAATAATACAAAAATAATTGGACTACCTAAAAATTATAATAAAAAAGAATCTTGAAAAAAATATTACAATAAATTATCAAATTAATTGCCCTGAAGTTCTAGCATGAGAAGGCAAAGTAGAAATAGAAAAAAAAATCCACTGATCACTACCTGAAAGAGATCCTAGGAGTAAAACTTACAAAAATATCATAGCCAAGTTTCAAAGCTCCCAGGTCAAGGAGAAAATATAGGAAGCCACAAGAAAAAATAAGCGATTTAAATATTGTTTAATAAGGACTACAATAAGGATTACACAAGACCTAGCAGATACTATGTTGAAGGACCAGAGGTCTTTGAATACTATATTCCATATAGTGAAAGAGCTGGTATTACGACCAAGGGTAACTTGCCCAGCAAAATTAAGTATAATCCCAAATGAAGAAAATAACAATAAAAAGGGACATTTAGCAAAACTCAAAGACTTTCAGGGTCTTGTGACAAAACCCCCAGAACTTAAGGGAAAATTTGACAAAAATATCCAGGAAAAATACAAGGTAAACATTAAAGCCCAATTATAAGAGACTCCATAAGGTCAAATTATTTACTTCCTATATGTGAAAATATTAGCAGTACTCTTATGATTGTCATCATTATTTAGGCAGTTTGAAAGAAAGGTGTGGACTGAGCTAAGTATGATGGGGCGATTCAAAACAAAATAAAACTGTCTAGGGAGAGATAAAAAGGAGTAAGTATCTCATACAAATGAGGCATAAAAGGAAAAATTGATACAGAAGAAGCTAGTAGGTGGGGAGGGCAGGTAGTGCTGGAACCTTACTCTTATCAGGAATGGGTTAAAAAGAGTATAAAAGTCTTCTCAATTCAGAAAGAAATAAGAGGGCAAGGGGATAAGGTTGGGGGAGAGGATAAAGGAGGAACTCTTAGAGGGGTGGGTAAGTTCAGGAATAAAAAGGCAAGGTAGTTGGTAAAAGTAAAGCAGAAGAGTGAGGAGCGATAGCGTAAATAGGGTCAGAAGGATAATGGGGAAAAATAGGAAGGAGAAAAATACACAACAAATAATTGTAGCTTAGAATGTAAATGGGAAGAATTTGCCCATAGAATGGAAACGGATAGCAGACTAAAAATTTAAATTCAACAAATTCAACAAAATTCAACAATTCAGGAAACATTATATAAACGAGAGACAGACACAAAGATAGAATAAAGGGCAAGAGTAGAATTTATTATGTAAAAAAAGCAGGGATAGTGATCATGATCTCAGACAAAGTTAAAGTTAAAATAGATTTAATCAAAAGTGAAAAATAGAGAAATTATACATATTATTCAGTATTGTTTTAGGGTATCTAAAATACCTAAAAAGTATATAATACCTGAGTGTATGCCTGCCAAAACACACACAGGAGCTATATGAACATAAACATAAGACACTTTTTATACAAATAAACTCAGATCTAAATAACTGAAGTAATATTTATTGTTCATGGGTACGTAAAGCCAAAATAAGTTTAAAAATAACAATTTTACCTAACTAATCTATTCAATGCTATCACAATTAAATTACTAAACAAAATATTTTACTGAGTTACAAAAAATAACAAAGTTCATTTGGAAGAACAAAAGGTCAAGAACTTCAAAGAATCCAGGAGAAAAAGATGTAAAGGAAGTAGATTCAGTAGTGCCAAATTTCAAACTATATCATAAGGCAAGAGCATTACTGAAGTGTAAAAAGGATAATTTTGATTATTTTAAATTAAAATTTTCTTCTATAAATAAAACCTATGTAGCAAAAAACCAGAAGGAATGCGGAAAATTTGGGGATGAAAACTCTCATAGACAATCTTTCAGGATGTGAATAGGTTGGAATATTGCTGTGGTGTAGGAAATGATAAGCTGCTTGATTTAAGGAAAAATGTGGAAAAACTTGGACTTATGAAGGAAAATGCTATCCACCTTCAGAGAAGGAGGAAATAAGCATAGAACGGTCTTATATGTATGTATGTATTATATGTGTATATGTGTGTATATATGTATCGGTGTATATGTAGCAGTGTATATGTGTATATATGTGTATGTTTATAGCTATCTATGTATTTGTGTGTGTATGTGTATCCATACTTAAATGGAGCCTTCTTTACAGTGGGTCAGGGGAGGGAGGGGAAAAAATAGAATAAAAAGTACACAGCAGAGAACAAAAGAAAACCAAAAAGGAAGCAAAGAAAAGCTGGGCAGCTTTGAAAACAATGTGTAGTATTTATTATATAGGTTTTCTTGAAATGGAAATTCATTGTTTTATATTGAATCCTGTCTTATGGTCTGCTGTGTACATGACAATGTTTTTTTTTTTCCTTTTCTCATTTTGTGTTTAAGTTTAAAATAAAAAAAAATTACCAAAAAAAAAAGAATCAGAAAAACAATATACATAATGACTACAACAATCTAAATGGAAGGAGCAAAAGTGCTGCTGAGGTACCTTCCAACTTGTGAGTTCTGTGCTTCTGTATCAAATGAATGCTCTAAAATTATAATGATCAATTTAATCTCCAGAACAGAGATAGCAAAATGTATCTGCTCTCTTCTTTGTAAAAAGGAGGGGAGGGAGAGAGAGAGAGAGAGAAAGAGAGAGAGAGAGAGAGAGACTACGGAGATAGTATATTTTGTAATGTTAGAAAGGATTGATGTGCTGGTTGGTTTTCCTGATCTGTTTTTTTTTAACTGTATGTTATAGGAGATGGCTTGCTTGAGGGGAGGAGGACTTGACTTTGTGGGGGTGGGGTGGGGGGTGGATATATTTAGAATCAAAGGTGATATGAAAACATAAAATTTAACAAAAAATAAAGTTTGAAAAAAAACTTTTTAAAAGTGTTTGGACCTTTCAGGAAAAACAAACAAATAAAACTTCCCCAGTAGAATGGAGTACTTCAGAGTGCATCATTTCCTGAAGCACCAATTTATTAAAAAAAAATCATTTCCTTTCTTTATACAAAATCTGCTTCATAACAAGATGTCAGCCTTTCCTATTTGAAAGGGAGAAAAAGGAGGGGAAAAAACACCTTTGAACTGTAAGTATATTTTCCATTAAGTAAGGTTCACATAGCATCACATTTTTGAAAAGGCCAAGCTTAAAATGCTGACATTTAAAAGATGTAATTCAGAGGGGAGAAGAAAATAGAGTAAGCCCTGTAAAGATATGCAACCCTGATCCTGTGCTCCATTTGCACCTGGGAAATGTGGGTGGGAAACAAGACAGCTTCAGAAATAGGACAGCCCCAAACTGAACCCTCTTGTGGAAAAGGAAAACCTTGACAGGATCCAGAAATAAAAAATGGCTTTGAGACCCTCAAAGAAGGCACAATTTCAGTAAGAGACAGGTTATACCTGCAGGAATTCCCCCGTACCAAAAAAAAAAAAATAATAGCTGTCCTAGCCAATGGACCCTATCTGTAGATTCAGTATGGCCAGATTGGGGGAACTTCTCAGTATCTCTTTGGGTTTTTCTTTCAGTAAGCTTCATTTTATTGGGGCCAGAAAGGAAGTCAGACCTGTGATTAGTTTTATGCTGGCACCCTCTTACTTGACATTTTTTATATAGATATGGAATAGTAAATGGAGAGAGGGCCAACCTGGGAGTTAGAGATCTGGGTTCAAGTCTTGTCTATGAGCGAACCACTTAATGTCTCCCTTTCCCCAGTGTCCAGGATAATTTCTCTAAAACTATAAGATATCAACAAGATGATTCTGTCTCCTAGCCTATAATAGTTTCCCGACTGATGTCCTTGCATGCATTTTTTTCTCCTTTTGAATCTATCCTCCACACAGCTGCCAATATTTTTAAAGCACAGATCAAATAATGGCATCTCCTTGCTTAAATAACTGCAGTGGTTAACTATTGTTTCTAGGATAAGTTGTGAACTCCACTATTGGTGTTTAAAACCATTCATAATTGGGCTTTAGCATAACTCTCCAGGTTGATTACATATTGCTTTCCCTCATGCAATCTACTGTCCAATGAATCTTCTAAATCACTGGTGTCAAACTCAAGCAGAACGTGGGGCTGCCATTTCATACATAAGGATCCTTGTGGACCACATAGTGATAGTTTTTAAATGTGATGTTATCTATGTTTTATTGTATCATTATTTGTTTTGTTTAATATTCCCCAATTACATTTTAATCTAGCTCAGACACACTTGGGGCAGTGAAGGTGGTGCAGTGGATAGAGTGCCAGACCCAGGATCAGGAAGACCTGAGTTGAAATCTGCCCTCAGACACTTAATAACTGTGAGACCCTGGGCAAGTCACTTAACCTCTGTTTGCCTCAGTTTTCTCATCTGTGAAATGGGGATAGCCCCTAGCTCCCTGGGTGGCTATGAAGCTCAAATGAGATAATAGTCATAGAGCCATTAGCACCATGTTTTCCATATAGTAAGCAGTATATAAATGTTAGCTACTGTAAATATTATTATTACATGGAAATGTTGTGGGCCACAAATGTCTGTGGGCTGTGTGATTGAGACCTCAGATCTAAATAACATTCCATCTTTTTTCTCCACACCTTTACAGAGTCTGAAAAACTCTCCCTGTCACCTCTTGGAACCTCTAACTCCCTTTAAAGCTCAGCATAAGCACTACCTCTTCATTAATCCTTTCTGGAAGCCATTTCCACCTTGTTAAGCCAGTCTGCCACTGCCCTAATCACTTTTCATGTATTTTCCATACATCTTGATAATGCAAGCATATATTCCTCTCAACAAAACAGTAAGCTCATTGAGTGGAGGGACTGTCCCACTATTGTATCTTTAGGGACTAGCACAGTACTTGGGATGTAGTGCATGCTTAGTGACACCTTACTGATTATCTGCATTGCTAGGGGTACTTTCACAACATCGGAGATCCTGCCATCAATGAAATCACAGCTCTGGACTCCCGACTCCTCTAGTCCAGTTATACTGAACCACAGAAGTCACTAACATAGGCATGCTAGCATAGAGGTGGCAGTAACAGGGGCAGAGATATTGTATGTTACAGATTGCAGTGAAAAGAAGTTAGGACCATGAGCAGGGGCAGATTCTCCCTGTTATAATATCTTGTTTATTTACCCCCATCCTTCAAGTAAGTCACTATTATCACACTGAAGTATTTTAAAGATGCATGATTTCATCTCTATGGTTTACTCCTCCCACCAACATCACTCCCAAACCCATAATCCTTAGAAGATGATGTTTGTCAGTTATTGTCTCTCCCCAGCCACCCCCACCCCCGCCACGATCCATTAAAAAATGCAAAAAGATCTGTTGATTAACTTTTAGGTTTTAAGGGCATTTCTCAGAAGACACATATATGTATGTGTATGTATATATTTATTTATAGGTATATATACTCATATGGATGTATATATACATATATAACATGTATATATATACATCCATATGAGTATACATATACACATATATATATAAACATACATACATACAGGTGTATATATGTATATATAGTCATAGTACAGAAGCATAATTCTATTAAAATTCAATTGGACCAACCATATACTCCCTTCTTGTTGATACCCAATCAGATTCTCCAAGACAACTTCTCTAGACCACCTCTCTTCTCTAATACCCAACTACAGCCCTGCCCACCATGGTTTCATCTGATTACCTTGCTAACTTAAGGAAAAAATCCAAATCAAATTAAATAAGATTTGCAAAATGCTTAGCCTGACACATAGTTGGCACTTAAATACTTATTCTATTCTAGATCATAGGGTCACAGATTATAGAGTCATAGATCATGAGATAAAAGATTAGAGCTGAGAGGGAGTTTAGAGGTCATCTAATCCAACCTCTTTACAGATAAGGAAACTGAGATTAACATCACACAGTCCTGTTATCATTTAGCTCAATTTCACACAATAGCCTCTTTCTGTTTTTGCCCATCCTTTCTTTCCCTCATCGTTCATTCATTCAAACAACATTAATTTAACATTTAATACGTACAGTATGCCACACTAAGAACTGTAGGAAGATTTAGTCCCTGTCCTCTGTGAACAGTCTAATGGAGATAATTAGATATACATGGCCAAATATAATTCAAATTAGGGTATAAGAAAAATCAGCAGGAGATAGAGTTCTTCATTGTCTAAGCAGTTTTTTTTTATTCTCATCCTGGGGCAGCATCTACCAAACTAGGGTTTCCATATGTCCCATAATACTTGGGTCTGTGACTTCTTTGACCTTTTTCCTAATGCATGTAAGGATATGTTTGCTATTTAGGATTTTTGCAGCTGCAAATGCGATCTGTCCTTTGGGGATGTAAATAAATTGGCATCTCTCCTCTAGAGAATACATACGGTTGGACAAACATTTACTCAAGGTTGTAATGATAGCTGAGTGCCCCCTTTTCCCTAATATTAGTATCTTCATACATATTAGTAGCTTATCTTTCCTCTAGAAATCTTATTGCCAAACCCCTTCCAGAAACTAGATCAGCATTCGCATGTAGAATTCAAGAGGGAAATTTGTAAGTCCCTTGATAAAATGGCCTGTTCTCTTACTTGAAAAGGTATCCTGAGGCCAATTCTCATAATGGCAAACAATTTAGAAATGGAAACACCTCCCAGGATATTTGTGCCCATTATTTATTTATTATGCTGCATTGCTATATTTAATTGTTTCTAACATCTTTTTGATTGTGGATATAAGCTTCCAATCCATATGAAAGTGGTCTTCCCTAAAAATTAGGATTTTATAATGTCTATCTGGGCACAAATGATTCAAAAGCACCTTTCACATCTCCATGTGAAAGGACTTTGACTGAAGACAGGGCAAACAAATGTTCTATTGTGAAGCCCCTCATCTCATTTAATCAAAGAAAATGTTCAAAGTTTCCAAAGCCTTGAATTAGAACAAACCACTAAGTTCATGATTACCCACTAATCACTGTCCTAGAAACCTGGAGTATCAAGAAACTGAAGGAATATCTTAAATACATGATCAGAAATGGCAATGATTTTTGTATAAAAGGGAACATTGGGAAGCCAGCCACCGTTCTAGCTGCTACCCTCCCCCTGCTCCATGAACTGATCTGACACAGATTTGAAAATTTATAGCATCCCTCATTTCCAGACCTCTGTTGTTGTTGATCAGAGGTTCAGTCCTATATGAATCTCCATGACCCTACGGATCATAGCATGCCAACACTGTCTATAGGGTTTTCTCGGCAAAGATACTAGAGTGGATTGTCATTTCCTTCTCCAGTGGATTAAGGTGAATAGAGGTTAAGTGACTTGCTCATGGTTATACTGCTAGTAATTGTCAGAGGCTGGATTTGAATTCAGGTATTCCTGATTCTGGAGAAAGGGCTGAGAGGGAACTCTGCTATTCACTGTGCCACTTAGCTGCCTCCAAGGCAAACAGAGGTTAAGTGACTTGCCTAGGGTCACATAGCTAGTAAGGGTCTGAGGCTAGATTTGAACTTCGTTATTCCTGGCTCCAGGCCCAGTGCTCTATCCAACAAGCCATCTAGCTACATTTTTCCAAAAATCCCATTTGCTTAGCTCTTTTGTCCATAGGGCTTTTCTTTTTTCCTTACCTCATGCATATGCTGATTTTTGACAAAATCAATCATTAGAAGTGGTATTTACAATCACTTGGAGTGGCATTTACTGTCACTTTATGAATTAAATGGGTGAAAGAACCTTATGTAGTCTCTTTTTCTTTTTAAGGAAAATATTACAAACTCAGAGAAATTCCAAAAGACATGTATGAATTGATACAGAGTGAAGTGAGCAAAAATAGGAAAACAATTTTTTAGTAACAACAGCATTATAAAGAAAACTGTTTTGTAAATATTTAAGAATTCTGATAATTGCAATGAAAAACTATGACACCAGAGGACCATTGATGACGTAGGCTACCAACTTCTTTCAAATTATTAATAACTGTATGAATCTTCGAAATGACTAAAAATAAAATGAATATAAATCAAAACACACATGAGATTTAACCTCACTCACACCCAGAAAATTGGTAAAATGGTGGCGTGAATGGAGGAAGTGCTCCAGGAAGGCGGGGCCGAGAGAGAACGCGGAGCGAGCTGGGGTTCTAACGCCGAGCACAGGTGGGCAACATTCCATATGAAGCTACAGAAGAACAGCTAAAGGATATCTTCTCAGAAGTTGGACCAGTTGTCAGTTTCAGGTTGGTATATGATCGGGAGACAGGAAAACCAAAGGGTTATGGCTTCTGTGAGTATCAGGACCAAGAAACAGCCCTCAGTGCTATGCGGAACCTGAATGGCTGTGAGTTCAGTGGGAGAGCACTTCGAGTAGACAACGCTGCTAGTGAGAAGAACAAAGAGGAACTAAAGTGCCCCCATCATTGAATCTCCCTATGGAGACCCCATCAGCCCTGAAGATGCCCCAGAATCCATTAGCAGAGCAGTTGCCAGTCTGCCACCAGAACAGATGTTTGAGCTGATGAAGCAGATGAAGCTTTGTGTCCAGAATAGTCCCCAAGAAGCACGGAACATGCTGCTCCAGAACCCCCAGCTAGCCTATGCTTTGCTACAGGCCCAAGTAGTGATGCGCATTGTGGATCCAGAGATTGCACTGAAGATTTTGCATCGGCAAGCAAATATCCCATCTCTGATTCAAGGTAAGCCGCAGCCCAGCCAAGGACCTAGTGCGCCAATGAACCAGCTGAGTACTCCAGCCTCTCAACCGCAGCCCTTGGGTGGAATGCATGTGAATGGAGCTCCTCCTCTGATGCAACCACCTCTGCCAGGTGGCGTTCCTGCACCAGGAGCACTGCCCACTGCAGGACCTGGCCCTGGCCCCTTGGCTCCTGGAGGTGGGATGCAGTCCAAGGTTGGAATGCCAGGCGGTGGGCCAGTATCCCTAGACCGGGGGCAAGGGACCCTACAGCACTCGCCCGTGGGACCCCCGGGCCAGACCCCAGAGCCCCTATGCAACGTGGACCTATGCCTGCTGGCAGCCCACCTCCCCGAGGTCTTTTAGGAGATGCTCCAAATGACCCACGTGGAGGGACTTTGCTCTCAGTCACTGGAGAAGTAGAACCCAGAGGTTACCTGGGGCCACCCCATCAGGGTCCTCCCATGCACCACGTCCCTGGCCATGACAGTCGTGGCCCTCCCCACGAGATGAGGGGAGGGCCACTGGGAGAGCATCGGCCTCTAATGGGAGAGCCTAGGGGACCCATGTTGGATCAGAGGGGTCCACCCATGGATGGCAGAGGCGGAAGAGACCCAAGAGGGCTGGAGGCCCGAGCCATGGAGGCCCGAGCCATGGAGGCCCGAGGCATGGATGCCAGAGCAATGGAAGCCAGGGGAATGGAGGCCCGAAGTTTGGAATCAAGGGCCATGGAGGCTAGGGGCATAGATACAAGAACAATGGAGACAAGAGGCCCTGGCCCCAGAGGCCCAATGCCTGGGGGACTCCAGGGACCTGGGCCAATCAGCATGGGAACAGGTAGCCCACAGGGTCCCAGGCAGGTCCCAGGCATGCAGGGATCTGGTCTGCAAGGCAGAGGTCAGCCTGGGGGATTTAGTCCTGGACAGAACCAAGTTACTCCACAGGATCATGAAAAGGCCGCTTTGATTATGCAAGTGCTCCAACTGACCGCAGACCAAATTGCTATGCTGCCTCCTGAGCAACGGCAGAGTATCCTGATTTTAAAGGAACAGATACAAAAATCGACTGGCGCCCCTTGAGTGGTGAGCAAATGGATGCCCTGCTGGAGAGGGCAGAGGGCTGGGGGATTCTGCTTGGGTCGCTTCCATGCTCACCTAGGATGCTCAGCATGAGGACCTTTGCTTGTTCCTCCCGATCTCTACTCTGCTTCTACAGGGCCAGTCCAGCCCCTGTAGGGTGGGGTGATACTGTAGGCTGTTGGCCCATTGTTCTGTGTAGTTAATCACCTCAGATATGCATTTCAATAAATGCCTATGTATCTTAGTAACCAGTATATTTACTTCTGAAGCAAATTCTGATGTGAGAAGAATAGAACCTGTAGCCAAGGAAGCAAATGGTCAAAAAAAATCCACCATAAACTCCGACACGTTTTAGAGGAGTTCTTACGGGCTGATACATGGCTCACCACACATTATCACGCTTTCTCCTTGTCATACTCATCTTCCAAATAAACTCATCATGACACACACAAAAAAAAATTAGTAAAAATGTAAATAATAACTTTAGTGAATTGTTGGTAGAGTTGTCAATCATTTGGAATTATGCAAATGAAATGACTTCAATGTCCCCTTTGACCCAGAGATTCCATTACTAATCATATATGGCAAAAAAGTTATTGATAAGAAGGAAGTCCCCCTTTATTCATTAAAATATTCATAGTAGTACTTTTCAAAGCTAATAAAGAATTAAAAACAAAATAGACAACTGTTGATTGCCGAATGGCTAAACAATCGTGGGACATAAATCTCATGAAATAATCCTATACTGTATTGATGAATATAGAGAAACATGTAAAGACTTAATGGGAAGGGGAATAGCTTTTGTATAGCACCTACTATGAACCAGGTACTGTGCTAATATCCCATTTGATCCTCAAAACAACTCTGTTAGGTAGGCACATTATTATCCCCATTTTACAGTTTTAGAAAGTGAGTCAAATAAAAGTTAAACGACTTGCCCAGAGTAACACTAGTGTCTGAGGCTGGATTTGAACTCAGGGCTTCCTGACTCCAGGCTCTAACCTTTGTACTACTTAGTTGTCTTGACTTACGTGACATTTCTATATCATCACATAGAATGAACTAAAGAGAGACAAGAAACAATATACAAAATGACTCAAACAATGTAACTGGAAAGAATAACCATCAAAATGTTAACATTTAATGTTGCAGAATTACAAAGAATAAGAATGATTTCAAGGAAGATATAAGGAGCCACCCACCCATTCTTTTGCAAAGGTTATGTGAAGAACAAGTGTCAACCCCTTCAGAAGTGTTTTTTTTTTACATATTTGCACTATATTTCTGTATAAATTTTCAGATTATTTCAATTTATTGATTCATTTAATGATTTTTTTCTCTTCTCTTTTTTCCCCCTTAATATATTCTTTATTATATGGACTGACTCTTTGGAAGGAGAAGAGGGGTAAAGATAGGGATAGTGGGAGAAATTCAAGCAATGTAAAACCAAAACAAAAATCAATAATATTTATTTAAAATTATGTGCACAGAAGAGAACAAAATGAATTTCAGAAAGAATCACAGATAAGGACGGCTTTGAAAATAACATGTTGAATTTATTATATGCATTTTAAAAAGCAAACTACAACAGATTCACTCTTTCACATAAAATTCTCTTCCTGTTGTACTTTGTACATCTCTCTCCTTTAATATCATTTTTTAAAAATAGAGCTAATTTGCATAACCTAGATCAAGCTTTGCTTCCTCCATGAAGCCCTTCTGGATTCACTTTCCTCTTAGTAATGTAGATTGATACTTGCTGTGTAATTTATAATCTTACAGAGTTGTCTGGGGGTACTGAGAGCTTAAGTGATTTGTCCAGATTTGCACAGCCAGTATGTGAGAAAAACTGAGTCAAGGTCTTTTAGATGTCCAGTCCAGTTATTTATCCACTAGGCCACACAGAAATGCACTTAGATTATAATTATATTCTGTTTTCCATCTGTTATTCAACAATTGTCTTACTCCAGTGTCTTATCTGGGTATAGAGGAAACCAAAGATTTTCAAGGGCTTGACAAGAGCTTCCAAGACTATGCCATCAAAACACATTATGTCAAGCATAAGCCCAGAAACAGATGCTGTATCTGTAGCACATGGACCAACTGACCTAAGTATGGAGATTCAGTTCATCACTAAAAGGATGACTACTAGACAGTGTTTGTTTTTTGTATGTTGTTGTTTTGGCTTGGTTTTGGCCATGGCAACACATGAAACAGACAAAAATACCAAACTGTCCTTATTACTATGAAGCCACCTCCCCACTCCTCTCCATTACTGTAACTGTCAGAGTGGCAGAAAAGAGGAGAGAGTCTAGATATCATACATGTGAGCTAATGAACAAGCAATTCATTTAACTATAGGCAACCTAAATACTGAAGGTTGGATAGAGAATCCTGGTTCAAGTCTTCCCAATGGCTGCGTGAACCTGGGCAAGTCTGTAAACTCTCAGCATCTTCAGGCAACTCTGTAACCTTACAAATTGCAGAACAGGTCCTGATCTTCATTGGCAGTCTAAGTTTCTCTGTCTAGAGTTCCCTATATTGACAAAATCAAAGGTCTGGTCCTAAAATAAAGTGAGTTACTGGTCCAAACCTTAATAAGCTAAAACAGGGGGACCTGAACCACACCCAGATTCACTGTATTTCAGTAAAATCATGTAAGATACAAAGAAAATTGCAGATGAATGGGGAGAGTGGGGCGGCCTGTGAGTTCTCCTCATGGCTAGAGTTGTTCTTTCCAAAGATATAAGCAAACATTACTTTCTAGGTTGTGTTGTTGTTCAGTATCTCAGTTGTGTCTGATATTTCATGATCCCACAGACCATAGCCTGTCAGTACTGTCAATGGGGTTTTCTCGGCAAAGATACTGGAGTGGGTTGCCATTTCCTTCTCTGGTGAATGAAGGCAACAGAGTGAAGTGACTTGCCCAGGGTCACACAGCTACTAAGTGTTTGAGGCCAGGTTTGAACTCAGGTCTTTCTGACTCCAGGCCCAGCACTTTATCCACTGAGCCATGGTATGACACCTCATCATCTTGCCTTCTTGCCTTACAATGCTCATGACAAAAAAGAGGAAAATGACCATCATGTATACTCTCTTGCAGAAGAGAAGGAATGGGTGAAAAAAGCACCAATAAAGCCTCAGTGCAATGCTCCAAGCCTAGCAAATGCAGGAATACAAACAGAAAAGGAAGAAAGTATCTGCTCTGAAGGAACTCATATTCCATTGGGGGAGACAGCATAAGTTTCAGCAGCAAGTCACATGGAAAGTTCCCATTATTCCTAAGGTGAAATGGCAAAGCAAATGATAATGAATATTCTTTGATGTCATTTCTACAGATATGCCACGTGTGTCTGTGATGTTGAATCACTTGTCAATGCCAAGCACCTTTGCAGTAAGAACTTTCTTTTCTGGATTTTCAGCAGCTGAAGAGGCAGTACTTCCAGTATCCAAGTTGCTTCTCCAGAGGGGTTGCTTCTCAAGATGATGGCTGAAGGGGCTATGCTGGAAATTAGATCGGTTTTCTGAAGGCAGAGGAGGGGGAAATGCTGCTACTGCAAGAGCTCTTAGACTTATCAGTTCTATGATAGGAATTAGTAATTGGTGTTGGTGGTGGGAAGGAAAATGGACACCTTCTCCATAGCAATTGTTTCCCTCAATATTGGCTGTGGCTAGAAAACAGAGCTTATCATCTTGGAAGTTCTGCTCTTTCCAGGGATCTTGGGTTCAGGGTCCTGGGTTATCTCCATCAAAATCTTACGGTTGTTGCAATTGTGATACAGGTTTGATGTACCTGACACTGGATGCCTCCTGTCTCTTTCTTAGGGTTCCTTGATGCCTTAGTTGGGTTGATTTCACTGGCCTGTAGGCAAGAAATTCTACCAAAAAATGATCAAGATCTAAAAATCCTAGAAACATGATTTCTGAGCTGAAAGGAACCTTAAAAGTCATTTAATTTAATGCCTTCATTTTATAGGTGGTGAAACTGAGGGCCAGAAGAGTAAAATGACCTCTCTTCAATCCAGAGGCACTAGACTCCTTGCTATCCTCATACAATAGAATCTGTCTCCCTATTCCAGGCATTTTCATTGGCTATCCTTTATGCCTAGAATTTTCTTCCTCCTCATCTCCATCTTCTAGTTTCCCTATCATCCATCAAATTCCAGCCAAAATTCTACCTTCCACAAGAAGGCTTTCCTGGTCCCGTTCCTTCTGTTGAGTGTCTCCAATTTACCCTGCATATATCTCATTTGTCCATAGTTGTTTGCATAGTTGCCAGGGACTGGCTCTTTTTGCCCTTCCATGTATCCTAAGCACTTAGCACAGTGACTAGCACATAGTGGGTGCTTAATCAATGCTTGTTGACTTGCCTTAGGTTACATGTGTAAGCAAAACAGGGATTCCAACCCAGGTACTCTAAATTCAGATCAAGGAATCCTTCTAATATGTTGCCCCTAAACTAAGTCAACTTGATAACCAGGGAGCTTGGTAACAACAAAGCTTTAAAAATAGTTTGGGATCTACAAATGAAAGAGACCAATGATTTTAAAGATACTTAGCATCCTACTGCATGTACAAAATGAATATTTTCTTCAAGAAATGAGCTGGAAAGTTCTCTTGCATTAAAGATGTGAAAATAACACTATGGTTTTTTTTTAAGAAGTAAATGGACTATATCATAACATACCAGACCAGCCTTGTTACTGACGTAGCAGTTATTTCAGAATTAGTTGTCTGAATGTAGTCAGATGACAGCCTAGTTAGAGCAAAGTTCAAAGCAGTCACCAAATTAGGGGAAAGGATAAAGGCATGATGAAATCAATCCGTACAGCTACAGTGGCTCCAAATGGAGCTGCTTAAACCACTTCTTGATTGTGACTAAAAAATGGAGAAAAGAAAAAATGGCTCCAATTATGATTATTTCTTAGAGATGTTTAACCAATGCTAAATGGTCTTCTTAAGAATGAATCTGAAAGGGGCTAGAAACCAACTTGGCCAGTAAACTTCTAAGCTCTTTGCCAAGCAGAGAGACATGAAGGCCGAAGATAACAGTAGTTTAAAGTGCAAGATAATTTGCCAAATATTGTGGAGGGAGATGAGTAAAGACTATAGAGTGGTACTAAATCATAAAACAGCAAAATTCAGTTGAAAGATAAAAAGTAGGCTAGAAAAAATTTGGCAAGGGATCCAGTAAACAAGGTCATGCTGAGAACATTTGATTAAACTAGAAGGAAAGGAACAGATATGAATTGAAACAGATCTTTTAGGGTTTTAAGAGTGATCTATTTTCACTGAGGACAATACCGAAACCACCAAATTTGGACTTTAACAGCTCAGAACTTGATGTGTGTTGAGAAGAAATGGCAGTTGCACTTAAGAAGATGAAGTTGGGAAGAGCATCTGGACCCATTCAGCCCTGAGTCAGCACTAGGCAGTGGGGCTCGTCTGGGCACTGGCACAAAATGGGATGAAGGCACACAAACCCCTGGAATAAAACCATTTAAGCTTCCAGGAAGCAGCTTGAATTTAGACAAAGTGTTAACTCCCTTCAATTCCTGCATTTTTGGCTTTCTAATCATTGGCACATTCCTTCGTCATTTGAATTCTCTGGTTGGCAACCAATTCACTCATTCACCTTAACCCCTTAAATCTCTGTGTTCTGTCATCATTTATATTTGTCCCTGTCTTGACCTTTGCATTACATTTATTCTCTTCTTATTGGGTTTCAACAACTCCATCCCAGGAAAAAGTTACTTCATTCCCAACCTTTGCTCCCAATGACATGGAGATGTCCCTAGTTGCTACTATTGTCAGCCTGTTTCAGGCAGCCAGGCAGTTTTGTTGCCCAAACTCTACAAAGAGACAATTTATCATTTCAATACAAGAGTGACCATTTTCCTAACAAAGGGCCCTAGAGACCACATAGTTTATAACAACAGCTGACTCATACAATCAGGAAACATTTGGGACCCAGAAAATTCTTGGCTGAATCAGTGCTTGAGGTCTCAGAAACCACCTAGAATCTCCCAGACTTTGCCTAGTAAGTAGAAGACCTTACATTCCTGGCCCAATGAAAATCATTTATGAATATCCATTCACTCTTGGGAATTCGCTATAGACTGGGCAAACATGGCCTTCATGGTATCCTGTCCAGCAGGGTGGATTATCCTTTCTCTATCTACTAGCTCACAAATAATAGTGTTCCAGTGGACAAGGTAGAAATATTTCTTCTCCAGAGGCTCTGAGAGATTTTTGACATTAGTTGCACAAGAAAAAATAGGCCAAAGTAGAATATGCTAGTCTTATTGTGAAATACCACCACTCTGATAAATGAGTTTCTGAGAGGTGCTTGGCTAGACCCATTATGGATTAGCCCTATCTGACACCTGTCTACATTTACCTGTCGCTATGTGTACATTAAGGCAATTAGTGTACAGTGGAAGGAACAATGGATTTGGATTCAGAGAACACAGGCTCAAATCCTTGTTCTGATATTTAATTTAGTTGTATGATCATAAGCAAGCTATCCTGCTTCACTGGGCCTCAATTTCTTTTCTTGGTAATTGAAAGTATTGGAAAAGATGACTTATCAGATCCCTTCCAGTTCAATATGAGCTTTAAGACGATGAGTTCTTCCAGTTACAAGGCACACTCTAGCATTCTCCTAGCTCCATTGATGAGAATCAGTTGCCTAAAATGTAGAAATTAGTATAGTTCAAGGAAAACCATAACTAGCCTACCCTTGCTACTTTTTCATGAAATTTCACCCAAGCAGCATGATAACCACAAAACAATTGAATTTCCACAAGTAAGGTGGTGGTAAGACTGCCCACTTTCCCTCCATTCTCTATACCCAAAACAGAACCTTGAATGTCAACACCATCAGAGATTGGCAATCTCTGTTTTTGACACCAGATCTAATGGATCAGTTGGGAAAGAGCAACCTAGGCCTTTGTGGGGCTTATCATATGGTCTGGATCCAAATAGGGTTTAACTGAAGATGGCTTTCCAGAGCTGGTACTGACTGTGAAAATAAAACCATATGTTTTGGGTTCTATAATAGCTTTCCAGGTTTTCAGAGGTTCCTGAATTCAGTATTTTAATACCTACAGGGCCAAAAGGGAGTGGTTTAGCTCAATTATATTTTCATCTGCTGGTGGGATGCTCACCCACCTAATGAAATAATTTTTGTCAAACAGTCACATCAATTCACTTAAGACAGAGGTTATTCTATGGTAGGAGACCTCCTGGCACACCAAAAGACCTACCATTTTTCCTCATCTTTGTAAGTTACTATCACTGTCAATTCCTTGCTTCTTTGTCCTGAGAGTACTCCTTGTTAACTTGATTGCTTCAAGAAATTTGATTGAATAGTCAAGGTTGCTGAAGCCGTCTATAACTTGGAGAACTAGTTCATTTTAGCACCTATCATAATCAATATACTTGGATATGCCCCCAAACAATTGATTACAGAAGCAAATGCCTCTACTATTGTTGTGGGGGTTGCCTTTTCATTTTGCCTATTACTCTCATTCTTATCCCAGTCAGGCATAGATTTCTCCTGAAAGTAGGACAACATAGGAATAGTTCTACAGAATCTACAATGAGCTCCTCTCTGTCAAAACGTTATTTCGGGGATCGAGGTATCATTTTATGTGGCCTTACAACATTGTCAAAACTGATGGTAAGTACCCAGAGTACCTTCGTACTACCTAGCAGCTTAATCAATACCTTTACATCTCTTGATGGGTAGCTTGTGTACATACCAAAAGGGCACAGGTCAATTCACCTTATTTTTCTAACATGCTTCTTTGTAATGTGATTTTTTTTACACTCCTAAATGTTTCTTCAGTGGTAGTATATTGTAACTTAATCACATCCATCATGCCCTTTCTTTTCATGGGAGGCTTATAACTTTAATTCTTCAGAGACTGCTTTATTCTATGACAGCTATATAGCACCACTGGAAGAATACCAGTGTTAAAAATATGATTCTTTGTTTTGGGATAAAGTTTTGTTTCCCAAAGTCAACCAAACCTACTTTCTTTTTCCTATTTATTTATTATTTGGTCCAGTTCATTATAGGTATGCAGTGCCTTTCCTAGTTATATGCATTGATGTATGAGCTCTATTGGTTATCCATCCATTTGCATGCCATAGTATGGGCAATAGGCATTCCGTAGCAATTTTATTGTTCCTTGTTTGGATAGTGACTACTCCTGTAGAGGATATAGACATGACACACTATCAAAGATAGTCAATGAGTTGCCACTTGTAGCATTGCAGGAAGTACCCCCACATAATACATAATCATAATATGTTAAAAATTATGTGTATAGTTATATATGTATAAATATATACACATATGTACATATATATGACTACAGGTGTTAATGAGATGGATTCTGAATTAAGTAGGAGGAGACTGGACTGATTTTGGGAAATTAAACAGCGTTTTCACTAATTCCAAAATATTCACTGCCACAAAAGACATTTCTTTTAACATCAAACTTCTTCCAAGAATGCTATGCTAATTAATTGTGAAATAAAACATCTTGGAAGAATTCAAATTTAGCTAAAGCATAATGAGAAGACATGTGACAGACATCATTAGTAGGCTCAGTGCATTATGGTGATCAGTGATAACTTTCATGAAAGGTACAGCATGAATGAAATCAAGGACTTATATGAGGAAGAAAGTAGGGAGAACTGGCATATGTCAAAGATCAGAGGGAGCAGAGAGAGTACTTCATTAGACTCACCAAAATATTAAAAAGAACTGGAGGAAGATCTCCAGTGGTTTGGATGGATCCATGATGAAATATTTTAAAAGATGAAAAAGTATCAACAGATTGTGACATATGCTACTTTAGGGAGAGCCCACATCAAACGGGGCCATCAAAGTATCAGAGGAAATGGCCCATGAAAGAATGCAAGCCAAACCTATTGACATGGCATTCTGAATCAATTCAAATATCACCCTGCAGTGCTACAGACTGATCCATGAGGAAATAACTTACTTCTAGTAATAATTAGTTGTTTATAAACAAATGTTAATAAAATGTTGCATGTAAATCAATTTGGTGTAAATTCAATCATATTTTTTTTTGAAATATACTAAAGCAATTCATGGTTTAAAGGAAACTTGATATGAATCCTTTCTAAAAATCTATGATTTAGCAAAATACTTTATGGTTTGCAAAGCGCATTCCATATATATCTCATTTGCCTCATGAAATATTAAAGAATATCTACTCTAATGCCTTCATTTTGTAGATGAAGAAAATAAGGTCCAGAGAAGTTAAATGTCTACCTCAAGATAGCAAAGCTACTTAGGGAAAGAACAGAGGTTAATCCAGGTTTCTTTATACCTGAGCTAGTGACTTTTTTGTTCTTCACCACACTGAGAAATTGTACAACATGTCATGATGGTGTTCTTGTAAATGGAGGCTATAGCATAATGTTTCACTCTGAAGTTGAAGATTGTAAAGTACTAGGATTGCAATAATCACAAAGGGTGGGAGGGAAAGCAAGCCATTTAAAAAATATTTTGTGAGGGAGTGATGGAGGAAATGATAGAAGGTAAGTTTCTAGACAGAGAGTATCATAGATTAACTTAAATATTATGTGGAGTCATAAGATACTAAAGGTACAAATGACTTTAGAGGTCATCTCATTCACTTTCCTCATTTTATAGACAAAGAAGCTGAGGCTCAGAGAAATTAAAGAGACATACTCAAGATCACATAGCTAGTAAGTGGAAGAGTTAGAACTCAAACCCAGAACATCTAATTGTTCCAATGTTCTTTCCACTACATCACACAGGTTTTCAGATAGATTTTTATTAACATAGTTACTGCAATGATAATTACATGATTGTAATGGTAACAACTTGTGTTTCTATCACTTGGCAAATCTTTTTCATACATATCACTTACTTTGGAAAAGTAAAGTAGGGAAAGCAGGTATATTTTTTGGTCATTTAGCAAATAATAAACTTGAGGGAGAGAGAAGTACTCACTCCCCTTAAAATCATAGCTACTAAATAAACCCACATAAATCCTCGGCATTCCTCTATATTACTAACAAAGCCCAACAGCGAGAAATAGAAGGAGAAATTCCACTTAAAGCTACTGTAGATACTATGAAATATTTGGGAGCCTACCTGCCAAGACAACCCCAGGGCCTATATGAACACACTTACCAAACCATCTTTCACACAAATAAAGTCAGATCTAAATAAATGGAAAAATATCAGTTGCACATGGTTAGGCCGAGCTAATATAATAAAAATGACAATTTTACCAAAATTAATTTACTTATTCAGTGCCATACCAATCAAACTACCAAAAATTATTTTACAGAGCCAGATAAAATAATAACAAAATTCATCTGGAAGAACAAAGGGTCCAGAATATAAAGGGAATTAATGAAAAGAAACACTAGGGAAGGTGGCCTAGACATATCAGATATTAAACTGTGTTATAATGCAGCAGTCATCAAAACTACTTAGTACTGGCTAAGGAACAGAATGGTGGATCAGTGGAATAGGTTAGGTACATAAGATGCAGTAGTCAATGACTACAGCAAACTACTCTTTGATAAACCCAAAGAGTCCAGCTTCTGGGTTAAGAATTCACTATTTCAAAAAAACTGCTGGGATACTGGAAAATGGTATGGGAGAAACTAGGCATAGACCAATATCTTACACCATATACCAAAATAACATCTAAGTGGATCCATGATCTAGGTATAAAGACTGATACTATAAACAATTTGGGAGAGCAAAGAATAGTTTACCTGTCAGATTTATGGAGAAGGGAAGAATTTATAACCAAATAAGAGATAAAGAGTGCTACAAAATGCAAAATGGAAAATTTTGATTATGTCAAATTGAAAAGTTTTTGTATAAACAAAGCCAATGCAACTAAGATTAGGAGGTTAGCAGAAAATTGGGAAATAATTTTTGCAACCATTATCTCTGACAAAGGTCTCATCTCTAAAATATACAGGGAACTGAACCAAACTTATAGGGATACAAGTCCTTCACCAATTGAGAAATGGTCAAAGGATATGAATAGGCAGTTTTCAAAGGAAGAAATTGAAGATATTTATAGTCATATGAAAAAATGCTCTAAATTACTACTGATTAGAGAAACGCAAATCAGGACAACTCTTAGGTACCACATGTCTCCTGTCAGATCGGCTAACATGACAAAACAAGAGAATAGCAGATGCTGGAGAGAACGTGGGAAAATTGGAACACTGTCACATGGTTGGTGGAGTTATAAATTGATCCAGTCATTCTGGAGAGCAATTTGGAATTGTGCTCAAAGGGCTATAAAAATGTGCATACCCTTTGACTCAGCAATACCACTTCCAGGGCTGTATCCCAAAGAGATCACACAAGTGGGAAAGGGACCTGTATATACAAAAATATTTATAGCAGCTCTTTTTTGTGGTAGCAAAGAACTGGAAATCAAAGGGATGCCCATCAATTGGGGAATAGCTAAACAAATTGTGGTATGTGAATGTAATGGAATACTATTGTGCTATGAGAAATGGGGAATGTACAGACTTCATAATAACCTGGAAAGACCTACATGATATAATACGAAGTGAGGGGAGCAGAACCAGGAAAACATTGTACACAACCACAGACATATTGCTTCTGGGATGACTAACTTTGATAGACTTGGCACTTCTCAGCAATACAAGGTTCAAAGACAGCTCCAAAGGACTCATGATGGAAAGACCTATCTACATCCAGAGAAAGAATTATGGAGTCTGAATGCAGATTGAAGCAAACTATTTGCTCTCTTTTTTCTCTTCTTTTTTGGTTTGTTTCTTCTTTTTCATGATTCATTCCATTGGTTTTAATTCTTTTTTAAACTTCACTATTGTGTAAATAAGTTTAATGTGAAGGTATATGTAGAATCTATGTCAGATTCCATTCTGTCTTGAAAGGGAGGGGGGAGGGGAGGGAGGGGGAGAAAATTTGGAACTCAAAAACTTGTGGAACTGAGTGTTGTAAACTAAAAATAAAAAAATTTTAAAAATCATAGCTACTTGGAGACAAAAAATTAACATCCACATTAAAATGTTAGTATTGTGCTCTATCCATGGTACTAGAACATCATATGCTGTAACATCTTTGACAACTCTCAAGGATCTATCATGATGAAAAAATTGAAATTAATAGGAGAACTTCATTTCATCCACTAACTTCAACCATGCCCATCAAATCTTTGCCATAACTCAAGTGTAGATTGGCTTGAATTTCATTTTTTTTTAAATTTGTGGAACCCTCTTTAAACTACATAAGGGTAAGTACCATCTTTGTTAAACAATGTGCCTCTCTCTGTCCCTAGGATTGTACTCATGGCACAATGGGCTTTTGATATTTGTTGAATGAATGGCAAAGGAACTAGTGAGCAGTGATAACTTTTAAAGCAGGGCATAAAGTGGTGTAGTGAGTAGAGCACTCGCCCTGGAGTCAGGAGGACTTGAGTTCAAATCCAGCCTCGGATACTTGACACATGTGTTAGCTGTGTGACCTTGGGCAAATTACTTAACCCCAATTGCCTCCCCTTCTCCCCTCCAAAAAAAAGGAAAATATTTAAAGCAGGCATAGAGAGGGAAAAAGTAGCTAAAAATTTGAGAATAATCTGTAAACAGAACAAGCTGTGCTTGAATAACCAAAGCTTGATTGCATTTACTATATGAACAAAAGTACACTCTCCTAAGTTATTAAATTATAAATTATTTCCAAATGCTGGTTTGCAAATAGCCATGACCTCAAATTTTACATCTTTAGTTCCAATAGTGGTTTTCGAGGGTGTCAGAGACAAGGGCAGAAAATGCCCCTTTATTGGTTATGGAAAGAGAAAAGAGAGAGAGAAAGCAAGGTTGTTTTCAGTCTCTTTTCCCTCTTGATTTCTATCAAAATGGCCTTTTTTCATATATTCTAATAACACAAAACTGGGAGTCCTCATTATAGAGAAGGGCTCAGTGAAAGCAGAGAAAAGGGAGGGAAAGTTATACCAAGAACCCCTAAGGACATCACTGACTTTTCTAAGAGAAAAGAAAATAGATCAAAAACCAGCAATGAAACCAAGATTAACCTCAGGAATGAAAGGCTTGTAAACCTATCAACACCTGTAGCAAGAACTCAGCAAGAAATGGGAAAACAGATGCTATGGGAACTCAACATTGACACCCCAGGCATAAGATAAACAGATATAATGACATTTCTGAAGATACAGAGAATATCAGAGACTTCTCCGTGGTTTAATCTATGGGCAGAGTACAATGGTATATTCTCTGTCTCTATCCTGCTGCATCCAAAAGAGAATATTAGACACATATTAGGAAGTACGGCAACATATCAGTCCAAAACTCTACCAGAATATATTCTATCAAGACCCTTTCTCATGCCTAGACACTTCCATTATGAATTTCATGCTTAGAATTCTAAAATTTGCCTTACATTCATAATGTTAAACTTAAGAAGACATTTCTCATGCATATTGAACAAAAGGATAAATCTATATAAATATGCTTTGCATGTTTGTGTTTGCATGTTGAAAAGAGGACCACATCTTGATATCACTACTGCACGAACATCATAAGAAGGGCATCAACTCAGCAAAAACGTTTCTAAACACGATGGGTCTCCAAGTCTCACCATGTTTTCAATTTCCATTTCTCCATTAAACTGACAAACTAGAAAGAAGATCAAGGCCATGCCTAGTGGAGTACGGGATCAAAAAACAAGTCAAATTTTGTGATCATCTCTGATTTTTATACAGGTGAAATCTGGTGAAAGTAAGTATCAGATCAAATAGTCTTGTTCACCATATTCACCATGCTCTATGCATATCTCATGTCCCAATGGTCACTAATATTGCTAAGGGAAATTTCCCACCGAGAAAAAATGACCTTGGCTCTCATTATGTTGCTATAAAATGTACGTAAGGTGACTCACCAGGAGCAATTATGCTAGTTATATGCCCCTAGTACAGCAAATCCAAATACAATGACTGAAGCAAACTTTTTTTAATTCAGTGGGACAGTATATAAGCCCCCCACACAAATGGATTTTTTCACATATCATGGAGCCTGTTCAAACTCCTCAAATAGACTAAAATAAAGGTATCCAGAGAAGCAACATGACCTAGTTGAGGGTGAAGCTACTCTGGGAGTCAGAAAGACTTGGGTTCAAGTACTATTTTTGACTCTTACCATGGAGAAGTCAGCCTCTCAGTGCCACAGGAAACTTTCTAAGACAACAAGTTAAAGATAAGTTTATAGAGGTGCACTGGTAGACAGAGAGTTTCCACACCAATGAAAACACAGGCATAGCTCAAAAAATGAAAACTTAATGACATTTTTTTTTAAAGCACAGTAACCAGACTAGATTTTTTTTTATTTTTACAAAACCATGGCATCATATTCACCATTTACACAAATAATCCATTGTGCTCATAGAGAAGGAACTATCACACTCTCCATAATTTTAGCATACACCATCAAGTTTTGTGCTGTCTTCTAATGGTTCATATTGTGGAGTTGTGTCTTCTTGGACCTTCAAGAAAAGGCCGAAGGTAGAACCCATTTTATGTGGAATTCCATTCAGGAACAAATAATGTAACAGCCAGTGCCTTTTGCAAGGCTGTTAGGCTGCTAGGCCAATGTTAAAACAAACCAAGAACATAAAGATCCCCGGGAGCCCACAACCTTGGTAAGAGATGAAATAATACCTTCCATCCAAGAAATTGTATATGTACAAATGACCTTATTAGATATTATTTCAGGAGGTGGTGGATTGATCCACCCAGTTGGGGTCTATCAGTGACAAATGCTATGGCCTCAACTTGGCCTTCTATTCAGAAAACTTTTCTTTCCTCTCTAGTAAACCTTCCCAGAGGGACCCCCATTGTGGAAAATTAACAAAAGCTCCTCACTTTGTCAGCTGGAACAGTTTAGAGTTACCCAGATGATCAGACATTTAGTCTTAAATCATCCACCATGGCCTTGCTGGGTTTATTTTCTGTTCCAAAGCTGACTGCTGTGATCCTGGCAATTTTCCCAGGGGACCCAGATGACTACATATTGCTTACAGCAGGAATGTAAAACTTACTCTTCTCTCTCCTATCCTGCATAGAGATGGTTCTCTTAAGTCTGGCTCCATCTGAAAATACAGGCTTTTTGTGAGGGGTGATAACAGCTAAAACCATCCGTGTCGATGGAGGATCACACACAGTCAGTTAAAGAAAGTGGCAGAGGAATTTTATCATAACATATTGCAATTGAAGTCAAATCTGAAAGAGCTAATAACTTCAGAAAGTCAAGATTATGAACGCACCACAAAATGGAAGCTGTTCTAGACATTGTACCTACCCTCTGACAGATGGCAAATGGAAGACTTTGTAATCCCTATTTCCTAACCCTCCAGTCCTTGATGAACTCTATTATCCTAAATATCTTGTTATGATCCAAAAACATTTGCAATAGTCATGAAAATAACTGGCTTAGCCACCTACATATATGGCATGTTTGATTCCTTTCTAAATGATTGATATCTGACCACAGGACCCAGATGGCTCTGGAGAAGAAAGTGAGGCTGGTGACTTTGCATAGCCCTCCCTCACTCAAATCAAAGTCAAATGCAAGTCATGTCATCATCTCTTTGATGTCATGGTCCTCTTCAAGAAGGAGGGACAAACCAAAACCTTTGAGTAGTCTGAGCTGCCTGAATGGGGACCCAGCTGTCCAGTTCCTTTTGGGAAAGAAACTCAGCTTGTCCTCTCCTGTCCTCTCCTCAAATCTCCTCTCCTTTACTTTCCCCTTACCTGAGGGTGTGCTGCCCAAAAGAAGGTAAATTTTGATGGCTGAAAGCTACCTAGTTAACTTGGGGCCTACTGGATAGATTCTTTCTCAAAGACCAAGCCTTAAACCCAATTTACTCTGGATCTCCTGGACTGGATAACAATAGGTCCCTGTTCAAGAACCACTTAATGAGTATTTTGGGGACCCTTTGGCTCAGAGTAAAGAGAAATAGTAACTGTTTCTATTTTGGCCAGCAACCTTGAGGTTCTCTACCCTCCCCACCTTTTTTGATTAAAGGAGCCATCCCTTGACTCACTTCTTAAAGAGGACTATTCACTAAATGGGCGACCTTAGCTTAAAAGGGCTAAGGTCTCCCACTGCATCCTGCACCATCTCCAGTCCTCCTGATCAATATCTGGCTACTGGACCCAGATGGCTCTGGAGGACAAAATGAGGCTGGTGACTTTGCATAGCCCTCCCTCACTTAAATCCAATTCATTTGCAAGTCATATCATCATCTCCCTGATGTCATGGTCCTGTTCAAGAAGAAAGGACAAACCACAATCACGACCTGCTATAGCATGTCATATTTTGCTTGTAAGTGAATATAATAAGGCTGACTCCTTATTTTTTGTTATATCATTGATTCCTGAGCACAGGAAAGCTGATACATAGTCCTTTTATTTGTTGCTACATGTAAACATGGGAACCTTTAAAAACTGTCCCTTGGGATGAAATAGCACTATGCCAGCATTATTTTTAGCTCTGAAGTAAGAGAAAACTAGGTTCACATCCCACCTCTGGCATTTCTTTATCTGGGATGTTGGCTAAGTCATTTATTAATAGTGGGCAACACCTACAAAATGAGAGGGTTAGAGTAGATGGCTTCTGAGGTTCTTTCCAGGTTTAGATTGTGATAGATGATTTATTAGACTCCCTACTTAATTCCAATTAATAGTAATAGGTTTGATATTGTTGCATGAGGGTAGTGATTTTTAAGTTCTGATATTAGGCAACAGAATCATGACCTACATATTGTAAGCTCCCTTGCTTAATCATAGGAAGCTAACTAGAGGACCTCCACTCATTTTTCCTTATTATGGTGACCAAGCCTAGCATGGTAGAAGGCTCAATAGAGCCCTGCATCTATTTTTGTTGCCCCTCCATTCTTTGTCATCCTTCTATTGCCCAACATGGGGAGATGACCATAAGCACTTGATCAACAAATAGTCCTGATTGCCAGCCTGTGGCTGGAGGTCTTTCTACCAGCCCATGGGTGAACTCATGAAGACCTCCTAAAAGGTCAAGATAGGTCTGTTAAGGTCTACTCATTAGCCCTTTTGTCAACAAATGGGATTCTGTATTTTGTGTAGACCCTCCTGAAGGGTCAAGGGCAAACTCTATCAACCAATGAAATTCTGCATTTTTAGTTTGTTTCATCTGTATTTTCTGGATATCGAGCACTATAAAACTAAGGTCCTGGAGCAAAGAGGTATCTCAGATCATGAGAAAGATGTGAAGTCTACTTCATTAGAGGGGACCATGGACCCTTTAATAAAATGCCATTGGTTCAGAGCTCTGCCTCAGTTTCTTTTTTTAATGTAGGTTGGGCAATTTTGAAACCCCACAACATCACTGACCTTGTGATCCTATAGGGAAGAACCAGGTTGTACAGTGGGTAGAGTGCCCAAGCCTAGAGTGAGAAACATCTCAATTAAAATCCAGCTTTAGATACTTACTAGCTGTGTGACCTTGGAAAAGTCACTTAACTTCTGTTTGCCTCAGTTTCCTCAACTGTAAAATTGAGATAATAATATGACCTACCTCTCTGGGTTGTTGTAAAGATCAAGTGAGATAATATTTGTAAATCCCTTAGTAC
The DNA here is from genome assembly GCF_011100635.1 of Trichosurus vulpecula. NCBI lineage: Eukaryota > Metazoa > Chordata > Mammalia > Diprotodontia > Phalangeridae > Trichosurus > Trichosurus vulpecula. Next base: position 107,116,847 of record NC_050580.1, on the reverse strand, counting down.
AATGTCTGGCACATAGTAGCCACTATATAAATGCTTATTCCATTCCTGCCCTCTTCCCAGCCCTTTTATCTCTAGAGCACAAGCATTTCATAGTGATGCAAGAGTGCAGTGCTAATGTAATCAAAGCTCTTCCCTGCCCATTCAATAAGCCTCAGGTGGAGCTAGTTAAGGGAAGCTGAATTAGGAGAGGCTTGCTGGTAGGCAGGCCCACACCCTTTTGCTATTGAGTGCTAAGCCCCAGGCCTACACTCATTTAAAGGGTATATATACCCTGTGGGTAGCCATTAATCTCAGACTAGAGAGGAAGAAGAAGAAGGAGGAAGGAGGAAGGAGGAAGGAGGAAGGAGGAAGGGGGAAGGAGGAAGGAGGAAGGAGGAAGGAGGAAGGAGGAAGAAAGAAGAAGAAAGAAGAAAGAACCAAGAACCGCTAGAGAGGACAGAGCCTTGGAAGAGCTTTCAGAACTGTGGGAGAAGAGGATGTAGGCAAGCAGAAATTAGGATTCCTGAGTGAGCGTTTACAGGAAGGCCCTAGCAGAAGGGAAGGTTACGGGATGGCTTGGCTCTTTGCTGTGATAACTGTGTTTTAATATCCTTGCTGTTACATTGAGGTGGATTTACTGGTTTTGGGATACAATTACTGTTATGTCGAATTAGGGTTTTTGGTTTTGGGATTTGATCCTCTGGTGTCTGAATGAATGTTTTACTTCTTCTGCTTTCTATACAGACAGTCTCATACTTTGCTATTCCAAACTATATAGGCATATTCCTGGTCACCATTGATATCATGAATCTTGCCTTACTGATACAAAGAGGTATCCCAGTGGTTTTATATATCTTCATTTTTCAGCATGAGATTAGGACTTAGTATATGCCAGGCATTCTGAGATGTGTACTTCAATGGACAGAATATAGGATGAACACATGATCCAATGTCTATTTTCTACCTTTGTTATTAACCATTCATTATCCATTCAGTATTTCCTATGTAAAATGGATGGTGTTATACACTGGAGAAGATGTAGCAATAATCAAGATATAGTCGCTGACTTCAAGGAGCTCATACTCTAGTAAGTTTTGTGACCTCGCCACAAGTTATACAATCTTTGGAGATTAGGTTCCCTTTTATAAAGTGGGAATAGCATTGCCATTGCTGAAATTCTCCCCTACGTAGCCACATCACAAAGATGATGAGAAGAATAAATGGGAGTAAGGAAATGAAAGGGCTTTTGAGATTTTCTGGGGTGTTTTTTGTTTGTTTTTGGAAAATCAAGGCATCCATAGGGTTTAATAAAAATAAAAAAAGAAGTAAATTATTGAGAGTGTTTGGATAAGTATAAAAAGTTAAATGAAAACAGGATTATTGTAAAGATCCAATCCCTCATATATAGCAGGCAATTAGGAAATATCTGTTTGATTAAATTAAATTATTATTTTTACCATTATTATTAAGAGTTTACTGCCTACATATTTGAAAAGTATAGCTGCAAGCCACTTTGGCTGGCTGCCTTCATGTCACTGAGAACTCCCACAGTGCATTCATGCTATGCTTCACAAAGTTGAGTGGTTAGAGGTGCTGAGGTGAAGAGTTGTGCATGCTTGGGAGAGTAGTGAAGCATAAACCCAAATGCCCAAGGGACTCATACACTCAGATGAAATCACCAAGGTGGAGCTCCTGCCTCATTCAAAGCATATACTTCCCATCTTGACAGATTGATCATGGTTCTGAGCCTCTGAGACAATGTCCCCCAAAACATACTTGATTATACCTGGGACCTAAAAACTTTAGAAGATTTTCCATGAATCTCAGGGGCCAGATCTCCTGAGCTGAGCAGCCATAGTTGGGGTTTCCTTTTTTAACCCCATGTGAAAAGAAAGAAGTCATTTTTTGCTTAATTAAAAAGACATAAGCTTCAGTGGAAATGTAAATAATTAATAGAAAAATCTCTCCTGTGTCTAGCCCCCTCCTCTTTATGGGAGAAAATGCACCTGACACTTTGGCGTAGTTGCTCTAATGGGTATCAGGAAGCACTGATACTGGCTTGCTCACTTATTAGCATGATAAAAAACAAAAAACAAAACAAAGAAAAAAAACACCAAGTTTTTCTCTCTAGAGAAAAGCAATTGGACTCCTTAGAGGAATGAAAAGAAATGGAGCCCCCTGAAAGGACCAATCCAAGAGCTACCTCTTTTCTCTCTTGGCACCAGCAGCAGCCTCGCACAATTTCACCAAGTGTTATTACATTGTGATTACTTTTATGCTGCTGTTAGTATGTCAGTGTACTTGAAATTAGGGTTCATTCAAATCCATCTAATGAGGACGCAGCCCTGCATTTTGGATTTAAATCTCACATAGAAGTTATAATCATGAATTTTCCTTATTAAGTGCCAGTCTTTGTATGTAAATTGAAGTGTTAAAACAATGAGATACAGATCAAAGTTTTAATTTTAGTCCCTTGCCTCAGATTTAATTTAAAAGTCTTAAATTATGCATTGAATTGCATCTCTTTATTCTTACAGCTGTTTAAAGCAGATTTAATTATCTTCTGCAACATGCAGACACTACTTCTGCCTAGTAGTCCTGTGAAATGAATGTCTTCAGAATCTGGCCTGCTGAGTCCTTAAGACTGATTAGTCCTCTCTCCATCCACATCATGCCTTAAGGCCCTTCCATTGGATTTCTCCTAGAGACTTGAGTTCCTGTAAAAGTCCATAGGCTCATTAGATGCTCGTTAGTTGGCTGAATTGAGGATATCCATCTTGTGTCTGCCCTGAGATGAAGAGGGATATTGCCTCTCATTGGATGCTACATTCCCAGAGCAAACATCTTCGATCCACCCCCTAGAGTATGGGCAGGGTTAAAGAATTTTCTGCCTCAGAAAATGAAGTTCCCAGATTCTTCCTCTCCTCTCTCCTGGAGCACCTGGATCAATTGTTTTCTTTATTCCTGAGGTACGGATATATACAAGGGCAGGTAGGTAGACGGATAGATAAATGATAGCAAACGGACGAATGGATAGATACATAAGTAAGTAAACAAACGAATAAACAAGTACATATGTAATTAGCAAGCATATTTTCAAACTAGAAATACCACTGTATGTATGAGACAGAAACAAAGCTGCTTTTCCTTTTGCCCCTTGCCTGTTACCAGCAATAACCATTCATTAGTGCTTAGCTTGGATGTGCCACAGGGTACAGCAGTATTCAGACCAGCTTCTCAACAATGGTATTTTTCAGGAGTTGTGACTGTGGTTTAGTATTCATTTAACAACACCTCCAATTGGCTCTGGGAACACAGGATATAGAAGAAGGAAGGATACAATGTGTCCACTGTGTTTTGGTTTCTGAACACAATCTCAATCACACATGTCAGACCAGGTTTCCAATTGCTACACATGCCTCGTTTGTACTCAACTGCCACAGGATACAAACTATTCTATATTCAGAAGCAAAGTCACATCTGGGGGCTAAGTTTTTTTTTATGATCATGTTGATAAGAAGTCCTGCCCTTGAATGGCTCCCATTTGGGATTGTTGTATAAGAAGATATTAACCATAGTAGAATAAAGGGATGTGTATATGGGGGATGGGATATTTTTCGTTTCACATAAACATTTTTTTCAGTGCTACATATCAAACTAACCCCAACTTTCAAGATGGAGATTTAAGTCTTCTTAAGTCTCTTTCGTGCAACCCCCCCCCTTTAATATCCTAATATAAAGTAAGCTGTTCTTATCAGCCACTTCTATTAATTATCATATGGTTCATTAATTCAACCTGTATCACATGATGACTTAAATCGATGGTTAAATTTTCATTTGTAGAATTCATCCTGGAGAGCCACTTCATTTGTCATGGAGGACTGTTTCATTGTTGTCTTCATATCCTCAGTATCTGCCATAGTGTCATATACATTTTGTTAAAAGTTCAGTTGTTTCAGTCCTATCCGACTCTTTGTGAGCCCATTTGGGCTTTTTATGGCAAAGATACTTGAGTGGTTTGCATTTCCTCCTCCAGATCATTTTACAGATAAGGAAGCTGAGGCAAACAGGATTAAGTGACTTGCCCAGAGTCACCCAGCTCTGTGTCTGAGGTGAGATTTGAACTCAGGAAAATGAGTCTTCCTGATTCTGGATCTGGCATGCTATCCATTGCACCACCTACCTGCCTGGTGTGCAGATAGCAGGTACTTAATAAAGGCATATTGTATTTTCTTGCATTGTATTGTACTGTACTACATATTGTATCTATGTTAACTCTACAACTAGTCATCTCTTTGAGGGCAAGGATTAGTCCTTATTCATCTTTGTTTCTCAAAGTCCTGATCTATATCTCACCACTGGACTCTTGAGGATGGTGATTTTGCACAGCCCTCCCTCACTTAAATACAATTCACTTGCATGTCATGGCATCACCTCCCTTATGTCATCATCCTCTTCCAGAACAAAGGACAAAAAACAACAACAATGGAAGGACCTAGCAAGAATGGTGCTGGGTACAGAATAAGTGGTGGGTAAGTATCTGTTTATGCTAAAAGGAAGGTGTCCTGAGGAGGTCTGTGGCATCTCTCTTCAGAAGATACTTTACTAAAGACAGTTTTTCTAGACTTCACAGCTTGTAACTCTATGGCTTTAAATTGATGAGCTAGGATGTTTGTACATTCAGTGCTGCATAAAGAAATGAACACACTGGTCTTCACCCCTTCCTGAAGAGGTATAATCTATCTAAGGCCAACATGTTTGTTCCGTGCATTCACTGGCTTCTGAGCAACACAATAACAATAATAACCACAGGGATTATCATGAGTATGAAGGGTGAGGCTCTTCTATTCCCAAGAAAATCTATGACTCTACAAACAAAACAAACAAACAAAAACCTTTTTTTGCTTATTTCTGTTTTCCTAGCACCCTCATAAACAAAAAAGGCCCTTATTTCTATATCACTAAATCTCACACCATACTTCCCTGTCAAATGCTTCACTATCAAAGAATTGAGAAAGGTAGCACCTCTTCATGAGGAAGTAGAGACCTCTTCATTCATTAACACTCAATTCTACCTACCCTAGTGTTTTCCCCACCTCATGTGAAAATGGACCATTGGTGGGGTATGCTAAACTGACAGACCTATAGTATTGACAGGATTAGTAGGCCTGTCAGGAGAGGGTAGCACATTTCACTTCTGTGGCTATGAGATGGGTTCCCCAAAGTGGAAAGGAATGACTTGTTATTTTTTTTCTCCTTTTATGCCCAGGAGAACAACCTGAAACTGAGCTGTCATCACTATGCTCACAACATTCAGTCCTGTTTGAGATCTCTGCAGCTCTCTACTGCAAGGAAAGCCAAGTGGAACAAAATGGATTCTGGCTCTCATCCCTGAAGTTTCTTTTTTATCATTTTTATCCAGGTCAGAACATTTCCCAAGAGAGAGAATTAGTGTTGCAGATCTCTACATCTTGTTCTTCCAGAGAAGGAACAATAATGTTGTCCTAGCACAAATGCCTACAACTTACAGAGTTTTTGTTCTTTGATACATAATTAAGCAAGAGTTTGATATTGTACTCGAAGAAAACTAGTTTCTACTGGTGAGAGATACTGGAAAGAACTTTCTCAGGTGAGATGATTCTTTGCCCTATAAGATTCTAATAACTTTTTTATTATTCCAATAGCTTTTTTAAAAAAGTCTTTTATTATTCATTAAATAGACTTCAAACAATTAGCAGGAATCTGCTGACCTATGCCTTCTTAAGCCCAATGATGAGATGCTTCTAGAATTTTCTGGGTTTTTAAGTATTTTATTTTATAATTACATGTAAATCTCTTAACATTTTTTTTTATTTTGGGTTCCAAATTCTCTCCCTTCCCCTCCTCCTCATTGAGAAGACAAGCAATTGAATATAGGATACTACACATGTACAGTCATCAAAATATTTTTCCATATTAGTTATTCATGTTGTGAAAGAAAACACAGACAAAAAACCCAAGAAAAATAAACATTAAAAAGGATGCTTCAATCTACATTCAGACTCCATCATTCTTTCTCTGGAGGTGGATAACATTTTTCACCATGAATTCTTTGGAATTGTCTTAGATAATTTTATTCCGGAGTCTTGTATAGTTAAATCATTTATAGTTGATCATCATACAATATTGTTGTTACTGTGTATGATGTTCTCCAGGTTCTGCTGACTTCTTCACTTTGCATCAGTTTATGTAAATCTTCCCAGGTTTTTTTCTGAAAGCATTCTACTTACTATTTCTTTTAGCAAAGTAGTATTCCATTACAATCATGACATAACTTGTTCAAACAATCTCCAGTTGATGGGCATCCCCTCAATTTCCAACTCTTTGCTACCACAAAAAGAACTGGTAATCGTATTTTTATATATAAAGGCTCTTCTCCTTGTTTTTCTCTTTGAGATACAGAACTAGCAGTCTTATTGCTAGGTCAAAGAGTATGCAAAGTTTTATAACCTTTTGGGCATAGTTAAAAATTGCTTTCCAGAATTGTTGGATCAATTCACAACTCTACCAACAGTGCATTAGTGTCCCAATTTTCCTACATCCCCTCCAACACCTGTCATTTTACTTTTTGGTCATATTAATTAATCTGTTAGGTGTGTGAGGTGGTATCTCAGAGTTGTTTTCATTTGCATTTCTTTAATCAGCAATGATTTAGAGTATTTTTACATGACCATAGATACCTTTGATTTTTTTCATCTTAAAATTGCTTGTTTATATCCTTTGACTGTCAATTGAGGAATGACTTATATTCTTGTAAATGTGATTCAGTTCTCTGTATATTTGAGAAATAAAACATTTATCAAAGAAACATTCTTTTTTCCTTCTAAGCTTCGCTACATTCGTTTTGTTTGTGCAAAAAAACTTTCAAATTTCATGTAACCCAAATTGTCCATTTTATATCCCATAATGCTTTCTATGTCTTATTTGGTCATAAATTCTTCCCTTATCTGTAGATCCAAAAGGTAAACTATTCCATGTTTCCCTAATCTGCTCACAGTATCACCCTTAATGTCTCAATCATGCATCCATTTTGGCCTTACCTTGGTATACAGTACGAAATGTTAGTCTATACTTACTTAGACTTTTCTGAGTTTTAAAGAAGCAACTACAGGATAGAAAATGAGAAGAGTTCACCTTTTCAGTCTTTTTCCTCATTTGAGGGAGAATGTTACCCTCCCTTCTGCCCTACCCCACACATATAGTAAACTTCCACTTATCTATCTCCAACTTATTACTCCTCTTCTAACTTGTTCTACTAATAGTAACAAATAACCCATAATTATCAGATACATTAAGGATCCCAAAGGATTTTCCTCACAACTGGGAAAGAGGTAGCATGAATGATGTCCTCATTTTTGCCTATAAGAAAAATTAGGTTCAGAGAAGCAAAGGTACTTGTCACAGCTAGAGTCAGGGTCAGAACTGAAGCTTAGAGATTCCATCATGAATATACCCTTCAACATATCATGCTGCCTCTTTAATAATAACTTAAATTTATATAATGTATAGGGATAGGATAAAGACCTGTGATATCATTAGTATAGGAATTCCAAGATGAGAAAACACCTAGTAATGCAGATTAGCATGTTTTCTGCATCTTTTAACTCTTAGGGCTCTAAAGGGTTTAAAATACTGTTGTCTAAAGTACTCATACTCTTTGACCCAGGGATCTCACTGCTAGGCATATACCACAAAGACATAAAAAATAGAAATGGTCCCATATACAACAAAATATTCATAGTAGTACTTTTTTTGTAGCACCCAGGAACTGGAAACATAATAGATACACATTGCTGGGGAATGGCTAAACATGTTGTGGTACATGAATATAATGGAATGTAATTGTATTGTAAGAATGTGAAAAACATGGAGAAGCATGGGAAGACTTATATAACCTCAAGAAAAAGTGGGCAGAACCAGAAAAGATAAATAGATCAATACAGATGGAGATACAATCATAGATAGATGTGAATAGTACATGTATATGTGTGTATAAATATGGAAAAGAATGATATATATATATAAATGGAAGATATATGGATATATAGATAGATGTATGTGTGCATATATGTATATGAATATCTATGGAGAAGCATGATGTGTGTGTATGTGTGTATCTCTACTGCAGAGAGTGCAACTTTGATATGCTGGCCACATTGTTCAAATGCCAAATGTATGGTTGCCTAAAATACTATTTTATAGAGAACTCACATAGGGCAAGCTCTCACATGGTAGTTAGGAGGAGTAATAAAAGCACACTCTCAAGGTCTCTGTTAAGAACTTTGGAATTGATTGCATGACATGGGAGACACTGGCACAGGACCACCCAGTATGGCATGCCCTCATCAGATAAGGTTCTGTGCTCTATAAGAAAAGCAGAATTGAAGTGGCTCAAAGAAAATGAGAAATTTCACTATTTAACAAAAATTGGTGGGAAAATTTGAAAATAGTACGGCAGAAGCTAAGCATAGACCAACAACTTACACCACATACCAAGATAAAGTCAAAATGGGTACATGATTTAGGGGATATCCATCAATTGGGGAATAGCTGAACAAGTCGTGGTATATGAATGTAATGGAATACTATTATTCTATAAGAAATGATGAGCAGGTGAACTTCAGAAAAACCTGGAGAGACTTATATGAACTGATGCTGAGTGAGGGGAGCAGAACCAGGACACTGTATACAATAACAGCAACATTGTGCAATGACTGATAGACTTAGCTCTTCTCAGCAAAGCAAGGATCTGAGACAACTCCAAGACTCATGATGGAAAATGCTGTCCACATCCAGAAAAAGAACTATGGAGTCTGAATACAGATCGAAGCATACTATTGGCTCTCTCTCTCTCTCTCTCTCTCTCTCTCTCTCTCTCTCATTTCTTCTTTATGGTGGTTATTAGGTCTAATTTTTCTTTACAACATGAGTAATGTGAAAATGCTTATATTAATGTATATGTAAACTCTATAGCAGATTGCATGCTGTCTTTGGGTGGGGGAGGCCAGGGAGGGGGAGAAAATTCAGAATTCAAAATCTGATGGAAGTGAATGTTGAAAACTAAAAATAAATAATTAATATTTTTTAAAAAAAGAAACAAGAAACACACATTTAGAAAATTCCACCCTAAATGTTCACATGGCCCATTTGTGCCTGACCTGTGGTAGAGCACTCTGAGGTTGTATTGGACTGATCAACAGCAGTTCGACACACTGCAACTTGACTCTAACACAGTGGTCTCATTTTGGTCCTCTTCAAGAACAAAGAACAACAACCAACCGTGTGTGTGTGTGTGTGTGTGTGTGTGTGTGTGTGTGTGTGTTTAGGGGGAGAGAGAGAGAAGCATTGGATGTCTGTTTGTCCATATATTGTGTGTGTGTATATATATAAAATTATATATATATATAAAATGTAATACACACATACTTTCACACAATGACAGCAACGATGTCAATAGAAAGAAAAATGATAAAATAATCAAAACTTACCATGGAATAATTAGAATATTTGAAAAAGAATAGAGAAAATGTATATACCTTCTTTCTTTGCAGAGTTAAGGAATTATTGTTACTAAGGGGTTGTACTAAGTGGCTTCTGAGGTCCCTTGTAACTGTAGATCTATGACCTTTTAGGGTATGGAAAATTGTATATATTGTCTGCCTTAGCTGATGTGTTGGTGAGTCTGGCTGTCTGCCTGTCAGTCATTCTGTCTCTCTTCCCCTCTGCCCCAAGGGACTCTCTGGATAGAAGAGATATATGTAGAAGGAAAGACAATGGGAAAGCAATAATGAATAAATATTTTAAATGCTTTCCTCCCAACTCCAGTAGTAAAAGTATTTTTATTCCCTTTTTACAGATGAGGAAGCAAGTTCAGAAAAGTTATATAGGTCTAATATTGGGGGTGGGGAATCCTTACTAACAATTAGAATTATATAAAACTGAAATGGGATACCTCAGAGGCAGTAGATTCCATCTCACTGGAGATCTACAAGCAATGCCTGGATTTGTGGGGTACAATGTACAGGGATTCTTGTTCAAATGAATGTTGGAATATATGGTTCCAGTGGTCCCTTTGAGTCCTAAGATTTAGGGCTTACCCCTTAAAAGCTGGTGAAGTCAGAACAGGGTATCATATCTGACCATACTCTATTTATTATATCATGCTGGCTTAAGCTACATGGCTCAAATAATACAGTTTTTAAAGACTCATACATAAAACGGTATAGTCATAGTTTTGATTCTGAGTCAATGTACGATACTAGCCTAGGTAGCATAATGGATAAATTGTTTGGCCTAGAGTCGAGAAGAATTGAGTTCAAATTCAGCCACAGACACTTACAAGCTGTGTGACCCTGGGCAAGTCACTTGACCTTAGTATGCCTCAGTTTCCTCAAATATAAAATGCCAATAGTAATAGCACCTGCCCCACAGGGTTGTTATGAGCATCAAATGAGATATTTATAAAGTGCTGAGCACAGTGCTTGGCACATACTTTCAAAGGTTTATTCCCTTCCCTTCCCCTCTGAACTATTCTGTGTCACCAAAGAAAAATCATTCTGCATAATCTTCATGCTAAAAGATGTTATAGCATTCTAATTCTTTGGAAAATAGTACAGATTCTAACTTTTCATTAACTAGTCTTCGGCTAGCTGGAATACCTCATTTCTCAACTATGTTGCATAAATCAGAGGTTCCTGAATATATCAGATAGCTGAAGTAAAGGTTAATGAAGACTATCTTGTAAAGTTCTCTCAGCACCCCCCAAAAATGACAAATCATGGGAGTAACTAGTAGCTGGTAATACAAACAAGTTTTGTAGGATTACACTCAGGGCCTCAAAACTCTAAGCCTAGAGGTGATAACCATTTGGCATTCGTAAAAAGAGACTTGCACAGAAAGGATGGAATGTAACCATATTTTAGGTTCTCGTTCTCTCTCTCTCTCTCTCTCTCTCTCTCTCTCTCTCTCTCTCTCTCTCTCCCCCTCCCTCCCTCCCTCTCCCTCTCTCTCTTCCTCTTCCCCTCTTTCCCTCTCTCTCTCCCTCTCCCTCTCTCCCTCTCCCCTTCTCTTTCTCCCCCTCCCCCCCTCCCCCCTTCTCTCTCTCCACCCCCCTCTCTTTCTCCATCTCTTTCCCTCCCTCTCCCTCTTTCTCTCCCCCTCCCTCTCTCCCTCTCTCTTTTCCTCTCTCCCTCTCCCATTCCCTTCCTCCCTCCCTCTCTCTCTCTCTCTCTCTCTCTCTCTCTCTCTCTCTCTCCCTCTCCCACACACTGTGTGTGTGTGTGTGTGTGTGTGTGTGTGTGTGTGTGTGTGTGTGTTTGAGTTTGAATGCTTGGAGAAAACACATTGCTGAGGTGCTAATGAGGAACCGTGAAATCAAAACAGTGCCTCTGATAGTGAAGAACAAGTGATAATGAGGAGCGTAGGAATGAGGCTCTTCAGGATTGTCCTTTCTAAAGTATCCTTAGATGCATGGAGAAGAGTGAAAATGACTTGGAGGCATTTTTTAAGAAAGGGGATGAGAGGAAACAGTCCTTCTGCATCAATGTCACTGTGAGAGGATTGTGTGCCTCGTGGTTGGGTCTTTTAATATCACTTGCAGAGACACTAGGGTCATTACATCTGCTTCACAGCCCCAATTCCAGTTACCCAAATGGTAGACAGGGATGAGTCTCTTGTCCTACCTCTTCCAGTTGTACCATGAGGGTGACGTTGTGTCCTTGTTCTGCAGTCAGTTTCCCATCAGAGGTGATGATGCGAAGGCCCCGGGGGGCCTTGCCAGGACACTGCTGGGGCTTGGCAGTATACTGCTCCCTCACTCCATCTGTGCAGTTGTTGGAAACCACTTTTCGGTACCTGAGTGTAGAAAGACCTTTGTCACAAATTAATTCCAGGATATTAGAACCCAGCCCTCGCCTAACTCCTATAGTGTAGTCTTGAATGTTTGTCTGTCTTTCTGTCTTCCTTCCTTCCCTACCTTTCCTTCTTCTTTCCTCCCTTCCATGAGCATTTATCATGCTCTTACTGAGTGCCATGCACTTTATGTTGCACTGTGAGAAATAGAGAAGATATAGCAGAAACTATCTTTAGAATCATGGATTTAGAGCTGAAAGGGACCTTAAGAGTAACCATGTTCAACCTCCTTATTTCATTGATGAGGAAATAGGCTCAGAGAGGTGATATGACTTCCTTTGCTTCAGTTTCCCTGGAGCAGGTGAGTGTAGTGGATAGAGAACTGGCTTCAGAACCAGGAAGAAGTGGGTTCTACTCCTGTCTCTGGTTTTGTCACGGGACGATTTACTTAACCTCTCAGTTCTCTAGAACACTCTCTAAGTTTGTAAATGGCACAGAACCTGTAAAGCTGTTCTGGGAGAGGGAATTTCCTCATCTTTCTCTATACTAATGAAATCCCTAGCCCTTTCTTAGAGAACCTTGTATGGATTTCTCCTTTAATACCATTGCTTATTATCCAGTATTATACTTATAGATTCCATAATCCTCTTATAAAATGGAAGTTCCCCAAGGAGTGGTGGACTTTGATTTGCATCTTTGTAATCCTCCAACAGCATAATGCCTTGAACACAATAAGCATGTGAGCAATGTTTGTTGAACTATTTAATTGGAAGAAAACCATCTCACTGCATATTATTCTCCTCTTTTGAAATTATTATTTGATTTATATGCTGATTTGTGTTCATGTCAAATACTTACTACTAGATCCCAAGTTCCTTGAGGAAAGTGACTATATCTTATTTCAGTTTTATATTCTTAGCAGCACAATGCGTTGCAAATAGCTGGTGCCTAATAAATGTGTCGAATGGATGGATTGGTGAATGGATGGATGACTAGATGAATGAATAAATGAACTACAGCAAAATGTAAAAGCTATAGATGAGTATTAGAATAAGCTGTTTAGATTATATGTAACATGAGCAGTCAGAGCACTGAGGAGGCGAAGTCAGTCAGGGAAGGTTTTATGGGAGAATGGAAGTGAGTGAATTTGGTGCCAGACCTTATGGAGTAGAAAAATTTATCTAGGTAGAGGGGAGAGAAGGGAACTGCATAAGCAAAAGCCTGAAAGTGAAAATAATCATGGTATATCCAGCAAGTTTCAAAGGGCAAATAGGTCCTATTAAGGGAAGTTTGGTTTAAGTAGCTGAAACAAGTGAGCTGAAGGATGTGATGTACCCATATTAAAAAAAAATACTACCTTCTCTCAGATTCACTCTGCTTCTATAAGAACAAGATCCTATGGACTTAAGATTGCCTATGGGGTAACAAGGTCCTATGAAGGCTATTGGTAGGGAAAAGCAATATAAAAGAAACAGAAAAAATTTACTTCCTTCTTAAATCCCCCTTAAACCTGGCTCCTATTCCTTCCATTCTATTGAAACCAAACAAAGGACCTATGAATCATCAAATCCAACAAAATTTACTTAGTTTCCTGACATTTTCTTGTCCTCTCTATATTGTTCAAAACTATCAATCATTTTTATGACACTCTTACCTCTCTTGCCTTCTATGAAACTACTATATTATAATTTGTCCTCCTACCTCACTAAAAATTCCTTCTCTATTTCACTGACTACTTTCCTTTTCCTCCCATCTAACTTCGAGCATCACCAGAGGTTGAATACTCAATATTTCGATCTTCTCTTGCTATACTTCCTCCCTCTAAAATATCATCCATTCTCTCTAATGTGACTATTTCCTCTGAATGAATAATCCCCAAATTGTTCTCTCTACTTCATATCTTCTTCCTGACTTCTTTCATCTCCTCTTTATCCGTGTATCAGTCATCAAATCCTGTTAGGTCCTTATCAATGTTTCTAATTTTCATTCTCTTTTTTTTGCAAGGGGGAAGGCAGGGCAATTGAGGTTAAGTGACTTGCCCAAGGTCACACAGCTAGTAAGTGTGTCAAGTGTCTGAGGCCGGATTTGAACTCAGGTCCTCTTGACTCCAGTGCCGGTGCTCTATTCACTGTGCCACCTAGCTGCCCCATTATTTTCATTCTCAATGCCAGCATCTTGCTTTCTTCTGGTTACTTGGCTATGATATTGCTATAACCTCCTAACTTACCTCCTTGTCATCAGGCTCCCTATCTTCTAATCCACATTGCACAGTAATGAAAAACTAATTCTTCAGTAACTCTATTATCATCATAACAATTCCTTCCTCTCAGTCTATCATTGGTTCTCCATTACCTTCTGAATAAAGTCCAAATTCCTTATTTTGGTATTCAAGGATCACCACAATCTGGTCCTAATATAGTTCTTTATCATTATATCATGTTCTTCTCACACCCATAAATCTTCTGCTATAACCAACAAGTTTTTAGTTATTATTACATTTGTTTGGGCACATGGCATAGCTTTCTAACTAATTATCAGTTCACAGAGGGTGGCGACATAACCCTTCTTGTGTGTTTTCCTGTAGCAATCTAGTATAGGGTTCTAAATATAGGAAATACCAAATAAATATTTCCTAAACTGGATTGGATCATCAGTGATCAATTGTTTCTTTACCATAGGTAAATAGATTTTGTCCTTGTCGATTCCAATAAAGCTTCTTCTTGGCCCCTCTGGTCCATTCAGCTATTCTTCCATATATCTTCTCTATCAGTCCTACTCCTCCCTGACTGTCTGGACTTAAAAATCATGCCTCTACTGCGTATAATCCTAGAACTTCTCTCAGCACCTGGAGTCTCCTTGCCCTAGAATAGCCTACCACCTTTTCAGCCTCTTCACCCTAGAATATCCCTCCACAATGCCTGCCCTTCTTCCCCCCCCCTGCTGAGTTCCTCCTAGAGCTTCCTTTTTTTTCCTTCTGAGGGCCATAATCTGGCCTGGTCTCATTCCCTTCTTGGACCTGTTCCTGATATTCTAGACCTCTAAACCATCTCTGCTTTACCATGCTTGCCAGATCCGTTTTGTGTGTTGTCTTCCTTCATTAGAATGTAAACTCACTGAGGGCAGGGATTATCTTTCTTTTTGCATATATTTGAATCCCTGGCACTTAGCATGTAGGCGTGGGGAACCTGTGGCCTCAAGGACACATATGACCCTCTTGGTCCTCAAGTGTAGCCTTTTGACTAAATCCAAACTTCACAGAACAAATCACCTTAACAAAAGTATTTTTTCTGTAAAACTTGGACTCATCCAAAATGCCACACCCAAGGACCTAGAAGATCCTAGGGATCATCATAGTGCCTAGCACATAGGAAGCCTTAACAAATGCTCGTTTCCTTCCTTCCTTTTCTGAGGCTATTAGAGCAGTAGGTAGAATGCTAGAACTAAAATAAGGAAAAGCTGCAGCATTTAGCACAGTGCTTGGCACATAGTAGGCTCTCAATAAATACTTGTTGACTGGTTTCCTTATATTGAAAATGAGAAGGTTGGATTAGATCACCTTGCAGGGCCCTTCCAGCTCAAGATGTATCACCCTACGTCCTGAAAAGAGTTCATTCTTTTTCTTGCCAAGTTTATTCCTTCTCCTAGCATCACAATTTCTCTTCAAGGAACCTCCATTCACCTGGTCTCTCATATGCATTGCCATATTTGACTCCTCCCTCTCTTTCACCTTTCATATCTATTTCACTACCTGGTCCTATCAGTTTCTTCTCTGTAATATCTTTCACATCTGTCACCTTCTCTGATTTGTCCATAACTACTCATCTAGACAATAGCCTAACCAGAGGTCTTCCAACCTTCAATCCTTTCTTCATACCTCTTTCCAAATAATCTTCATTACACATAGATCTGGTCATCTCATGCCTCTGTTTAAAATTTTCGATAGGCTCTTGAGGGATCTCCTGAGGCCAAGCCCTTTGCTTTGCCCTCCACAACCTGGCACCATCTGGGTTTCCTAGCATTATCTTATTTATTCATTCATTCATCTGGTTTGTTTTTATTGTGACTTCATCTACTAGAGGGAGTTGCAAACGAGGAACTTACCAAGCAAATGCAAATTGGTGAATTATCTTCAATTCCTAGTTATTTGGGATATTAATGGGTTACACAATTTATCCAGGGTCACAAAGCCAATATGCCAATATGTAACACAGACTAAAAATATCTGTCTTATAATATTCACCCCAATGTTCTAGTCCATTAAGATCTCCTGGTACGACTTGTCTTTGAAGCCATGCTGGATCTTTGTAACTTCTACTTCCCTTTTTAGACCTTTACCAACTATCTCTTCAATAGCGCATCGAAGAATTTTCTCACAAATCAAAGTCAAAATTACTAGACTATAATTTGCAGAGTGTTCTCTTCTGAAAATCAGTGCAACATTTGCTCATCTCTAATCTTATGGTATCTCTCCCATTTTCCATGATCTTTCAAATTATCATGGACAGTGGCTCAGTGATCCTAGCTATTGGTTCTTTCAGAATCTGAGGTTGTAGTAGATCTGGGCCCGATGATTTGAATTAATAAAGGGGATCTGGATACCCTCTTTTTATTACTTATCTTGGGTATCAATGCCCATTTAGTCATGCTGATTCTACAGTTTGCAGTCCCACTCTCTTTGGCAAATAAAACAGACATAAAATATCAAACAGCTGTACCCTTTCTGTTGTCAGTTATTATCGCCCCATCTACCCCAAAGTTTCTATCTTTGTTTTGATTCTGCCTTTTCTCTCAACAAAGCTAAGAAAACCCTTCTTCATTGTACTTAGTTTCACTTGCCAGCCTTAATTCACACTGAACATTAGCCGTCTTGGCATATTTTGACTAGATCTCTCTCTATCTCATACATATTTGTATATACAGCCATACATATAAACTACACATATACATGTATATATACACACATAGACATACATTTATGTATATTTCCTGCATTACTTGATGTTGTTTACATCTTTTATCCATTGCTTTTCAAAAATGAAACCTAAATTGGTTGATGAGTTCACTGTGTACCTTTATTTGTCCCAAGAATTAAATCCCATTTTTTTCCTCTCATCTTAATTTATCCCTCTTTTGTCTTCAAATTTCATTCTTAATCATTTCTCATCTCTCCTGTGCTAACTTCCCTTGTAGTATTTAATCCATGGCATCCTACCTGTCTTTCCTCTGAACTCTTTGAAATCTGCTCTCTCAAAACCTAGGGTACAAATCAGACTATGAATAATCCTTTCCTCTATCACAAATTCTAAGACAGAGTTGTTGCTTTCTGCTAGGGTTCCAATCACTTCTACCCCAGACACATTCGGTTCCTCCCCATTAGTGAGAATCAATTTCAGATGTGTCAGATGCAGGATTTGGACACAGGTCTTTCTGAGCCAGAGGCCAGCTTTCTCTCCAGTATATCATCCTGATTCTTAATCTCACAACACTTCTTACTATACTTCACCCTATACTCTGCACAGATTTCTGCTCCAAACTGATACTGTGTTTTTTGATCTGTTGAATTCCTAACTATTCATTAAAGTTTAGCTGAAGCTTCATCTCTTCCTGGGAAATTTCCCCAATCCTTCAGCTAATTATATTCTTACAACTTACATCTTTTACAGTATCATTGTGTTATATAACCAGTAGAACATAAGCCCTCCTTAAGGGCAGGGATTTCTGTTCATGGTTGTTGTATCCTCTACAGATAACACTATGCTTTGCATATAGGATACACTTAATAAATGTTTGTCGAATTGAATTTAACTTTCAAATGTAGTGCATTTCTCATGGAATATTGCTGTCTTCTCTTTCTGTTAGACCACAATCTTCTTTAAGGCAAGGACTATGACCTGCCTAAATACTGTCCATCACTTAGTGCCTAAGATAGCATTCTGCACATAGCGTATGACTAGTAAATATTTACTGATTGATTGGCTTTCTTGGATCTGACACCATCGCAGCCAATCTATGATTAGGATCTTTACATGAAACAACGGGAGTTCTGCTTAAAAGCAAAGCAAATACTATCCCTACCTAGATCCAGTTATGTACCTCACAGGAGAGGGATGTCGATTTTAAAAAGAAAAAGAAAAAAAGAAACAAAAAATCTGATTAAAAACTACTCTGAAATAATTGCATTTCCCACCTGAAATCAGCATTGCATTAGTCTGAGCAAATCTGGCCCTGAAATTTAGAAGAAAATTGTTCAAAAATAGAGAGTTCATTTACACCAGTCAGCATATACCTATTTTCTGTGCTATGGAATGATTCTATTTTTGTCCTACCAGATACCTCCTGTTTGAGAGTTACATAAATGAATAACGCATTTAATACGTCATTAAATGGGGCTGTTACCTCAGTAATAACAAGGGAACTTATGATCATGTTGGACCTAAGCACTGATTATTACGGGGATGCATGTAGTTGGTAAAGCATTCTTCAATCTGCTAGGAGAAGGGAGAGAGGGCAGAAAATGCTTTGTAATGGCAGGTAAACCTTTGTATTGTAACAGAAAAGGAAACATGCTACAAATGTGCCTTTAATATTAAGGTAGGAAGACTCATCAGTAAAGAGCTTCTATTACTTCAATATGTCTGATTTTTAGCTGTTATCTGCATCTCTCTCAGGATGATATTCCCAACATTTCTTTAGTTTCTATGCCTTTCTCTGACTTCATTCCACAGCTTGTTTCCCTTTGGCTGTCCTTCCTCTCTTTTGAGACTCTTTGGAGATTAATAATACTAAGACTGGCATGATATCTACAATCTATATGCCTAACTTTAGACTATGGTCCTCTTTCCTCCTTCAATTTCTCTGGAGAAAAGTGTATCCAATGTATGTCATCTATGAATCTAAGTACCTCGAGGACAAGACCTACACTGTTAGCATCTACTTGGCTTAAAATACAATGTAATGTTATATATAGATATACATATACATATACATATATGTATATCCTTAGAAGTATTTAAATACTATGTAACATCTACTATAACAACAAAAATTTTACTAAATGCTTACCACAAAGAAGGCACTCTTCTAGGTACTATGAAAACTAATTGAAAATGGTGTGGTTTCTGCTTTCCAGGAAACTACAATCCATTCAGAAAGGAAACTTGGCCATAAAGAGTTATAATACACAGTAGACAAAAGAGGTTATTAACTCGTAGTATGCAAACTTTTCAAAGAATTTTTTTTTTACAATTTTGTATTTCTTTTTTTGAGCTGAAACTTATTATTTATTTTTTTGTTTTTAACATTGATTTCTACAAGATTTTGAGTTACAAATTTTCTCCCCATTTCTACCCTTCCCCCCACTCCAAGATGGCATATACTCTGATTGCCCCCTTCCCCAGTCTGCCCTCCCTTCTGCCACCCCACTCCCCCTCTCCATCCCCTTTCCCCTTACTTTCTTGTAGGGCAAAGTAGATTTCTATACCCCATTGCCTGTATATTTTATTTCCCAGTTGCAGATAAAAAAACAACTTTTTTTGACCATTTGTTCTTAGAACTTGGAGTTCCAAATTCTCTCCCCTCTTCCCTCTCCACTCACCCTCCTTGAGAAGGCAAGCAATTCAATATAGGTCACACATGTATTATTATGCAAAACACTTCCATAATAGTCATGTTGTGAAAAACTATATTTCCCTCCATCCTATCCTGAACCTCTTTATTCAATTTTCTCCCTTGACCCTGTCCCTTTTCAAAAGTGTTTGCTTTTGATTACCTCTTCCCCCTATCTGCCCTCCCTTCTATAGTACCCCCTTTTTATCTTCTTCCTCCTTCTTTCCTGTGGGGTAAGATGCCCAATTGAGTATGTATGTTATTCCCTCCTCAAGTCAAATCCAATGAGAGCAACATGCACTCATTCCACCTCACCTGCCCTCTCTTCCCTTCAAACAGAACTGCTTTTTCTTGCCACTTTTATGTGAGATAATTTACCCCATTCTATCTCTCCCTTTCTCCTTCTCCCAATATATTCCTCTCTTACCCCTTAATTTTATTGTATTTTTTAGATATCATCCCTTCACAGTCAACTCACCCTGTGCCCTCTGTCTATATGCATATATATATATATATATATAAAATATACATATATATGTGTATGTATATGTATATTCCCTTCAACTAACCTAATACTGAGAAAGGTCTCATGAATTACAAATATCATCTTTCCACGTAGGAATGTAAACAAAATGGTTCAACTTTAGTAAATCCCTTATAGTTTCTCTTTCCTGTTTACCTTTTTATGCTTCTCTTGATTCTTGTATTTGAAAGTCAAATTTTCCATTCAGCTCTGGTCTTTTCATTGAGAAAGCTTGAAAGTCCTCTATTTTATTGAAAATTCATATTTTCCCTTAGAGTATTATATTCAGTTTTGCTGGGTAGGTGATTCTCGGTTTTAATCCCAGCTCCTTTGACCTCTGGAATATCATATTCCAAGCCCCTTGATCCCTTAATTGTGTTATCCTGATGGTGTTTACACAATACTCAAAGTGTTTCTTTCTGGCTGTTTGCAATATTTTCTCCTTGACCTGGGAACTCTGAAATTTGGTGACAATATTCCTAGGAGTTTTCTTTTTGGGATCTTTTTCAAGAGGTTGATGGATTCTTTCAATTTTACCCTCTGGTTCTAGAATATCAGGGAAGTTTTCCTTGATAATTTCTTGAAAGATGATGTCTAGACTCTTTTTTTGGTCATGGCCTTCAGGTAGTCCAAAAATTTTTAAATTATCTCCCCTGGATCTATTCTCCAGGTCAGTGGTTTTTCCAGTGAGATATTTCCCATTGTCTTCCATTTTTTCGTTCCTTTGGTTCTGTTTTATAATTTCTTGATTTCTCATAAAGTCACTAGCTTCTACTTGTTCCAATCTAATTTTTAAGGATGTATTTTCTTCAGTGGTCTTTTGGACCTCTTTTTCCATTTGGCTAATTCTGCCTTTTAAGGCATTCTTCTCCTCATTGGCTTTTTGGAGCTCTTTTGCCATTTGGGTTAGTCTATTTTTTAAGGTGTTATTTTCTTCAGTATTATTTTTGGGTCTTCTTTAGCAAGTCATTGACTTGTTTTTCATGATTTTCTTGCATCACTTTCATTTCTCCTCCCAATTTTTTCTCTACTTCTCTTACTTGATTTTCCAAGTCCTTTTTGAGTTCTTCCATGGCCTGAGACCAATTCATATTTTTATAGGCTTTTGATGTAGGCTCTTTGACTTTTTTGACTTCTTCTGGCTGTATGTTTTGATCTTCTTTGTCACCAAAAAAGATTCTATAGTCTGAGTCCTTTTATGCTGCCCGTTCATGTTCCCAGCCAACTACTTGACCCTTGAGCTTTTTGTCAGGGTGTGACTACTTGTAGAGTAGAGAATACTTTGTCCCAAGTTTTAGGGGCCTTGTGCTGCTGTTTTCAGAGCTACTTCTACTCCACAGTCACTGCAAGCAGGCTATGCCTCAGCAGCGCCTTCCCCCAAGAACTACCAACCAGGACCATGACCCAGATCCAAGCAGGGCAAAGGAAGAGAGCCCTGCCTCTGTGCCAGCAAAGCAATTCCTGCACTCCTGCTCTGATCAGCTGCTTGATTTGTCCCACCAGGTGGGCCAGGGACTCCAGAAGCAGCTGATGCTGGAGCTCTGGAAGTAGCTACAGGAGCTTCCTGTTGCTGCCACCCTGGCCACCTCTGTCACCCCCCGAGGTTGGGGCCAGACTGCACACTTCTCTCACCCAGATCCAGAAATTTTCCTACTAACTTGCTCCTTTGTCTTTGGCATTTGTGGGTTGAGAAGTTTGCTAACTGCCACAGCCCAGTGATTCAGGGCCCTAAGGCCTGCTCTACCCGATTCCCTTTCTGGTGGCTCCTGGAGTGGCCCATGCTGGGCTATGCTCTGCTCCCAGCATGGTGCCATAGACCCTTCCAAGTGACCATCCAGGCTGTCTTGGGCTGGAGACTTATTTCCCTCTGTTATTTTGTGGGTTCTTTAGCTCTATAATTCATTCGGAGCCATTTTTACAGGTGTTTGGAGGGATTTGGGAGAAAGCTTAAGTGAGTCCCAGTTTTCCAGTTGCCATCTTGGCTCTGCCCCTACAATTTTCTATTTCAATTCAGTGAGTTTACTTTGTAATCATATGTGTTTTATTTTATTTAATTAAAAACATTCTGAGAAGGGGTCCATAGGTTTTACTACACCATCAAAGGAGTCTATGACCCACACAAAAAAGTTAAGAATCCTTGTATAGAGAATAAAGATACACATGAAAAATAAGATATGCCCAAGAGAGTTCAAAAGAAAGGGCAACTCCATTTTCATTTAGGGGTGGGATGGGGAAATTACAAAAGTCTTTATGCTATGTGTGTGTGTGTGTGTGTGTATGTGTATACACATACATATATACATAAAACAAATCCTTTTATTAAGGGAATTTGTTCTGTAAAGTTTGGATTCAGTCAAAGGGCTGCACTTGAGGACCTAGAGGGCTACATGTGGCCTCGAGGCCACAAGTTTCCCCACCCCTGCTATAGGTGGCTTTGGGGATGGGTCTTGAAGATTAGTTGGCAGAAATGCATTCCAGTACAGGGAAAGGCAGTGGAGGGAGCCACTTTATCCATTTTCTCCATGTCTGTTTGTGAGTTGTTTGATTAAATGCTGTGAAGCTGACTGTCCTCTGTGGGATTTCTCTTGAAATGTCTGGTTGTGATGGAAACCAGGGGAAATTGCTACCTGCAAAAAGATTAGCCTTTAGGAGATTACCCTGTCTTGATACTACAAATAGGAACGACATCCTGCATTTGTGATTGCTAATTATCTTGATGGTGCCTTGGAAACTTGCAGTGCTGATTAGCTGGGCCAGTCTGATATGGGCACATATAGCTGACCAGAATGGAGATCAACAAATCTGATGATCTGGAGACAGACTGGCCACTAATGATAATTGGCCAGCTGTAGCAACTCTATAAAGAGAGCAGCCTAATACCTATGGGACCAGGATATTGCAGGAACATGTGATGGAGTTTTATTTTGTTATGTTTTACAATTTAAAGAGAGGTATTAAACTATACAGACTGTCTTCAGTTTTGTATTTGCTTTAAGCAGGAAGAAACTTTAGAGATCATTTAGGTCTATCATTTTTTTTTGTTTCAATGAAGAAACGAAGGCCTAGAGAAATATACTGACTTGCCCGTGGCCCTTCTTCTGAATTGGGAAATCAATGTATAAATTAACTCCATGCAAGACTTAAAGATGGTAGAAGAATCATTTTTTACATCCAACAGGACAATTAGAAACCATTTATTACAACCCCTCTCTTTACTTCCCAGATGAAGAAACTGAAAGCTGAAAAGGTTAAATAATTTCCCAAGTTCACACAGGTACTATGTGGTAGATCTAGAATTTAAACCCAGGTTCTCAGACTCCAAATCCAGTACTCTCCACATTATTGTGCAGCCAATTGTCTCTGCCACCAACATGAATGAGAAATATCATAGGGAGCAGGGAGAAAGCTGCCCTCAGAGCCAGGACAACCAAGGCTAATGTCTTGTGATTGACAAATACTAGCTTTGTCACTCTGAGCATGTTCCTTAACCTTGCTGTGTCCTAGGCCATTCTTAAAGACTGTAAATTGTAAAGAAGGTGCCAACTTGTCTTGGTCGATGGTTTCCTTATCTGTGAGTTGTCTGTTGCAACGCCATCTCAGGTCTTACATCTATCTCTTGTCCTTTTAATAAGGTTAAAATTACTTCTGTACCCATTAAGCATTGAATAAGATCCTCCAGAGCTCTAAATCTAGTAGAATAGGTGCCATGCCTGGCCTGTTAGATTTGTTAATAGATTATAACAATTCCAGAAATACAACACTGAGTCAGTTCTCAGGCTGTGCATTCCAGGATTCTGTTTCTGACTTTGGAAGGCATCCAGGTACCTTCCTTGATACAAATCTTGAAGTTTAGCCACTTCCTCCAAATGTCCTTATAGCTACTTCCTTAATGAATCAATATGGATCTATCACCCAGTCATTTCTGTAAATCTTTAGAATATATTTATAGATTTACGTAAATAGATGACATCCTGCAGGCCTCATACATCATACGTTTATACTTTCAGTATGTTCTCTGTGGGTTCCTCCAGACTTAATATTTCTCTAGGACCCATTAGTAGAAGGGACACAAGAGTAATTATTAAGTAAAGTTTGAGAATCATCTGTCATGAAAAGTTCTTTGGATTAGTTCTCAGGAAAGTTGTACACTATGCCTGGTAAAAATGACTTATCAGCTTTAGGACCTTGGAAAATCATTTCCTTTTCTAGGCCTTTGATTTTCCTCTATGTTTGGAATCTCTCTCTTTTCACCTCCACCTCTAACATCCTTGGATTCCTGCAAGATTGAGCTCAAATGCTACCTTCTACAGGAGGCCTTGTTTCCTCTAGCCACTCTATGGATGCCTTCCTTTTCCTCCTTCTGTATCGTTTATGTACCCATACATTTAATATGTTGTCTCCCCTCTTAGGATATAGGTTCCCTAAAAGAAGTGACTGGTTTTTTTTTGTTTTTGCCATTCTTTTATCCCTAGAATTCATCACTGTGTGTCACAAAGTATGTGCTCGACGATTGAAATGAATTCATTATCTCTGTTATCCATATCCATCCTATTAAATTACTAAATGAAGGAAGATGGATTCATGTTATCTAAATCATTTCATGGTTCAGATTAAGGTAACTGAGGAGTGTGAGCAAACATACCTTTCACTGTGACCACCAGGAGGCTCCAGGCAAGGCAGACCCAACTATAGTAAGAAAGGTCAGAAAGCAATGTTCAAGGGAAATTGTAAGTTCTCTGCATTAACACCCTGCCAATCAATAAGCATTTATTCTGCATATTTTGGGAGTAGGGTTCAATGCTAGGGGAAATACTTTTTGAGCTCCCACAACCAAGATGGCAGAAATAAGCTGCGTCATGTTCAGTTTCATTAGCTACGTGTCCTATAGTTCAGAGTTGTGATTCTTCTTGATGCACACTGCCAGGCTGAGTACCAATATACCTAAAGAGGGCTATCAATAGGGCCGACTTGAGACAGAATAGGATAGAAAGCTAGAGGAGAAATTACTGCCTCGATCTCCTGAGTCTCACTCTTCCACCTCTGTGCCAATATTCTTCTGTCACCATGCAAATGTTTCCACTCCTACAGACCCTCCTCTAATTGGTGACTTCCTGCTAGGCATCACTCCTCCATAAAGTGCTTCTTAGGCCATTCATGCTTACTTTTCTCCTGTTTTTACTCCTGGTCCTCTAGATTTTTCTACCTTTTCTCCATGGCTTCATGACTATCTCCTTTGCTTCATCTCCAACCCCTCCCACCTCCCCATGCCCCACATACTCACTTTCCAGATTTTTTATTTGTTGTCCCTTCCATTAAAATATAAACTTCTTGAGGGTGGGTATTGCCATTTTTGTTTGTTTTTGCATCACCAGGGTTAACTGGAATACAGTAAAGGCTTAATAATTCTCTCTCCATATATATATATATATAATATAAAATATTATATATGTATATATATATATAATCTATCTATCTATCTCCAAGTCATCATTAGGGAAGTTCACATTAAGAAATTTTACTCTGAAATGCTATTATGGCATGGAGGAACCCATAGCATAACTATAAGTTCTCAAAGGCTATGCCAAAGAATTACAAACTCTGACAGGTTCTATTAAGATGGAAAGGCTCTGAGCACATTCCCAGAGATGAACTGTATTTTCCTTTCAAGATCTAGCCTAAATAAATCCAAAAAAACTCATTACTGATATGCTGTCCACTAGGTGATGAGTTATAGCAATCCATCAAACAGAAAAAAAAATGCAAATGGTCCTATATGGTCCCCTTCTGCTTCTACAGTGATGGTGGCAATTCCAACTTCATATTTTCGAACAAGCTATTAAAGTAGAAAATTAGGAAAGAGAAAAAGGAGCCAAACTCGACATAGACTCTCATTATTTCCCAGAAAGTTTCGTTGCATGTTAAAATAGCCACCAGAGGAGGCCAAATGAGTCTACAAACCATCTTAACTAGGGTGAATGTGACCTTCTTGCCAAGCAGAGATATGGCAGACAAGAGAAACACTAATTCATAATATAAACTCATGTGGAAAATTTCAGGGAGAAGGATGGAGAGAATCTATGAATAATATTGCCTAAAAACAGTGAGAAGCAGTAAGGAGAAAAAAAGGTTTTATAAAGTTTTGTGTAGGGCTTGATTAGGTCAGATTTTCTTCACAGAAATGGAAGAAAAAAGATGCAAAAGATGTGTCAAAATTTCTATAAACTTGTTTTTATCCACTGATATTGACAGTGGAACAATCAAATGTGGGCTTAAATATTATAGTTCCAAAGTGCTGTGTAAGAGAGTAGAAATGACTTTAAAAAAAGATAAAAAGAGTTGTTGGAAATGACCACATATATCCTGAGAAGGTACATGGTGCTGGTGACACAATTTTGAGCATGTTAAAGGATCAATTCTTATGATATCTGAAAGTTGTTAAGATGCCAAACAACTAGGAAAAAAACCTTAGATGTTATTACTACCCAAACAAGGAGATCTAGAGGATATCAATAAATACTGATTTATATGACTACTTTTCCATTGCTACAAAATCTTTATGAAAATAATTTACACATGCATCAAGGATATCCTTGGAACTGACAGGCTTTCGCAAATGATATTTTATAGAAGACCATATCTTTATAGTCATATGATGAACTGAAAGATACAAAGAATACAAAATTCTACTGTGTTTATTGTTTGCTGATTGTTAAAAAGAATTTGACTTAGTAAGACAAAAATGAGGCTTGAAAGACTCTCCTCCAGCAAAGTACCTCCTATGAGTATGGAAAAATCATGTAAGATTCTTTGATAGCCGCTATGACAGTTTTGACAGTCCTTTAGTTTTTAATATATAATTTTATATAATAAAATGATATACATATAATATTGAGGCATTATTACATATCACATACATCCTATACTAATATATCATTATATAATGATTGTATAATAATGTTAATATCAAGAGAAGTCCTATGCAAGAGGTCTTAAAATATTCAAAGGTGTTTGTCACTTTATGGACGATATCCAGTGTGCCATCCAAAGGGAAGCAGTATTTGGATAGCTGGAGGGGTTCTAAAGATGTTCCTGTTTGTGGATGACACTGTCAGAACTGCCTCAAATCCCAAAACATTACAGGGCCTAGTGAATGGGATCTACACTCATTGGAAATAGTGTAACTAAACTGTTAAGTACTGTGACATAGTGGATAGAGTGCTTGACTTGGATCGAGGAAGACCTAAGTTCAAATTTTAACCATAGCTGTGTGATTTGTACAAGGCACTTAATCTTTCTCAGTCTCAATTTCCTCCTCTGTAAAATGGGTACATATTAGGGTACTACAGTGCCTTATGCTGTAATTGTCACTTTCAAACAGGATATACATTTAAAATGCTTTGTCAGTTTTTAAGCACTACAACCATCTCGGCTAAGATCATCATCTATACAGGAAAACCCGAACAGATAAGGAATCCCTATTGTCCTAACTACGAAATGAAATTGGATAATATGGTTCATTAGAATATATACAGTGTCCCAAACCTCTTAGTGCAGTTTTAAGCTTTAATAACTTCAGAAATGTGTATATTACAAACTTACAAAAGAATCCCAACATTTGAAAGGTTAAATGTGTATATTTTTTTTAAAAATTGATGTTTCTTATTAAAATTGAACATAACACCATCTTGTACTCTAGTACATTGTCAAGCTTTTTAAAACTTTGATCATTTTCTGTTCAGTGACTAAAAGGATTTCATTTGTAATCCTAATGTTTAAATCACCAAAATAATAGATTTTGATGCACTCATAAAAGTTTTAATGTGCCCCCCCAAGAAAAGAAAGTATACTGAAGATAGATCAGATGACCCAAGATGGTCAAGCAAGAGGACTTCCTCTTCCAATTTATCAGGATGAGAAACATCATCAAGAAACTGCCACACATGGGCAGCTTTCTAAGAGTAAAATTATGTTGCAGAAAAGGTATCAACCTACATTTGTAATGTATTTCTGCATTGGGAGTGCCCTATACCAAGAATCTTGTCTATTTTCCCATTCTTTTAATGATGTTGAATTTTTAGAATCATAGCTTATCACAATTCCAAAGATTCAAAATTATGTATCAATTAAAAGGCAATGACATGGTAAACAGGCTAAATATATGAAGAGGTTTATATATCAAGTGCCATAAAGTATATTATCAAAAAATATGCACGAAAAGAAAAAGGGGAGTGAGGCATAAAAGACTGTCCATGCATGTCATTGGTGCTCATGAAATGTCAAGAGAACTATAGCAAAACCCCTAATATATTTAGTGGACCTTTAATGGAAAATTTACAAAACACTATAGGTAAGGTTACTAGGACGAGAAAGTGCTGAGAGGTTTCTATCTTCATCAGTTTGTGGAGATCCATTGATATACTGAAGTTCATTTTGCACCATTTCCCCCTAGATCTGTTAATGTTGATGATACGCTGAGTTTCTACAATTTGCACTCATTTCTCAGAATCCCTCAGTAAATATTTCCACTGTTTATTAAATGAGAGCCCTGAAGAGCAGTCAGTTTGTTTATATAAACTTCTCATTGGTTGCTTAGCATTTTCTGTAGAGAGATGCATGTTGCCCCTATGGAAATACTACAGAAAAAAGTTACCCTACATATATTCTGAATAGCATCCTTAACTCACTTAAAGATTGCTCCTGAGATGATCCCAAAGCTAATATTAGAAAAAGAGCTGCCCCCTGGAGAAGGCTCTGTTGGGTTACTTGAAATGAAGAAAACCTACCTTATTTAGTAGTTAAATTGTACTTTAGTTGATTTCTTAATTTAAGCTTTTCTACTACGTGAAACATTTTTCCTGTGGTTCAGAAACAAAAGCAAAGACATATTTTAGTGAACAAAAGTAATATGTAAATGTGTCTGTGAGTCTATATGTATAGACTGACATAATTCCAGACTTTTAGAAGATTTAGGATGGTACAAAGGAAAGCTTGCTGGATCTGAAGTCTGATGACCTGGGTTCCAATTCTGGTTCTTGGCCTTACTAGCTGTATAAATTTGGCCAAGTCACCTAAACTTTCTGGCCCTCAGTTTCCTTATTAATAAAATGGGAGGTTTGGGCTTGATGGGCTCAACTCAAAAGTCCCTTCCAGCTCTAAAGTCACAATCCTATGATCAATGGAGAAAAGGAGCTGAATAAATGTATATCCCTATACAGCTTAGCATATACAAATGTCACATTGTTCAAACTAACAGTGATCCCATTTTATTCACTATCAATACTTATTTCAGTGACCTGCACACCTTTTCTGATGGAGAACTAAGTTAACTGCCTCCCCTCCGTGGGACACTTGAGGTAATAATTCATTTTAAATTCAGCTGGACAATGTTACTGGTACCAGAGCTCAGGCCCAATGTTAAATACTGAAAGAAAGTTCTTAACAATCTTGGCACAGCATGGGCCCAGGCACAATTGGGGCCCAGGGATGTACTGGCATTAGAAAAGACAGAATCTTCTCTTTCCACTACTCCTTTTTTAAACAGAATTTGACTTGGTTACAGGTATTAGCAGGTAGAAATGGAGCAGTGAGGCCCTTTCTGAAAGTAACTAATTTTAGGTCTCTGTGCTAACTAATGATCACTTGATTTGAAGTGCCTAGTACTTGGCCAGGAAGAAATCAATCACTGATCAATAGGGCATTCTAGCTCTTGCTCCAGTCTGACAGCCCTTGTGTGTTAAAATGATGACTCTAGGGTCGATGGCAGGTGTTTTATCAAGGGCTGAGCTCAATCATAAATCCTCATTCCCCAGCGTACTCTACACTGCCAACTCTATGAGTGAAAATCTTGGAAAAGGGGCATAAAATTAATAGCTTCCTGTAAACAATTGGCCTAATTCCTCCTGGGTCAGGACTTGCCATGGGATCCCATGATAGTGAACATAAGGGAAAATACTATAGAGTCTGATGAGGTGCCCTAAATGTCTTTTGATTAGATATAAATTCAGGGCCACTTAGCATACTAGCTTATGGGAGTACCTTGCTTTGAGCAATAGGATGTTACTGAAAAGTCATAAGTTAAATTGCTATAAATTAAATCTACAAGTATTTTTTTTTGCAAAAAAACATTAAATTTTTTTAAGCATTTGGGGTGACTTTGTTACTTAAAGTACATGTTGACTGAGACTTTGTATAAAATAAACAGTAATTTTATGAAGAGATTAACCACCTTCTAATT